>NC_137892.1:146989305-148189305 GCF_963455335.1 Martes martes | reverse complement strand
TTTATTTTTTTGAGGGAGAGGGGATGTATGGGGGCAGGGCAGAGGGAGAGTACCTCAAACAGACTCCCCAAGGAGCAGGGAGCCTAAGGCTGGATCTCATGACCCATGAGATCATGACATGAACTGAAATCAAGAGTCAGACACTCAAGTTACTGAGCCACGCAGGCGCCCCTTCAGTAAACATAATAAGCAATAAAGTTTGGCTATCTTGTTCAACTGACAAATTTTTTTTTTTTTTAAGATTTTGTTTATTTATTTGACAGGCAGAGATCACAAGTAGGCAGAGAGGCAGGCAGAGAGAGAGAGAGGAGGAAGCAGACTCCCCGCTGAGCAGACAGCCTGATGCGGGGCTCAATCCCAGGACCCTGGGATCATGACTCGAGCCGAAGGCAGAGGCTTTAACCACTGAACCACTGAGGTGCCCCCTGACAAATAAATATTAAAGACAAGGCAGCAGGGCTTCACTCCTCTGCATAACACTATGAAAGCATGAACAGAATGGGAACAGATAGTTTTGTGAAAGCATACAAATTGTCAATACTGCCTTTTGAAAAGCAAATGATTATACTATATTTTTCTGTTTTCACTGGAAAGTGGCATATGCCTGTGCATGTATGTATGTGTGTGTGTGTTTCTGAATGATTTGGATGATACCAATTAGTTAAATTATGTGGAGTTTTTAAAAGGTCTGTATTTACACTGATATCTGATAAGAGGACAATTATGATTCAGTACTTTATATGCATTCCATCCACACTCCTAGTTTGGTCTAGGGTAATCAATAGCATACATAGTGAAAAAGTGCTTTCTTACTGTGTTGCAGCTGCTTCTAAACCTGACTTATGAAATACAAATCATGTTTGCATTCATAATTTACCTTCAATTATTAAGTATATTAAATGGGATTAAAATTTTTCCAAACATCATTTGAGATTGCTGGATTGAAGATGAACACAGGAAGAGATTTTAACGCAGAGATAACAGACAGTTGATTTAAGTTAAATCATTTAATCTCTGTGTAATTCCTGTTTCTTATCTTCAAATTTGAAATAAATCGTTTATCTAAACATAGATGGGAGATGTTGATTTTAATCAATGAAATTATGTCCTGGTTGTTGGCTGTAAAAAACAGAAAACACAAACCTTGTTATCTGGTGTTCAACAATTTACGGCAACACTTCCATTTTATCTGTTTACCTAGTTTTATCTCTTTTTGTAAAAAGAGTGGTATAAAATTTATTGAATAATGTTTCATTCATATTTAAAATGTTTGAAGATATTATTTAATGTAAGGCTAAGATTGGAATATTTACTTGGAGAATGAGATTTTATTGATTAGAAATTACCAACAACGTTAAATAACCTGTTTTTGTTTTTGTTTTTTTTTGTTTTTTTTTTATGGAACAATTGCATGTTTTCTGAGCCCCGACTTTGTCAGCAGTAAAAGGTGGGATACCTATTCCACAGTAAGGCTCTTAGACTTATAGAGAGCTGAACCAGAGAATTTACGGAAGAAATATACCATCCCTAAAACAATGGTTTTATAGGATAGAGGACTTTTAATGGAATCAAGATGTTTTTACATCTGTTTCCCCATTTTCTAAGAATTAATTCCATTTAGCTATTTCCTCCAGTTCAGGGGATCAGGTTCAGGAGACAAATTTAAATTAACAAAATTTAAAATTTATATTTTATACACACACACACACACACACATATATATAGTTTATATTTTCACATGTATAAGATTTAAATGTGTCTGTGTGTGTGTATTTTGTATATACAGCTATCTAACAGAAATTTGCTTGTTTTTTCCAAAATAATTTAGTTACTTTTTTTTTTTCTAAAAGCCTATTCTTATTTTGTTAACTTTCATATATACTCTCTGAAGGGAGGGATCTTTCCAATGTTTTTTTCAATGTTGCCTCTCCAGTGCCTACCACCTAAGTTCATGACATCCAAAAATGCTCAATATATATTTGTTTACTATATGAATGAATTAAGGGTTTAATGTGTAAAGGAGAATATAGCTGTTTTAATTAGCAATAAGGAATTTTGTTTCAGTTTTCAGATCCCCTTTCTCTAGGAATAGTCTAACAAACCATTTCTTTGTAGATTATTATGCTATAATAAACAGTGGCCATTTAGTTAATACAACATCTGTTTCACTTATCACTTTCTCCTCTAGCTATTCAGAATTTCCCCTAGATTTTATGATATTTTTGGTATGAGCAGACATCATACAGCAGAATTACAAAATAAGCCCCAGTATTTGATATTTTATTTTCTGGAAAAATCACTACATTGCATAGTTCAATATTTTAAGGGTAAAACACACGAAACTTCCCTCATTTGTTTGGGGAGGTGCCAATCAATTTGGAAGTGACTGTCTGTGTTAAATATTTAATTACAAAGTAGTAATTAATAAAAAGGGCACAATATCTGTATTAGAACTTTGGCGTAATACACATCAAATTTTGGTTAGTATGTGTTTCAAAAAGGAAAAAATGGAAAATATTATTAAGTAGATCTTTTGTTGTACTGTTTCTATTTTTTTTTTTTAATTTTAAGTAAACTTTATGCCACACATGGGGCTTGAACTCATGACCCTAAGATCAAGAGTCACATGCTCTACTGAGTGAGCCAGACAGGCCAATGGTACTGTTTTTAATAGAAATAACTGTGATGGTGTAAAATTACATTAATATATATTTGATATTTTCTTTCTTAGAACTAAGAATGTCCTAATTGTACTGGCAACACTGATTGAATTGATTGATTAATTGATTTTAATTCATTACACACTTCTCAGATTAAGGCACACTGCCATCACTTGTCCTTGAAATATTTTCCTTTACTCACTTATTTTTGTTATCTCTTTTTATTTTCTGTCCTTTTTTCCAATCATTGGTAAACATTCCGATTTATTTTAAACTAAGTTTTGTTTGTAGAGAATTTTTCAAAATCCACTTTTAGCCATGCTTTTTTAACCAAGTTTTAAAATTTACATACATAAATGTTACATATTTACATATCTGTTTATATATAATTGTATACATATGTATGTATGCCATGAATGTATATGTACACACACACATATATAATTATCTTTTTCAGTAAACCTAATGTATTTATATATATTTATATATATATGTACACATGTGTATATACACATATATACAGATTTCATATATATGTTTTCTTATGTTTTTGATAAATAGCCATTTTTAAAGTTCTATCCATGTTTCTTTTTTTTTTTTTTAAGACTGTATTCATTTATTTGAGAGGGAAGAGCATGCACGAGCAGGGACGGGCAGAGGGAGAAGAGAAGATTCTCCCCTGAGCAGGGAGCCCAACGCAGGGCTTGATCCCAGGACCCCTGGATCATGACTGAAGCCAAAGGCAGACACTTAACCGACTGAGCCACCCGGGCGCCCCTTCTATCCATGTTTTTGTATACACATCAGTGGACGCATCTGATCTGCTTCTCCATACTGTTGCATAATGTTCCATTAAATGTGGCTACCAAATTTGATCTATTTACTCTTCTTCCATTGATGGATTTGGGAGCTGACAGCTTTGAATGAATTTTTTATCTCCAAACAATTTTAATTTCCAAATATTTATTTTTATTTATTCTTTCTCCAAATATTGACCTAAATTCCACAGAATACATACAGTTTTTAAATATAAATATAACCTATAGCTTCTTAAGAATTTGTTAAATATTCACTGTTCTCATTCTTACCATTAGTGGTTATAACAGGGATGACAGAGAGATAAAACTATCTCTTGGCTGCCAACACTAATGACCCAAGGTGGCAGGAATGTTATAGGATAGAATAAAACAGAAAGCAGTTTATTCAATTATTAGTAAAATTTTAAATATTCCAATTTTTTTTTTTTTTTTTTTTTTTTTTGCCAATAACTCAATGTGTAGTTCTTCCATGCCAACAAGGAAAACATTTGATTGACACTCCCTATGGCCTTATATAATTTTTTTGAAAAACAAATAAATATTTTTTTCCTTTATGAATTTAGCAACAAAAAGTTTGATGGCCTCCTATGACCCAGATACTGTTTTTGAGGGTAGGGATATAACAGTGAATAAAAAAAAAAAAAAAAAAAAAAAAAAAAAGAAAGAAACTTAGAGTAGGATGGTCAGGAAAAGACTCATTTAGAATGAGAGATTTAAAGATTTATAGAAGGCAAGGAATTGAATCACACCTATAACTGTGGGGAGAACATTCCAGGAAAAGGAAGGAGGAAGTGTAAGTCCTAGTATTAGAAGCATGGTTAGATGTTTGTTTAAAGTATGGAAGCCAACATAGCTGGAGTGAATCATTGAGGGAGGGAGAAACAGGAGATGGGGGAAAGAAAAGCAGGGGTGGAATGGTTCATCTCTGATGATGTAGGTCACTGGAAAGACCCTGGCTTCTTTTCTGAATAAGATGGGAACCAGTGAATGATTTGTTGCAAAGAAGAGGTAAGGTATGACTTAGAAATCTTTTGGAGTACTTAGGCTACTTCTGAACAAATTTGTAAAAAATATAAAATTCAGCTATTAAAAAACACATACACATGCTGTTTCAATAGTCACATAAGAAGTAGAATAGCGTATGCAGTGTGATCCAAAGGGGCACCTGAACCCCAATGTTTATAGGAGCAATGTCCCAATAGCCAAACTGTGGAAAGAGCCCAGATGTCCATCAGCAGATGAACAGATAAAGGAGATGTGGTATGTATATACAATGGACTACTACTCAGTCATGAAAAGAAGGAATTCTTACTATTTACTTTGAAGTGTATGGAACTGGAGGGTATTATGCTGAGCGAAATAAGTCACAGAGAAAGACAATTATCATGGTTTCACTCGTATATGGAATATGAAAAATAGTGGAGAGTGATCATAGGGGAAGGGAGGGAAAACTGAATGGCAATTCAGAGAGGGAGACAAACCAAAAGAGACTCTTAACTCTAGGAAACAGTGAGGGTTGCTGAAGGGCACGTGGATAGAGGGATGGGGTAACTGGGTGACAGACATTAAGAAGGCACGTGATGTGATGAGCACTGGGTGTCATATGCAACTGATGAATTACTGAATGCTACATCTGAAACTAATGATGTACTACTATATGTTGCCTAATTAAATTTGAAAAAAAAGAAGTAGAATAGTGTAATATAAAGAACATCTTTAAAAGACCTCAAATATGTGGGAACAGTACCATGTTTAACACTAACTGGTACTATCAACCTGAGTAAGTTGCTAAGTCTCTTGGTCTCAGTTTCCTATTGGCTGAAAGACATTGCCAGGTGGGACTTCTAATGTTTCCCATTTCAGGTCTAAATTTCTAGGACTCCGAACTCTGAGTCAACCCCTTAAGCCCTGCTGCTCAAGTTGTTAGGCAGAGAAATCAGTAGTGTTTTATTATATTCATTTATTTATTTATTTATTTAATCTATTTATTATAGAGAAGTCAGTGATGTGTTTTATTCACTTTGTCAGACTGTTTTTTGTTGTTTGGGAGAAAGGGATTTTTCTTCTTCTTTTTTTTTTTTTTTGATACTAGAGTAGGAAACAATTTTAGTTTGGTGAAAGGAGATAGTATAGTCATAACCTGAGATGCATTTTTATTATTTTTCCTATTCTTTTGCAAATTCACACACTTTTTAGAAAAATAAAGCCCAAGCAAATTAGCTAGACTTTCAGCTGACTTTCACTGAAATACACAGGTACAAAGGACAGTAACAGTTTGAGAGGTTATAATGCTACATTTTAAAATCCACATACATTCATTTAAGCCAAAGTAGATAGAATTTTTTTTTTAATAAGTTGGAATGGTAGTAGGAGTGAATAGAAGCTGAAGAGAATGACGTTTGGATGAAAATGAAATTACTTCACACAAAAATAGCATTGTCTAAAAGGTACATCTATTTGTGTTAAAGATGTGGACAGCCAGAAGCCACAAAGTAAAAGTGTGGGTGCCATTGGGTCTGTGGTGTGCACTCTGGATATGTGAGAGCTACAGCTATGACAACAACATTTATTAAAAACCCACAGTATGTTTACACTGGTTCCTCTCCTCTTTGTGAAGCTTACAACTGGTTCCTCTCTACTTTTTAAATTACTTTCTAATATTCACCAAGGAAAGTGGATGCTTCTTCCATCTGTGGTTCCAAATTAAATTTCCCCTTAAGTCCATACCTTCCAAAGGTCAAAATCATGAACTAACCTGAGAATTCCTTACCATGTTATTACAGTTGTCACTTTCAGAGAACTGATTACCAGCCCTATTTTACTCCAGATTTCAACTGAAATTTGTGAATCATAACAATTTTGAAGCCATACATTTTTAACTTTCGGCAATAAAAATCAATTCTCAGTATAACATATTTCACCATAATGTTGTGAAATGTTATGAAACATTTCTCAAATGCAAGAGTGTGGCCATTAGGATTCTGATTTTTGTATTTTGTATGTGTAATGCTGCTCCCATACAGAATTCATAATAATCATGTACAAAACTCATTCATCTTTTAAATGTTTAATGTTGTGCTGATGTATAGAACTGAAGTAGAAAACTAATAGCATTCTTGACTTTTGTCAATTTTCCCTTCAAAGTTATTTTCCAAGGTAAATAATTTATAGACATATATATACACACACAGAATACACCTTCAATGAAATAATATTATATAATACCTTTTAAATGAATCAATATAAAAACTGATTATTTTGGATAGGATAAATAGTATTTTGATATCATTAACTATGGCCATAAAATGAGCCTTAAAATTAATTTCACTCCCAAAAGTAGAAACTTTAAAAATTTTGTCTTTAAAAAATTGTTTGGATTTCACAAATTTTGTCTTTTATTTCAGATATTAGTTTTAATATTTTTATTGAATGAGATTTTCTATCAAGGACTATTTAAATTCTACACATGCTTCTTAGAAAACTGTTAGGTGTTAGAATATTGTGGCTATTATGACACATAGAAATATTGTCCTTGTCCTCAGGAGACTATCAAGAGGAAAAAAAAAAATCATTCATCCATTTATTCAACAAACAGTTTTCAAGGACACCCGATGCACCTGGAACTGGTTATCATGCCATGCCCAGAACTCATTTAGTTCTTTTAGACGACAAGGATAATAAGAAGCATTTACTATCATCAAATATATAGTGTGGATGCATAAACAAAAGTGACTAAAGCACCAGGGGAAGAAAGTATCATTAAATGATGACGAAGACAATCACTTTCTACAAAACAGCTAACTAAATTTTAGCTAGTGACAAAATACAGTGCAAAATATGGCAGAACATAAAGATATGACTAACTTCTAATCTATAATAATGGGGTTTATTAACTACTGAAACATGTTTTACTCACTTTATGCAAACATATATGTTAAAATAATTTATTCATAATAAATACTTGAATTCATAAAATATAAAATGTTATTATCTGGTCAATTTCAGATATTACACATGATTGCAGTGGGATGTGTGAAAAAGGGAATTTAAACAGTCAAGAAAATAAAAATGAATAAATCAAGAGTAAAAAGTAGCAAAGAAATGTACAGTGCTCTTAGACTGTATAAGTACAGGGGAAAATACAAACACACACACAGACACATACACACACAGGCATAGGCAATTTAGTCCATATGTCAAGAAATTTGAAATAAGGAAATATTTAAACCAGACATTGCATAATGGGGTTTATATAAATTGCCAATCAAGTATACACAGGGTATGCTAAAAAAAAAAAAAAAAAAGTGTCATCAAGGAATCCTTCAAGAGGGCCATCCTGGGATACTGGGAAAACATGTAATTAATGTAGATTGAGTGTTGGGTTGAAGTTGCTTACAAGGACTCTAGATGGAGAGGTCAAGGAAGTAGTTGGGAATGCAATTCTCAGTTTAAGAGAGTCTAAAAAGTTTGAAGTCATCCACATGGAAGGTCAAATCTCAAAGGAGGATAGCTTATAAAAGAGTAAAAATGTTGTCAAGACACAGGTTTTTCAATAATATGCATATTAGAGAAGAGCAACTAGAAGAAAGTGACTTTGGAAATAAAAGTGAAATGAAGACTTTATTACTAACATGGAGAAGAGGAGAAACTTTTAAAAAGAAGAAATTGTCAATCAAGGACAAATACTCTCGAAATGTCAAATCACTTAAGGACCACACACACACACAACTTTCTCTTTCTCTCTGTGAAACTGTCAATCTTCACAGAATGATTTTAAACATTGGGGCGAAGGCTAATTTGGATCATAAATGTTAAAATCTGTGTGGTTGAGGTTTTGGAGACAAGAAGTGTATACTGCTTTTGCCAATATTTGTCTGAGAAGAAAAGAAGAGGAAGAAAACTAGAGGGTTTTTTTGTTTGTTTGTTTGTTTTTTAAAGTGGATAAACATATTTAAAGGCAAAAAATTTTGCATTATATACAGGAAGACAGTAAGTTTGATATAAGTGTCATAATTGACAGGAAGACAACTCACTGAGAAAGGAACATTTCAAATGTATGAAAAAAACATTTTTTTTAAAGGTCAGACTCTGGAGTGATTTCAAAAAAATAAAAAAAAAACAAATGGCTCTTTTCAACATAATGCAAACTATTATTATTTCAGTATAAAAAGCTACCTCATTGAAAATAACTGTTACTTAATTGTATTGATTATGTCTAAATTAAATAACTTTTTATTCACAAAATTATTTTAAGGACTCATGAAGTTACAATCATTGGACACTTGGGAGTGTTTATGATGTCAGTAAGATATTTACTTTAAAATCTTGAAAACTATTATACACACACCGGGAATAGAACATATTTCTATCTGGAAAGTGATGATCACTGAATTAATGGAAGAAATTTGAATAAGTCTAGATTATAGAGATAAAATCGTTATTAGCAATGTCATGGTTTGTACATCATAAAGGCGGCAGTAACAAAAACAAAAGCCAGTAGGAATTCACAAAAGCAATGAATTTATCATCACTAATGTCCTCGTTACCCAGGCACTCCAGAATCATGGGTATTTTGAAAGGATTTGTGCCACAGAAACCAACTTATGACTGATGATCTTATGCACCTAGACAATACTTTAGAAAATGATATTTCGATCATGATCAACCATCTTTGTAGAGAACACTGGAGGTGAAGTGCGCCATCCCATCGATTCCTCGTAGTAAACTAACAACACCTCAGAATCTCCTGCATTTAGATCAGCGATCGTGCTGCCATTCTGTTGATGACATCAGTTTCAGAAACCAATATATTTTAAGACCAATTGAATTTTTAAATGATAAATTCCATATTTTCCAAAATAAATTATAATAAACATTTCATAAGCATTCAAACCCAGAAGCATTCAAACCACTATTTCCCTCTAGGAATAATAATTTGGTTCATACATTAGAATTCTTTAATAAAAAGTTTGTGCCAGGTCACATGCTACCCAACGTAGTGATAGACTAAATTATTAAATAATCTACAAGTACTCTAGGTAAGGTGGTCATAGGACTTAATAAGCAAGCCGGGATACTTTGGAGAATTAAAGAGGATGTTGTAGGGGCACCTGGGTGGCTCAGGGGGTTAAAGCCTCTGCCTTCGGCTCAGGTCATGATCTCAGGGTCCTCGGATGGAGACCCATATCTCTGCTCAGCAGGGAGCCTGCTTCTCTGTCTCTGCCTGCTGCTCTGCCTACTTGTGATCTCTCTCTGTGTGTCAAATAAATAAATAAAATCTTTAAAAAAATTTAAAAAAATAAAGGGATGTTGTAGATGATTGTGTAGGAACAACAGACAGGAACCATGACTATTCTAGGCAAATTAGGATACACAGTCTCCATTCTTACAGATCCCATTCATTTAAATATCTTTGCCTGTTTCACTAAATATAAGAGGGCACTGTATTCTTTACATTAATTCTTCCTGTAAAATATTTAGCTACTTGGTGTAATTTATAATAGGAGCAATCTCTCTGTATCATCTTAAGACAAAGTGTGTGTGTGTGTCTGTTTTTTTTGTGTGTGTGTGTGTGTGTACTGGAATGCCCACATAGTCATTTCCATCTGATTATCAGTAGCAGATGCCTCTCATTTTATGCACTCTTAAATCTAACTGCAAAGTCAGACATGTATATATTATTTACTTGGTACAAATCCAATACTATTAACTAATGAAATGTGAAATCAAAAAGGCATAAGAGGGCTAACTAGAAAATAAAGCAGCCTGAGGATGCCATGCAGCATTCAAATACACATGTAGGAGAGATGAAGGTGAAGAAATAAACTTTCTTGCATTTCTTCCTGTGTTTATAGATGATATGATGTGAATAATCACTAACAGTTCTCATTTAAATGTACAAGTTACCCTTGGGCATCAATTATAACTAACTGAGGACATAAGCAACAGCTAAAAGCTGACAAATGTGTGTGTAGAAAGCCCCTTAAAACATAATCACTTTCCCATCAAAGAAGAAGCAAGGATATCATAACCAGGCAATTGGGACACCTTGTCAGTTATGTATAAATTGGGCAATAAAGAAAATAGCTTGACATAAGGGATGCCACATCCTGAGAGAGCTGCTCGGGGAATGGAATCTTGACTTCAGTTTGGACTTGTCTGCTGTAAGCCATCAACAACATTAGACGATGCCAAGTCGCACAGCAGAATTAATTAATAAATATTCAAAGAGACAATGAAAAGATTTCTAAAATCTCCTTATAGTAAACAGAATATATTTTTTGTTGCTTTTAATTAGAATCTTGGGAAAATAGGCTATGAAATATACCTACAACATACAAAAAAAATGTGAAAGTTATGTTGGATTTGTTTTAAAAAAAGTTCTCAAGTACAAATTTCCACTCACCCTTTACTCTGGAGCAATAGCCCTGAATATTTTTCCATATGCAAGAGATCTTCATCTAGCTCACCCACTGTCCCCTTGAATACAATACTCTAAAACTGAATGAGTTACTTTTTACCACTTTTCCCTTTGGTATTTCCAATTTTGATAAGGAAGCCTCTGTTCAGGTATGTGGGCATTATCACAGGCTGGGTTCTCTGAAAGCAGAGAGAGATGGTGTTTGAGGTGAGATCCTTTGGGTTTTTTGTTTGTTTTTGGTTTTGTTTTTTAAGGGTTGTCTGTCAAAGAAAGGGAGGAAGCAGTATTGAGCAGAGGCCGAAGTTGGAGGGCCATGCGGGCTGATGCAGGCTTAGGCAAAGTTCCGGATGAAGAATGACTCATCGAATCGTCCTTAACTGGCTTCAGCTACTTGGACCTTTCTATGCGCCCTTTGATCACACACTGGATGCAAGCTGCACTTGGGAAGAGAGTGATCTCAGGGCCAATGTGTCCGTGAAGCTAGCTCAGCCTTCAGAAGGGAAATTTGAGGATTCTGGGGGACCTATCACCTGTCTACCGCATTCCACATTCCAGTCCCATATACCGGCATGCACTCACTACTTCTAATAAATGTTGAAGAATTTTTTTCTATCTGCTACATATTTCATAGCTTTGGTGCTACTGTCTTAATCTTGGTTGTCTTTTCTTTTTTTTTTTTTTTTTTTTAGCATTTGTGCCAATTTCCCTGCTCAATTTTATGCCCAGGCTGCCTGAATTGTCCTCTTTCCCAAGCTGCTTCGATTACATAATGACCTCCCTTGCCTACTAGATGGATGCACACTGGCAGTAGTTAACTTCTTTAAACACCCATTTACCTATACACTGTCCAACTGAATCACAGTAATTCTGTCTCTGTGCCAAGATCTTCACTGTCTTTATCCTCTTTCTCAGGCTCTTCCCTTGACCCTTTGCATACCAGCCTGGTAAAGTTCCACTCTCTGACAAGAACGCTGCCCACCAGCAGTAGTTCATACTTTTCTTCTTTGAACTAGCTCCATAACGAACTGTTGGTTAGCCTCTTTAGAAATATTAGTGTAACATCTGTATTTGCCTAATACGTAAAATATCACATCATAGAAATTAAATAGCAAGGGAAGTCATTTATGGTTTCTGGCACACAGTTTGTGCTCAATAAAATATAATTATTACAACTCTGTGTTCTGGGGTCAGTTGAATGAGATTTGTCTCTTCTACTTACTGGCAAAATAATTAGCCCATTTTTAACAAGTTATTTCAAAGATATGTGTGAAAATCAAGTTCCTCGGTGCCTCATAAGATAATGTGTTAAATATTAAGATTAAAATGATGAGAAAAAAATTAAATGTACCATGTCCCTGCAGTAAAAATCTTACAATTTTAAAATCTTAGTCGGGCTTTTTTAAATTGCTTAGTTTTTAAAAAAAATATAGACTCTCACTCTTCAGTGTAAAGTTCTATGGGTGCGTCATTAAGATGCTATTTCCATTCAAGTATATTTAGTTATATGCTAATATGAACATTATTTCTTAGTAAAACCAAGTTGCTTTATAGAGTGGATCTGAAACGCTTGAGTTCTATGGGTGAGGCTGATTCAAAACAATTTTCTAAAGAGAATTTGCCTCCTGAATGTGGACATGCCCACAGCTCATCCTGATTGCTTTTTTGAGATTTTAAGCCTCCATAAAAGGATTATAACCCTAACCCCACCTTGACTATTCCTAAGGAACATGGTTCTCAATTCTCATGGCTACATAGAAGAGCTGTATTTCTGGCATTGGCCAGGAGTAAAATCTCAAATCAATGTCAGCCAAAATTTACTGTAAGAATGGTGATGCTAAATGGTTTTCAAGGACACAGTCTAGCCTGTCTTTATAATTGGTTTTGCTAAGCTGTGACTGTGGGGTGATGCCTTAGGTAACTCATTCTAAGTCCCTTTAGAGGACATTAGAAACATCTGGATGATCTGAGTGCAGAGGGTTTTATCTGTTTCTTTTTTGATGCATCCCAAGTATGTAGTATTCACATTGGCCACACTGAATAAATATTTGTGGATGCATGATTCCACTTTATTACAGTGTCATCATCAGGATTATTATTTTCTAATTATTACACCAGAAAATACATGTTTTCCTGGACAATTAGTTTATTTTTGCATCAAAGCCATTTAAGACTGTGGTGGAGAAAAAAAAAAAAAAAAAAAGAGTTCTCTTTCATTGGTTTTGAAAAGCTTGGTAACAAATTCTGTTCCAGCTCAGGTAACTGATGTGGGTCCCTACAAGTGTGCAGTTTCAGCTCAATTCCCAGCTATCCTTTGTAATGAAAGTTTAATTTCTACAATGGTTTTCTTGCTTTTATTTTAGATTCTTTGGAAGTCATCTGAGATTCTTTCTGGAATAAGCAATATGTATGGAAAGAAGAAGATGGTGCTTAAATTTCCTTTCCATTCCAAGATTAATCTGGATTTCTTCTTATTATTAATGGGTGTTTTAGATGGAAAAGGGTTACTGTAAACAGTCCAGGACTACAGACATTTCCTCAAAAGTCTTTACCTACTTACACCCCTACCCCCATCTCTACCCCACCCCTAACAAAAGTTTAATTATTTTACCAAATTATCAATGGGATGCTGCACCTATATTAAGCAGCAGTTATGTTATTTTTAATAAGAGTATATCCTTACATATGGGTATGAGATTTCTTTTGAGGAAAATAGCATTGTTCTAAAATCAGATTATGGTAATAGTTGCACAACTTGTAAATACACTACACTACTTAAGTATGCATTTATATAAATTACTTGTTATATATATATGTAATATATAACATTACTTAAGTATGTCATTTATATAAATTATATTTCAGCAAAGCTTTTTTTTCTTTTTGTTTTAAAAAATATATATATAAACTAATACATATATATGTATATACTACATATATACACATATATATACATATACACACACATATATAAATACATATATGTATATATACATATATACATATATATGTGTGTGTATATATATATAAGTTTCTTATTGCTGTCTTAACAAATTACCACAAACCTACTAACTTCAAGCAATGCAGATTTGTTCTTTAACTATTCTGGAGGTCAGAAGTCTGAAAGCAGTCTCACTGGGCTACAGTCAGCATGTCCACAAGGATGATTCCTTCTGGATACTCTGAGATGAGAATCCCTTTCTTTGAGCCCTTTTCAGCTTCAGGTGGCCACTTTTATTCTTTAGCTTGCGGTCCTGTCCTGCATCGTCAAAGTGCATCATCATTCCAGTCTCCACTTCTGTAAGTCACCTTTTCTTCCCACTCTGACTCCTTGGGCCCACTGGATAATCTAGAATCATTGTTCCATCTCAAAATCCTTAACTTGACAACATTAAGTGGTTATCTTCCAGATAAGGTAACATTTACAAGTTCTGGGAATTAAGACATGGACATTTTAGGAAGGCCATTATTTAGTCTACCACAATGTCTTGAGTGCAAATATTTACAACATACCAAAAAAAAAATTTTTTTTTTTTTTGTAAATCAAAGAAAAACAGATATAGAGAAAGGTAATCAATTATACAAAGTGATAGAACAATTTCAGTAACAGCACAGATGTGAGTCACCTAACAAGGTCTGTAGTACCAGCACCATAGCTCACGCGGTCACATGGAAATACATAGGTCAGTTCAGCTTACATATTGAGGTTGGTGCATAAATATAATGTATTACATAAAATGTAATTCCAGTAACAACAAGAGTGTACAAAAAATACTCCCTGTTCTCTAGCATTGTTGTCTAAGTTTATCAGGTTAGAAAAAGCACAAGAATATGTATGTTTCTAAATACCTCAACTCTTGATTTTGGTTCAGATCATGATCTCAGGGTCCTGGGATCGAGCGCCCCCATCAGGCTCCATGCTGAGCATGGAATCTGCTCCAGATTCTCCCTACCACCTCCCTCTGCCCCTGCACTCACTCACTCCCTCTCTTTCTCAAATAAAGAAAGAAATAAGTAAACTTTTTAAAAAATCATAATATATATAGAGAAAGTGAAAAGGAGGAGGAAAAGGAAAAAATAAACAGGAAATGGTGGATAAAGGTATGGGTATCGTTGCACATTTAAAGTACAAATATGGTTGAGTCATCAGATCCAACTGATGAGCCTCAAACTATAATTTTTGACTTTATATAGTGCTTTAAGAGTGGAGAGGTCATCAAGGGATTCTCATTCCAAGTGAGTTCCCCCAGGGACAAACAAGTACTTCATTAGATAGCTTCTGCCAGTCAACATTCTTCCAAAGTAAACGGCTATAACAAGCTTTTAATAGAGTGAACCGAATAAAAAGCCTATCTTAAATCCTCTGGCTCCCACGTCCTGACATTAATAAATAAACAATCAAACAACAGCAAAACAACAAAGGCAAAAATATAATAAATTTTGCTACTGTGGCTCATCTGAGCCAAACTTTTATCTCTTATTTGATAACGTGCCAGTCTGACACTTTCCTTTTTGGCATGTGGAAACCTCCTTCTATTTCAGGCAAGTCTGTCCCATAGCATCCATCTAATAGAGAGAAAAAATGGATCTTGTTATCCATATGACCACCTTGAGGGCACACTGCAGCTTGCAGAGCACATGGTGATACTTATGGTGTCAATAACAATGTCTAAATAACACAAGTTTTAATCGCAGTCATCTTTTATCGACATGGTTGCTCCCTGGGCTCTGTTTAATTCGATCATATTGAAATGTGCTGTCCTGATTTTCATGAATTAGGGCAAAGTCACCCTTACTCGCCATCTGAAGTCTCAGATGTTCCTTCCCACCCAGTAATGAAAATGAAAATTATTTTCCTTGGCAACTCAGATGGTATTCTGGTTAATTATGTGGATGTAAGTCTTAGATTATTTGCATATTTTATAGCTAGAAAGCCCTCTACTTTATGGCCAGCTCTGTTTTTTTTTCAACTTTCTTAAAATGTTCTTTATTTTATGTTATTTTATTGTGTTTTAAGAACTTATTAAGTTTTCCTGAAATTATTTATGTAATCAAGCAGGTTCTAATATACATTTAAGATCTATATTCTAGGCTTTTTTTTAATTAAATTCACAATATTTATAAATGGTATTTATAATCTAAATATGATATGTCCCCAAAACTTATATGTTTATGAAGGGCCAACTGATAAAATATAAACTAAAAAATAATAAATACATAAATAATTGGGTTAGGTATCTTTTGCAACTACAAAGGATGGAATGGAATTGGAACGGAATTTAGAAGTAGATAGGTACTGCTTGCCTCAAAATAAATAAATAAATAAATAAATAAATAAATAACATTAACAAGTACATTATTGGCAAAAGATTAAACATTGTTAATAAAAATAAATTACATGTTTAGAAATTATGAACTAAAGTGGATTATTTTGAGTGAATATGCTATCGAATTGGATGTTTTTCACAAATATGTTGACTGGATTATGGGGGTGGGTATACATTGAATGAATGGATATGATGGATTTCTAATTTTTAAGGTAATTTCTTTTTAATGACAGGCTGCCCAGCTGCACAGCTGGTCTGTGGTCAGTGGCAGGGACTACAAATGATAAGCCTGTAAAAAAACAAAAGCTTCTCACATTATGTATTGTTTGTTTCTAGATAATTTAAAAATCCCCTAACATGACTATAATGTCTGATATCCGCCATTTATTGAGTACACAACTTGTTGTACGGGCTTAACATACATCATTTCACTTAATAATTTTAATAATCCTGAAGATATGTCATTATTGGAAACTTTTGGAGGAGTACATAGTCTGCATAATAACCATGTTAATCCCCAGACAGAATTAGAACTAAAACCCAGGTCTGATGACCTTAGCTTTTATACTGTGCTTCTAGAATCTGAAGAAATAAACAAATTTTGCTGTAGTTCCAATACAGTCTAACTGGCTTTAGATGATACTGCTCATTTCCTACAGAATAGGAGAGAACAGAAGCTCAGGTTTATATCTCCTGGTATAAGGACAGGTCTGCAGGACTAACAGTTTGTTAAAGGTGTCAGTAATAAAGTGTTTGCCTTCCATAACTACTCTGGGGGATAAAGAAGACAAAGACAAAAAGTTACATACGTTACATATGAATCTGTGTAATTATAACTGATTTTAACAGAACTACACAATCATCTTTCATCATCTTTTTCTTAGATTTTAAAGAAACAGAATGGTACTGAAGAAAAAAAAAATCTTTACTGATTTTATGATCTTCTGTTAGCAAGTTCCTCCTGGGCCCTGAACAAGACAGTTCATGTCACTGTTGTAGGTTTCCTACCATATAAAGTGACTTCAACTTTTGGAATGTTGAACTCTTAGAGTTATGTCAGGTTTTAAAATTAAATGACTTGATTGGACTTCTGATTCCAGAAAGATGGAGAAGATATGTTTTCTTATTCCTCCCACTAAGTACACTAAACATGTTGAGCATTATATATAAAATGAACATAGAAGACCCTTGAAAGGTGGAGAGAAAAAGGGCAGATAAACCAGGGACTTCAGACTCCAAGAAATGGCGCAGTGATGTGTGTTCTAGCCTTATATATCCAAGACTGAAGCTGAAGAAGCTGGTGTCCCAGAAATGCTAATGGGTACACAGAAAGACCCCCAAATACCCATGCTTTCTATCCAAACTATCATAAAAGAATCAGCTAAGACAGAAAATCTTAAATAATAAGTACTTGTATAACAGCAAAACAACACAGAAAGAAAGGAAGAAAGAACAATAAAGAAAGAAAGAAACACACAAACAATTTCCTTGTATTACCTATGTCAAAAGAGGCCAAGTGGGGTCTCAAGAGTTCTACACTTGTCGGGCCATGATGAGGTGCCCCAATCATCCTGTCAGAGTTTTGGGTCAGAAATGGTTAGGTAGGGGCTGGAATTTCATCCTTGCTGATGGTAATGAAGTCAACCTCCATCCTGCCCACAGCCTCAGTGATGACCACTGCAATTTTAAAACTGAAAACAACAACAAAAACGCAATGGATGGGCTCAACAGCAGAATGGAAATGGCAGATAAAAGAATCAGTGAACTGGAACACAGAATAATTGTAATTATGCTATCTAAAAAGCACAGAGAAAAATCAACTCAAAAAAATTAATGAACTGAGCCTGTGGGGCTATAACAAAATATCTAACATTCTTATCACTTGAGTCCCAGAAGAGAGAAGAAAAACACTGAGGCTGGAAAGGCGTTTTAGGGGGAAAAAAAAAAAAAAAAGACAAAAAAATTTCCTAGATTTGGCAAAGTATATAAACCTACAGGCTCACTAAGCTGAATGAACTCCAACATCAACTCGAATAAATCCACCTAAAAACACATCATAGCCAAGCTTCTGAAAAATAAAAGCAAAGAAAAAAAATTCATAATAAGAGAATAAATGATATCTTACCCATAAGGGGAAAAAAAAGAGATTAATGGATTTCTCATTAGAAATTTTGGAAGCCAGAAAAATGTTGAGTACTGACAGAAAAGAACTATCAACTCGGAATTCTATATCTAGTAAAATAAATCCCAGGAATTACAGAAAGACCAAAAAAAAATTTTTAAGATTTTATTTATTTCTTTGACAGAGAGAGAGAGAAAGAGAGCACAAGCAGGGGCAGTGGCAGGCAGAGAGAGAAGAAGCAGGCACCCCACAGAGCAGGGGGAGCCCCGTGTGGGACTCGATCCTAGGACCCCGGGACCATGACCTGAGCTGAAGGCAGACCCTTAACCAACTGAGCCACCCAGGTGCACCCAAAATATATTTTTTTTAATCAAAATATTTTTCAGTGAAGGAAAACTAAGAAAATTTATCACCAATGACCTACCTATCCTCAAAAATGGTTACAGTAAGATCTTAAACTAGAAAAGAAATGACAGAAGAAGACATCTTTGAATATCAGGAAGGAAGAGCAACATTTACCTTTTCCTCATTAGTTTTCTAAAGTATCTTTGCTGGTTGAAGCAAAAATTATAACATTGTTTGGTGTGGTTCTAATCACATGGAGAGGACCTATTTAAGGCAGGAAACTAGAGAGACATAAAGGAAGGAAAAATTCCTTCATTTAAACTGGTAAAACCAGTAGATTGTGATGCTCTGAATAGATAATGTGATACTCAGAGCAACCAATAAAAAGCTATGCAAAAAGACACATTTAAAAACACTAAAGATATATCAGAGTAAAATTCCAATATATATACAAGTAACCCATAGGAAGACAAGAAAAAGAAAGAAGGAATGAAGGAAAGAGAATAAACACATGACAAAAATAAAATGGCAGCCATAGCATGTTAATAATATCAATAATTATAGTAAATGTAAATTATCTAAGTATACTGATTAAAATATAGAGATAGGCATAGTGGATGTATATGCTTGATGTATTTACACTAGAAAGTGTAAAATAAACCCAAGCAGAAGGAAAACAGGCAGAAGGAAAGATATAATGTGAATAAGAACAGACATCAGTGAATCTGAAAACAGAATCCATACAGAAATAAATCCAGGAATGGATTCTTTGGTACATTCATTCAAATGATTGGCAAACTTCCAGCAAAACTGACAAAGGCAAAAAATAAAGGACACAAATTATCAGCATCATGAACAAAGAGGGTATATCATAACAGAACTTGCAGTCATCAAAATATAAGCAAATATTATGAGCAACTCTAAATCCATTATGAAAACTCAGATGAAATGGACTACTTCCTTGAAAAATACAGTGTACCACATTTTATCCAATATGAGATCATTTGAATAGCCCTCAAAATTTCTAAGGATATTGAGTGTATAATTAAAAACTCTCCCCCAAAGAAGCTTCTAGGATTGGTAGTTTCAGTGAAGAAAACTTAAAAAAAAAAAAAAAAATCTGGAGGTGATGAATACGTTTGTTTATTACCTTGCCTGTGATAATGACATGTACCCATATGCCCCAAATCATCAAAATGTAATCATTGAATGTGTGAATTTTCCTATACACCTCAATAGAGCTAAAAAATAAAATTATATAAATTAAAATAAAATATACTCTAGCACAAAATTTTGGCAAGGCTCCCAAGAAATAGGATCACTCAAACTTTGCTGGTGTAAATGTAAAATGGTACAACTATTATAGAAAATAGTTCAGCAGTTTCTTAAAAAATAAAATAAACATGGGACTCCAGGATGGCTCAGTGGGTTGGTTCATCATTGGATTCTTGTTTTCAGCTCAGGTCACGATGTTAGGGTCTTGAGATGAAGCCCTTGATCTTGAGATCAAGGCTCTGTGCTCAATAGGGAGTCTCTGCTGGAGATTCTCTCCCTCTCCTTCTGCCCTCCCTCCACTCTCTCTCTCAAATAGTAAATAAATAAATCTTAAAAAAAAAAACACACACACACACACAACTAACTAAACATGGAACTATCATATGACTTGAAGACTGGACTTGTGGGCATTCATTCCAGAGAAAGGAAAACATATTAAACAAAAACCTGTAAATAAACATTCATAGCTGCTCAATGTATAATTGCCCAAAACTGTAAAAATCCCAGATGTTCTGCAACAGATGAATTACTAAACATAATGAAGTACATCCATATCACAGAATATTAAGCAGCATATACAAAGGGACAAACCATGGATGCATTCAACTAAGGTGGATCTCTGGAGAATTATGCTGAGTGAGAAAAACAGCCATTCCCCCAAGTTTACTTACTTCAGAGTCCATTTATATAATGATTGTCAAACTTAAAATAGTAAAAAGTGTTGAAATGGTAAACAGATTAATGGCTCTAGGGTTGGCTAAGGGGGCGAGAGGCAGGTTTTCAGAACTGAGCATGACCATAAAAGGGTATCATGAAGATCCCTGGAGATCACAAAAATGTTTTGTGCCAAAATATTTTGATTGTCACATTTTATTGTAGTTTTGCAAGTGAAACTTGTTTTACTGGGGGCAACTTGGTAAAAGATTCATGGAATCAATTATTTCTTATAACCAAATGGGAATCGACAATTATCTCAAAATAAAACCATTTATATAAAAGGTTAGATGATTCTAGGAAATAAGAATTTTAAAAAATGTACATTCATATTCTAGTTTTTATATTGTATTTTCCTATTTATTCATCAACACAGTTGTTCATCATTATTCATTAATTCATGCGTTCTTATGCTTTTGGCTTTCTTTTCACTGTACTTATGGATTTATGAACTAAAACGGGTATTTTGTGAAATTATTCATTTGAATGTTTTCATTCATGGTGACTTATTGTGCATTTGGGATGCTGCAAAGATACCAAATTGATAATAATAATGATAAAATTTTATATGATATGTTGTCAAGATGGGGGGATAGGATTCTTGATTTACTTCTTTGTAAAGCAGTTGTTTTCTGCTTTCTAGCAAATGCCAATATATCTTTTCTGTCTCCATACATATATTCAACAGATATTTGTTTAACACCTACTTTGTGGCATATGTTGTTCCAAACACTGAACATTGTAGTGGTGAAAATATAGTTACTTCCTCTCATACTCAGAAGTGTGGGTATAGATAGAGGTGGAAAGGACAACACATAACGAGTTAACAAATGCAACAAGAATATATTTTCCGCTGAGTAAAGAGCCTGATTTGGGGCTTGATCCCAGAACCTCGAGATCATGACCTGAGCTGAAGGCAGCGGCTTGAGCTCTTTGCTCAGCAGGGAGCCTGCTTCTCTCTCTCTCTCTGCCTGCCTCTCTGCCTACTTGAGATCTCTCTCTGTCAAACAAAACAAAACAAAACAAAACAAAAAAATTAAAAAATAAAAGAATGTATTTTCAAATGCTTAACAGGTATATTCTATATTCTTCTTAGAACACTTCTCGTTTGGGGTGCCTAGGTAGCGCAGTCGGTTAGACATCTGCCTTCAGCTCAGGTCATGATCCTAGGATCCTGGAATTGAGCCCCACATTGGGCTCCCTGCTCAGCAAAGAGCCTGCGTCCTCCTCTTCCTCTGCCCCTCCCCCTACTCATGTTTTCTTTTGCTCTGCTCTCTCTCTCTCTCTCTCAAATAAATAAATAAATAAATAATCTTAAAAAAAAAAAAACGGAATACTTCTCCTTTGGGTCATTCCATCTCTTAAGACAATGTTTATTGACAGCCTTGGTATTACAGGCTCCATAGTTTATTGCGGGGGCTGACTGTGTCTCCACCCACTCATGCTAGTAGCACCACTTCCCAACCTGTGAAAAGAGAAACGGTTTACAGCCTTTTTGCCAAATGTCTCCAGTTTTCTGGAGAAATATATCTCTTGGGCAGGAGGAAGACCATGGTTGCAAACCACTGCCTGAGAGACTCTTGAGGTTTTTGCCCCAGGAATTCTCAGGGTGGGTATTAAAACTTTTTATCAAGACAATAAGTTCTGAAGCTAGCCTTTGTGGGGAAAGAAAGTTTAATGCTTTCCTAAATATTCTGTCATAGCCAAATTAGAAAGAAAAAGTGGAAACTAAAATCAGAGGGGGTATATGAATCTTTAAAATAATTCTGACAGCAACTCTGGTGAGATGAATGCCCTTTGGAGGTTTTTTGACCAGAAGTGACGTAACATATTACATGAATTTAAGGTTGCTGGTTGTCTGGAACTCTCTCAGTTTTTGTCATGAAAATTCCTTCCTTCCTTCCTTCCTTCCTTCCTTCCTTCCTTCCTTCCTTCCTTCCTCCTTTTCTCTCTTTTTTAAAACTTATATATTTGTTTTAGAGAGAGCAGTGGGGAGGGGCAGAGGGAGAGGGAGAGAGTCCCAAGCAGACCTCACACTAAAAGAGGAGCCTGACGCTGGGCTCCATCTCAAAACCCTATGACCACGACCTGAGCTGAAGCCAAAAGTCAGTCACTTAACCAACTGAACCATCCAGGCCCCCGTAAAGTCTTGTTTTCTATGAACACTTAGCCTCGGGCAAACCAGATTGATTGATCAGGCTCTTTAAGTTTTATTTAGAAGTGATTACTCTGCCTGCTTTAAGAAGAGTATATGATGGGGCAGGGGTTGATGGCAGAAAGTGTAAGGTATTAGGACAACATGGCATAATATATTCAAGAGATGAAGGATGCTACCTTAGGTGCTGTTTTGTTCCATTTTGTATACATTAAGTTTGAGATGTGCATTACATATCAAACTTGTGATATCAATAGACAATGTGTATAAATCTGGGTATAAATAGCCTGGACATAAACTAGGAGTAATCAGGTTTTTTTAAAGGACACGGTATTATAGGTTGTATTGTGTCCCCCTCAAAATGCATATGCTGAAGTCCCAACTCCCAGTACATTAGGTGGGACACGAATCCAATATGGCTGAATGATGGTTGTCCTATGAGAGGAGGAAGAGACACCACGGGTGCACTTGCACAAAGAAAAAGCCGTGTAAGGAGCAGTGAGAAAAACAAACAAACAAACAAACAAAACTAAGTGAATAAAGATCATAAACATGAGAGTTCATTGAGGTCATTGGAATTAATGAGCTTTTTTTTTTTTAGTTTAAGAAGGAAAATATTAAATTTATGGTATGTTTATATATACTATGTTTGAATCTTTGAGTGGATGAAAGCAGATATTCCTGGGTTAATATTTCATATAAGAGAAAAATCATTTACTCTTCGATCATAGTAGAAAAATAGCATATGCAGAGAGTTCACATTGCATCAGGTTGATGAGGTTGTATTTATATGGTTTTCCATTTACTTAATAAGAAATGAAAGGAAGAAGGTGAATGAAGCTTACAGAGATTATAAGTTAGAAGATACCATCTCTGAGAGTGAAAAAGTGAATTTATTACACGTATTATTTTCATCTGTTAATTGAAAAATAAATCTTTATCCATAATATATACATAGATATCTATGTGTATATATACATACATATCTATGTGTATATATATGCATAGATATCTATGTATATATTATGGATAAAGATTTATTTTTCAATTAACAGATGTAAATAATATATACATACATATATGTATGTATATACATATATGTATATGTATGTATATACATACATATATACACACACATATATAGAAATAATAATAGTAATATAACCACAATAGTAATATAATAGTAATATAACCACGATAGTAATATAACAGTAATATAACCGCAAATATCAAGAAAAGAAAGTCATAGAAGGTCATACATTTGTAGTGCTTGCTGAACTGACTGTAATCTGGATGAGTACTTCCTATAATGCTGGCTATTTTAGCTTTTAAAAAATATATATAAAATGAGAAATTTTTAGATACAAGACCCTCCACCCTTCCCAACCATATGAAAGTAGAACAGTCCTCTGAAATCTTTTGTAAGCCAGAATGGTGTAAAGCAAAGAAGCCGTTGCCATTAATTTACACTAATGGAAAAATTTTTGGACATTCCCAGACCCCCAAAATTACCTCCTTTAGCCTTTTCTGATACCTTAGGACACACCTTACTAACACATGCACAAAAGATATTGTGATACAGCTGATGTGCACAGATACAGTTCAGAACCACTGTGGCTTCATGCTGAGATAGGGAGTGTAGTGCCCTTGGGACCACTGTGGCTGCTCAGGTGCACACCGCCTCTGTAAATTTCTCTGCAAAACAGATGCTGGACACTATTTTTGCTTTTTCACCTTCTTCTGTAAAAGTAGAACTCTCTGAATATCTTTTACTTGGGGAAAACAGGTATTAAATGTCGGTCTTTTCTAAGAACAAATTGACTAAAGACAAACTTTTTGAAAAGTGGGGGATACTTGTATATTAAAAATTGTCTACTTTGTAGCTTGTAGTGACTAGAAAAACTCAAAGGATAATAAGCATTTGGGGACTAAATATCCTTGTGCCTGCCACTTGTGGTGCTAACATGATTATCATAAAATTAATGATATAATATGTCCCCATGCCAAGTGGCCAGATGCAAATTTAGATTTCGTTTCTATGCACAAAGCGAAGAGGTCACTTAGGGTAACTGCGGCTAGCACCAAGGTATTGACACACAGCAAAACTCACTTTTTGTCAGTGTGTTTGGTCCAGAATGGCACTTCAGGGTTTAAGTAAGTTGCATAATCATCCAAGAAACAAAGGCCAATGCTGCACTTTCTGAACCTGTCCTTAGAAGTTTCTCTTTTTTTCCATCTTAATTTACTAAGACCAGAATACCTTAACAGGGGAAAAACGGTTTCAGTCGCTTTGAGGAAATTAAAGGACTGAAAAAGGCTTCATTTGGAAAACAATCAGTAGAGGAACTTCAATTGGCAAGCAGACTGTCAAATCAATTCCCATTAGAAAGCAGTCCTGACGTGTTTAGGTCTCATTAGCCAGTGGGAACAAAGGGATTCTCATTAATACGTGCGTACAGCTAACTTTGATTCTAGTATTTCACGCTCTATAGAGATATCACGCGGCACTAATAAACCTGGCCAATTTGCCTTTTCCGGGCTGCCTCCGGCATCACCACTTCCTGGCTTTTCGTCTCCACAAGGATTAGCACACTGCCTTAGCGGACCTACCATTCAGGAATGTGTGCACACTGTTGCCTCAAACTGTCAGCTCTGGATCAAAGTTCATTCCCCCATGTGAATGTGCAGGGGGAGGTTCTCTTAGTCCTGTATGAGTATCACTTATCAAAGTTCCATTTGAAGATTGCATGGCCTCCAGAGTATTACAATTTTTTTTTTTTTTTCTCTATCCAGTGAATGTTCACAAAAGTTTAATGTGTATGGATGGAGGCAATCCAAGTAATAGGCTTCAAACTGGACCCGAAGCCATTGTCCTCTCAGCCCTCAGGCCATCAGTGGCTGTGTCAGACTTGATTTTTATTCAGGGTCAATTATCTCCCAGGGGAGCAATGAGGTCAGCCTTGCTATTTGCCTTTAGAAGGGATCCCTTTCAGTCTGCCCTGTCTGTCCATATAAACACGTTTATATAAATACATCGGTATATGCGCAGACATATTTCCCAAACATTGAAACTATTTTAATTATTTATACCTGAAGGTCCTCATGCCTGTGTAAATCAACCTTAAAAAATATATATCTAACAGGAAAAAAAAATGTTGATGGATTTATATGCCAATTATATACTTAGATGTCTCTGCTCTCACGGAAAAAACAAAAACAAAAACAAAAAAAAAAAACTTACAGTTTTGAGGGCCTAGAAAAAATATAAGATCATTTATGACAACGTTATGTACTGATTCCCCTTAACCTCAGTTTTCAGAAGAAAGTAGACATTTCATCACGCACACAATCTGTGTTACGAAGGAAAGGAAACATCGGACTGGCTTAGACTTGGATTTAAAGCAAATCAGGAAATATTTTAGAGATGTTAATTCAGCACCGTGAGATAAAGGAAAGATAAGTATTGCAGATGGGTGCCCCAATTATATGAATTAGGACAAAAAATCGGATCCTATGATACTCTAGAAACAGGAGAGAATGATGAATGGAGTACAGAAGAAAGAAAAAATTCACAAGAAAGCTAGGATGTCAACCGCTCCTACTCCTTAGAAAGGAGACAACAGAACAACTCATGATCAAAGTCTGATATGGGAAAAGACGGGATAAAAGACAAAAGACTTTATACAGATATTAGCAGCATTCTGTAGACATTTAGTTTTTTTTTCTATCTGGAATAGTAAACTCAGCTTACAAGTATATAGATGGAATACAGACTTGTCCAATCACTATGTTTACACCTGAAATTAATGTTGCATTGTGCGTCAACTATACTTCCAAAAAAAAAAAAATGAAAGAAAAAGAAAAAAAAAAAGAATATAGTTGGCCTCACAGGGCTCCACTGCTCAGTGCTGTGGTAACACAGTATGATTGTAGATCAGAAGAACTAAATGATACCATGAATTTTATTATGAAAATGGAAATTAATAAAAACACATGGTGATTAGGTTAATAAAACATTCCTCAAACATCTGAGTAAACTGTATTTATAAATCCTTCACTTTAATTTTCATTTCATGCTAAAAGACATATGAACTAGACTAATAAAATGTCCCCTTTCCATTGTGATCATTTAATTTTTTAAATTTTATTTTTATTTAATTATTTATTTATTTTTAGTTATTTATTTATATTTTCATTGTAAATTTCCTGAAGAGATGGGGACAGAGAGAAGAAGGAGAAGGAGGAAGAGGGGGAGAAGGAAGAGAAAAAAAGAAAAGAAGAGGAGGAAGGGAAAGGAGATTGAGAGGTACTGGGGCTCAAATCTGTTGAGCAGTAGGCAGAGATCTGGGTTACCATGTTCCCAAGCCTTCAACCTTAAACTAAAGCAACAGAACTAAAGCAACTTGGGTCCTCCCTTATTCGGACCCAGGAGGAGGACTGAGACTAGTTTTCCTTGGTGAGTTTCTAACACCTGAAAAAGTGGAGAAGTGAGAAAAAATAGAACGTATAACAAACAGAATCGACTGATGACTAAGAGGGGATCAGAAAGCATAACATTAAAAATGAAGAAATTAACTGTAAGCGATTTTATGTTTCAGGTAGAGGAGATATGAAATTGATATAAATTATTAAAATAATAAAGGGATGCTATATATAGTCACTGTTTTGATTACCTTGGGATAAGAAAAATCACAAAGGGCTTGTCCAATTTATGTAGCAGGTTTTTGTTTTTGATTTTTTTTAAAATAAAACTTGAATGGCTTTTTACTATTTAAAATAAATTCAATAAAGCATTTTATTAAATAAAGATCCCAAGTTTTTTTTTAATAAATTAGAATTATCATGTATTGAATATACATAAATTGGAACATACCTAGGTAGAATGCAAATAGACAAGTAAAACTCCAGGAATCGAATCTCTGGTAATTATTTACTGAAGATACATGTACTTAGTATTTAATGTTCTATCAGAAAGAGATTTAAGGTTAAACATTTGACTTGAGCTCTTTGAACTTTCCTCCCAGTATTAATTAGTGAGGCTAAATTATATGATCTCTGGGACTTTTAACAACAAAGGTCTATTTCCTGCTTACAGCTCATGTCCATCACTGGTCACTACTTTCGTTCTAGGTTCCAGGCTGGTGGAAAAGCCCCCATCTAAGATGCTGTAAGATGATTTTCTTGAGGAGAGGGTCAGAACAAATTTTGAGTAATAATAATGCAGTGTAGCATAGTCCAACTGCGTGATCATTTCAGAGAGGGCAAGGAAATTATTCCAAATACTTCTGTGCTTCTCCATACTAACTTGCACAGAATAAACTACATAAATAGTTCTGACTAGAGGTTCATAATAAAATAACCCTCATTCCATGAAAGTTTAATTTTAGTAAAAGGGCTATACAACTGATAGGGGACAGGAGGAAAATTATTGTCTTATAGAACAATAAATTCAATATTAAAAGCATCACTCTCTTACAGGTTTATATTTCAGTAGCATTTTGTTGATGGGTAGGCTGAGTTAATTTTTAACTCTTTTTTTATTTATTTATTTTTTTTTTTAGTAGTAGCTCAGAACAGGTTCCTAGTCACACACCCCTCCTGCTATAGAATGACAAGCAGGAAAATATCTTTAAAGCAAGCATAGGCCGTGCTCGCTTCGGCAGCACATATACTAAAGCAAGCATAGGTTAAACCCAGAAGAAAAAAAAATCCTTATGATGATAGGACAGACGAAGAACGTAGAGAGCTAAATTTCAGATCAAAAGCTGTGTCTCCAGTCCTGACAGAACAATCAGTCCTTGACTTTTACACAATAAGCCAATTCGATATGCATTTCATAAATAGCAAATAAATGGGCAACCTCAGAATATCATTTTAATGAGTGTGACTTTCCTGACTGCAACCACACATTCTGTATTCACTGAAGCTTCCTGTGTAGGATGCAAGTCAGGAAAACTTAAAAAGCACTTAAAAACCATAACAGACCATGAAAAGTAAAAAGGCCATTTAGGTTTGTTGAAAGAGAAGCATAACACTATGCCTTCAAAAGATTCTCCAGACACTCAGCTTAGGATTCTTCTCATGGAGTTGAGGACACTCTTGAAAAGAAAATATTATCAGAAGCAGAAAAAAAAAAAAAAAGATCCTTTTTAAAAAACACTCAAAGTTTCATAAATGTATTTTGGTTTAAAAACATGAATGGTAATCTGCTTTGATTTAATGTTATTTATGAATGCACGAAATAATACTCGTGTGAAGGTTAGGATTCCAGAAATATTTTAAATCATTATTTTCTCTGTTCTGTCTGCTCCACTGCCAAATACCCAGTGGGAACTCAATAAATATAAATTGATGATGATGATGATAACTTCCCTGGGACACACACACACTGTTTGAAAAATTAGTTATTAAGTCCATATGCATTTTAACTTCGAATTTGTCTTTCTAAAGAACTTGAAGTCAGATTTATTTTGGTTTTGTCTCTGCTATATTTTGATGAGAAGTGAAGAAACTGCAGACACAGACTTTTTATATTGATGATGCAAGATTTATTTATTAGGCTCATTCACTGGGCAGGTTAGCGAGCTATCTTTTTTGATGTCACCCACCGCATCTGGGGCAATGAGCCCTTGTAAAACTACAAACTCAATTATAGAATGAATTAATATTTTATACATTAAGTTTCATAAGTTATACTTGGTTGAACAGAGTAACTGAATTAAAATATGATTTATAATTAAATCCTTATCAATCACCCTACGAGTGCAACCAATCTGTATATTTGGTCCTTGGTTCTCATTTAAAAGTATGAAGTGACTTGTCAGGTAATAAGAGTAATCAGTTTTAGGCAAGAGACAATGGCTTGCTGCAACACAGTCACATTTGTAATTGATCAGCAATGGCATGATGATTTATCATTCATGAGATGTGTATCACTTCAGAAAGCTTAACTTATACAGTGGTGCATTCAGCCTCAAATTTGTAAACATTTCAGAATTGAACAGTTCTATACTCATAAGATGTTACTTGCTTATTCCCACTTAAAAATATAGAAATTAAACTAGGTCTACTTCTAATCACCATATGATTCAAAGTATTACCATTAAAAATTAAATTAAATACAAATGCTTAAGAGAGTATTATTATTCTCATAAAAATATTTTAAAACCATTCATGATATGCAAAAATGTCATCCTGAGCTGTATTAGAGAAAGATTACTTATTTGCATGAACTTTAAAAGTTTTTCATTAGGGTCCTTTTTTTAGGGCAGTTTTAGGTTAATGAATACTCACTTTTTCATTAACCACAACAACAAAAATCAAGGAAATTTTATCTATTGGCCTTTATTTGACTATAAATGATCATCTAGTATCAGAAATCCAAATAGAAGATTATAAAATTTATATTTATTGGCGTAAGTTTCTTAATATGAAACATGGAAAATAATTGTGTAAAGCTTTAAATCTGAAATGGGTTCCTATAAAAGAATCAAGTAACTTATCTCCAGTTTGTTGGTGGTTTGTATGTATAAGATCAGGGAGAGGCAGAAAATCAAGGAAAAATGAAATAAGATTAAAATAAAAAGATAGGGAGTTACATCACAATAAATACAAAATTGAGTATTGATTTGTTTTTGCTTTAAATTATGGAGAGGAGAAAAAAACAAATTATGGGGAGGAGAGGGAGCAGAAATGTGTTATACATCAAGTCTACAGTCTAGATCCCAACTTCTTTACCCATTTATCAGTCAATAGACATTTGGGTTCTTTCCATAATTTGACTGTTGTTAACAATGCTGCTATAAACATCGGGGGGCACGTGTCCCTTTAAGTCAGTATTTTTGTATTTTGGGGATAAATACCTAGTGCAATTGCTGGGTTGTAGGGTAGTTCTATTTTTTCACTTTTTGAGGAACCTCCATCCTTTTTCCACAGTGGCTGCACCAGTTTACATTCCCACCCACAATTTAAGGGACTTCCGCCTTTCTCCACATCCTCACCAACATCTGTTTTTTCCTGTGTTGTTAGTTTTAGCCATTCTGACAGGGGAGAGGTGGTATCTCATCATGGTTTTGATTTGTAGTTTCCTGATCCTGATTGATGTTGAGCAACTGTGAGATGACAGACATCTGTATGTCTCAGATGAACATAGGGTAAGGGAAAACAAACAAACAAACAAACAAAAGGGATGGATGCAAACAATAAGAGACTCTTAACTATAGAGAACAAACTGAGGGTTGCTAGAGAGGAGTGGCTGGGGAATGGGGCTAAATGGGTGATGAGTATTAAGGAGGGCACTTGTAGTGAGCACTGAGTGTTATACATAAGTTATGAATCACTAAATTCTACTTCTAAAAACCAATATTACACTAAATATTTACTGACTAGAAATTAAATAAAAGTCTGAAACAAACAAACAAAAGAATAGGGCCTAGATTCCAGAGCATCACTTTAAGTTTAGATAAATTACTTGCTTTTTTGCATCCTTCATTTCTTCAACTATAAATGTACATAGAAGTAGTTTACCTCAAAGAGTCATGAGGCCCATCAAATTAACACATGCAAAACAAACTTCCTAATAATTTACTTCAAATAAGCAAACAATTATTGTAACTTTTCCTACAATAGTCAAATTAAGTGTTGTTTTATCATTTTGCTAATTTTGCATAAGCTTAAAATGAACTTATTTTCTCAATACAAGGTACAAAATTAACAATATTGAGCACATTATGTAAGTGAAGACAATTCTTGCAGTGATGATCTTATAATGAAGAAAGTTTATTCCTTCATTTTTGTAAAGAAATCACAGGTCATAAAAAATCAGATACAAATTTTACTACAAAATTAATAGTAAATAGGACATCAGGAAATATTCCACCATTTTGTTTACGATTATGGAATTTTTATCTTATTGGTAAAAACAACACATAATTTTGTGGACCATTTATCCTTTATGAAAAAAAGATGTCCTAGGTTTATCTTTCCATATGAAATATTTTAATTTTTAAATATTTTTTAATTTAAATTTTGCTAGTTAACATACAGTGCAATATTGGTTTCTGGAGAAGAATTCTGTGATTCATCACTTATGTACAACACCCAGTCTCATCACAAAAATGCCCTCTTTAATACTCATCACCCATCTTGCTTATCCCCCACCCACATTCCTCCATCAACCCTCCATTTGTTCTCTATCATTAAGAGTCACTTATAGCTTGTTTCCCTCTCCTTTTTTCCCTTTATTTCCCTTCCTAAATGTTCATCTGTTTTCTTTCTTAAATTTCACTTATGGTATTTGTCTTTCTCTGACTGATCTACTTTGCTTAGCATAATCACTGTAGTTCCATCCAAGTCATTGCAAATGGCAAGATTTCATTCTTTTTGATGGTTGAATAATATATTCAAAATGGATGAAGGACCTAAAGGTGAGACAGGAAACCATCAGAATCCTAGAGAAGAACACAGGCAGATATCTCTTTGACCTCAGCCATAGCAACTTCTTACTAGACATGTCACAAGAAGCAAGGGAAACAAAAGCAAAAATGAACTACTGGAATTTCATAAAAATAAAAAGCTTCTGCACAGTGAAGGAAACAATCAACAAAACTAAAAGGCAGCCTACAGAATGGGAGAAGATATTTGCAAATGACAAATTTGATAAAGGGTTAGTATCCAAAATCTATTAAGACTTACCAAACTCAACATCCAAAGAACAAATAATCCAGAGAAATGAGCAGAAGACATAAACGCATAGTTCTCCAAAGAAGATATCTGGATGGCCAACAGACACATGAGAAGATGCTCAACATCACTCATCTTCAGGGAAATACAAATCAGAACCACAAGGAGATACTACCTAACACCTGTCAGAATGGCTCAAATTAACAACACAGGAAACAACAGGTGTTGGTGAAGATGCAGATACAGGGGAACCCTCTACATGGCTGGTGGGAAGGCAAACTAATACAATTACTCTGGACAACAGTTTGTAGGTGCCTCAAAATGTGAAAAATAGAATACCTGACAATCTACAATTTCAATACTAGGTATTTACCCAAAGGACACAAAATTACAGATTCAAAGGGGGTATATGCACCCCAATGTTTATAGCAGCATTATCAACAATAGTCAAACTATGGAAAGAGCCCAAAAGTCCATCAATTAATTAATGGTTAAAGAAGATGTGGTGTGTGTGTGTGGTATATTATTCAGCCATACAGTGAAATATTTCAAATTCGCTTTGGTTTATACTACCCCATTTATGGAGTGACAGTGTAGTCTTTATAATTTGAAATATATAACATGTAATTGTGTAAATTAAATTTTGAAAAATTACTAAATTACCATAGATTACCTTTACTAAGATTGGACTCAAGCCCTAATCTAAAAAAAAAAAAAAAAAAAAAAAAGAATGAGAAAACTTTAAACTTCCATATTGCAATAAATCACCAAATTACATTATCCCATAAAATATATTTAAGTGTTTTATCTGACTGCTTAAATTTAAATAGCAGGAAAATATATTTATGCATATTTATAGTCTTTACTTTTAGCTTAAAAGAGGAAATGGAAATAATCATAATTGAATATATCCTTTTATTTATTTTTAAATCCTCATTTGCTATTATGTTCTTTAATAATAGAACACAGCAAGTCTCTTTATTTCAAATCTGAAAATGAGGTCTCCCTTCACTATAGCTTATAATCAAATATAAGAGTTTATAGGAAAATTAGAGGTCAGTTTACATTAAACAACATAAAGCGAAGGTAGCTAACTTAATAAAGCATGGTGGGAAGACCATTATCTAAGTGGGAGGCAGGCTTAATATACCCTGTACCTGTAAAATGCCATTCATAGAAAATTGACTCAAGATTTATAGCTGTAGGTAATAATTCAATGTCAGTGAAAACCAGGGCATATGTTTCAGCACCAGGAATTAACCCGTAAGAAAATGGTAGTGTTATTTTTCTGGGTAGGAGGATTACAACTACTGATGGCCTAAATATATATCATTTAGAATTCGTCAGAAATCCAAAAATTGTTTATGTATTTATACACAAATAATGTCAAAATATGTCATAGCAAAAAATAAGCTTCTTCTGATTGCACTCAAAACTATATTCATTTTATGTTACATGGTAAATAAAAGTCAAAATACTAAGCAACAAAACCAAAGCTAGATAGTGTATTGAAAAGTCTGGTTTTAGAAGGAGAGAAAAGTCTAATCAGATGGTATTTAAAAACAAATAATAAGAGTTTTATCATGTTGATTTTACATAACACTATTATGAGAAAATATATATGTTACATCCAGAAAGTAATCAAAATTTACATTAATTTATATTTCTATCATGTCACATTAACTACACAAAACAAATTGAAAGATGGAAATTTACAGTATCATTGATCAGTACTCTAGAAAGGGAAACCTACCCTTCAATTTGAGTGAATTTCACTTGTGTAACTAATCCCCAAACAGAGGTAATCACAAGCACTAGAACTCATCCAGATAAATAAATTGGATTAATGAGAGAGAAATTCAGACTGAAGATGATCCTACAGGGAATGGGCAGTAATAAATCCTTTGCAGGTGGTTAATATCATATATATCAATGCAAAAATTGCATTTTTCAAAATATATGCTTTTAGGAATTTTTTTTTCCCTTTCCCTTCTAATGTCAGTATTTGGAAACAAAGCAAAATAAAACTCATGCCTTAATCAAGGATTTATCTATTTCTGCAGGATTTTAATTTCCCAGTTGGCTTTACAACTCATGAAACTACAAAGAATAACCATGTTAACATTCTAGGCATCTAACAACACACTGCATCAAATATATGCCCCAAACTGTCCTAGACAGACTGAATTGTAGAACAAGAAATAGACATAAGGAATGAATGTTTCCTTTCCAGTTGTGAAAAACTGTACTTGTAAAACCCTGACAAATTCTGCGTTATATTTGACAGTGAAAATACACTGCATATCAAGTCATTTTTCAATCTCTACCGTGGATACTGATCAGATTGAAAGGGCAAGGTTTAATGTTTCAAAATATTCAAGACACTGAAATGTAGGCTGTATTTCACTATTCCAGCTATGTATACATTGTCTAAAAGTCTGGTTACAAAAGTAATTTTCAGGTATGCAAAGCAGCAAAAGTGTTGAAATAAATCATATCGTCTAAGAAATCTTGGAATCTTGTTCTTTTTGATTAATAAAGAGAGAAAAAATACATTGAGGAGGGAGAAACAAAATCTTTTTTATTAAGAGACCATTTCATTTCACAGGGCTTATTTCTCCTTGTTTTTAGGCAGGATACCATTCTTTTAAAGGGCACAAAAGAATAGAAAGAAGTATTTTTTCTGGTTGACATGAGACATTTATACAATAGAATTGTCTAACTGGTGTCACATAAGGTCAAATGGCTTTGTCCCCACACTCAGGGACTCCTGTGAAATGAAAGGTCAATGTGTAATGTCTCTAAGCCTACCAAGGAAGAATTGCATTTTTCCCCGTAACACACACACACACACATACACACACACACACACACACACACACATACACACACACACACACGTTTTTTTTTTTTTATTATAAAAATGGGGGGGGGAAGCACCCATTAAAATGATAATGTTCTTCATGAACTGTCAGTATTTTATTATTTTCTATTAAAATGGCAGTTTACCCAGAGGACTACTGACTGAGAGATAAAATATGTCTATGTGTGTCTCTATATATGTGTCTATGTGTATGGAAAGTAAGTGTGTTTTCTATGAAAAATTGCAATTGCATTTTGGAGGCAATTTACATAAAATAGACTGACACTTTCTGATATGCTCAAGATTTATCTGTGTAAAATAAGTTATTCCTCTGGAAGGTCATAGAAGGTTGATCCTAGGAATAGAGATTTTTCTCTTCACCTCTTGTTACCATGACCACTCAAGTTTCGAAAGCCTATAACTAACTCTTCTCTGTCTTACTATTCTGAGTCATCTCCTGCTAAAATTCTTTGGGTCACTCTCTTCTCCCTAGGTTATACATCATATTCCAAATTTTAACAACCTTTAATTAAGCAAAATGATCTCTTCCGGGGACTTGCCCTTCTGAGGTTTTGCTGGTTCCAATCTGATAACAAATTCCAAAAATATGTTTCTATAATAAATGTAAACAGATTATAATGAATTAATATGTTAGCTGGCAGTATGGACATTTACATAGAAATAGATTTATGTACTATAATGAAAAACATGAGCATCTAATCTAATAGTACAGTCACCATGGCTTAATTTATGCCATTTGGAAATGGGGGTGGGAGGTTGGATTTGATAGAAAGAAGAAAAAAAGCTTAACAGACATGACTTTACACATATTATCAAATCACAGGAAGTTGGGACCCACAAACTCTATACTTTTTTTTTTTTAAGATTTTATTTATTTATTTGACAGAGATCACAAGTAGGCAGAGAGGCAGGCAGAGAGAGAGAGGGAAGCAGGCTCCCTGCTGAACAGAGAGCCTGATGCAGGGCTCGATTCCAGGACCCGATCCCAGGACCCTGGGATCATGACCTCAGCCGAAGGCAGACGCTTAACCCACTGAGCCATCCAGGCACCCCCAAACTCTATACTTCTTAAACTTCTATTTGAGACTTAAGTGACTGATTCTACCTTACCAAATCATTTTTTTTTTAATATCTGATTAGACTTTTCAGCTCTACTACAGTACATTCAAGGTTACCAATTACTGTCAAATCGTTTCAATATTCAATATTGTTAAACACTGTTTCTATAAGAAATACCAGGCTTATATAGAAATTTGTTTATTTGTCCTACACACATTTATTAAAAGGTAACTCATGGAGGTACCATGCCAATACATAGTCCTAGAGAGCCATACATCCAGTCACTGATGACTGGGGAAGACTTTTGCTTGTGTTCATGCCCTAAAAATAAAATTGAATATTTACATGTGGAAAAAAAAATCCCAAAATTTTTTTAAGGTAGTGTTTATATATACGTTAAACATATAAAAGTGAGAAGAATGACTCAATGATATGGAAGAAGACTGAAGAGCCATTTGTTTGGTAAAACTACTGGATTTGGTGTCTGTACAGAGATAGGAAGTAGAGAAATTGAAAAAAAAATACAGAGGCTCTGAATATCTATATCTGGCAGTAGAAGTAATTCAAAGTATGTTAAAGGATTACCAGAGAAGATGCTGAACTGGATTTGGTCAAATCTGCTATGGGCTTTTAAAGAAATCTGTATTTAGGGATTAGATTGTAGGGATTCTTGAATCTGGAATGTTCCAAGGAAGTAGAAAGAGTGAGAAGGCATGATGACTTGGAAGGCAACTTGAATCCACACCAAGGTGCTGGTAAAGAAAACTGAGAAGAAATGTAGAAGGACAGATAAACCAGGATAAGATAAGTGAGAATTTAGAGAGATTTTCAAATAAAACTGAGTAGTTAATGTATTCCAGGTTCAATGAATTAACACTCAATTTAGGATAAAAATTACCTTGATAATCAATTCTCTAGGGTGGTCAGATAAAATCAAAAAATTAGTGCTAGCGGGAGGTTAAATAGAATGTCGGTTAAAAACAAACAGAACATGCAGTTTGGCAAAACAGAGTTGAGGTCAGATTTAAATACGAAGAAACTCACAGAGAAGTTGAAACAGTCCAAGACTGTAAATAGAGCCTCTTCCTTTAGAGGCTGAAGTTGCAAGAGGTGGGGGTGGGGGGGAAGGTCCAAAGCTTTGGCAGGTAGAGAGATCTGAGTGTTGGGCAAAATTGTAAGACACTCCCCAATGAACTGTACTTTCATACAATCCCTTCCCCCTAAGTCCCTGTTTTTTTCCTAGCCCGTAGAAAATGGCAAATTATGTCACTCCATAATTATGCTATGGTACGTGACAACCTGTTAGCTGACTGGGGAGGGAAATTCTCTTGCTGACTTGAAAGAAGTAAACTGTTATGTTGTGGGGAGGCCCAGGGCAGGCCATGTGCAGGGGAAGTAAGAGACTAATGTGGCCTCTAGGACCAGAAGGCAACCCTTAGCTGATATCCAGCAAAAAAGAAGTGGCCTCAGTCCTGCAACTATGAGGAACGAAAAGCAGTCACATGACCTTGACAGAGGATGTAGAATTTGAGAAAGAAACAATGCCCCACAAGACTTTCATGGAACCCTTGTGATTGCTCAGCAGAGGAAACAACCAAGCTGGACTCCTGCCCCATGGATTTTGTGACATAATGAATGTTTCTTATTTTAAGCTACTATGTTTGTGATAAACTTTCATTGCACAGAATAAAAATAGCACAGTCTGGAAGGAAAACTTGAATGCAATTTTTTTTTCTTTTCTTTTTCTTTCTTTCTTTCTTTTTTCTTTTTTCTTTTTTTTTTTTTTTTTTTTGTCTTGGGCAAAGCAGAGCTAAGTGACTCAACAAAGAGAAAATGCATCTGAGCCTGGATTCAAATCCTGCTCTGGCAATTTTTCGTGTTGTGAGCATTACTTAAGTTCTCTGTATTTCAGTGACTTTATCAGTCAAAGAAGGTATTATAATTATCTCATACGATTACTGTGAATGGTGAGTGAGTTCATTCAGGTTAAATTCTTGACACACAGCAAGGACACAAATAAATGTTAGTGATGCTTACTAATGTTTGGGGTGGAGTGGTTTTGGTTTTGTTTTTCTTAAAGGAGAAATAATGGAGCTAATTTGGAGAGTGAGGAGAAGGAGCAGATGAAACTAATGATTTGTGAGAAAGAAATCGTTAAGGGACATAACCCTGAAAGAAACTGGATCGAGAGAACATGCAAAGTAAAAATGAGGTAAATAAATGTAACTATAAAAAACATAATCTGGCTTTACTTCATTTTGAAAAGTGAAAATATAATTCAATGATTTTAGTAAACAAAATTCACAAGCTTCCAGCATGTCCTCGAAAAACAGATGAAAGAAAACATATCGCCAGTATCAGGACATTATTGAACATTTATTTTTCCCTTAAAAAGCAGAAAAATGAGAGAGAGACATAACATATATACATACAAAAGATTTTTCTTAATAATGTTTTGGGATTCCTTAAAACTTAAAATTATTTATGACATAGTCTCCATATACATGTGTGAATGTATATATGTATTTATATGTGTGTATACATATATTTTTTCAAAGACATCTGTTCAACTATCTTATTTCAAACACTCCAAAGAAAGAAATACATTGAAATGAATTTACTCTAGAGAATTTTTACATCTACAGAGTGTCTTTTGAACAAATTTCTTGGGAGTACTTGAAATTTATATGTGTATTAAACATTAGCACACTTAAGAAGAATGTTTTTTTCCTCAGCCTTCCTTATCAAAACCTAGTTTCTTCAACCTCAGGGAATGGTATCTTTAATGACACTTTCGGAAAATACTCTTTTTTCAAACTCTATTAATTTCAGAACTAGAAAATGTTCTTCAAAGGATGTTCATTTATTTGAAATTACTCATTTACTTATTCTTTCTTGTATTTCCAAATATTTATTGAGTGCCTACCAAGGCTTTTTTGAGAAACTAAGTCAAATACTCTATAGGCAATAATTCTATTTTGTATCTTATCCTTGCAAAATTTTCTAAAATATTTTAAACTGTTTCAGATGCATATAATAAATGTCACTAATGGCTTTTGCATCTCAGTTTATTGAAGGGTTGGTGTTATGTTTAATTTATTCTTCAGAATGACTTGGGTTATTAAACAAAAATACCTACAATTTCCCAAGAAAACCATAGTTCAGGATCTAGTGGGTCTTAATAGTCAATTCTTTGAGTGCCTTATAATTGTGATATAAATGAGAAATTTTATTTGAAGTTAATTTCTGTGTCTACATTTTCATGCAGTCTGTCATTTAGTTTACAGATCTAAAAACATCCTATTAACCTGTGTAGATGAGTCTTACTATAACCTCTTTACTTTTTGAGTTTCAGCTAAAATAAATTGTTCCATTTTAAGAACTGCTTAATTTCTCAATAATCAGATAACATGGTGTCTCTCTGCCCATGAAAACAAACAGATAATCTTTCAAAATAAAGAACGGTCAGATTTATAACATAGGCTATGTTGTATTTGAGTAGTTACTGAAAAGATAAATGAGCATGCTTTCAAGCTAGCAGAACAAATCTATAAGGAATACCCTTTGGACTTGTGGTAAAAAAGGCTTGTGTTGGACATATTAAGCTGTGATACAAAGACAACAAACAAAAAACCAAACATGGTTTTCATTATGGATCCCCAATAAAAAGTTATAATGACAAATTTTTCTAAAAGTAGGTTCTTTTGCTATTATTGTAGTTCCCACTTACTCATCTCCCTGTGGCTGCTTCAGGTGAAGAGTAGCAGTGGTGTAATTACTCAGTAAAGGTGATAAATATCCTGAGCAATCAAAGAGGTTACTATTTCAGATAAAAGTTCTGTTAGTAGTGCAACTTTTACTTTTCATTACATCAAAAACATTTTGATAAAATCTTTTCACTCTCAGGCAATCATACCTCTATATAGAACCAAGAACCAAACCCAGAATTCCACATGTAATTTTCATGCTTTCTTCTCCAAATCTTTTCATTCTACACAGAGGGAGGGACCACTGCTGAGTTTGGGAGCAGGAGTTGGGGGAAGGGAAGGAGAGGATTCTACTTAATACTGCATCATAAGAGGATCAGAGATGCTATTAACTCTCAGAAATCCCACAGTGTATATCAGAGATCTTGGTAATACTATTAATTAATACATTATGTCCCTCCAAGTCTTGTAGGAAAATAGGCATGAATAAATCTTACAGCATCCAGTAATATTTGGTATTGTTTGTTTTTGAGACCTAGGAGACAGCCCCAGTACTTTTGATTTTTATCAAATTTCTACATCCACTGTTATTTTCAAGGTAGGATAATAGAGTAAAATGAGAATTTTTCTATATACTCATGGTCTTCCATCTTTTAAGAATTTAAAATCAGATAAAAAATAAATCTAAGAAAGTAGGTTAAAGAGAAAATATAACACATACACAAATTGCAGAATAAAGAATGATGAAAAGAAAAAAATAAGCTACATACCTCTTTCTTGGTAATGATTAATATGGGTCAGTCAAAAGCCTAACTATGCATACAGAAGTATAAAGCCATTTTTTAAAGACTTCATTTATTCATTTGACAGAGAGAGAGAGAGAACAAGCAGGGAGAGCAGCAGACAGAGGGAGAGGGAGAAACAGGCCCCCCGCAGAGGAGGGAGCCTGACACAGGGCTGGATTCCATCATGACCTGAGCTGAAGGTAGACACTTAACTGACTGAGCCACCCAGATGCCCCAGTATCAAGTCTTTTTAAAACACATCTTAGGGGCACCTGGGTGGCTCAGTGGGTTAAGCCTTGGCTCAGTGGGTTAAGCCTCTGCCTTCAGCTCAGGTCATGATCTCAGGGTCCTGGGATTGGCCCCAGTCCGGCTCTCTGCTCAGTGGGGAGCCTGTTCCCCCAACCACCTCTGCCTACTTGTGATCTCTCTCTCTGTCATGTAAATAGGTAGAATCTTAAAAAAAAAAAAAAAAAAAAAAAAGAAAGAAAGAAAGAAAGAAAGAAAGAAAGAAAGAAAAAAGAAAAGAAAAGAAAAAGAAAAAGAAAAAAAAACACATCTTGGATGTACTTGACAGTCACTTCCATTTTTTCACCAATATCTAGCAACAGTAAAGTCTCTTTTAACACAAAAATCTAGTGTTAATTTCTCAATTTACCATGGCATATGTTGTAGGTTAATTTTCTCCTTAATGCACTCTGTCATTATTCATTCAAGAGGATAACAAGTTGAAACTGTTCATATTTTGTAAATACCCAAAGCAATGTTACTTTGGGAAAGGCTAAATATAGGAAATCACCTGAAAAACAACTTGAAGGGCTTGAAAAATAAATTATGGTCTTCTGGTTGGAAGAAATAAAGTTCTAATATGAGCAGGGAAAAGTGTCTAGAGGAAGCCATCCAAAACTAATTGCCTTGTCATAAGCAAAAATTGGGCTTCGGGTTCTTGACATCAAAGATAGCTTATTCACAAATGTGTAGTTACCATATACATTTTCAATTATTTTTATGAACCCCAAGGAAATAATACTGGTTTTCTTGTTGTACTATACATACTAATCACTTTAGATCCCTACACCATGAACTTATTTTAATCACTTAGAAAAATAATTTAAAAACTGAGTGTGTTTCTGCTTTTACCTCAATGATGATAATGTCATGTATCAGCACTAAGTAGGTGGATCGATAATAAAGCAATGGCAAGATTCATGTAGTCATTAATCTGACAATCAAGAATGAAATTAATTCGTCCACTTAATCTATAACGCAATTTAAAATGTTTCAATGCATTATAAGATTTTAAGGTAGCATGAGACTCAGATTTCCTCTATAGCAACAACCACCCATAGCTGACAGTTATGTAGCTGTGAGAACTCTATAATAGTAAAGGAGAGTTATAGATGGGATGGTTGTAGAATAGCTACTTACTAGATATGTAAACATGAGAAAGTGGCTTAACTTCTTGTACTCTAAAGACTTCATTTTTAAAAAGCATGAAATTCCACTGTGAACTAAGATGGTGATATGGGAGGTTCCTGAATTTCCCTTCTACCATGGACACACTTATTATACAGATGCACATGGAAAAGTTCTCTTTGAGAGAAATGCAGAAATTAGTTGAATGTCTCCTATACATTCAATTTGAATGACTGAGAAAATACCCACATCAAAACAGGTAGGAAAAGCTGAGATATACTCTCCCTGTAAACTCTCTCCCCCCAACCACCCCACCACAAATCTGTATATTCAGGAGGGAACCCTCAACTCCTAGCCTCTCCCTGACACTAAAGAGTTTGAAGCAGACATCTTTCACCCCAACTTTTAAAGCTGCTACCCAAGAGATGCACCCCAAGATCACTTAACTCTGACAGCTAATATGGCTTTCACTCATGAGTTCAATAGTACTAGGTAAACAAAAAAAGTAGTTTTTAATAAGCTGCAAGCACTCATTACTATCACAGCAGGGCTCAGCAAAATGCTGTCTCAGTCTTTCCCAGTCTTTACTGCACAGGTTTGACTGCATCCATCCCCAGTTGTTGACTGGGAGCCTGACTTCTAATAAGCCTGGATCTAGTGCTACTGTGATCCTTGCATTTGGGGTGCTGATGGGTCTTAACTCAGACTTGACTACAAGAGCCTCAAAGTGCAAAGATGATGAGACAGTGGCATGGAGAATCACAAAGGTTTGGAAGGCAACTGAGAACTTGCATTGGGATGATTAATGATGCCCAGCTTTTACACAAAACTAGTGTGGTAAGACTAGAAGAGGCTGTTTTCTCCATCGTGCAGAAACCAACCCAAAGAGTTAAGGAAAATGAAAAAAACAAAAGAATATGTTTCAAACAAAAGAATAAGATACATCTCCTGAAACCAATCTTTATGAAATGGAGATATGTAAATACTCAACAGAGAATTCTTAGTAGCACTCAGAAAGATGTTCACTTAAGTCAGGAAACTAAGGCATTTGTAAAGTAAAACTTTGAACAAAGAGATAGAAAATATTTTAAAAGTACCAAACTGAAGTCAAAGCTTAAGAACTGAAAAATCCAATAGAGGGATTCAACATTGGACTATATCAAGTAGAAGAAAGGACCAGCAAACTCAAGCACATGGCATTCAAATTCATCCATTGAGAGAAGTAAGGATGTTCACTCTTGCCACTTTTAGTCAACATTGTACTAAAAGTCCTCACCAGAGCAATCAGTTAAGAAAAAGAGATAAAGGACAATCTAGTTGGAAAGGAATGAGTAAATTATCTCTGTTTGCAGATGAAATAATATTCTATATAGAAACCCAGAAACTCCACCAAAATCTATTAGAACTAATAAATAAATTCAGTAAAGTTACAGGATACAAAATCAATATAGAAAAATCAGTTGTCTTTACAACAGCATCAAAAACAATATAATACTCAGGAATAAATTTAATGAATAAGAGGAAAGATTTCTGCATTGAAACCTGTAAAACACATTGAAGAAGGCACAATTAAATTGAAAGATATTCCAAGATCATGGATTGGAAAAATTCATATTGTTAAATTGTCCATACTATCCAAAGAAATCTATAGATTCAATACAAGGGTGTGTTTTATAGAAATAGAAAAATATAGTTCTAAAATTCTTATAGAACCATAGAAAATCCCCAAATAGTCAAAACAATGTTAAGAAGGAACAAAAATGACATCATGTGTCCTGATTTCATGCTATGTTACAAAGCTTTCTTGAACATTAAGAATGATAGTGGCATAAACAGACCCATATATCAGTGGACCAGAAGAGAGGGCCTAGAAATAAACCTGTGCATATACAGTTACTTTTTGACAAAGACATCAAGAATATACATCAAAAGAACAGTATCTTCAACAGTGTTGGGAAAACAAACAAACAAACACATCCACATGCAAAAGAACAAAACTGGATCCCTCTCTTCACACCATACACCAAGGAAATTAAAAGTTTGAATGTAAAATCTGAGATTGTAAAAATCCTAACAACAACAACAAAACTCAAACATAGGTGGTCATCTCTCTGACGGTTTTGGCAATGATTCTTTTGGATTTGACACCAAAAGTTGGCAAAGGCGACAAAAGTTAAAAAAAAAAAAAAAAGTGTGGGACTACATCAAACAAAACCTCTGTGTAGCAAAGGAAACCATCAGTGAAATAAAGGTAACCTACTTGGTGAGAGAAAATATTGGCAAATTGCCACTTTGATAAGGGGCTAATATAAATAATATACAAAGAATTTGTACAACCAATAGCAAAAAAAACCCAGTTTTTAAGAGGGTTAAGGATCAGGATGCCTGGGTGGCTCAGTCATTGAGTGGGCATCTGCCTTCGGCTCAGGTCATGATCTTGGGGTCCTGGGATCGACTTCTGCATTGGGTCCTGCTCAGTGGGGAGCCTGCCTCTCCCTCTGCCCTCCCCCCTGCTTGTGTGCATTCTCTCTCTCTGAAATAAATAAGCAAGATCTTAAAAAAAAAAAAAAAAGGTGAAATATTACCTCACACCATTTTAGGATGTCTGTCATCAAAACGGAGATAGCAAGTGCTGGCAAAGATATGAAGAAAAGGAAACCTTTGCACGCTGTTGATGGGACTGCAAACTGGTATAGCCATTATGAGAAACAGTATAGAGTTTCCTCAAGAAATTAAAAACTACCAAATTAGAACTACTGTGTAATCCAGCTATCCCACTTCTGGGTATATATCCAAAGAAATGAAATCATTACCTCAAAGAGATATCTATTCTCCCATATTCATTGTAGCACCATTCACAACAGCCAAGAAATGAAAACAACTTACGTATCCACTAATGGATGAGTAGATAAAGAAAATTTAATCTTTGTATACAATGGATAGTAATGAGCCTTTAAAAAGAAGGCTATATTTCCATTTTTGAGAACTTGTTGAACTTGGTGGGCATAATGGTAAGTGAAAAAACCTATACAGAAGATGACAAATAACTGTATGGCATCACTTATATGTAGAAACTAAAAACAAGCTGAACTCATAGAAACATAGAGTGCATTGGTGGTTGCCGAGGCTGGAGGGTGGGAAAAATATGAAGGGTTGGTGAAAGGGTACAAACTCTCAGTTATAAGATAAAGAATGAGGATCTAATGTGTAACATGATGACTATAACGGACAATTCTGTATTGTATAACTGAAATTTGCTGAGAGTAGAAGTATTCTTACACACAAAAAAGGCAAACATGTGAGGTGATGGATATGTTAATTAACTCAATGGTGATAATACTCTCACAAAGCATACGTATGTAAATCATCACATTGTGCACATTAAATATATTATGATTTTGCTTGCTAAATAGATCTCAATAAGAAATAAAAGCATAAAAAGCAACACCTATTTCCTGAAGTTATTTTGATTTTGGCATAAAATATCATATAAATGTAAGGTGTATCATTAACATCACTGCAGGTATTTCCAGTGACAACCAGTTCACAAGGCAATGCGCTAGCTCCTTCTCCCTGAATAGATATGTGTGTGCATGTGTGTGTGTATCACCCAAATTTAAAATTCTCTTCATCTTTCCCTCACCACCTAGTCTGAGAGTCATTTAGATAAGTTATCATAACTCTTTAATATGATCTTTCCCAAGATGACTCATTTCTCTAATTGACACAGATTTTAAGATTACCAGTGTCCTAATTTTGATTTCAAAATTCGCTAATTTCAAAATAAGACAGAATGTTGAACTTAACAGCACATGCTAGCACCGATGTCTTGAGGACATTGTAAAAAGTCCATGGCATTCCTATTCTGACATTCGTTCATTAATGTGGCTCAAATAATTTTTTTTTTGTATTCATATCGTGTTGTTGGCTCACAGTGAGCTCACAGTCAATTAAACCTAGTACCTTGGTACGTCTCAGAGGAAATTCTGTGAAACCAGTCCTTTCCCTGTCTTGTAGTTGTCAAGTGGTCTTCTTAAAATTTAATGTAGAAAGATCTCTTATGCCTTGTTAAATAGTATATACCATTCAAATACGGAAACATTCTCTGCATCACGGCTCTAAAATCCAAGACACCAGAGTCCTAACCAGGTTTGTCCCAGCTACAGACTCTTAAACCTATACTACTATCTTCATGTAAGTTGCTAATGCAAATGTTAATATATATTATTTAACATTAATAAATGTGAATCTATTAAAGATATTTTATTTATTCACCTTTGATTGATGACCATAATTTCATAGATTGGTTCTATTTGGGTATGTTTGCTCAGCCAACCAAAATCACCTAATTGTAAATTCAAATTTCTCTATATTTCAAAAGAGAATATTAGAAGAAACTTTGTCAAAGGTCTACTGAGATCAAGATGCACTACATGTAACTATAGCAACTTCAAGATTGTATAATCTACTGATTCCATCAAAAAGGAGAATGGAGCTCTTTGCCATAATGTTCTTCTAACACCAACATTGGCTTTAGCGGTTATCACATTGTATCTTGAAGTTTTACACATACTTTAAAAAAATTGACATTCTAGAAATTTAGTTTAGATTCACATCAATCTCAGTTGTTCCTGGTTCAGCAAATCCCTTTTATTCCACTTTCAAAAATGGTATCATTTTCATCTTTTAGTTTACCTTTGTAATTTCTAAAGCATTTCTAAAATGACAAGTTTATTTTCTCCCCGGATCACCCTCAAACCTACCTCAGTAATTGGTTCGTTGTGGTCCAAATTTAGGACCAACTGTTCCTCTCATTAGTGTCACATACTTTGAGAGAGAACACCACCTAAATTACTGTTAAAAATGTCACAGATATGTCACCTTCCACACAAAAGTATGTGAATGCAATCCTCAGTTAATAGATTCTAGGTTTTAGCAATATAAAAATAATACTTCAAACATTCACTAAAATTATCTTGTGTAGGAAATTTCAACCTGGGAATTGGTGCGTTACAGGGAAGTTGAATATGAAACATGGCACTCACTCCAGGGGCCCTTGACATTGCTTGATAGTAGAACGTTGTTCAGGGGTCGATTGCCCACTATGAGTTCTTTTTACAGGAATCTATTCATGTATAGTACAGCCTGCTGGAAAAGGTCAGTGGAAAGTCAAAACCCTTAAAGTTGGGGGAGATTTATGTCTTAATGATTCTTTGAAATGTTACTCACTACACAGTAGAGTGTGTATACTTCAGATCACCTCTAAGTAGCTGGGAAGGAAACAACAACAACAAAGAACTGAATTGAGGAATGCTGGAGCTGAGTTGCCTGTTTCCATTTGTTTGTTATCTTACGTGGAATAATACAGAAAACCAGTTTCAGATGGAATTCTCTCATTTACAAAGTGAGCTTAATATCTCTACCTTGGATTCATTTGCAAAGGATAGAAGATATTGTGGCTACCAGAGCCATGTTTAGTACTGGATAAATATTTAATGCTATTTTTTTTTTAAGATTTATTTATTTATTTGAGAGAGAGAGAGAGTGTGTACACAAGCCGGAGGAGGGGCAGAGGGAGAGAAACTCAAGCTGACTCCATGCTAAGTGTGGTGCCCAAAGTAGGGCTCAATCCCATGACCCTGAGATCATGAACTGAGGCAAAATCAAGAGTCAGACGCCTAAAGGACTGAGCCATCCAGGTGCCCCAGTGCTATTATTGTTTACTTACGACCTACACATTATTTGAGGCATATGATGGTTGATTGTCATCATTATTTGTAGCATTATTTGTAGTAGCAGTGCCATTAATATTACTAGGAGCACCGGCACTGGTTGTAGCTTTGCTGAGGTAAAGGTCATGTACTTGGGTTGAGTTTCTGCCTTTGGTGCTCTGGCCGTCCTTTAGGATGCTTCATCTTCTAATAACCAAAATGGAAGATGATGCCTAGAGAACTCTGTGGTGAGGGACAACATCAGAACGCTGTTCAGGTGGAGGCTGTTTCGACTGTGCGGTCTAGTCTGGCACCAAGATTAGAGGCAGCAGAAACCACTCCAGCTCTGAAAGAGTCAGGATCTGGACAATCTTCCTGGCTGCCCTTCGCCCTGGCTCCTGTCATTTTGCCGAAATAACCCTCACAGCTTTCTTGAAGCCTGAAAACGTAAGAAGCAGAGGAGAGAGTGACAACCTCTCTCTGAGACATTAGGGATGGCAAAGAGGTTACTGTCAATTTCCTGAAATCATGTATTCTGTGTCATTTATTTCTGGCGTGGGAAGTTGTTTTGTCTGCTGAATCAAGTCAGCACAACACTAATTTGATTAGAGAAAAAGGCTTTCATTTTGACTTTGGCTCTGCTTACTATTTAAAGCTTCAGTGAAGAAATGTATTTTTTCTCTCTTGCAACTATATTGTACAGGAATAGACTAAATAAAATTAAATGATTGTTCATGTGTGTGTGTGTGTGTGTGTATATATATATATATATTTTTTTTTTTTTTCCATGGACATAAAACCATGAAGAGATAAAATTTTATACTTGAGGGGGACCTGGGTGGCTCAGTTGGTTAGCTCAGCTAGTGGCTCAGTTGGTGGCTCAGTTAGTCAGTCAGGTGACTGCCTTTGGCTCAGGTCATGATCCTGGAGTTCCAGGATCCAGTCCCACAGCGGTCTCCCTGCTCAGCAGGGAGTCTGCTTCTCCCTCTGACCCTCCCCCACCATGCTCTCTCTCTCTCTCTCTCTCATTCTCTCTCTCGCAAGTAAATAAATAAATAAAAATCTTAAGAAAAAAAGAATATTATACTTGAAAGCAAGGATATTTGGAATCAAAACATTAATCTGGAATTTGCTAGCTCAATCACCCTGCATACTCAGTTTTAGTTGTCTCATCTGTAAACTGGTACTCATGATAATCAGTCTAGCAGGATAAGATGTGGATTGAACTAACCTACCTATTTAACAGATACAGATGATATAGATGATATAGATATAGATGAGATATAGATGAGATAGTCAGATATAGATGAGATATAGATGATATAGATGAGATGACAGATATAGATGAGATATAACAGATATAGATGATATAGATGAGATAGTCATTATGGTAGGCACTCACAGAATTCAGCAGTAGCGAGATGGTACCCTGGGCATACATTTCAGTGATGGCAATGTAGGAAATAAAAGCAGCATAGACTCTGGCATACAGCAGGCACTCAATAAATGCCTTTGTCTCTTATATCTGGGACCAATGTGTGGAGGCATATCCAGATTTTAAAAATGGTAGGTAATCCCCTGTTAATATTGTAAAGCATATTATATCTGAATTTCTATCAATCTGAAATTATAATTTCTTTTTTCTCTATTTATATATGTCTTATTCACACTTCAATTCTGTTTATAGACTTACTCCTTTGGTTTCAAACTACAAAGTTACATTTTACTCAGTGAATTTGATTCTTCCACATAATTTCAATTCCCTTCTCTCCTGGTTCAATATGACATCAATATGATGTGTTAGCCTGACATTCAAGGAATTTCTCTAAAGTCTTTCTCTCTTTACCTCTCTCTGCTCCTACTATACCAGACAAGATTGGTGATTTGCCCTCACCAAATATGTTCTTAGCATTCCTAAAATTTAGCATTTTCACTTGCATGTCACTGTTTTAGAATCCATACAAACCTAATCTAGCTAATCTTTAAAGAATCCGTGACCCAGGAGGTCATTAAAAAATTAACTAATGAACAAATGAATGAGTATGTACACAGGTCTAGACTGTGAAACTCCTAAAATCAAAGGCTCTTTTTACATTTAATATAGAGTACAATTAGCATATACACACATTTATATATTATAAGCTCTCAGTTAATTTAGTTTAAATAAATTTAACTACTTAGTTAACTCAGTTTAAAATCATAATTTCAAAAATGGATAAAAATATAGAAAATAGTGAACTCTATGATTCCAGACACTTGATTTACTAGGATTTTGATTTTATTCTAGTTAAGAAATTACATAAATCACAGGTAACACAATAAAATACTTAAATTTATATAATTGAACAAAAATTTTTTATTGAAAATATTGTTCTTAAAGACTGTAGAAGTTACAATAGTTTTTTTTCAAAAAAGAATTTGACCTTGGGGCATCTGGGTAGCTCAGTCAGTTAAGCGTACAACTTTGGTTTCAGCTCAGGTCAACAGGGTCCTGAGACTAAGTCCCATGTTGGGCTCCACATTCAGCATGGAGTCTGCTTATCCCTGTCCCTCTGCTGCTCCCCCACTCCCTCTCTCTTTTAAATAAATAAAACCTTTTTAAAAAGTGTTAAGGGGTGCCTGGGTGGCTCAGTCAGTTAAGTGTCTGCCTTTGGCTCAAGTCATGATCCCAGAATCCTGGGATGGAGCCCCACCTGAGCTCCCTGCTTGGTGGGGATTCTGCTTCTCCCTCTCCCTCTGCTCCTGCCCTCTGCTTGTGTGCTCTCTCTGTCTGTCTGTATCAAATAAATAAATACAATCTTTTTAAAAAAGTGTTATAAAAAAGAGATAGACTTTATTATATGTATATATAATGGTAGTTACATTGCTTTTATTGAAATGTATGTCATATTAGAACTGTATAGTTAGCAATGTGCTAGCAAGTAAACTCATGAGTAGAGTAAGGTTGTTGAAGGAAAGCAGAAGAGGTTACTTTTCTCTTTTAAATTTGAATATCTTAAGATAGTTCAATTGCACATTTTTATTCAATATCAAAACATCTTTGCAGGGTTTGTCCAATGTTTAACTAAATATTATTACATAATGTGACCTTATTTACTAAAGAAAGCTGGAGAAAAAATTAAATTAATTTGTATCTGTCAAATATTGCTTGATATCCTCCCACTTGTGTGTATAATTACTGATAATCATTCATAGCTATAGTAAGTTTAAAATAAAATGCAGACAGGCCAAGTGGCTAAGGATGCAGTCAAGACAGTTACAATGCTGTGAATAAATGTAAAATCTAATTTTAATCCAATTTATTATTGTTGAATTATCAACTTAAGTTGCTTTAGGTTTTACATTGGTAGGTGATGGGGAGGTCATCTAAACAGGGGGTAGGGTTTTCACAGAGTAGAGTGCTGGGTTCTAAAGGCTGGTAAACTGTATTCTCAAAACAGGCTTTGCCCGAGTTACATGTTAAACAAGTTTTTAATGTGACGCTCAAGATAAGGAATTCCAGCAAAGAGTCTGGCTTTATAGAGTAATGTTTTTTAACTCCGACTCTTTCCATGTGCTTATATAGTGGTATATTACGCCCAAGTAGCTGTAAAACCTCAGTGACAGTAAAACTGAACAGAGATATTGAGTATTCTGTAAAATCTTCCTAAATTAAATTGTGATTTTTTTAATAAAGAAAAATAAAAAATAACAAAGATAGAAATAAATAAAAGCCAGCTCTTTAAGTACATTAGATTGACAGACAATGGAAACAAAGAAAAAAGTAAGAATGAAGGTAAGGTAAAGTCCTGCTTTGAGCATTGATGGATCAGGATGAGTGAAACAAAGATAGCGGCCCTGTCAAGCCAATGAAATCAACTGGAATAACTTAGGCCATAGAGGGTTTTTAAAATAGCAAGCTGGTTTAGCAGGAATTAAGTAAAAATAACTATTTTATCACATTGGCTCAAGATTATTAGTTCTCATTTGAGGATAAGGGGAATTGTATAAAAAATTATAACATTTCAAAATGGAGTATTATATGACATTTTAAAATTGATTAGTTAATAATTTAATGGATAGCATCACCTTTTTTTTTTTTTTTTAGATTTTATTTATTTATTAGACAGAGAGAAACAGGGGAGCATCAGATGGAGAGGGAGAAGCAGGTTCTCTGCTGAGCAGAGAGCCCAATGTGAAGGCCAACACAAGGCTCAATCCCAGGACCCTGGGATCATGACCTGAGCTGAAGGCAAATGTTTAACTGACTGAACCACCCAGGCACCCTGCCATTATACTTTCTAAGATGTCTGCCATGATACATTTCTTTCTTTTTTTTAATTTTTTTTTAAGATTTTATTTATTTATTTAACAGACTAAGATCTCAAGTAGGCAGAGAGGCAGGCAGAGAGAGAGGAGGAAGCAGGCTTCCTGCCAAGCCCAATGCGGGACTCGATCCCAGGACCCCAGGACCATGACCTGAGCCGAAGGCAGAGGCTTTAACCCACTGAGCCACCCAGGTGCCCCTGCCATGATACTTTTCTAAAATGCCAGCATACTTTCTAAAAGTCTTTAAAGCTGCATATATATGTATTAACCAATTTACATACATTAAAAAAATCAATGTTGCAGCATTATTATAAAAATTAGAATACTAGCAATGGCTTTTAATATATTCATATCAAATATTATTTTAAGATAGTTCCCCTGCAGAAATCTATTACAATCACTTAGTGATATATATCCCACAAGGGCAAGGATCTTTCCAGTTATTTAATGTGTCTAAATTATTTTCAAAAATATGTTCAATTTAGAATTTTACAATTTATACTCATATGGTAGAAATGAAATGCTATAGACTATTTTTTACAAATATGATCTTTTCTTACTACCAGATTCAATGACCTAGATAGTAGAAATTGGAAAGAAAATAATTCAGCAAACATTTCACTTGGGAAAGAAAGGAATAATTCTCTGAGTGAAACAGTGTGTTTTACCTCACCACTATATCAAATTTGATTTTTGATGTCCTTATTTACTTTCCAACTTATCAAGTAACACATATTTTAAAATAAAATTCATCAAAATATTTGCTATTTAAAGCCCTGGTTGCTGTTTGGGATTGCATTTTTAGCCATGTTCTTTTACTTGGAAATCCAGCAGATCTTACCCCTCTATTATCTCACTCTTCCTTTCAGTTTTCAGAAAGCTGCATTATTGTATATCTAGTGTTTGCTGGCAATAAAATTGAATCCATTCTTGTCTACTAGTCTTTTGTTACACAGTAGTTTGTGTTAGTAGTTGCTTGTCTTCTTTTCATATTTCTGACCCTTTTTTTCTTCTTATATGTTGTCTAGTGTTAGGAGACACACTGATGTAGAGAATTATGAAAGAAAAACATAAAATAAAAGTTAAGGAAGGAGAAAAATAAAACTTACAATGTAGAAGTTGCTTTCTGGCAACAACAGAATTACAGAGAAAAGAAAAAGTTGAAATCTGACAGGATTAGCCTGCTGACTTGCTGAGTTTATGAGCCCTGTAAAGAATACCAATGAGAGAAAAAATAGAAGCTAGAAGACAATGTTATAAATCTCACCCGCAGACTTCTTTACCAAAAGTTGGGAAATAAAACCAAGTTCTGGATACCATTAATGGTTAGTCTGTCACTGAAGAGAATCAGTTTGGCATCTGCTTCTCTGTTTGAAATGAACAGAAACACTGGAGGTGGGGCCCTTCAGGAAATACTTATGCGATGTGCAGCAGAATAATGTGGACATCTTCTGCCTTCTGGCGTCTGGCAATTATACTAAACGGGACTGGAACTAGTGACGGATAGATATGTGAAAACGGTTGAGTAATCTGCCTAGTGTGAGAACTAGTAACAATTTACTAAGGATTAAAAGACTAGGAATAGGTCAAAGAATATTCTGATGCAATAACTCAACATAAAGTGGAGACTAAAAATCAGTCCTGCAAACCATGAAATCCACATTCTGTAATGGTATTGCCAAACTATGTATCAAACAGGTCCTCATTTATTATGACAGATGGAGTATGTCCAATGATTCTGGAGTACTGAGACACAGATGGAGAATAAATGTTGTCCTAGTCATCAGAAGCCTTACACCATCATGGTCTTCCCAACAATGCTTACCTGCTAATATCAATTGGATGCTGTTTCTAGAAAACTAGAGCCACATAAATTATTTCCAAAATCTTTAAAAATTTGATGAATATAGAATTCCTTCCAGGAATAAATTACCTATGCACAGAAACAAGCATTTTCCACAAAATTACAGAGAGTAAATAAACCTACTGAAATCAGCCCAAAGACCCCAATTTAGCTACTCTTAAGACTTACCTGTATGGTCTTATAATTTTGTATATTTAACAATTATTACTTAGACGAACAAATACATGATCTTATAGGAGCAAAAAACAAAAACAAACAAATAAAGAAACTAGATAATTCCTAAAGTTCCTGCACTACGGGAATGGTTAAAAATATTATGGTATATACAAACAGTGGGACTTATTCAATATTTAAAATTGATATCTTCTTATTTAAGTGTTTAATATTTATAAATGCATTGGTATTATATATTACTTACCACAAAAACAAGTTTCAAAATTGTGGATACTATCAGAACCATTTTTGTTTTAAGAAAAAATACACATAGGTGTAAATGAAAGTCTCAGAAAAATATACTCCAAAAGCTTGAAATTATTTTCTGTATTTGGTTAATCAATTTGGTATCTAAATTTTCTAATTTTCCACACCAAATGCATAGAAAATTTTACTTATTGAAGATCAAGCTATCTTAGTGACACACATTTAAACCATAGCTATTTCTGAGAAGCAAAATTCATCACATGCTTACAACTCTGGTATGTGGATTGTATGTGGGTTACCTGAGTGGAAACAGAACTAATTTACAAAGAAATGCAAACGTGAATGGTGGAAAGATGCAGATACTAAAACCTTTATCCCATGAGCAACCACTAACACAAAGGAGAGACCAACAGCAAATTCCCTTGGGAAGTCATGAAATTCGCATTCAAGTCTTGAAAAGTACTGTCCTTTGATGCCAATCTTTAGATCTGAGAATGGATCTTATTTCTATATTCAGGAATTCAAAGCAGTTGCTATTGGATTGTCAAAGACTAACCTGGATCATCATTTTATAGTTATTTCCCAGAGAGCAGGTGAGGAAAGAATAGAAATGAGTCTGACCAAATAAGGCAAGAAATAATTTTTCAGTATACAAGCACCAGAGACCTAGGCAGCTGGACATCATCAAATGCCTGAAGGCATCTTTGCTGAGAGGAAATAAAACATAAACAATGAATTTTGGAACACTGAAAAAAATAATAAAATAAAATTCAAAAAAATTAAAATAAAAACAAAAACATATCCTGCAACCATCCTCCCCTCTGCTCCCCACCTGCGTATCACTATCGCTAACACTACCACCAGTAGTTTGTGGAAGTTGCTGTCTGCCACATCCTAGATATTTGAACCCTTCCACAGAAGACAGACTATTTCAGAAAGCACATATAAATTAGAAGAGAACTCCTGATAGTGGGATAGAGTATCTGCTTTCAGTCCTGGCATGAAGCAAAGCTCTCTGAAGGATAGCCAGGACATATGAGATGGCTGGCCATGCAGGAAAGAATAGTGAAGGAATCAAGAGATATTATTTCATACACAGTAGCCAAGGTTATAACCAACTCCCAAGGCAGCACTTTCAGATGAATTACATTGGAGAAAATTATTCTTTTAAAAGACAAAAAGAAATAGATGTTTATAGATGCATATAAATGTACTTAAAACCTTTTTTTTTAATCTTCCTATTATATCTCGCAGTCCTAAATAAAATAAACAGATATCATCTATGTAAAACAAACATATCATCTATGTAATGTTTCATAGTTTTCAGTTTCATTAGCATTATTTCTCTTGATCATTATCATCAGGGTTAGGGATATCAATGTTTTACAAAGTGGGAGGCTACATCACTGGAAATTTTGGAAATTTAACTGAATGAATTGAGGTCAAGTGAGTTCCAACAGAGCTGGGACTCACACCATAGACTTCTCAGTCCAGATGCCCTTATTCAATACACGTACCAGGCTATCTTGCAAGATCATATAAACCATAAAAAGAATGATTTATAGCCAAGTGTTCATTTTAAGTATAGTTAATTTAATTGTGGTAAATGATTTTAGATGTCTGCTCCATTTGGGCATCGTAATTACTTTCATTAGTAAACAAATTTGCATTTTAAAGTAGAGATTACATGGGTAATATCTTCCTGTTTGCAGGTAATTTATTGCCAGGGGGGATTCTCTCATTTTACAGTAATAATCCTCTTAAATGTGCTTTGGCAACACTGGGAATCAGAATACAGCTTGCCTTTAGTGAACTGAAATTGTCACCTAAGAAGAGTCCTGGTGTTCTGAAGTCCTAATAAAAGCAATTAAATGATAATAAACATTGGTTAAGTCGTTGCGTACTTTTTTCTACAGAACTTCATATATTAAATACTAGCATCCACCCAGCCTGTTGATTTAAAAAGATACCATCTTCTATAATGTATTTTTATGTTTTAAAAAGGTAGCAGTGTCTTTTTAAATGAACTATCTTTTTCTACATAAATACACACTGCTTCTCCCACGTCAATGTACATTAAAAAACTGTCCTAAAAAAAAAAAAAAAATCCTGGTTCCAGATCTTGTCCAGATCATCATGCAGTGCCCAATCTTCCACAGTCTTGGCATTCTTGGCACCTCACTGGATCCCTTAGGATGGTGTACATGAACATAGGTTTGAATCAGGCAACAAATGCAACCCTATACTGAAAAGAGTTTAAAACGAGCCATAATTCTCTGATTACACAGTAGAAATTGGTAAAAGTACAGAAATAATTTTTGGATTGGATTGGATTATCCCACAAATTAATCATATCATCAGTTCACATACCACACCACTGTCTTACTAAAGATGTCTTATTAAATCAGCAAACCACTGACCATTCCCTTAATATTAATTTAACCAAATATAAAAACAAAAGTAACCAGAATGGTCAAACAACTTTTTCAGCAAGGTGAAGTGCAAAGCATTCCGGCTCAAAGCCTCAAAGACTGATTATATAAAAACAAAAGCCAAATTCAGAAATGTATTTGATTTAAGCTTAGTAAAATCAAGGTAATCCATTTGTGTTATTTATGTAAATTTGGGGAAATGGGGGGGATAGCAATAGCGCCTAAATAAGAACCTCTAATAGCAACCAATAAAACCATGCACATTTTAAAACTTTACATATATGAATATATGACACTGAAAGTTAGAAAAAGATAGTCATATAACATCTAGATGAACACAGGTTTCATTATACCACTTATTTGAAGTAACCAAGTGGTCATTTTAAATATGTTTATCATTCTCTTTACAATGTGTAGTTAATCTGAATGTCAACTGAATTCATACCATCCTTTGGATTTAGATGGACTTTTCTTGACTCTTTTATCTCACTTTCTGGAGAGGCCCAGGTTGGCCTTAGCAGTTATGTTTACTAATGTTCAGACTGACCCATTTTCAGGGTCACTCAAATTTCTTAATCACTGCAACTGCTGAGCTCCCTCTTACAGCTGACATGTAATATTTATCTACATTAACTCAATTTATTTAAAGTTTCCAGACAGACAAATGAAACATTTTCATATTTGATATATGGAAAACTTTACCTATCTGGAAAGATAGGTAAAGGCTACACATCACAAAACAAACAAGTCAAACTGAATATTAGATTTGTTCATGGTTAAATTTCCTTTGACCATATATGTCTGTATCCTTATTCTGATCAGCCAATCTCCCATTACATAACTCTAACTCTTTTCACATATTCTGCTATCCATTCCTCTTCCATTGTTCCCATCTCTTTGTTTTGCTTTCTCCAGCCAAACTATGCTTTTGGTCATTTGCCATCATCAAAATGGCTTATGTAAAACTAAGCCACATGAGTTTTGCAGAATTAGTCCCCAAATGTTACTGTCATCTATTTTTCTCTTGCTGTAAGCAGATGGTGTTTATTTATTATAAAACACTATCTATATTAGACAAATACATAACCATAATTTATTAAAAAATAGTTACTGAATATCTAATATCAAGAAATAGTAACATTTAGAGAAGGAGAGTAATAAAATTAGTAATGATGACAATTCAAAAATATTTCTCATGTTTACACTAAGTGTTTTACCCACATTTTTAAGGAATCCTCATTGCAATTCTAGGAAACTATCCCCATTATATTATATACATATAATGTATGCATGTATATGTATATATATAGATATATGTATGTACATACATATATATTCATATAATAAATAATGTTTACACACCCACATACATATGTCTATATATGAGACTGAGTCTTAAATAATTTACAAATATTGGTATATTGGTTCAGATCATATTGCAAATTAGTGCCAAACCATGATAAACTCCAAGCATATCTTGTGACATAGTTCATTAACAACACTCTATAAACAACCTCAATACTGTTTTAACTAAGAGATGAAATCTCAGACCTCAAGGACCAAGTGATTCTCTTGAAGATATGAACTGTATACAAAAATAACTAGAGATAATATTGGATATGTGTCAACTGATGCTGTAAGGGAAAAAAAAGAGAGAGATTGCTTCTAATGGGAAAAAAAAAATCAGTAGCCACTAAAATAATTAAGAAAAACAGCTTCAGGGTTCTTGGGTGTCTCAGTGGGTTAAAGTCTCTGCCTTCTGCTCAGGTCATGATCCCAGGGTCCTGGGATAGAGCCCCACATCGCATCGGGCTCTCTGCTCAGCAGGGAGCCTGCTTCCTTCTTTCTCTCTGCCTGCCTCTCTGCCTACTTGTGATCTCTCTCTGTCAAATAAATAAATAAAATCTTTAAAAAAAATATTTAAAAAAAGAAAAACAGCTTCAAAGGAGTTAATTTAATTAAATTTCTGAGTAATTAGAAGACTTTGGTTAAATGGGCCTTATCTAAATATGTGTCTACATTTTTCATATTTCTTCTGTCATTTAAAAGAAGACAAGCTGATAATATAGCTATTTCTGATAAGCCAAGAGTGAGAATGGCAGAAACAGACAAAAATAGTGGAATTACAAAACTGTCTAGGTTGGGCATTCCCATGAGAGATGAGTGCATTATTTACTCTTGTGGCTATTGTCAATTATTTCTGATTTTTGGTATTTACTTATATCTCCTTTTCTATCTTGGTGGGCAGTGGACAACTATTTTAAAACTGACATATTGAAAGAGATTGCATAGATCTCAAAGTTGTCTGCTCACAGAATTTCCCTATCAAACATAAACTCAATATTTCAAATAGAAGATATCATAATGCATAAAACAATAACCATCATAATTATTATAAAAAAGAAACTTCAATTAATATAAAAGTTTCTTCTGCTTAATGAGGGAATGGGAAAAATCACTGTCAATGTCATCAATATTTAACCATGTTGTTCTTTTTGTATTTTATAATTAAAGAGAGAGAAAGAGGGAGGGAGAGAAACTACTGTCATACTAATTCAAGTAAAAAGCTTTGGACTGATCCGAGAAAGTATTCCATTCCCCATGGAGACATATAAGTCAGTAAGCAATTAGTATACTTATGTTTATTATTAACAGGTTATTCAGATATAGAACAAAGACAAAACTAATATTACTTGAATCTCAATGTGAAACATATACAGAGGATAAAATAGAATGCATAGAAGAGAGAGTTATAATAAAAGTTTTGTTCTAATAAAAGTTCCTACTTAAATAAGATGTGTATTTTCTTGTAAAAAAATTCTAACTTTATGGAAATTCAGGAGTACTTTTTTCTGGTATTTTAGTGCATTACTTCATTAAATGTGGGCTTTGAACACATGATTGATATTATTAACGGTAGCTCCTTCCATATTGTTGAGGTGCATGGACTAATTTAAGCATTTAATAGTTCTCTGTGCTGGTACATCAACAGTTTTCTCAAGTGGTTTATGTACCTATTAATGGGTATATGATCTTTGTACTAAAAACAGAAGGGCAGACTCAGCCCTGAAACAACTTGACAAAGGCTGGTATTCTCAGGTCTATTCGATGTTTAATACTTCACTTACTATCTAGAGTGTCAGAAATCTGGATAATTCAGCAACACAGTATACATAAATGAGTCAGAACAAAGATTAATAAAAATAGTCTCCTATTTTTCTTCTCAAATAAATTATCATGTGGCCTGGAACCTATATACAGAATTATTGAGTTCACCAAAAACTGAAAAAGGAAAGAAACAGAGAAAATTCATTTCCCCTTAACTATATGTGTTATTTGTTCCACCCATAGTAACTATGAGACTGATTAAACAAGATTCTCATGTGTTCCTTTCTTATGCCAATAAATAAATTAATGGTAGTCCATATAAATTGAATCATTGAACTCTATTTATATTGATGATGGTTCACAAAATTCCAAACTGACAAAGTAGCTATTCATGTAGAAGATAAACATATTATTCAAAGAAAAACATTTCTATCCATTTATGTTTGTACTTAGAAGACTTAAATTTTTTTTTAAATTATAACATACAAATAGATGAAACTCTGAGTTAAACAGATAACGTATTTTCAAATGAAAAATTTTAGACACTGCGAAGATAAAGTTGATAACTAAAGTTAAATAATTAAAATGTAACACTTAACTGAGTCTGTAAATGAAAAATGGAAATATCCTTACAAGTTTCTTAAATTTATCAATATGCAAAGTTAATGGAGAAATGCAGATGGCCTTTATCAGCATATGTTTTTCCAGGTGTATTTACATTTTTATTAAATATTTTGATCTTTAAATGGCAGTTAATTCATTTGAGAAACACTTATCTTAGAGAATGAAAACAACCATTTAATTATATGCCAACTGGGCCCGTTATACAGGCAAAGTATGAAAAATATTTCTGTGATGTCTTTGAAAAGGCATGAAGAAGTCATTTCTGTTCTAAAAAGTCTTTCCCATAGATATACTCTACTGATTGAAATTATCTCTTATAATGTAAAACATTTAGACTTAATAAACTCCTTCTTTTTTTTTTTTTTCTTTTTTTCCCCCAAAGGTAAGATGTCCTTAGGAAGCTGGGGAATATAATGGCAGAAAACCTTCATGACTGTCTTGCTCAGCTTGAACTTCTATAACAAAATACCAAATACACTATGGCTTAAACAACAGACATTTATTCCTGAGTTCTGGAAGTTAAGAAATCCAAGATCAAGGTGGAAGCATTTCCAGTACTTAGAGCAAGCGCTCTTCCTGGCTTTCAGACAGCAAATTTCTCCCTGTATCTTTGCAAGGCATGGAGAGATCTGGTCTATTTTTCTTCTTATAAGGTCCGTAATATAATTAGGATGACCCCACCCTCATGATATCATCTAAACCTAAACACTTCGCAGAAGTTTTTTTATCTTGAAATATCATCACTTTGGAGTTTAATGCTTCAACCTATGGATTTGGGGGAACACAACCATTCAGCCCGTAAGTTATGCATTTATATGCCTATAAACACAATTTTTGTTTAAATAATTCTTCAAAGAAACAAGGCATCTTTTGGGAACTGGAAATATTATAATGATTTAGACAAAATGTATTGAGTGGAAATAGAGCCAATACCTGCATCATTTTTTATCAATCCAAGTAAAACCTGATCATCTAGTATCAGATAATAAGAGAGTAAATTAGACAAATGAAAATAGATATTCCTTAGTAGGCTTCTCATATTCTGCCAACCATCATCCTGCTTTTATCAGATGGTTTTCATAAATAGCACCTTTGTCCTCTGGCTGTATAAAGGCACTGCCCTCATGCTCATGGTCATGATGAGCAATAAAGCAGGTGTTGAAACCGATACCAAGAAATGTATTTGTGGTTTCTAATTTAATACAGTCCAGGTTTAAAAGATAAGAGTATTTTACTTTGGGCCAAAAAAGGCATGGCATGACCCAGAAGAAATGAGATTAGTTATCTCTGTTTTGTTTTCAGAATATTCTCCATTATGTGTTAAAGAGGGTGGGGAGGAGGGAAAAAGAGAAGAGGAAATAGGGAAGCCCATGTACCCTCAGGAGAAGTGATGGAAAGAAAAAACAAACAAAAAAACCCTATGATTTAATAAAATGCAGTTAAGGAGTTAAAACAGTAACCCAAACTACTTCTAGGTGAATCATATATAATACAAGGAGATCTGATTCACAATCTAATTTTGTCTATCTCCTGGGAAATCACTTTCCTAGTTCATGATAGATTTGTGATGAACCTTTGGTGGCTGGGATTCCACATGGGAGTTATTCTATGTGGCAATTTACAGCAGGGAATTTGGAGGCTTACATTAGTCAAAAAGCTAACAATGAGAAAATAAGTGGAGAAGAATGGGAGCATCAAACCAAAACACAGCTGTAGCATAAACATGAAGTGAGTTCTTGGTACCAAGAAAAGTGCTAGTCACATAGTCACTACTCAATAACTGAATGAATGAATGGATGGATGGTTTCATATAATTTTATAAGAGAATAATTCATTAAAGTTACCTTCTCATCTGCCATCTCTATGTAATACTTTTATGAACTTGCTCAGTGAATTTCATGAATGTGATGATGGGGCAGAATTTGAACAAGTGTATCTACGCCAAAGGGAGTGCTTTAAAATAAATGAGATTTGGTCAATAGCAAAATTCAAGTCTTTCAAAGTTTTGTCTATATTGACGTCAATGCAAACACTCACCAAGGAGAGAAAGCAACAATAGAAAAATACTTACTTACTTCCTAAATACAAACATATTAAGCAACACTTCAAACTAAAATGTGGACAGTGGAACTGACTCCCTTTCTTCAATATGACTGAGTTTATTCAACTTTAAAGCTCAAATATTTGTATTTATAATAACTGGGCACTTCATTTTTTAATCTATTAATATGTATATTCCTCCTTCCAGTAACAGATATGGCCAGTAGGTAGTATTCTAGGAGTACAAGCATATACAATTTTGAAGGTGAGGATATTGTTTTTCCTTACCAATGGAAAATAAATTGGAAAAAAAAAAGTGATCCTTGGGACCTAATCTCTTCAAATATCTACAGAAATTGGGTCTAACTGATAAATGTTACCATTCCTGTAAAATGATATTTTTTCTAGTTTTTCAATGATACATTTGGTTTGTAATATTTAGAAAGCAATTTTTTCACTGAGAGACATTTATTCAATGCTATTATTAAATGACTTCTAGATGCCCAGCTCCTGGATTACATAAAATGAATCAGATGTCTATGTCATTTTCAAAGAGTTTCTATGCCTTAAGGAGATAATATATCTAAATAATCGTATGATAAATAGATGCTAATGAATGTCACAACATGAGAAAAAGGGAAGAAGTTCCATGGATGCATAGAGAAAATTAACTGGCCATATTATTAAATTGCTGTGGAGAAAAGCTCTCTTAAAGAAATCCAGTGTAACTTTGATTTCAAAATTGATTAATCTACAAAAATTCAGCCACTCCCTTGTAGCTATTATTTTTAACCACTTCCTTCATCAAGGAAAATGCTTCAACATCATTATTTTGTCATTTAACTTCAGTTTGTTAGGGTTGAATGGAAAATAATGAAATGGGGGCACCTGGATGGCTCAGTGGGTTGGATGTCCTATTCTTGATTTTGGTGCAGATCAAGTTCTCAGGGTCCTGAGACTGGACCCCGCATGGGGCTCTGCATTCAGCCAAGAGTCTGCTTGGGATTCTCTCTCTTACTCTCCCTCTGCACCTCCCTCACGCTCACGATCTCTTTGTGTCTCTTTCTAAATAAAGTAGTTAAAACTTAAAAGAAAAATAAAGAAACGAAATATTAGTCCAAGCTATCATATTGGTTAGTTAAAAAAAAAGAAAAAGGTCTGTAGGGGATGAAAATTCTATTCTTTGTTCAACAAATATCCAGAAGTCATTTTTCATTGAAATATCCTGAAATAACATTCAGTGCATCTATCCAGAAAGACATTTCCAAATGAATCACTTCTAGAAAATAATTTAGAGGGAACTATCACACTCTTGTGTGTGCATATTTTTGTATTTTACTTTTAATCTTTTCACATAGTGAAATCTTATTTTGTCCTTCTAACAACTTTTCCTTCTTTTTGCCTACCGTTGACCCGGGTACCTAGTGACCTCATTGACCTAATCATGTCTGTCTTTCCTTTGGGCAAGCAGAATAAACTGCTGGAGAGCTGAGATACTGGTGGAAAAGGAAATCTGCAACTAGGAAGACAAGCAGGGAAGCAGGGATTAGCAATATCTGTGGGGGATATTTGATAAAGTTTACAGTCCGGTATTATATATTCCTTCATTCTGTATTTCCACAAATACTTAATAAAACACACAACAGTTGGTGATAGTTTCAGAATTAGATTTGTATTATTTGAAATAAAGCCTACTGCTAAATCTGACCCCAAAGCAGATACTTTGTGACAACAGAGAAACACCCAAGGACCTCAGCCATATTTTGGGTTACAGGTTTCTCCATTCTTAGGACAGGCAGAAGTTTCCATATCATTTTACTTCCTCTGTTTGGCTTGTTTATGTGTTTATGTTTCATATTTTGATGTTCATATCTGGCAAACACAGGAATCCATTCCTCTCTGAAAATAAAGATTAAACCAAGCACTTTTGTTATTCTAGGATTCATCTATTTTTTTCACATACTTGACAGTTCATAAATGCTTGCAAAAATGATATTATGATTTTGCTTTTTGAATTCAACCAATGTAAAATGTGTATTGTGGGTTTCTTCTGGATTTGTATCCACCACTGTTTTCATATAATACATTGTACCCATAAAAATAAATATTTCTATAAATAAGGCAGATGAACACAGTATTTTTCCCTACAAATCCATGAACTATATATACATACATTGAGATCAGCATTTTATTTCTCTATGAATTGTCACCAGAAATATGAAACTTATTTAAATCTCCAAACATTCTATTGATACTATATGAAAAAGTAAAATACCATTCCTTTAACCTTCTGTTTCTATAAAAATATATTGAAATACATTGACAAATATATATTGAAATATATTTTATATTTGTAAAGTTAAAACCAAATATATACTCATTATTAATCATAGTAATTATATAAACATTTGAACTTAAAATTTATTGTATATGTTTAAATTTCATATTTTTTGTCTAATATTTATATCATTTGCAGAACTTAAGTTCTAAAGTAGTTCCTTGAAGTATTTCTCTCTCTCTCTCTCTCTTTTTTTGTAATTAGGTTTTCCTCAAACCTGTCTAAGGGCAAAGCATTGTCTTTTCCTTCATATGCTAAAGCTAACAAGAAAACATTTTTGCTTAACCTTATTTTAGGAAATAATATGATGTTACCTTCTCATGTGTAAAGAGCATTAAATGAAAATAACTCAAAAGAAATATTAGTCTTTCTTTAAACACATTCAGAATATGTTTTTTCCACTTTTTTTCCCTAAAAAACACTACAAAAGTATCATCCTGGAGAGAATATCATATTTAATTTCCTGTATAATAGGATTCTTAAAAATTGCAAACAAAAAATTAACATGTGTCTCTAAGATTTCTGATTATAAGGAAGCAGCTTTGTTTAACTTCTTAAATATACTTTAAAGTTAATGTAATCAATTCTTCTACACAAAATGAGAGCATCACTCCCTGTGAAGGACTGAAGAGATGCCATCATCTTACTGTGATCTCATAGCACTAAGGGTATCCTTTTAAGATCTTCAAACATGAAATCTTTAACAGTCAACTTCCTGAATTTGATGACTAAAACTTAAATCTGTCCTCTGTGTTAGTTTCAAACACTCAAAATCATTCATAACTACAGAGTATGTGAAACGGCTGTCTTAGAAGGTAAACTAGTGAATAAAAATATATTTTACTATTAACTAATTACTACCTACTATTAACCAAAAATTTTAATCAATCATGTGTTTCCTAAAATACTGAGTCCATTTAGATGCCTGCAGGTATAATAACAGAAACTGCCCAAGTAAAATTACTTAATCAGTAGGAGTTATTAATGTACTTAAAAATTGTCCTCTGGAATGTTGTTCCAATGATTCTGTCATAACATCAGAAGCCTACCTACTGTCTACTCTGCCAAACTAAGCAGTGTGTTCACTGCACTGTATGCCCATTCTTCAGCCAATCACCATTAGGAATAAGTAGATCATCATAATCAGCTTGGACTCTTTGACCTTCACCTCTGCATAACATGGACCCTTTGATAACCGTGAGCAAAAAACAGATGAGTATAGTTGAGTGATGGTTACTGAGTAGACAAACAATAGAATCTTTTATGTAAATAAATTTATGAATCATTTTTTTGGGGAGGAATACATTTTTCAAACCATTTATATCTTCCTTGGTCAGGATTTTAAAGTCTTGTTTTCTTTTAGAAAAGTCAATACTTTATGGAATCCTCAATCAATTTCCTCAAATTCTTCAGATAATGCATTTTACATATTTTCTTAATAGAAAATACTTTATGTTAAAAAAAAAAAATACCCAGCCATCTTTTGTGGGCCTAGATTTGTCCTAGTTAATATTATGTCAGACTTGTTAGGGAGATAAAATATGGCCAAGTTCAACAGGAAACTCTGATGTTCTTTGAGGAAACAAACTAGAAACTAAAAGCAACTATAAACTAGAAGGTCATGTATACAGGAAGGACTTGACCAAGAACCAGAAAATCTGACCTGCTTTCCCATCAGGAAGAAAAACATCTAAAAGGAAAATGACCAGTGAAGTTCTAGAAGATGTAACAATTATCAAGGCCTTCAAAATTAACAAAGAGAAGACCCATGCTAGGAAACAGTAGGAGTGACTACACACATACACACACACACACGTATATAAATTAGACTTCTATTTGGAAAATACAGTAAAGAAAGGGAGAGAAGTATAAAAAAGGATAGTAGGAATTAATAATCTAATTAGAAAATAATGCTGGGTAAACCACAATAATACAGGTAAGAGTACAATTAATAATAAGGAAGAAAAGTCTCTGTTGGCTGAAACAGTCTCTAAGAGATTTGGTTTTAGTTGCAAGAGAGTTTAAGAAGTGTAATTTATTCTAGGTGATAATTTAAGAGCATAATTGAAATATTCAATGAACTACTGAACTCAGAGAAATGCCATGAAAATAGTTATGATTTAAAGTAGAAAAATATCAAATGTACAACACACATTATATGCTTGTATATATAAATACTAAAAGCCAAACCGAAGAAAAATTGTATTCATTTTAAAACAGTTTTTGTAAATAACACAATTTAACCCATCATAATTTAAATTAACAGAGAAAGAAAGAGTTATTTCTAAATTGTAAAATAATGAATTGACTTTTTTATCAGTAAGGCAAAATAACTCAAGGTATTACTTTCAAACAAGAAATTGAGTTTACACTAGGTCTTCCATGTGTTCCCATCTGATTATTTTTTATTACCAACTGGTGTTAAATACAGCTACCTTGACGAGGGCTTTGACTTGAACTTTTATCAATAGGTAGTTAATCTGTGTCAACAGTAATCTTTTTATAAGCATTTTTGTATGCTACTCATTAAGTAAATGAACTGGCTCTTAAAAGCAATTATATTTATTTTAGATATATAAAATAGCATGTGTCAAGCAGTTATTACAGGAGGAATCCAGGTACCCACAAGGAACTGAAAAAAAAGAAGTTCTTGGCTAGAACAAAGAAAATGGTAGAATACAAAAGAATGAATCTGAGCATGTAAAAAGGAGCCAGTTATTCATGGACTTAGTGGGGGATACTAAGGTTTCTGTCCTTTATCTTTAGAAATTTGGAAAACCTTTGATAGATTTTAAGCTGGGTCAAGATATGATGAGATTATTATTCCTAACATAATAGGATTCAATTCAAGAAATGAATTGTAGGACAGATTTGAAATTAGTTAAGAAAAGGGCCTATTAAAAGTAATAATCCAGGGGCACCTGGGTGGCTCAGTGGGTTAAAGCCTCTGCCTTCGGCTCAGGTCATGATCCCAGGGTCCTGGGATCGAGCCCCACATCGGGCTCTCTGCTCAGCAGAGAGCCTGCTTCCTCTTCTCTCTGCCTGCCTCTCTGCCTACTTGCGATCTCTATCTGTCAAATAAATAAATAAAATCTTTAAAAAAAAAAAAAAAAGTAATAATCCAGAGATGATACCAGCTTAGGTTAGGGTGGTTAGCATTCTAATGGATGGGGGGGGGATATATCTATATACATATATACATATACACACACATATATCTGTATATGTGTGTATATGTGTGTGTGTGTGTGTGTGTGTGTGTGTGTGTATGTATTGAGTTAACATGCACTGTGTGTCAGTTAAATAGAAATTCACATTTGAAGAATTGGCTAAGACATTAAATAAAATGCACTGGCCTATAACTTACCACTAGAGGTATCGTGAAACCTTACTGAATATAGCAAGCAGACTTCAATATACAATTTCCAAAAAATTTCCCTGCCAGTTTCTTTAATGCTGTATCGTAAGTGAGGATACAGTGTGATCCCAGAGTGAATATGTGGGTTTCAGTTTGGGTTCATGCAGCAATTCAATGACATCAAGGACATATTGATCTTCTTTTATTTTTTCCAGTGGTAGGGACAGAGTTTACAAAAATATAGTAGACTCAGTATCTCAACACGCTTATCAAGGACATGGTTTCATTATGTTCCCCGGTATGAACAAGGCTAATTTTAGTCTAAAATGAGTGGAATAAGATGGCTTCCAGTGCAGTGAGGGCCAAATGGTTCCTCATAGCATCTGGCTTGAGAGAGTGCAGGGACAATCATAGAAAGCTGTCATGAGCTTTACTTTCATTGAATTGATTGCGCTAAATGTTTTGCAATTGCATAGCAAAAGTCTGTTATCCCCTAGTTTAACTGCGCATCTTCATTGCAATGTAGTCTGTTCTTTTCAACATCTCATTCCCCGTGACAAATTTCCAATATGATGCTTTCAGTTTTCAATAATACTTAATGAAGTCATATTTCACTTCTCATTTGACTAGTGACTCTTGTGTCATAGCTTCTCAAATCATAAGGTAGGAGGGATGAATGGTGCCCTAAATTCCTAACACTTCGTTTCATTTCATTTGGTGAGCATGATAATGTTGATCTGTTGCATCTGGAAATTTGTACTATGTCATACCGCTAATCTACTAAAGTTTGCTGGAAATTTGTGAGGATTAGTTTATAAAGCTAACATTATTTCATTCACTAATGGAGAAAATAGTTTTGAGGATATAACATTTATTAAGGTTTAAAAATTTTTATTTTATAACTAATAACACTTAATTTTATCCCCTCCCCACTACTTTTAGTGCAAAAACATGCTTGAAATTTACATTTTAGTATCTTTAGTTTTGGTCCTGAATCTGATCATCCCAGAATGGAGTTGTCATAACATGCACATGTAAAACCAGAGTGTGTAGACAGAATCAGTTGCTTTTCAGAAGCTATTGAAATTCAAGACAAAATGCATTAAAGTACTGGAAGGGAATCAGCTGAAGGACTTTTTCCTCATTCTTAAAATTCATACTTTTCCTCTGATAAATATAGATCACATATATTACTAGAGCCTGCCCCAAAAGTATTTCATTGCAAATATTTATGCAGTATTTTCTGGTTTGGTTAATGATGAATGTTTTGGAATGCTACCATTAACTGAACAAGCAGTATCATAACTCAACTACAGTAGACATATATAGCAAAAGTAGTTTTGATAAGTAAAATCATATAGTTTACAGAGTTGGAGAAAAATAAACTTTTGGTTCAGATGGATATAAATAAAGAACCATAAATTAGGTTTTAAATCAACTAAAATGACCCCTAATACATTTTCCAAAAACAAAGGGAGGATTATTTTATAAGTATTTACACTCAAAAGAACTTTTCTTGTATATATTTTGCTGGTTACTGCCACTGAGAAGGCATCTCCTCATGTAAGTCGATAATACTTCTTAAACTTAAGAATAAGATCAATGGCAACAAAATTTTGAGTTACATTATACTTTTGGAGAATTATACAACACTTGACCAAAATTCACTTGGCATAGAGTTACTACTTAGGGCTACAAAAATTCTCTTTAGAAATTATATTTATTTTTCTAGATCACAAAGTGTAATGCCTACATTTATTGCTTGGAGTAACTTTTACTTGAAATAACTTGTAAAACTAGTCTAATACAATAGAAGGCATACTGGTTGCTTTTTACCTAATAAATTCTATCATTTTATAGATTTGCCTATTTATTTGGCATTTTGTTGAAACGAAAAAAAGAAATACTTAGCATTGTAAAAGTAAAGACCATAGATAGTCTGAGAAACACAGATGTTTGTCCAGTAGCTGGGGAAAATAAGTCATGTGAGTAAAAACTCACAACCGTGCTAGGAAAACATAAAACACACAAACACACACAACTATTTTGCTACCTTTAAGAAAGAAACTGCCAAACTGTGGTAAAATATGACTTACAAAAAGGCATCACATTCTACATTAAAGTGTTTTGGGGTAAAATTAATGTTCAGTTACTCTGTATGTTGAGAAGGAGGGTGCAGGAGAGATATGGTCAATAGATATGAAACTAGCACCCTAGCTATTTCTAGCTAGAAAGACAAAGAATGTTTCCAAAATTTCCTTTATCTCAAGGGTTCAAGTTACTCTGGAACCCCCCTGGACAAGGAACAAACAGATCTATAGCTCCATGGCATGATTAAATGACGTGTTTACCTGGAAGATAAAAGCAGTGGCACCTACGAAATCATGGAAATGCTACTGAAATCAATGTTAACACATCCGGGAGTAGAAGTGTTTTCCTTTTATCTGCTGTGCAATCTTAAGCCTCTGGCCTTAGTTTATTCCCTTAATAATGTATTGGGAATAATAACACACCTTTCTAGGGATTGTCATAAGGCTTTGGTGGCAGAATGTGTTTGATATGTGTGCTAAATTGTAACGCCCCACCCAAATTTTAGAAATGCTAAAACTGTTAAAAGAAAGAGATGCTAAAAATTCTAATATTAATGCGATATTATAAGAGATGTAGAGCTGGACAAAGGAAAAGAAGAATAAACTCATAGAAGAGCTGAGGCATAAAGAGACTTTTGAGTTAATAGACTTATACCAAATCATTATTCTTCTAACAACATTAACATAAACTGTTTAAGCCCCACTGGGGACTTCTTAGCATATATCATACTAATTATTTCTTTAGAAAGCTTTAACATAGCCAAATTTCTTTGTCTCTTCTAAATTATTTATTCTCAAAGGCTCCTTTATTACATATCTCTCTAAAATACCTGAAAGGAATGGAATCAACTCAAAATGCCTTTCCTGACATACCTTATTTGTAATGTGTACAGTGTAATGTAATACAGTGCTTTCAATACTGGCTTGTTACAGTATTCTGTACTTATTAAGTAATAATATGATACAACATGCATAGAACAAAATGTAAACTACTATGGATTTCATAATGTAGTTATTTTCAGATAGGCATATATATTAAGAACTGCATACATTCTTAAAGCTAACAGTTTATTATAATTTCTAAGTCTAATATATCTTATTTTTATGATATATATGAATAATGATGTAGTTGCCTCTTGTTAAATTAAATTAGGCATCTCTTACTGTTTTAGCAATTCATATAATTGCCCCATAATTTTGAAAATGTGCATAATAAGAATGCACAAATGACATAAAGCTCATTTTTATGTAAACAGAGTAATTAATATAGAAATCTCAAATTCTCTTAACTGTCAAAATCAATATGCTTATAAGTTAGAAAAATCCTGGCTTACTGCCTTAAACAACTTAGAAAGCATTAGGTAATTGGCTTTCAGTACAACAAATATATTCATAAAGGATGTAAATGAGATTCAAGAAGGTATTATATAAGAAATGCTGGAGGATATGATACTGATACTGAATTGCCCCCCCTTTTTCCTCTATGATAATAAAAAAGACAAATTATGACAATGTTCATTTGAATAGGAAAAAAAAAGATAATTGATCTTAGCATAAGAGAATAAAAATTGATGTAGTTGATCACAACTGCAATCTATTCTATCTTTCCCTTGGGGAAAAGTGTCATTCTTATATATGCTCATCAAAATTGAATTGAATTGAAATAAAAGTGTACTTATTGACTCTCCTCCTTCAGAATATGTGAAACTATTATGCACACATTCAAATACCCAAGTAGTCAATTAAAAATTATACCTTTGGCCCATAAACTTTTTACTGTCAATATTTTAAATGTATCAAAGTTGCTATATTTGGAAAATCTTTTTAAAACATTTTACAAATAGATAGTATTTGTTACTGAAAAGAACATTTTCAACCTTTGGATTGGCCATGCAATGACCTCTTCCAATATGAAAATGCATGTATTTCTGGGACATTTTATTTCTTTCTTGTTCTTTGATGTTTTATACCCATACACTTTCTCTCCTTTCTTATTATTCAGATGTTGGGTGTCCTGGTCAATTGTCCTCTCCCCCCGTCTCTGGGTGAGAATTTGGCTATATCTTAGTAGAAAACTCTTCCTATGGAGACTATAATACTCTGAATCATAGTGATCAGGTTTGGATAGGTAATGGACTTGGGGCACTCAACTTTCAGTGTATACATTTTTAATGTAGCCCTTTGTTTTCACTTTGGACATCTATCCTCAAATATCTTTGGTTTTCTCTAAGTCACAGACACAAAAGAAACTTTTCCAAAGAATAAACCTCAGTCTTCTACCCAGAATAGAGAGGGACTTTCATATAGCAGTCTGAAGTCAAGAAGAGAATCAGGGAATCTAATGGAGATTACATGTATGATTTTTCAACTATTCTCTTGTTGTAAGCCCACTTCTCTTCCAGGGTACTCATCCACACCAATCACTGAGTATTGTGTTTTGAGGGTTCTCGATATTTTCCTCTGCTGTTTTAAGACTTAAATTTTTCAGGTCCACTAGGTAAGCTTTACTTAGTACATCAGCATTGCATCTTCAGAAAAAAAATTAAAATAATAAATTAATAACTTTTTCCTTTCCAAATTCCTTGCTAATTGGTTCAAAACACTAATAAAACATTTTAATGAGTTTCTTAGTACGCAGTAAGTGCTAGTAAGTCTCTATATAACCTTCCATCTTTAACTAGAAGCCTTCCGTTATTAAGTAAATGTAATAAAATCAGAATTTAGTATTAGTGTTTTATTAAAAAAATAGATACTACTTCCAAGAGCTGACACTGAATCAATCTTGGGCTAAATCCAGTATTAAAATTTCATAATTGAATAAATAATTACAAAAAGTGTGTTGGTATTATTGAGGATGTGAAACTGAATAAGAATCCCTGCTCTCAGGATCTCTGGGTCGATCAGTTGGTTAAGCAACTGCCTTCGGCTCAGGTCATGATCCTGGAGACCCAGCATGGAGTCCTGTATCCTGCTCCTTGATCAGCAGGGAGTCTCCTTCTCCCTCTGACCCTCCCCCCGTCATGTCCTCTCTCTCTCTTATTCTCTCTCTGTCTCAAATAAATGAATAAAATCTTAAAAAAAAAAATTTCACTCTCAGAAGACTAGCACCATAATTGGGAAGATTTATTAACTACTACAAAGTGATTAGGCTATTAGGAAGAGTGTAAGGGAGATATCATTACCAATGTGTCAATACCAATCTAGTGAATTACACAGAATAAGATATAAACCTAGAATAATTCAAAATGATTTGGGGAAAAAGGTGTCAATCATAATGAATTTTGAGACTCTTAGGACAACCATAGTAGGTGGAGAAGGTCATGCTTGGGGTGTCATTTTGAGAAAACATAAGCAAAGGCACGGCAAGGCAGCATCTACCTGAATGTTTGACATCACCAAATAGTTTCATTTGGTTAAAGTACAGGATACACTTGGAGAGTAGGAGAAATATTGCTGATAATATTTCAATTTCTGAGGGCTCTTTTCTTACTGAGCGTTGCAGTTACTTCTCATGGGTTTTCTTTAACAACTAAATGGTCCAGGCCAAAATAACCTCTTAATTCATGTGTATATTTCTCTAAGGAGCATAAGTCAATCAAGAAATGGTGAAATTCCATTGGTTACTCTGGGAAACTTTTCATGTAAAAATGGTTGTAAGAGACTAAGTATAAGCAAAAAATGAAAAAAATTTAAAAAAAATCTTATTTGGAGTACAGGCACGCACTCTTCATTCTACCCTCTCCCCCTCTCATCTGTATGCTTTCTCCCAAAATTGAGCATAAAAAAATGAGACTTTTATGGTGATTATTTTTATCTATCTGAAGGCAGTTCTCTCTAAATTCTTTCACTCTTTTTCTCTTGTCTTAGGAAACTTTGTTCTGGTACTATATACACACTCTGGCAATATGCAGTTTAGATAAATATTACAGAATTTCCAAAAGAAATTATCTCTGGTAGTTTTATCCATTACTAAAATTATAGTTCATAAGGAAGAATTTAATTGTGAGCTTGGTAATGCTTAGGTTCTTTAGAGCTGTTAGCCTGAATCCATGTCTTTAGAAGTTTTGATGTATGAGTACAGAAGTTTATTTCTATTAAAGATAGTTCATACAATAATCCTGATTGAAATGTGACTTTTTGAGCAAATTAGAGTGACTGAATTTTAGCTTAGAAATAACTCTATTTCTTCTTTCTTATGGTAGAACAATGCTAAAACAATGTTAGTAAATATACATTAGGTAATAAGACTAAGATTTTATTTCTAATGACTTGAATATTTCAGATTATCTATATGAGGGTTATGGGTTCCACAGGCTATCATTGTTTCAAATTGAATAAATTTAGCAGTAAATGAAATTTATTTCAAACTGAAAAATTGTATTAAGCAAACTACTATTGTAATAATGTATGCCCTTTTTTAAAGATGTCTTTTAAAAAAAAAGTGAAATTATGGGGTGCCTGGGTGGCTCAGCTGTTAAACATCTGTCTTCAGTTTAGGTCATGATCCCAGGATCCTGGGATTGGGTCCCGCATCGGGCTCCCTGCTCAGCAGGAGTTTTAATGTTCCCCTCAGGTTGACTGAACTTTAGGTAGGTTTATTTCTGATTCAAATTCTCTGACTTCCCTTTTCTAGGATCACTTATTTTAGAGAACTTATGGTTGGATATTCTTTCTCTCTCTCACTCCCTCTGCTTGTGTTCCCTCTCTCACTATCTCTTTGTCAAATAATAAATAAATAAAATATTAAAAAAAATAAAAAGGTTGAAATCTCATAAATTCTTATGATACCAACCTTAAAGTCTTCATATGTTGAATTAAATTGTTATTTCAAGGTTTTTGTGTCAAGCTTAAGACCTTAAACTAATATTAAATTGGAATTCCTTAGATATCTGGATAATTTCCCAAGTAATACATATATACATATATATATATATTAGCTACTATTATATTAGTATATAATCTTAAATTGCTCTTCTTTCTTATTTTTTTAAAGATTTTATTTATTTATTTGACAGACAGAGATCACAAGTAGGCAGAGAGGCAGGCAGAGAGAGGAGGAAGCAGGCCCCCCGCTGAGCAGAGAGCCAGATGCGGGGCTCCATCCCAAGACCCTGGGATCATGACCTGAGCTGAAGGCAGAGGCTTTAACCCACTGAGCCACCCAGGCGCCCCATCTTCTTTCTTATTTTTATATACAGGTTAGCTAAAGATTAATAGGCCCTGAATATGTGGTTCTCTTTAAATACATATATTCAGATATATAATATATATGAATGCATATATATATATATACTAAATATTATGTATAGTCACACATTGTATATTAAAATAAATATATTATAATTCTATTTTACCTTAGATAATATATTATATATATGCACACACACACACACATATATTATATAATTTTCTTTATTTTGCAACATTTTTCCAAGATTTTTTTTTTTTAATTTTAAAGATTTTATTTATTTATTTATTTGACAGATCACAAGTAGGCAGAGAGGCAGGCAGAGAGAGAGAGAGGAGGAAGCAGGTCCCTGCTGAGCAGAGAGCCCGATGCGGGTCTCGATCCCAGGACCCTGGGATCATGACCTGAGCCGAAAGCAGAGGCTTTAGCCCACTGAGCCACCCAGGCGCCCCATTTTCCAAGATAGTTTTAATGTTCCCCTCAGGTTGACTGAACTTTAGGTAGGTTTATTTCTGATTCTAATTCTCTGACTTCCCTTTTCTAGGATCACTTATTTTAGAGAACTTATGGTTGGATATTCTTTCTCTACCTCCTACTTGGGTAAATTTTTTCCCAGCCTCTTTCAGATTTAACAACTGAGGAATAGCTCCTTCAAAGCCCTGGGAATTACCTTTTTGAAATCTAATCAAGAGAGATAGAGTTCCTATCTGCCAAATTCTGTGAGAGGATAGAAGCCTAAGATTTTTAAGCACCAATCAGTAAATAGATGACCTAATCACACTGATCAACTTCCAAAATAAGGTCTTCTACTATTTTACTAGCTCACCCCAGTTCTTAAAAACTTGCCTGCCTTGTTTCAACAGAGATGAATTCAATCTCTCTCCTCTATTGCAATAGTCTGAACCTCTACTGCAAATCTTCGATAAAGTCTTCCTTGTTTGTTTAATTCTGTCCAGTGCAATTTTTTTTATACCTTAAAAAATACAGTGATATGTAATACATGTTTATTTAAAAGAGTTATTTGAAAAACTCTTGCTTTCCTGCTCTCTGAGTTTCTTTTGTATCCAGGCGAAATAAAGTTCATTACTTTCTTTAAATGCAATAATTAACATATAAATCTTCACAGAGAAATTGCAGTAGGTATATAAAATATTTTGTCTGCTATTGTTCATTAAGATAAAAAATCAATAATATAGTACATATATTGTAACCTTTAATACTGTGATGAGATTGACTCTATTTTAAATATAAAATTAAAAGTTTTAATTATACCATCTATTTGCATACTTATATATTTTTATGTTTACATACATAGGCATTTTTGAATTTTGAGGTGAATTTTAAAAAGATATTAATAGACAAAACCATAATAAAAAACAAATTTGAAAGCATGCTATAATTGTGAAAAATTTAGAAATGTGATTTTTTTTTTCCTTTAGCTTATAATTATTAATTTAGGAGAAACAATGAATTATAGTAAATTGTGTTGACAAAGTTGACTCAGTCTGGCAGGAATCATTTGTTATTTAATATGATCTTCAATGTTCGAGTACAAATTATGAGTTGGATTATTTATAGAAATTAAGATTAGAATTTGGGCTTCCTTTCTGTAAACCAGCCAAATTATCCTGTGCCTAGGTAACAGAAATTCCCTTTAAGAGTCTCATGCTCTACCGACTGAGCTAGCCGGGCGCCTCAGAAATTCCCTTTAACATCAAAATATTCATTAACTCTTTGAACTTTGACATATTCCTAAATTATTTTGACCGAAAGTACGTGTTCCCTTTTGTTGTTACAATTTGTTGCTTCTGAGTCTCCTTGATTTTGCTTTACTGAAATTCATACCAGCTGTCTTTTAAACCTAAGCCGTGGCTTTGACTGAAAACAGACCACTGATAGCTCTAAAGACTGGCATTGTCTTTGTGGCAGAAGAGTCTATTGGCTGAATCTACAAATTGGCTTGTGTTACCTCAACATAGTCATGCTTATCTCAGGATAGAACTTGGAATTTATTTTGGTCCTTCCTTCTCATAACTGGGAATGAGAGAGAGAGGGAGAGAAGAAAGAGAAAGAGATGGGAGGGGAAGTAAAGGGGGAGAAGGGAGAGAGGGTGTTCTTTAGGTAATTTAACTTTTAAAAAAGAGCAAAACAACCTCCATTTGAATTCATAAACTTGGACCACTGAAGGGAAATTTTGCAATACCAATCTCTGTCCCCAAAGTTCTTTTTTCGTGTTTTATGAGTCATGGAAGTAAGGAGACTAGTTCATGCTATAGTTCAGAGAATAGTAGAACTAGGTATCGTCACTAAGGCCATAAGACTATCAAAGAGATTCATCAAAGAGGTTCCTTTTATTTTCTATCAAACCTCTATCAAAGAGGTTCCTTTTATTTTCTTTTTAGGATTTTTATTTATTTATTTGAGAGAGTGTGAGAGGGCAAGAGAGAGAGAGAGAGAGCCAGCATGGAGGAAATGCAAAAGGAAAGGGAGAAGCAGACCCCCGCTGAGCAGGGAGCCCAACTAGGGACTGGATCCCAGGACCCTGGGATCATGACTGAGGGGACAGCAGTTAGCCAACTAAGTCACCGTAGATGGATAGTCAGTGTTTTAATAGGGCAATTATAGAACTAATAGTGCCTATTTGAAGTAGAGTTTACGCCACCTTATATATATATTATATATATATATAAAATATGATAATTATATTTATATTCCTATATACTTATCTATTACACTGAATATTACTAAACAATTATGAAAGAAAAAAATCATGAAATTATATAATTGAACTAATATTCCCAAATGGACTTTTTTTAGTTCTTTGGACTGGTGGCAATGATATATTCTTAAAATTTAACTTGAGCTCTCCTGGCTTTTCCTTAGAAGTGAACTACAAATTCTGATTATAATCCTTCTCTTGGCATGTGCAGTGTTGCTATGCTCAAATGAGTGACTTAAAGATAATTCAATGTTCCTGTGCAATTGCTAGCCAATCAAATGATCCAAAAAGTGATGTTCCAGCACAGCGAATAGAAAACCCTGACACAGAGAGGCACCTGGGTGGCTCAGTGGGTTAAAGCCTCTGCCTTCGGCTCAGGTCATGATCCCAGGGTCCTGGGATCGAGCCCCGCCTCAGGCTCTCTGCTCAGCAAGGAGCCTGCTTCCCCCTCTCTCTCTGTCTGCCTCTCTGCCTACTTGTGACCTCTCTCTCTCTCTCTGTCAAATAAATAAAAAAAATCTTAAAAAAAAAAAAAAAAGAAAACCCTGACATAGATACTTGAACAATTACCTTAAAAAAAACTACCACATGACCACTCTATCGATTACACATACATTATACAGTGGTAGAGATCTACACTGATTATGTCTCATTACAATATCACACTTTAAGCTTAAGCTGAAAAATGTTAAAAGCTGGGGGGAGGGGCTGATAATTGACAAAAAAACAGAATTTTTTGTTCCTGGGTTAAATAATCCTCAAAGCAAACCGAACAAAAACCCTAACTGCTTTAGTCAAAGAACCACTAGTTTCTATGATATATGGCATGAACCAATTAAACAGCTTGTAAGACAAAAAACTTGTTTCAAAACTTTCATTTCAAAAACCTAACCTCACCCCATGCCCAGAAATCCAAAGCCATTATGTGGTAACTTCTGCCTCATGCAGAAAATTATCAGTATTGCATGATCAGTGTTATTAAATCCTCCAGCCCAGGCTTTAAAACCAATCTTATACATACTCTCCCCTAACTCCTCCATTTGAAGCAATAAACTCTTCAGCATGATTTTCTTCCTTACTGCAGTAATCCTAGTAAATTTAACTTTGATTAACAACAGTTGGAATCTACTAAGAGCTTCATGAGTCTATCGAGAATCACTTCCACAAGGATTTAGGAAGTTGACATCCTGTTGGATCAGACTTTAGAACACATAGGAAGTTTAAATTTGGCTTCAAAAATAAGTATTTCCATCCATGTGAGTTTTACTTTATACTCTAGGGTATCAAAATGTATATAACAGAAAAGTGCTCTTTTACATGTAAAACAAATACAGGTAAAGAGATCAGAAAACTAAATTCTATTAATTTATAATAAGGCATTTTATCAAAAAATAAAATCATGTTATTTTAAGAAGTGTTTAAATAGTTAGAGATAAAGTGATAATTCATTTGAAAATTAAAAAATGATTAATGTCCAACATATAAAGTTTTCTAAGATTATAGAGCTTAGAAAAATATTTCATGTTAAGATTTGAAGAGAACATTAATCAAGATCACAAATTCCAAGACAAGAAAAAGAGGATATTTTAATGTCTGCATTCCTTATTTTTTGATATGAGGTCTTTTTTAATAAGTCCCAATTTGAAGCATCTCAAAAAAATTATGAAGTATTATATACAGTAGTCATTTTATTTAAAAAATAGAATTAATTTTAAAATATCTTGAAATTACATTAGCTTTAACTCTACATAGACTATCACCATCTAAATATGAATTGTTTTTGGGAAGGGATGTTAATTTAAAAATAACTCTTCTGATAACTCTTAAATGCAATTTGATCAATATTTGGGATTACAGAAGCATTGAGTAGCTATTAAAATCTATAGCTGGAGGGCTTATATTTATTTTTTGTAATACTTCCAAGAAAAGAAAATAATACAAACAAAGTACCACAGCTGGAGTTTAAACAAATGGCCATCCATTAAAGTTTTTCAAAGCGTTTTAAACATCTTTTCTTATGATTCTTGACAGCTGAGGGCAAACAAGGTTCTTTGTCAATTTATGACTAAGCTGATACCTATAAAGATCCTCTGAGATTACTGTAAGCTCCAACTAACGTCCATTTCCTTTATGCTACATTTGGGCTTTCAAGAGTGATGTCCTCCTAGGTGGCTATCTGTCTCCCAGACTCATTTACCTGAATACATAAAATGAAAAGTGATGAGCTTTTGGGGTGGACTTAGTATTTGGCACATTAAAGCTAATTTATTATAGATTAATATGACCTTAGCAATACCACCTTTTCTTTTCTTCACTTTACTTTTCAAGTAAGAAAAAGACCTTATAGATAAGAACAGGCTGAAATAGATTGTATATTACAAAATACATTATGCATTTCCAAGTTTCATATTTGTGTACGTTATATACACACATAGAATCCTTAAGAGGTTGAAACCCATGTACTGTCATACTGAGGGTTTAATTTCAGTTTGAAAAAGAAGTCGTGGGGTGCCTGGGTGGCTCAGTGGATTAAAGCCTCTGCCTTCGGCTCAGGTCATGATCCCAGGGTCCTGGGATCAAGCCCCCCATCAGGCTCTCTGCTCAGCGGGGAGCCTGCTTCCTCCTCTCTCTCTGCCTGCCTCTCTGCCTACTTGTGATCTCTGTCAAATAAGTAAGTAAAATCTTAAAAAAAAAAAAAAAAAAAAGAAAAAGAAGTCAACCTCATAATTAGTCTTAAGTAAAAGGACAAATGATATTCAAGTGGAAATGAGTTCTGTTTGAAGTATCAGTATGGGCAAGGATATGAATATACTCTTTGGTATGCCAATAAAATGTAGGTGAGAACACTGATTTAAATTCTATTCCTTTACAGAAAGAATGTTTATGTTTTAAAAAAAACTACATAATAGTATGATTTATAACATTTGGTGAAGTTGTAAAAACTGGTTTTGAAATAAAAAATGCATATTAAAGACCATATATAAAAACACAGACAGATATAGGTATGGATACAGATTATAGCATCCTTAGAGACATACATCATTTAGCCTTTTTCTGTATATACTTGCAAATACATTTTCCTAAAAGCCACTTATTAAAACTTGCTTAAAAAAATGGTATCTTTTAGGTTTAGGACAGCAGCTGGTTTGACAGTTGCTATATTAACAGTGGGAAAGACAGAATCGTGGCCAAGAACACAAGGGCAAACTTTACTTGCATGAAAAGCAACACAGGAGTGCATATAAATCATTGCAGCATAGTACTGTTTAATCTACAGTCTTAAATATAAGTTATGCCCCCACACTGTGGGAACTTAAAAATAGCTACCTTAATATCTTAACTTTACAAACATGACTCAAATGTTAATGTGGAAAAAAGTTTAGTTACTAAAGAGGCCGAGTTGGATGAAACCTTGTTTAGTGGGGATGATGTAAAATTCTTTGCTGGAGTTAATTATAGAGAACGGCAACTCTATTAACAGAGCAATGTCTCTTTACAGTAGGGGCAGGAACGGAGTGGTGAATCTTTCTCTATGATAGAGTGATGTGCAGAGTGTTGTCAAAGATGGCCTGGTATTGTCGGGGACTGTTTACCATATGAGGTGACATTCAAAAGGAGACCTGAAGGATAAATAGGGAGGCTCTCCGGGAAAGTCATTCCAAGTAGTGCGAACTGACTGTTCAAAACCCAAAGGCAAAATGAAATAGAAACACTTAAACTCCAAGTAATTTATTATCATTCATTAGTACTTCATTTATTTAACAAGTATATATTGAATGCCAGCCATGTGAGTGCACATATATTTTTAAAACCTTATCAAAATTCGAATTCACCAGCTTTATTTAAATTATTTTGAGCCTTATGTGGAAGAAACTTCCCCGAGTCTTACTCCTTACTCCCTGTCAATAATAGAACTTTCTTTTGTATTGATTCATTTTTATGCGCATAGATTAAATATTTTATAACTACATGCTTAAAAAGCAACTATATTACATAAAATACATTGTAAGTGGAATCAATGTCCCTCCCAAATAACCAATACAAAATGTTTGTTTATTACTGATAAAATTGAAAAAAAAAATGTTCTGAAATTTCCCTACACAGGTCAGAGCTAAAAATAAGAAATCATATAAAAACTCAAACACCCACTCCATAAATATCATGGTCGATATAAACCAATCATATAGAACTAATAATAGCAGGAAACTTAAAGTAGATATGTCCATATTATAAATATGGTTTTAAATTTAAAAACAGACTTCTTATTAAGCAGCAAGTTTTTTTTTTTTTAATAAAAATAATACTATGGACCAAAACTTTAATGAATTCCATTGAACTTTATAAGTCAGCAAGAAGCAAAAAATTAAAGGTACAAAGAGGTACTGAACAAGGCGGGGATTGTCAGGCAAAAACGTGTCGGTCATTCCTATGTTTCCAGATGAAGGTACCATTTCAGATCTCTCGTCCATGTCTTCATTCAGTTTGTTCCAGGAAAATAAGGGAGACACTGAACAGTGTTTTGGGGAGGAACCTGGACACAAATGACTAACTCCTCCAGGTTCTCTTCCCTTCTAAACCATCTGTCTGAACAGAGGTCTGTGGAGAAGCCTAAAGTTGTACAGGTTAATTTGACTCTAATGTGAGTATTAGGAAACCACAGATCACACATATTCTCCATTCTCCAACCTTTTATCAATCATGACAAGGCTGGCACTGGATCTCCATCAGTTTGATCCTTGAATCTACCTCTCAACTACTTCTGCACCATTACTGGCTTGGTAGCAGACAGGACACTAAAACTCATTGTTTCAATTTATTAATCTGTAAAATGAAGATAGTGCTTTTTGAAGATTAAATTAGCAATACTAGTATTTTCAAAGCGATTAGCCGTAGATGGCACATAATGAGCACTATTTAAGTGTTGTTAATAAATAAACGTTTATTCATCCCTTTGCAGCTCTAGTCATGAGATCAGAGAGGGGATCTCGGGTTCATCTCAGTCAGGTATTTGTTGAACAGAGAAAGGAATTAGAGGGGCGCCTGGGTGGCTCAGTGGGTTAAAGCCTCTGCCTTCTGCTCAGGTCATGGTCCCAGGGTCCTGGGATCGAGCCCTGCATCGGGCTCTCTGCTCAGCAAGGAGCCTGCTTCCCCCTCTCTCTCTGCCTGCCTCTCTGCCTACTTGTGATCTCTCTCTGTCAAATAAATAAATAAAATCTTAGGTGAAAAAAAAAAAAAAAAAGAAAGGAATTGAATTCATTAAAACTACCATAAAGTGCAGTGCATAATTTAGTTTATATGGAAGCAGGAAGAAGAAGTAACACCGGTATGAGCTGGGACAGCAGTAGACTGAGTGTGGCTGAGAGACTGGTAAGGAAAATTTTCCTTATATTGATCACAAACTTCTCAACCACTCTCCACCGTTATGTTAGGAGTTCATGGGACAGTTAGGTAGTCAGGGTCAGGGTCCCCAACAAGAAAATATGGAGTCAGGAGAGCCAAGATAATATAGTACTAACATCCCGTTTTGCAGCTTAGACAGGACCACAGCGTTCTGTTTCACAGCCTTTGCAGAAATGATTTCTGCAAAATGTCCTAAAATAAGTCAGTTAACCACAAAGCATCTGTCACTATCACGGACAAAGGGCAGTTAAGACACAAGCCCCCAGATGTCAGCCCAAAAAGACCCTCTTCACAGACATTAACCTAATAGGTGGATAGATACGTGACTAAAGAGGGTGCCTGGGTGGCTCAGTTTGTTAAGCAACTGTCTTCAGCTCAGGACATGATTCTGGAGTCCCAGGATTGAGTCTGGTGATCAGTCCCACGTCAGGCTCCCTGCTCAGTGGGGTAGTCTGCTTCTCCCTCTGACCTTCCCACTCTCATGTTCTCTCTCTCTCTTTCTCATTCTTTCTCTCTCAAATAAATAAATAAAATCTTAAAAAAAAAAAAAAAAAAGAAAAGAAAAGAAAAGAAAAAGAAAAAAGATACACAACCAAAGTGCTGATCAGCACAACTCAGCACACCCCGGTCACTTAAGACAGTTCCACAAAAGAGCTATTTAAAAACCTCTAAATCTAGAAACTCCGAGAGCAACCCTCTCAGACCCTCTCCCCCTCTGGGAGCTTAATATTATTGCTCAATAAACTATCCTTTGCTGCCCACCACTCTCCATCTGATCTCCCTCTTCATTCTGCTTGAAGTGGTATGACCAAGGGCTGTGAGCACTGAAGGCAGAGAACTTCCATAATTAGAGTGAGATTCTGGCTTTTGTCCCAATACATTTGCAATCACCTGCAGGTAGGCTATTTTCTCTTGAACAGGTATTTCCTAGAGATAGAGTGTTGAATGATGACTCGGAACATGGTATCTGCACATCCTACTCCCTGCAACCTATGAACGTGACCTTTTGAGGAATGAAACGGATTTGCAGATTTTCAAAAGTTAAGAATCTTGAAACAGGGAGATTATTCTAGATTATCTGAGTCCTAAATCCAAGGACATGGGCCCTTATAACAGAAAGGTAGAGGGCAATATGAAATAGACAACAGAGGAGAAGACACAGAAAAGAAGAAAAAAGGGATTTACCAAAAAAATCAGAAATTGGAGTGATGTGGCTATAAGTGTAAGAAGCCAGAAATGCTGGAGGCCAACAGAAACTGGAAGAGGTAAAATACAGAGTAGTTAGGGAGGAGCTAGGCGGGAAAAGTGGAAGAAACACCCAGAGGCAGAGTCCCCAGTCTTGAAGGGAAATGATAGAGGCAGGAGCTGGAGGAAAAGACAGTGATAAATGAGCTATACACATTAGAAGCCTGAGGGCACAACATCCTGACCTTGTAGTCTCCAAGACCTTGGGCCTGAGAGATCAAGAGCCAAGAGGTCTCTTGTTCGACCTCTGCCCCAGGGTAACACCTAGATGCATTATAACATGTTTGCATTGTGAGTGCAGCCCCCCCCACCCAGCCTCCATGGAGAAAGGGTGCCATGATGATTTCAATGTTAATCTTGTAGGGTCAAAAACTCCACCACCCAACCTGTGGGTTGGAAGCGGCCTCTCCCACCCACTGGTAATACAACAAGGCTTCTAGAGAGAATGAAGCCCTGATGACATACTGTTTGAAGGCTTTCAGCCTCCAAAAGGGTAATAAAACTAACTTCTCTTGTTTTAAGCCACCGGTTTGTTGTGGTAGCTTGTCACGGCAGCCACAGGAAACTAATGCAGATTTTGGCGCTGGGCAGTGGGATCCTGCTGTAATAAATATTTAAAAATGCAGATGTGGTTTTGGACTTAGATTATGGGTAAAGCCTGGAAGAATTTGGAGAAGCATGCCTGGATTGCTTTGAAAAGGTTGTTGGAAGAGAGATGGATGCTAAAGTCAATTCTGGGAAAGGTTTAGATAGAAGTACAGAGCGCCGTAGAGAAAGTGTATAATGCTTTGGAGAATAAATATATTTTCATAAACAGAATATTGATGGGTATTGAATGTTAAAAACACTACAGGAAAGGGCTCAGAAGGAAATGACAAACACATAATTGGAAACTGGAGGAAACACAAGCCTTGTTCTATAGTGTGTAGAAACTTGACTGAATTGTGGTCTCCTGTCAGATGGAAAGAACAACTTTTCAGTGATAAACTTGAGTATGTAGCTGGAGAGATTTCCAAAGTGTTGAAGATGCATCCTCATTCACCTACATATTTTTCTGTTCAGAGTAAAATGTGAGAGAAAAAGATAAAGTGAGGAAGGAACTGTGCAAAAAGCAACCAGCCATTGATGATTTTAGATGTTTTCAGCCTGTCCAAATTGCAAAGGATGCTAAAATAAGGAAATTCAGTATCAGCAAAGTGTACTCTGGAGAGAGATCCAAGAGTGTGGCCGGACAACTTTATTTTGAAAGTTTATAAATTACAGATTATTTCAAAGACTTTAGCAAAAGCCAGGAGTAGATGAGATTATCCAGGAATGATCTGAGGGGGATCTTCTTGTCTACTCGTCTGATCACTGTGACATACACAGGAGATTCACGAAGTTGTTGAGAATGTTAGATCAGCAGGAATCCGACCAGCATGGACTGGACGGGACAAGACTTAGGGATATGATACAACGCTACTGGGCTTCCAGAATTCTACAGGCAGGCAACAAGAATATATAGCTACTCAGCAGCAAACATGTGTCTTCCTTCAAGGCAATGGAAGAACAACTCTGAGGCAGAAACAGATCATCAGGTCCAAAAGGTAGAGACACATGTCTAGATAGTGGAGCTACGAGTCACAAATGACTATGCTCAGACTCTGAAACCTAATGGAATTTGTCTTGCTAGATTTAAAACTTGCTTTTTAAAGGGAGTAATAAAAGGGACTGGTGTAATAATAAATAAATAAAGGGTGCAATAAAAGGGGCTGGTGACCTTTTTATTACTTAGAATTTCTACCTTTTGGAATGGGAATGTCTATCCTCTGCTAGCCCTATCGCCATTTTGGAAGCAGATAATTTGTTTTCTAGTCTGATGGGTCCACAAATGGAGACCAGTTCTGCCTCAGGATTTATCATTCTCAAGGGTCATATTCATATCTGATTTAGGAGTTAAATGGTAAGATTTTGATTTTTAACCTCAGGGTATGTACATGATATTACGGACTTAGAGTTTATGTTGTAATGGGTTGAGACTTCTAGGAATCTGTGGATATGTTTGTTGGATGTCTTTTGTGTATGGGTTACACATGAATTTTGAGAGGCCAGAGGGTGACTGTAGCAGGTTATGTAGTGGCTCCCATCTCCACATCTCAAACGCTGGAAACTGTAAATGTTAACTTATTTTGGAGAAGAGTCTTTGCAGATGTAATTATGATAAGGACTTTGCAATAAAGATTTAATCTGGATTATCTGGATAGGACCTAAATCTAAAGGCAAGTATCATTATAAGGAAAAGGCAAGGGGATCTAAGCCAGATAGAGGAGCAAAAGACCTGGAGAAGAGAATAAGTCAGTACAGCCACTGAGGCAGAGATTGGAGTGATGTGTGGCCATATTCCAAGGGAGCCAAGGAAGTAAATGGCCACTAGAATCTGGAAGAGAAAATGAATGGCATTTGTCCATAGTGTCTGCAGGAAGTGGGACCCTGTGAACACATTGATTTTGGACTTATGCCCTCCAAAATGTTGAGAGAATAAATTGATTTTGTTTTAAACGACTAAGTTTGTGATAATTTATCATGGCAGCAACAGGAAACTAATCCTCTCTAACAAAATCTTCACATATTTCGTCTTCTGTCGGTTTCTCTTTCTCTGAGGGTGTGCGCTAACATAACAGAGACAGAATATTTTTGTTATCAGGAGCTGAGAATCAATATTTTTATTTTGGAAATATTAAATATAAGATGCCCCTAACATATGCAAGTGGGAATGGCAAGTAGGCAGTTTGGTGGTTCTAAAAATCAGTGGAGGTGCCAATCCTGGGAAAATAAACGTAGGGGGCATTGACACAAAGATTTTATTTAAAGATACAGGCCGTTTGAGGCATCCTATTTTAAATGGTGTTGAGAAGAGAGTGTTAAGCCTGCCTGAAGTACTCGCAGCATTTCACGTACTAAGACAATGAGAAGAAGGAACTAGTGAAGGAGATGAAGAAGGGAAAGGCAACGAGGTTATGTGGTTTGTGCTCCAGAGACCTCCTAACTCCCTTCTTGTCTTTAACTTCATCTCTCATCTCCTATCTTAGTCTTACTTCATTTCTTTCTTTCTTTTTCTTAAGAGGGAGAGCAGGGGTAGGGGGAGGAGGGAGGGCCAGATGAAGAGGGAGAGAGAGAATCTTAGGCAGGTTCCATGCCCAGTGCGGAGCCTGACAAAGGGCTCAATCTCAAAACTCTGAGATCATGACCTGAGCAGAAATCAAGAGTCAGACACTTAACCAGCTGAGCCATCGGGGCACCCCAGTCTCACTTCACTTCTGTCCTCCACGTTCTGGATCCATCTTCTGGATCTTCACAGAAGTAAACCAGTGACTGGTTTTTAAATTTCATAGAGTTTCTTTATACCGAAATGTGTACTAAATGTGCTATTGTTCTTTACCAAAAAAATTACAAAAAAAAAAAAAAATTGAAAGATTCCACAAAGGATCTGTGTCAAAATATTACTGGAACAAAAGAACCATATGAATATTACTAGGGGAAAAAAAGTCATTTTTCTATTTGGTGTTTCTGGTGTACAAAGGCACAATGAAGGGGCAGAGATGAGCTGCGGAGATCAGCATTAGAAGGCAATGAGGCCTAAGGAACTCTGACTGGAAACAAAGATCCTACAGTCACTCTCACTGTCTGCCACACAACCGACAACATCTCCACTAGTGTTTGTCTTCTTAGATGACTTTATAGTCTCACTTTTAACTTCCTTGGATTCTCTCTGGGCCAACATGGCATTAAATGAATAATCATTTTTATTCTCTCTTCTCCCATATGCATATAAACTTCACTGCCTCACAGTCTGCTGGTTCCTTCCCAACACTCGAGATTCATCCCCCACTTCCTCAGCTGGGCATTTGGTCACCCAGAATAAAAACAACATCCTCTTGCCTCCGCATAGGTAGGTATAGCTCTGTTATCAAGACATACCCAACAGAATACAAGTAAAATTATCATGTGGCAGTTTCCACACATATTTTTTGAAAGAATAAGGACAAAGTCCCTTTCACCCATCATCTTTTTCCAATGGCTGGAAGGTAGACATAATGTCAAACTCACAAGTGAAGATACTAGTGGAGAAGCAACAGGATTAGATTACAAAGGACTCAAGTCCCTTGGGACACCTGGAGCTGAACCAGTTTAGGAGATTGTATTACCTGCTTAAGAATCTTTAAGTGAGAATTGCATTATTTACACCACTTTTAAATGGGAGTCTTTGCCATTTACAAATGAAACTAATCTTGAGTAATATCGATTTTTTAATAATTTCCAATTGGGTTGGTAACAGAACATGTGTCATTGGTTTAATGGAAGTCGTCCAACAGCAGATGGCGAGGACTCACATTATGGACTTAAAAATGCAATAGCAAAATATGGTTAAAAGTCTCTTGTCTCATAAGACAGATCAGGTACTGCTGAAGTTATATAATAAGAAGACAGTATCAGAAATTGGTATGGGCTGAAATAGATTTCTCCAAAATTCTTGTGATGAAGTACTAACCTCCAGTACCTGAGAATGTGACTGCATTTGGAGATGAAGTCCTTCAAGAGGTAATTAATTTAAAATGAGATTATCAGTATAGTCCCTAATCCAATAAGACTGGTGCCCTTATAAAAGGAAATTAAGAAGGGAGAGATGACCATGTGAAGACACAAGAAAGAAAACAGGCATCCTACAAGCCAAGGAGAAAGGCCTCAGAAGAAACCAATCTCGCTGACCCCTTGATCTTGGACTTCCAGCATTTAGAACTGTGAGAAAATAAATTTCTGCTATTTAAGCCAGGTAGGCTGTGGTACCAATTTTATGGCAGTCCTAGATGACGAATACAGAGGCAATCAAAATTACATCGTGTATTAAGTCCTCTGACCACTATTAGGAAAGTCTGATGAGAAAGAGAAACATTTTGCATATAGATAAGCACTTGCTGAGAGAGATGAAGACAATTTTGTTAAAGAAGGCTCTCTCTAAAGGCAGCATATACCTCGGGACAGAGGTCCAGTAAGATGGCACATTGCTGGGCTGGAAAGTCAACAGCTGCTTTACCTCACAGGGAAACCGCTCTAAGCGCTCTCAAGGTAGAGCCTCTGCAGGAGACAAGGCTGTGCCTCAGGGCTCTTTCCAGTACCTACTGTTAGGAGTTCTCAGCCAAACAATACAAATCAGCCTGGGTAAAACATCTGATTTGTATTGCTGCTTCACACCACCACCAACCCGCTGAACATTATGTCTGGTTATCAGTCACAAAATTAGAAATGAGGGCACTGTGAATGGGACCCAAACCATATATGTCTCCAGACACAAGTTTCTTCTAGCAAGATGATGGGTGGTGCTCTAAGGCAGTCAGCTCTGGGTTTTCTGGTGGACCGGCTCTGTCTAGACGGCCTCAGCAACAGAAATTTGCATGCGGTAATGATAGAAAATGTCTCTTTTTCTTTTCCTTCAGTACCATCTGCTCTTTGTATTTTTAAGGTGGTAGATATATGGAGTCTTTTTTTCTCCTTTCACCAGAGACATCTGTTCCTGTTCAAAGTATAATAAAGCCTTTCTTATCTCTCGAGGAGCCAAGGTTTACATTCTTAGTTATAAAATTTCTCCTCTTTCCCTAAAAGCAGGTCTGTTTATGTTTCAGAATAAAAGATAAAAATTCTTTCTCTTAACTCCGGAATGGGTGAGCATTGTGTCAGCACCTACCAACGCTTCAGGATTCGTAATTTTGGAGTGTCTAACCTGTGGTACAGACCACTCTGTGCACTCGTGGTACAGACCACTCCGTACACTTTTATTTCGTGGCCCCACAAGGGATTGAGGTGTGGGGGAATAGCAGAGCACGGGGTATTCTGGGAATAAATAAAAAGTTGTTCGTTTGTTTTCCTTTTGTCTTGGATCAGTATCTGGTGTGTCTGCTGGTATATTTGGGCGTCTGTACCTATCAGTCTGCTCACCTGTCCATCTCTCTATTTCCACAAACAGGGTAACATCTCAAATTCTTCCGTTTCAGATGGAACAGGTAGGTATAGGAATAGGCAAATGGATGTGACACAGAGCAAATGTGTAAGACGTGTTCTAAGGTTTTTTTTTTTTTTTTTTGAGAACTGTATAGCAAAAAACAAAAATAAAAAATAAACATAATAGAGCTATTACAAGTGTAGCTTGCAACCCTTCAAAACAATCCCTAGGCCAATAAACTTACATCGATGTAATTGTCATTTTAAAGTCACTCGGGCTCTAAAAAGGACATCTGTTTCATTGCCAGCTTCACATGTGGACAGAGTATAATGGATAAAAATAAACCTTGCAGAAAGAGCGATCCAGAGGCCAGAGAGGACAATGAAAATGGTATCTCCTGCCAGAAAGCAAATCCAGCCATTAACAGATGGTCTAACAGGAATGAACTAAACGGCCAGTGCAAGGAGCCTTCGATTCCTTCCCAGACTAATGACTGCCTTGCGTTTCCCCTTCCTTTTTCTGAATGCAGGTTTTGAAATGGGTTACTTACCATCTCAGTACAACTGTATACCGAATGTGTTAGGGACATATAACTTGAATTTTAATTTACATGTATAAAGTAAATGTGTCTACCTAGAGCAGTGCTTGAATAGGCAATATTAAAACTGACTGCTGTGCTTTATCACAACCATTAAAACCAAGAAAAGCTATTAAAAGTACAGTGATCTTTCATTGACCCCACTATGCCGGAACCTCACTGGCCTGACCAATGAACAACGGCTCTTGTTTTAATCATTTCTGTGCTGACTCCTAGACTCATTCCTTCCTAACCAGACAACACTTTTCCGATCTCATTTAGCGTAACTAAGAAGAAATAACATAACATACTTCCTGTCCTTTCTAGCATTTAGGCATCTCTAATTTGTCCCCGTCATTAAGTACTCTTAATTCTTTGTACTGGTGTGTCTCCTTGCCTAGTAAGTTAAATTCAGGTTTTTGTTTTATTTTGTTTTTAAATTTATTTTTTTCTTTCTTTTGTTCTTTTTTTAACTGTATGTTCTTAAAAATTACTGAAGGTCATTATTTACCAAGGTCACAGTACAACAAAAAGCTGTGTAACTGACCTGATAATGGGGCTGTCTATCACATAGAGATTAGAGACTGAACTGAATGACATAACCTCTTGAGACTTTAGGATTTTTTTTTTTTTTTTTTTTTTTTTTTTTTTTTTTTTGCCTTAACAGAGAAGTTGAGTGTTGGATGTAGGCAATCAATCAATCAATAAGTAAGTAAGTAAATAAATAAATAAAATGTCGTGTTCGGGTATCTAGTTTCTAAATAGCTATTGGCACAAACTTCATATGTTTTCTTCACTTCTTTGATATCATTAGACTGTCAGATTATCTTGCTGTCCAGATAGCACTTTTTTTTTTTTCAATAGCTTCATTGCAGGTGTAGTTATGCAAAAAAATTCTGCCCACTAGGAAGTCAGTGGAGTTATGCACAGCTTCCAGTAACATTTTTGAAATGATAGTTAGCATATCACTTCCGTCCTTTCTTCTTTGACCTAATCCTTCCCAAGGACTGGAATGCAAATGAGATGGCTGTGGTGGACTGGCCAACTTGGAAGTGAGTTCACCTTGTGAATGGAGGCTATATAAGGTGGAAAGAGATAAAAGTAATGAATTTTGTGCTTTGTGGACCAGAGCACCACATTGCATTCGATTTTTATACATCTGAATTCCTCCATGAAAGAAATAAAGTTCTATTCTGTCAAGCTGTTGTTACCTGCGATCCCTATTATTTCTAGTCAAGCCTAATCATAACTAAAAGATTTGGCAAACCAAATTATTAAGTAGACAAATATTGTTAGAAAAATGTTTTAACCTTTTCTCATTTTTTGTACACCACTGGAAATTTTCTTCTGTGCATCAAATCCCTTCCATAACACACCCATAGTTTGACATTTTTAATTACATCTAAAACTGCCACCTAAGATCTAAAACTTAGAGCCCCCCCGCCAGGATTTCCCCCTTCACTAAGACCTGCAGAACCTACTATTTCTATAAGAATATTCACTTACTTAAAAAAGTCACCTATCACTGATGTCTTCCTTTTTTGAGCTCATTCAGCATTCATGTTTTAAGTATGATTTAGTCACTTTATAACACAGGTGAATTATATTTTATAGTAGTTTCAATTTTTATTATTATATTCTTTTGACAGCTGTGGTAGGAATACAGTGGTACTAAACTAAACTGATGGTAAACATTAAATAGAGATAACATTTACTGAGGTATATTGTATGCCAAATGCTATACCACCTCATTCAATGTTCAAACTATTATACAACCAATTAATAATGATAGCATCTAGTGCATTGAACCCCTGAAAGATATGCCCAAGTCTTATCCCCCAGAAAATGTGAGAGTGATCTTATTTGGAAAGAATCTTTGTGATCTAATCAAAGTAAGGATCTCAAGGTGAGACCATCCTAAATTATAAGACCTAAATCCAATGACACTGTGCTTATAAAAGAGAGATAATTAGAAGACACATAAAGGCACACAGAAGGGAAGGCCATGTGGAGATACAGAGATACAGAAAAGGGCATTTGAGGATGGAGGCTGAGATTGGAGCAATGGATCTAAGGTCTCCAAGCCAAGCAATGTCAAGGTTGCCTCTACTACTAGAAGCTACAGAGTAGCATGGAATAGATTCTTAGAAGGAACCAATCCTGCCAACACTTGATTTTTTACTTCTGACCTCCAGAACTTTGAGAGAATAAATTTCTATTGTTTTAAGCCATCGTATATGTGACTATTTGTTTTGGTGGTCCTAGGGAAATAATTCATATCTTACTACCATGAAGAAGACAGCTGCAACAAATACTTAAAATACCTAAAAATAAAGAAGTAGTTTCGGTTTTAGGTAACAGAGTCTGGTGAAATTGGGGGAACATAACAGAAGAAGCCAAGGTTGTCTTGAAGAGATGATGGGTAGAAACATAGATGTTAATAACTATTCTGGTGAGGGAAGGAAATGAAGACAACTGTAGAGAAAGTGTCTTTCATTTTAGAGAACACAGATTGCTATGGACAGGGGTTGGTAGAAATATGACCACTAAAGATGCTCCTGGTAAGTCACAAAATAAGGAAGATGTGGTCCATATACACTATGGAGTATTATGCCTCCATCAGAAAGGACGAATACCCAACTTTTGTAGCAACATGGATGGGACTGGAAGAGATTATGCTGAGTGAAATAAGTCAGGCAGAGAGAGTCAAGTATCATATGGTTTCACTTATTTGTGGAGCATAACAAATAATATGGAGGACAAGGGTAGATGGAGAGGAGAAGGGAGTTGAGGGAAATTGGAAGGGGAGGTGAACCATGAGAGACTATGGACTCTGAAAAACAACCCGAGGGTTTTGAAGGGGCGGGGGGTGGGAGGTTGGGGGAACCAGGTGGTGGGTATTAGGGAGGGCACAGATTGCATGGATCACTGGGTATAGTGAAAAAACAATGAATACTGTTACACTGAAAAGAAATAAAAAATTTAAAAAAATGTTATTGTAAATCAAAAAGCAAGGTGATCCTTGTTATAAAGAAAACTTAGCTGGATTGTTTCCTACTCATAGGGGATCTGCTATTGGCTCTAAGTGATGAACTTGGACATTCACCAGAAAGATTTTTAAGGAAGATGGTGAAGGTGTAATCTGGTTTCTCCTTACTGCTGATAGCAAAATAGGAGAGGAAGGAGACAAATTGAGGAAGAAACTGTTAAGCAAGAAGGAACCAGAAATTGATTGAGGAGATTCTTAACCTATTCAGATACCAAAGGCTATTTACCCTCCAGAGAGGGTAAAGGGTGTGGCTGGATAAACTATTGTTGCAGAGATTAGGTGTGTGATTAATGTTTCCAATTAACCATTTTAATAAAGCCAGTAACAGAGACAACATTATTTAGGAAGGTTTAATACACAATCTTCTTTCTAATGCTGTGGATCTCCTCAATTTACGCAGAAGATGCAAAGTTTTTGAGGATATTGCACTCGCCAAAACACCACCAACTCAGACTGAAAGGGAAAGAATTGGAATATAATAAAGGAAGACTGCAGGGAGGTCAAGGGCTGAGAGAGTTACTCAGCTGAAAACCCGTGCTAACCTTCAAATAAAGGAGGGATGATTATGAGGTATCTAGAGCAATGGATCCACTGCCAACGGCATGGAGAGAGGCATTTGGGACAACTTCTCACTCAAAGTCTCTAGAAGGAACCAAATCTGCTACAACCTAGATCTCAGACTTACGGTCTCCAGAACTATAAGGGATCTTCTAAGCCACCCGGTTTGGGTAATTTGTTATGGCAGTGCTAGGAAGCTGACATATCATATGTTCCCTTTACATGTGAGCATATGAAGCCTTGAAGAGTTTAAATAAATCACCAGGGTAACATAACTGTTTGGTAATAAAGTAAGCTTTGTACCCAAGGATTCAACACCAGAGAATTAATATTCAAAGTAATCTCTGGAGAGACACTTTATACTTTTTTTGAGCAGTTCAGTGTGTAACAGTGGACTGAACAGATAATCAAGGGATTCATTCAATTTGCAGTCATTCTACTATGTTCTTGATACAGATTTCTCTTAAAAAAAAAAAAAAATCTAAGCAACCTCAATCCCGAAAGGAGTGACAACGTACATGTCACCCAGGTATAAACCATAGTATCTATGACCATAATCAAGATACCACCAATGAAAGATTTCACAGAAATTGCAATCATAAATGGCACAACCCTAATAGAAGTAATGGGCACACAACCATGAGAAGACCAAGATGCAGCATGGTATTTCATCATTTCTGTTAAGGGCTTAGAATACAGTCCATCAGTTTGTCATAATCAGTATCACTAGATTTTCACTGCTGGTATAAAGTAAGTAAAGAAACTAGGAAATATATTGCAGTGGTAAGATATGATTGGGATTTAGGTACTTGCAATTGTTCTCGTTCTTACTAAGTCGGTCATTAGAGGCATGCCTACATACATTAGATTCTGATTCTTCTAAACAGCATTAAATTTTAATGATTGTATAATTAAGTGTAATCCTGTACCATATTCAACTATATCATGCTACTACATAATGCTTATATGATATAATACCTGTCTTGAGTGTTGTTTCAAAGTCCTTCTGGTAGGTGAATGACAAGGTTTGAGGAAAGAAAGAGCATTTGTACTTTTCCAGAACAATAGTTGTAGGATCAATTTTTATCATACTTATTTGCATGTAATATCCATTCTATTCAAGTACTTATTAGAAAGTTTTGTCTTTAGCCTAAGAGATGATATATCTTTTATAATTTTATAATTTCTTTGATATAAAAGCATATAAATATATATTCATGCTTATATATGCAAAATACATCTGTGTATATATACATATTTGTGTTTTTTAATTCTTTTTTTTATTTCATTTTATTTTATTTCTTTTCAGTGCTCCAGAATTCATTGTTTATGCACCACACCAGTGCTCCATGCAATACATGCCCTCCTTAATACCCACCACCAGGCTCTCCCAACCCCTCATCCCCTTCCCCTCCAAAACCCTCAGTTTGTTTCTTAGAGTCCACAGTCTCTCATGGTTTGTCTCCCCCTCCAATTTCCCCCAACTCACTTCTCTTCTCCATTTCCCAATGTCCTCCATGTTATTCCTTATGCTCCACAAGTAAGTGAAACCATATGATAATTAACTCTCTCTGCTTGACTTATTTCACTCAGCAAAATCTCTTCCAGTCCTGTCCATGTTGATACAAAAGTTGGGTATTCATTCTTTCTGATGGAGGCATAATACTCCATTGTATATATGGACCATATCTTCTTGATCCATTCGTCCATTGAAGGGTATCTTGGTTCTTTTAGTTTGGAAACCCTGGCCGCTGCTGCTATGAACATTGGGGAACAGATGGCCCTTCTTTTCACTATGTCTGTATCTTTGGGGTAAATACCCAGTAGTGCAATTTCAGGGTCAAGGGAAGCTCTATTTTTAATTTCTTAAGGAATCTCCACACTGTTTTCCAAAGTGGCCACACCAACTTGCATTCCCACCAACAGTGTAAGAGGATCCCCCTTTCTCCACATCGTCTCCAAACATGTTGTTTACTGTCTTGTTAATTTTGGCCATTCTAACTGGTGTGAGGTGGTATCTCAATGTGGTTTTGATTTGAATCTCCCTGATGGCTAATGATGATGAACACTTTTTCATGTGTCTGTTAGCCATTTGTATCTTCTTTGGAGAAGTATCTGTTCATGTCTTCTGCCCATTTTTTGATGCCAAAAATGTCTCTTTTGTGTGTGTTGAGTTTGAGGAGTTCTTTATAGATCCTGGATATCAGCCCTTTGTCTGTAGTGTCATTTGCGAATATTTTCTCCCATTCCGTGGGCTGCCCCTTTGTTTTGTTGACTGTTTCTTTTGCTGTGCAGAAGCTTTTGATCTTAATGATGTGTGTCTATATGTAGACATACATACGATTGAAATATATACATATATACATCACAACTTAAAACTGTTTGAGGACTAGCTATCTAAATCCTTCATTTTCAATTGAGGAAATTCAGATTGGTGGTACATAGAAGCTCACCTGTATAGATTAGGGTAGAATTTAGACTAGAATAAAAATCCTCAGTTCCCTTTCCAGTCCTTCCTATATATTGTACAATCTCTATACCTTTTATATGCTATGAGCTTCAATATTCATTTTAGTGATATAAAAAAAATATGAACTTGGCTTGTACTTCCCAGTTTATTTCATCCTTCTAATCAAGCAGCCTTACTTTTTTGCTCTTTGTTGTTCGTTTGTTTTATTAGCTAAAATACACAGAGGCAGCATCATAGAAGGACATAATGTGTAGAAAAAATGTTCTTACATACTTCCCTAAATTATGTATTTGATTAAAACTGCTATAACAGCCATGCCTTTCTAACCAGTAAAATGAATCTCATGCATCAAAGTAATGACTAGACCTTTAACATGATATATTGTACACTACAATACCTGTAGAAATGAGCAAGGAAAGAATAATTACAAAGGAAGTATGTGTTTGAGGAAACAACTTTGCAATTAGAAGCATGCATCTAAAAAATGCCAGTATCTCTATGTTTGCCCTATGCATTCTTAGTAACCCCATGGTGTTTTAACAATTATAAGATATCACAAACTATTATATATGAAAATTAGTGTTTTACCATGAAGAATATTTTAAAGTTAAATACCTTGTATCACTTTATGTGTCAAAAACATGTAAGAATCATTTTGCTTACAAGGTAGTAGCAATTTATTTTATAGGGCTGGTTATGTATATTACTAGCTTCATTGTTAAACCTCCACCATGACTTCATTCTACAGCACTGGGAATCAATATGGGAAAAAAATACATATATTTAAAAATACCTTAAAAATAAGGAAAGTTCTCCACAATCTTTACAATGTTGATTCGGCCTTCTGAAGATATTTAATTGACACATCTTCTTGAAACCTCAAAGTCCCTCACATATTACAATGCAAAATGAAGTGCTGGTTTTCAACCAAAATATTACATTAAGCCAAAGATAGAAACTGAATGGAAAAAACAACAACAACAACAACAAAAAAGCAAAAACTGAAATGCTAATCAAGGTTACCTGAATTATAGAAAACTGAAAAATAGTAGGCAGAGTGGGAAATTAAATGTTTTTGTTGTTGTTTTTAAATTCCATTGCAATCAGTCAATGTGACTTAATAATGACAGAGTGGAGCTGACTATATCACATAGACTGATATAATGACTTATAAGTCCACAAAAACAAAAGCAAAGCCAATACTAATAACACTTTTTATATGGTAGTTGGAGATTAACAAAATTCTTTCATAAACATAAGTTCTTTTAAATTTTTTTAAGGATTTATTTATTTTTAGAGAAAGAGAGAGGGAGAGAGTACTAGAGGGAGGGGCAGAGAGAGAGGGAAAGAGATGATCTTCAAGCAGACTCCCCAGTGAGCATGGAGCCAGACCTGGGGCTCTATCCCAGGACCCTGAGATCATGACATGAGCTGAAACCAAGAGTTGGTAGCTCAACTGACTGAGCCACTGAGACACTCCAAATCTCTTTTTATTTTAACTTTAATCTTTACAATGGCCTTATTAGGTGGAAAAGTGAAGGTTTCAGGGCACTGGATGGCTCAGTTGGTTGAATCTCTCACTCTTGGTTTCGGCTCAGGTCATAATCTCAGGTCATGATCTCATGGGTCATGAGATCAAGCCCCGCTTCAAGGTCTGTGCTCAGTACCGAGTCTGCTTGAAGATTTTCTCCTTCTGCCCTTCCCCCCACTCATAGGGGGGACATACGTGTGTATGTACGTGCTCTTTCTCTCAAAAAATAAATAAATCTTAAAAAAATCTTTAAAAATCTTTAAAAAAAAAAGCAAAAGTTAATTTTTAATCTAACTTTTAGGGACTAGCACTAGAAAAATCCAGTCTGAATCTCATCAGATTATCATATCAATGCAGGCATTATATCCAATAACTGAAAATTACTACCCCCCTTTCTCTTTAGAGTGTCTCCTCTTAGTATTGCATATTTTAGTGTGAGGCACCAATTACAATCCATCCTCTTTCTTAAACTATGATCCTGTGGCTCCCTTTATCTCCCCTGTTCCTGTATCAGCCACAGCCAAGGAATCCCCAAATTCTATTTTCAAGGGTGTTAATAGTTTAGAATCCACTTTCTCTTGTTATCTAAGTTATTCCAGTTAATACAAGCCATACCCTATCTGACCTATTACAGTATCCTCCAACTCTAAGCTTTCTATTTCTTTTTAATTATTTCTGCACTCCCCAGTAAGAATGATTTTTCTGAACCCCACACTGAATATAACACTACCTAATTTAAAACTTGTTTTATCTTTCCTCGTGGCTCTCTGACTAAGCCTGACATGTGTCTTGATTCTCTCTCTGCTTACCTTCTCTGGCATCATCCATCACTAAGCTGTCTACACTTCCTCTTCACATAGGATATGCTTTTTACATCTTCCTTCCACCTACCATACTGTGTGGAAACTGCCTAGGTCCTTCTCTATCTCTCTACCTTGACTGTGAGTTTTGAGACAACATATCATAATTTTTTGTCCTCTGTTACATTCCACAAATCTATTTATTTCAAGTTCATTTTTGGTCTTCATACAGTTTTGAATGTGAAGTCTCATGAGTTATTGATACCGACAGTGATGTGGATGAAGGAGAACACTGTCTTTCATAAGTGAGCACAGATAAGTAAAACCCATAGCAGAATGGGATGATTTCCACTTTTATCTCTGTTTATAAAAGTTGTGATTAAACAAGCTAAATCCTTAAAGAAACCATAGATAACTTAGAACTTCAGAGAGTTTTAGGGGTGGCAGTTGTTATTGAAATGAATGTCTGTAACACTCTAGTGAGGGCTAATCTAGCACAGAAGTATTCTAAATACACGCCCTCTTTCCCCATGCTTGCTTGTCAAAATAGTTGATCCCAATATAGGTCAACAATCCAAAGTACAAGTTTCTAGCTGTCAAGATCATTTTTAATACATTCTTCAAAATATCCAGCAACCTTATGACCTGCAGCAATAGAAACAGTCAGCAACTTCAGCTTGCTCCCGATGAGCGCTGTAAGATTCAAGTTGTATATTTTATGTATACTACGTATACACAAATTTACATTATATATAATATGTGTGGATTTTTTATAATTTATATTGCATATTATATAAAATAACAGTATATACGCATGCATACATATAGTATTTTGCATATATACTTGTATGCATGTATTTGTACTATAGCCTCACTGCTGAATGGGATGCAACATCATTTAAATCAAAATACCTAGAAGCAGCAGATTCTAGTACCTTCTGAAAAGCCCCTGGAATGATGAGGATTTCCTCTGGTAAAATTATTCTTGCATCTCCACCCCATTATTCTTCAACAACGGTAACAGATAATGTTTCCACTAAATAATGTAGTGAACTCTTTTTCAGTAAATAATTACTAAGTTATTTGAATATCTATTATCAGTATCCACAATATGCTATAATGACTTACCTTTACCAAAAGTATTAAGCCATACACTGTCGGCTAGGATATTTATTCCAATATAGTAATGCAAAGTTCCAGAAAACTACCTACATATGCAATAATTAAAATACATCTCTAGAGATTACCTATACATATTTCAAGGTATCTTTAGTGCAAAAAAAAAAAAAAAAAAAAAGAAGAGTATAAGTCCCTTATGCAAGTTCTCAAAGAATGAGAGTATAGTCTTAGAACTGTGTCCTGTATTAAAGATTTCCACAGCAGCTAAGCCACTTTGACACTTAGAAAATTGTTTTTTCTCTTCCTCTTTGAGAAACCTCTTACACATGCTTTCACTGTGTTTTAGTCTACTTCTTTGAGGTACACAATCATAACACAGCATGCTCCTCAGCAAGAACCAAAAAAAAAAAAAAAAAAAAAAAAAAGAAGAAGAAGGTTATACTCCATGCTTTATTTACTTATGTTTATTTCCCCAATAGAAACTCGACTGAAAACTAATGTATTCTACAAAGCTAAGGATAAGACTTATTGTTTGGCACAAGATGACACTCATGGATCTTTGCTCTTTCTTGTGATAAAATCCATGTTAATGGAGAATTCAAACGTCTCTGCTTTAATCTTGGCTTGAATTTCCTTTCTTCTATTTCATAAGTGAAGATAAATCTATTACCTCTACACAATGTTTCTTACACAAAATTAATAAAAGCTCAGTGGTGTGATGACCATTGAAATAGAAGAAAAAGGCTTCAATATTCAAAGGGGAGGGTAGGCCAAGCCTGAATACCAGTGTTGTGCCATTGATATTGATTGCCTAGAGCATGGTATTACTAAAGGTTTTGAGGCTAAGATTGGTAATTCTGGTAAAGAATATCTGGGTCAGTTCAGTTAGTCTTATTTTTAACGCTTGGAAGTTAAATGCTGAGAATAGTGGCTAGTACGCAGTAAGTATGATAAAAGTATAGACTATGATTATTACTTTATACACGTTATAATAATAACATTACTGTTGTTATTATTACAATTTCACTCACTAGAACTAAAACTGATGTTTCATTTGGATTATGAATAGTTAAATGACAGGATATAAGAGTGTTCATTCCAATGAAGAAGTTTAATGCTAGATTAGAAGACAATTTGTTTAAAATACATTTGGGATAGAGAAAAGATGGCATATGTTAGATTTCATGAAACAAATTCTAAGAGAAGAGAGACAACACCTGCCCAAAAGAAGGATTGGGGAAAGATAGGATTAGCATAACAGGTGCTAGACTTTGAATGTGCCATACCAATCTGCCTTTCCAGTTGGTCAAGGTTATTAAAAAAAAAAAATGGAGTAGATAAGAAAGCTAGAAAGAAAAGTGGGTCTGGCAGAGTAAAGATGGACTCTAAACAGCAAGAACATCGTTTTTGGAATAAAGGCACTCTGTGAAAGGAGACTGTTGCCATCCCTAATTATGAAAAAGTGTCTGGAAATAAATTTGTCAGAAAGGATACATAACTAAAAATTAAGATAAAAAAGAAGAAAATAAAATACTGAATTTTGTTTCTAAAAATCCTTTTATAATAATTTAAAAATAGATGAAATATACTTTATAATATAAACATTTTTCCATTAATAGATTTATTATAACAACTGACAACCCATATTCCAGGGACTATGTAGTACTGGTAATTATCATAATACATCAATGAGGTAGGAATTATCTCAACTCAGTCATCTCGTGTTAATTTACAGATGATAAACTTAGGTTCATTTACATCATTTGCTCAAATCATATGATTAGCAAATGGTAAAAGATAGGCTTCCTACCTTCATCTTCCTGACCATTCATCAGATCTGCAGGTTATCATGGTGAACTTCATCATGTGATTTTATTTTTTATTGTTTTTTTTCTCAGTTTTTATTTAAATTCCAGTTAGTTAACATACCATGTAATAGTATTTTCAGGTGTAGAATTCAGTGAGTCATAACTTACATACAACCCCCAGTACTCATCACAAGTGCCCTCCTGAATACCCATCACCCATCTAACCTTGTGATTTTAAACCAGAAACCTTCCAAAGGAGATGTTGGTTAGTACAATTAGAGCTCAAGAGATTACTCTATGTCCCTACTTTTAAATATTATTTTCCCCCAGAGGACAACCAAAAATTGCTTAAGTTGTAGTGTTCAAATCAATGTAATTCATTCACAGATATTATTGAAGAGTGTGCTTATTTTTTAACTTACATAGTTTTGACCTAACGTTTTTGTTGCTGTATTTTAGAAATTCAGACAAGACAGTTCCAATTTATGTTGTCTTTAGTACGATATCCCTGGTTCCTACATAGCTTTCTGGGAAAATAATGACTTTGGAGGATAGGTTTATGTGCATTTTCATGAAGACTTCAGGGAACACCTCATCAATCTATTTGTTGAGGTGCCAACTGGGTTAGATTAATTGGATAATGATTTAATACTACATTCCAATGTTTTCTCAATGGCAATTTTTTTTCCTCTAAAGTCATTCTACTCACTCAGTTGTCAAGTGATGACAGAATATACACAATAAGTACTATATGTTCTTAAACCACAATTATTTTTAATTCAAAAGGTCTTCCCTCATCCCCATCCCCAGAGGCACATCGACATTGAAATTTCCATCATCTTTTGAAGAAAATATGAGTATTCCCTTGTCAATGTTTCTATTCTTTACTATGCATAAGACTCAGCTAGCTTCCAGCATTCTAATTCCAATAGGGATAAAGGATACACACACACACACACACACACACACACACACACACACATACACACACACATTGCTGTGTTTTATAATGAAATATCAACTATAATATTCATATACTATTACTATAAAACCATAAAAAAACTCACCTTGGGTTCATATGGTATAGCCTATTGAATCAGAGTTCAAAGTTCAGTTGCAATTCAGAAATGTGTGCATATTTTTCAATTTCTTTTACAAGACCACTGACAGCTAATATTAGGGTTAACCATTACTTTTAATATATAATACCAATACAATACCAATAAAATTTGGAATCATATTTTACAAATTGGCATGTGTTTAATGTAATGCTTATTAAATTAATGTTGATCTGTACCTTGTTATTTTATCTTTATAGAAAGTTATTGTGAATAGGATTATAGTGTATAAAAATAATTTGGTGAATAAAAATGCTGCCAGAAATATAAAAAAAAATAAAAACTAAAAACTACATTTTATTTACTAAAATAACTATTTAATTGTGGCTTACATTGTGTATAAATATATTCACAATTTGTAGGTTTTCTCTTTTTTATGTACTCTTAAGGAACATCATATAAAAAAGGGTCAGGTACACTTATTATACTTATTATTGAGAAGAAAAATGTGGCATTGTTAAATGAAGAAAAAGTAAGTGTAAGTAGAAGAGGATGCCCAGTGTTGAGGATGAGGAATCCATGCTTACTCCTTGGTTGATAATACAGGCTCTACATAAACAATCATCTTTATTTTAATCCTTCTGTCCTTGAGGAAATTATGTTCTTCTTTGTGTCTAAGGCCATTTTTTATCTGTGTTTTAGGTTCCTATACACTTTTTTCAAAAATTTCCTTTGCAGTTATGCCATCTATAATCCACAATCTATTGTATTTTTAATACTTCTCTCCCTTTAGCTGTTTTCATCAAAATACTAAAATGCTTGATATTCTTCTATCATCAAGATAATACTCATTCAAGGGACACCTGGGTGGCTCAGTCAGTTAAGCAGCCGACCCTAGATTTCAGCTCAGGTCTTAATCTCAGGGTCATGAGTTCAAGTCCCACATTGGACTTTATACTGGATGTAAAGCCTACTTAAAAAAAAAAATAATAATCCTCCTTCATACCTATATCCCTATAGTCATCAGATATCATTCCAGCTCTGGTCTTATATTAACAGCCATTCTTCTGGAAAGATAAGTCCTTTGCTCTTGGTATGTTTTAATACCTTATTCAAAATTGTATTTGTTTAACTCTGTCTACTATTCCTATCCAGTTAGAATTTCCACATTGAGAAAATCATGAGAGTAGAGATATAGATTTGAAAATCACCAGAATTTAAAGAACTGTTAGAGCTATGTGAGGTTAAAGTGTATTATAGGGATTATGTCTGTCATGAAAAGTCAGGGGAGAAAGTGTTAAACTCAAAATGCATGAGGTTTCAGAAAAAAAAAGGCAGAAAACTTGAACAAGCATGGCTGGCTTGAGAATTTACAAGAAAACTAGGACAAAGCACTAGAACACTGGGAGATCAGACTTACAAAGGAAAGAGTGATCAGAGGTCTAAAATGTCCTATGAAAGAAAGGCTATGTACGACAGACTGCACCAACATGAATTCACAGTGAGCTTGTTGATAGAGGGCTCAGTGGAAGGTGGGGGAGAAATGAGATTATATTGCTTTGCAATGTGAATAAATGGGCCATGCAGAGGCAGACACAATAGTTTCATGTTTCTATTTCAAGGAATCTGGCCATGATAGAAAGTTACAGAATAATAGCTTTGGCATGTGGGCTTAAGGCAAAATTGTGTTTTATAATAATAACATATCTTTACATTAGCATAGCATAAAGGTATGCATATCACACACACAATGTATCTTCACATTACTTTAGCGGTTTTCTAGTATTTTATTTAGCTTTGTTTTTTCATTTTTCAGCTTGTTCACTTTCTTCAGGAATTGGTATGTTAATGTCACTATTTTGGAAAAAATTATTCCAACTGAATCTAAGTTTTCTGTTCTTTGCAGCTAATTTTGTTTTTTCCTCTCTTCTTATATATCACTAGTATTTTATTTTTCAAATATTATTTTTTTAATTTTATTTTTTTCAGTGTTCCAAAATTCATTGTTTATGTACCACACTCAGTGTTCTATGCTCAAATATTATTTAGTAGAAATTTTCCTAAGCCTGGTAATTTAATTATATTTAGTCTCCAAATTCAAACTCAGTAATATACATATATACATAAATGGACATACTTCACATTTATAATTACATGCTTTGTTTCAAACTGAAAATGTTTACATTATTCAGGTAGGCAAAAACATATAGAATTAAAAATCTACTTAAAATGTGTACAAATAAGCCTAAATAATCAACACATATTCTAAATATAAATTTATGAAAACAACTCAGCCATTCAGTTTTGCACTTATTAGGTTGTCAAAAAGATGCTGATTTTTAGGCATATGAGATTAACTTTTAGACAATTACTGTTTGTTTGCTTTAAAGATTCTATTTATTTGTGGGTTTGAAAGAGAGAGCCTGAGAAGAGGAGCAGAGGGAAAGGGAGAGGGAGAAGCAGGCTCCCTGCCGAACAGGGAGTCTAACCTGGAGCTTGATCTCAGGACCCTGGGATTGTGACCTGAGCTGAAGGCAGATGCTTAACCATTTAACTTACTGAGCCATCCAGGGACCCCTGTTTGTTAAAGATTTTATTTTTACGGAATCTCTACACCCAATGTGGGGCTCAAACTCACAACTTCAAAATCAAGAGTCACATGCTCCCCTGACTGTGCCAACCAGACGCCCCTCAATTATTCTTTTAATGGTAGAAGGACTCATTTATTCTAACTACTGCAATATTATGACATTGTGGTTTGAATGAAGACTAACAAGCTCAAATTCCTAGGGCACCTGGTGTCTCAGTCGTTAAACGTCTGCCTTTGGCTCAGGTCATGATCCAAGGGTCCTGAGATAGAGCCCCGTACTGGGCTCCCTGCTCAACGGGAAGCCTGCTTCTCCCTCTTTCACTACCTCTGCTTGTGTTCCCTCTCTCACTGTGTCCCTCTCTGTCAAATAAATGAATAAAATCTTAAAAAAAAAAAAAGCTCAAATTCCTATTTCCGCCAAATATTTTACATTATATATACCATACTTCTACACAATAATTGATAGTCACTAGCAGAATCTTTCAAAAACAAAAAAGTTTTGGTAGCTTAAAATTTTAGCAGGGTAGAGTTGAATCACAAGGTTTTTATAAGAGCTGATTTTTCAATGGACTCAAAATTTTCTAAATGTTCACATTGTTCTGGGTAATTCATATGTTTGAGATGAACAGCCTTACTATATAGTCTTTTTATTGAATCACTGATTCAATGAACAAACATAAAGCACTTGCACATTAACAATTCTAACACTAAAGTCCCACAATAATAATTATTATATTTCAATTATACATTTCAGAAGTCAAGTGGAATGTAGTTTATTTGGATTTACCTTTTCTAATGATAAAATTTTTAATAGAAATAGAAAAGTGAAAAAAAAATTTAAACCATTTTAAAACATTCACTTAATTAAAAGATTTATAATAAAATTAAGAACATTACTTAGAGCCATATATGCAAAATGAAGCCTGCTTATTTAGTAACTAATATATTGTTCTTGCCTCAGCAGACAAGTCTCAGATTAGCCATTTCTATTACTAAAATATACATCAACTTGCATACAGGATGAATAAAAATGTTCAATGCAAATATAATTTTAGTTTTTTAGACCATTCAACTTTCCATGAAAATAATATGAAAAAATAATGGCCAAATTTTAAAAGTTGTTAGAATTCTCACTCATTCTTTAGTGTAGGTAGTATTTTTAAAATGCATAAAAGTTAATTTTAGCAAAATAACAAAAAGGAAATTGATACTTCGTTGTTTTTGAAAAGTGACTGCAATTATGGAAAGTAATTCTAGTTTCAGTTTTAGAAGGAACAAGCTGTCCACAAGGTTAGAGAATAATGAGAGGAATAATTTCAAAATCAATATCACTTCTTGGCAGGTTACAGAAATGCTTGGTTCTTTCCCTTCTCCTATCCATCTCTCCCTCTGGGAATCTTGCTTTCCATAATGACTCTGGTCCCACTTGTGATTTGCTTTGTCTAAGGGGATGTTAACAGAAATGAATATACAGGCTTGTTTCATTCATTTTGATAAAATGTCCACCAAATAAGCCAGTCTGAATTATGACAGTCTGGCAATTATCCTTTCAAGTAAAAATTAGATCCCATGGGAAAATTTGCCTAGTTCAGCCCACAACGCAAACAATCCCATGTGTGTTTATCCTTGATGTGCCACACTTCAGTGCGCAGTAGATGTTTTTATGTGTACTTGCATTTTGTGTCAGAGTATTTTAAAACACTGGGTGCTGGGGGTCAAGATCTAATAATTTTAATGATCTTTACTGCTTCTTCAATGAAAAAGTCATGCTGGCGTTTAGTTTTCTTCCAATGAGTGAGCAGTGAAGAATACTCCTGGTGCTGTTTGGTGACACTGCCTCGGTTTGTGTTAACGTGCCAGCAATTTTACTCACCACTGATTTTGCACCATCAGTGCAACTATGAATACAGTAAAATAATAATAATAATAATAATGCTTAAAAAAAGATTTTTTTATTTGAGCGCAGTAGATGTTTTTATGTGTACTTGCATTTTGTGTCAGAGTATTTTAAAACACTGGGTGCTGGGGGTCAAGATCTAATAATTTTAATGATCTTTACTGCTTCTTCAATGAAAAAGTCATCCTGGCGTTTAGTTTTCTTCCAATGAGTGAGCAGTGAAGAATACTCCTGGTGCTGTTTGGTGACACTGCCTTGGTTTGTGTTAACGTGCCAGCAATTTTACTCACCACTGATTTTGCACCATCAGTGCAACTATGAATACAGTAAAATAATAATAGTAATAATAATGCTTAAAAAAAAAGATTTTTTTATTTGAGAGAGCAGAGGGGGAGGGGCAGAGGGAGAAGCAAATACCCCACTGAGCAGGGAGCCAGATGGATCCCAGGACCCTGGGATCATGACTTGAGTTGAAGGCAGATGCTTAACCGACTGAGTCAACCAGGTGCCCCAAGAATAATAATTCTTAATGTCTTTATGACAATAGTTTTGATTTTAGGGTGCCTGTGTGGCTCATTGGTTAAGCACCCAATTCTTGATTTTGGCTCAGGTCATGATCTCTGGCTCCTGGGATTAAGCCCTGCTCAGAGGGTATTCTGCTTGGGATTCTGTGTCTCCCTCGCCCTCTGCCCCTTTCTCTCTCTCTCTCACCTAAATAAATAAATAAATCCTTCAAGAAAAAAAAAAAAAAAAAAAGAAAAAAATAGTTTTGATTTTGGGACCCCTTGAAAGGTCTTAGGGTATCCCAGATGTCCAAGCATCACTTCTGAGAATTGTTAGATTCAAGAACCACTCCCAAGAAACAGTGGAAGACAAGGGACTTGAAGCCACTCTGAGGGGGAAGAATTGGAACCTAGTCAAGAAAAATCCATGCTTCCATACTGGGCAAAGCTAGCCATCCTGATCTGAAGAATTTTAGAATAGCTATGGCCCAGTGATTCCTCTGATTCTCACCATCCTGTCACTTTTCCAGTGTGGGATAGGTCTATTCGATTTGATGACACTTTGGTGTTACTCAAAGGAGGTGACAGTGTTATGCTTGTGTGGGGCCCCTGAAAAGTTTGTGGCCAGAGGACCGGACTGTGGACTGTAATAGTGACCACACGTTCTTTCTTTCCCTGTATCCACATCCTTTTGTCATGTTATCTATGAACATGGTCTTAGTCTGACTCTGGGCTTGAAACTGTCTTGCTTTATCCAAAGGGATCAGAGTTAACAGAATGTAAGCAGTGGATTCAGAGTGAGGCTTGCCATCTTTCTTGTTTCTCTTAAGAACTTTGTGAATGATCTCAGGTGAAAGAGCCCAGGCACACATATTAGAGAATGAGAGATGTCTGACCTAATTACCCCTACTTGCCAACCCCAACTGAGTGGCAACTGACAACAGAAACATGAGTGGTACCAGAACAGCTACCCACCCGAGCCCAGTGAAACTGCTAATCCACAGAATCAGGAAGTAAGCAAATGACTCATGTTTTCTCCTACTAAATCATGCAGTACTTTGTTACTAAACAAAAGCTGATGCACATGTTATGTCAGTATTCAGGGTTCTTTGTATCTGATTGCATTCTTCTTTTTTTAAAAACATCCCCTCTTCTTGGATTATCCTCGCCCTGCCCTTCAGACCTAGTTTTACTCATTCAATTCCTTTCATGTTTTACATGTCATTGATAAAAGAACTGACTAATATCTGTGACGTGCTTTTTCACTTGGTGTTAGGCCTGTAAGAATTTTGGACATTGGCATATCTGTATCTACTTATTTCTTTTTTTTTTCTTTTTTAAAAGATTTTATTTATTTATTTGACAGAGAGTGAGAGGTCACAAGCAGGGGGAACAGTGGGGAGAGAGAGGGAGAAGCAGACTCCTGGCTAAGCAGGGAGCCCCATGCTCCCGGGCTCACGACCTGAGCTGAAGGCAGATGCCTAACCGAGAACATGATATAAATATCAATGTGAAGATGAATTCCTTTAGCTTCCTGACCACTCAGATGAATCTAAATGTAATTACAGTAAATCACTTTGATTTACTGTAATGCTGATGTAAAGTTGATGGAGGACAACTGTCCTCCATCCTTACAAGTCACCTATTATTTTTTTCACATTGCAGTTGATCATATTGCCATAGGCATTCCTCCCTTGTATTATATAATTTTTAAAAAATAAAGAAAATTGGACTTTTAGACAAAACCACAGCATAGAGCTTGGCTGTCTTGCCTGATGCATCCCCCCCTAAGCAGACTCATCCCAATATTTGATAATTCTTCTCCTTTCGTCTTTCCCACCTCACTTCAACCTCCCCCTCTCTCCAGGTTCTTGGTCTTTCCTCCCTTCCCTTCTTTGCTTTCCCCCTCCCCTTCTCCCTCTCCTTTCTCCCCTATGCTTCTCCTTTGCCTCCTCTTCAGCTCCTTTGTAAAGACAACTATCTGGATAGGCAGGTGGTTATTAAGTAACTGTCATCTATTCATAGAAAGACTACTCTTCAGAGAATATATAGAATACTTTCTATCTGAATGACTTTACATCTCCTAGTCAAAAAACTAAAACCATTTAACACAGAGCTTGTGTTCTATCTGCTCTTTTATTTTCTTTGTCTTTTATATTCCTACTGTAAGTGCCTACAAGATATTTAGTAGGTAAAATGACTTTCACTTGCTAAATTCCATTTAACTTCAAGAAACAATTTCTTCCATGAAGGTTTCTAAATACTGTAAAGCAACAAAACCAGTATTCTTGTGTGTAAAGATGTAATACTTTCAAGACTATAATATGCTATATGTTATAGTATAAATGTACATAATCAAATATATAAAGACATAGAAGACAATGACCAGCATACATAAGGTATTTGTAGTATTCAGGATTAGATTTAACTCTGAGAAACAGACTCCCCAAACTGACCATAAGACAAACTCATCTCTCAAGTAAATGTATAGATAGATACAGGTTAGCCAAGGAAGGTGTAGTAATTTTTTCTCCCCCAAAAGCCCTCACACATGAAGATATTTTCTAGTTTATGGTCTGTCATCCCTAGTGTATAACCCTTGTCTTCATGATCCAAGGTAGCAATTAGATGGCAATCCATTATATTAATATTGCAACATGCAGGATGGAGGAAGGGAAAAGAAGAAAAGGAACAAAGGATATATATCATCTCTATTTTAACAAAGGCTCCAAATCTGTTCACCCAATATTCCTGATTTCTTTTCAGCATCTAAGACTAGTCACATAGCCATGCCTGTCTTCACAAAGGAAAAAAAAAAAAAAAAAGGAAATACAGTGTTTATTCTGAGAAACTACATGTAAGGCTAAAATTTGAGGTTCTAGTACTATAAGAAAGAATGATGACAGACATTGAGAGACTGCTGGTAGGTACTTCTATAGTAGTTACTAAATTATACCAATTATTACTTATTTTACAGCTGGAGAATGAGTTTAGGGGTAACATTAGAACACTGTAGAGAAAGTTATGTATATTATAGCTTCCTTCTAGTCCAATTCTGGAAGGAGATATTCTACAATATGCTAGAATTATCTGTACATTATATAGATATGTTTATATCTATAGTGGAAATTCTTCAACTTCACTAAGAATTTATAATTCCTTTCATATAAAGTATAAACATTAAACTTAATTTGGAATATATGCATGATCAGTGGCTTATTGCAAGGTTTCCAGAGAAAGAAAGAGAGAGAAAGATCTAGAAACCCATCACAATTATGCCATGTGCAAACAAAATTATTATAACCAATAACCAACTAGCTGACATTATTAAATAAACTACTGTAGGGAGAGGCAAGATGATGGAGGAGTAGCAGACTGAAATGACATCAGATCCCAGGAGTTCAGCTAGATAGGTATCAAACCGTTCTAAACACCTACAAATTCAACAGAAGATAGAAGAGAAGAAGAGCAGCAAATCTAGGAACAGAAAATCGACCACTTTCTGGAATGTAGGATGTGTGGAGAAGTGAATGCAAAGCTATGGGAACATAGACCGCAGGGGGAGGACCAGCTCCCAGCAAGAGGCGGAGCAGCAGAGCACAAAATCAGAACTTTTAGAAGTTTGCTCCACTGAGGGACATCGCTCCAGAGGCTAAGCAGGGGTGGCGCCCTTGCAGGGACAGTGTGGTCTCAGGTCCCATGGGGTCACAAGAAGACCAGGGGTGTCTGAGTGTGGCAGAGCTGTCAGGTATCAGAGCTGGGAAGCTGACTACAGAGGCAGAGCTGAGGAGTGAGCTTTCAGATCAGGGTTACCTTAAACCATGATCCACGGCACAGTTGGGCCACTGTTCTTCAAGCAGGGACCCCACAGGGGGCAGATCCGGGGAGACTCACCTTCCTCCTCCAGGAGAAGCAGCACAGCAGGGATCTGCTGGGTTTGGAGACTCCAAATGGGGCCGTGTGCCAGAGACAGAAATGCTTGGTCACAGGCTGGGTGAGGTTGTAGTACAGCTGGAGACCAGGGGGACAGGAGTGATTGACTGCTTATCTCATGAGGGTGCACTGAGACGTGGGGCCCTGAGCTCTCAGCTCCTCTAGGCCAGAGACTGGGAGGCCACAATTTTCATTCCCATCCTCCAAAGCAGTAAGGAAAGTGTTCAGGGAACAAAAGCTCCAACAGTGAACCTGAGCAGATTACTTAGCCCTGTCCCTGGCAAGGGTGGTACAATTCTGCCTCAGGAAAAGACATTTGAAAATCACTACAACAGGCCCCTCCCCCAGAAGATCACCAAGAACATCCAGCCAAGACCAAGCTCACCAATGAAGAACAGCAGAACTCCAGAGCTAGGGGAAAGCAACGCATAGAATTCATGGCTTTTCCCCCATGATCCTTCTTCGTCTTGCAAAGTTAAATTTTTTAAATTATATTTTTTCTAATTCTATTTTTTTAACTTTTCCACTTTCCTCTTTTAAATTTTTAAACTAGTTTATCTTAACAATACCTTTCTAAAAAAAATCTTTTTAAATCTTCATTGTTATAGTCGTATTTTATCACTTCATTGTATTTAACCTTATTTTTTGTATACATATAGTTTTTTTTTTCCCCTGAGAAATTTTGGGATACAATTTCTTCTAATAAATCAAAATATACCCTAATCTAGCACATGGCTCTGTTCTAGTCTCCAGCCTGAGCACATTCCCTTCTGTTTTTTTTTTTTTTTTTCCAACCAACATATCTTAATCAATTCTGTTTTTAGGATTTTTTTTTTTTAATTTTCATCTTTAGAGTCATATTCCATCCCTTCATCATGTTTACCCTTATATTTGTGTGTGTACACACACACACACACACACACACACACACACATATATATATGTATATATATATATATATATAATTTTTTTCTTTCCTTAAAATTTTGGGAGGTAGTTTCTTCTAAGAGAACAAAACACACCCAAAATCAAGTGGGTGGCTCTGTTCTACACACCAGTCACACAATATTATTTTTTATTTTTTATTTTTTATTTATTTTTCCCCCTTTCTCCTCCCCCCGGGTTTGGATTTCTTCTGATTTGGTTAGCAAACATTTTTCTAGGGTCTTTGCCACCGTTTTAGTATTTTTATTCTCTCATTCATATATTATTATCTGGGTTAAATGACAAGGAAGAAAAATTCACCACAAACACACACACACACACACACACACACACACACACACATATATATATATATGTGTGTATATATATATATATATAATTTTTTTCTTTCCTTAAAATTTTGGGAGGTAGTTTCTTCTAAGAGAACAAAACACACCCAAAATCAAGTGGGTGGCTCTGTTCTACACACCAGTCACACAATATTATTTTTTATTTTTTATTTTTATTTATTTTTCCCCCTTTCTCCTCCCCCTGGGTTTGGATTTCTTCTGATTTGGTTAGCAAACATTTTTCTAGGGTCTTTGCCACCGTTTTAGTATTTTTATTCTCTCATTCATATATTATTATCTGGGTTAAACGACAAGGAAGAAAAATTCACCACAAACACACACACACACACACACACACACAAAACAAAAACAAGGGGCAGTACCAATGGCCAGGGACCTAATCAATACGGACATTGGTAATATGTCAGAACTAGAGTTCAGAATGATGATTCTCAAGGTGCTAGCTGAGCTCAAAAAAGGCATAGAAGATATTAGAGAAACACTTTCTGGAGAAATAAAATATCTTTCTGGAGAAATAAAAGAACTAAAATCTAACCAATTAGAAATCAAAAAAGCTATTAATAAGGTGCAATCAAAAAGGGAGGCTTTTACTACTATGATAAATGAGGCAGAACAGAGAATTATTGATATAGGAGACCAAATGACAGAGAATAAAAAAGCTGAGCAAAAGAGAGACAAACAACTACTGGACCATGAGGGAAGAATTTGAGAGATAAGTGATACCATGAGACAAAACAATATTAGAATAATAGGGATTCCAGAAGAAGAACAAAGAGACAGAGGGGGAGAAAGTATTATTGGAGCAAACTATACTACAGAATTTTCCTAATATGGCAAAGGGAATAAGCATCAAAACCCAGAAGGCAAAGAGAACCCCTGTCAAAGTCAATAAAAATAGGTCCACACCCCATCATCTTATAGTAAAACTTACAAATCTTAGTGACAAAGAGAAAATCCTGAAAGCAGCTCAGGACAAGAAGTCTGTAACATACAATGGTAGAAATATTAGAATGGCAGCAGACTTATCCACAGAGACCTGGCAAGCCAAAAAGTACTTGCATGATAGATTCAGAGCACTAAATGAGAAAAATGTGCAGCCAAGAATACTATATCTAGTGAGACTGGCACTGAAAATAGAGGGAGAGATAAAAAGCTTCCAGGACAAACAAAAATTAAAAGAATTTGCAAACACCAAACCAGCCCTACAGGAAATATTGAAAGTGGTCCTCTAAGCAGAGAGAGAGCCTAAAAGTTCTAGACCAGAAAGGAAGAGTGAGACAATATACAGTAACAGTCACCATTTAGGCAATACAATGACACTAAATTCGTATCTTTCAATAGTTACTCTGAATGTAAATGGGTTAAATACCCCAATCAAAAGACACACGGTTTCAGAATAGACAAAGAAAACAAGACCCACTGATATGCTGTCTATAAGTAACTCATTTTAGACTCAACAACACCTCCATATTTAAAGTGAGGGGGTGAAAACAACTTACCATGTTAATGGACATCAAAAGAAAGCTGGGGTGGCAATCCTTATATCAGACAAATTAGATTTTAAGCCAAAGACTATAATAAGAGATGAGGAAGGACACTATATCATACTTAAAGGGTCTGTCCAACAAGAAGATCTAACAATTTTATTTTATTTTTTTTAAGATTTTATTTATTTATTTGACATACAGAGATTACAAGTAGGCAGAGAGGCAGGCAGAGAGAGGTGGGGAAGCAGGCTCCCTGCTGAGCAGAGAACCCAATGCGGGGCTCGATCCCAGGACCCTGAGATCATGACCCGAGCCGAAGGCAGAGGCTTTAACCCACTGAGCCAACCAGGTGCCCCAAAAAGATCTAACAATTTTAAATATCTATGCTCTTAACAGGGGGGCACCCACCTATATAAACCAATTAAAAACAAATTAAAAAACACATCAACAGTAATACAATAATAGATGACTTTAACACTCCCCTCACCAAAATGGAGAGATCATCCAAGCAAAAGATCAACAAGGAAAAAAAGGCCTTGAATGACACACTGGACCAGATGGACATCACAGATATCTTCAGAACATTCCATCCCAAAGCAACAGAACATACATTCTTCTCCAGTGCACATGGAACATTCTCCAGAATAGATCACATCCTGGGTCACAAATCAGGTCTCAACTGGTACCAAAAGATTGGGATCATTTGCTGCATATTTTCAGACCACAATGCTCTGAAGCTAGAACTCAATCACAAGAGGAAAGTTGGAAAGAACCCAAATACAGGGAGACTAAAGAGTATCCTATTAAAGAATGAATGTATCAACCAGGGAATTGAAGAAGGAATAAAAAAATTCATGGAAACAAATGATAATGAAAACACAACTGTTCAAAATCTGTGGGACACAGCAAAGGCTGACCTGAGACAAAAGTATATAGTGATAGAAGCCTTTCTCAAGAAACAAGAAAGGTCTAAAATATACAACCTTACCCTACACCTAGAGGAGCTGGAGAAAGAATAGCAAAGAAATCATAAACCCAGCAGGAGAAGAGAAATCATAAAGATCAGAGCAGAAATAAATGAAATAGAAACCAAAAGAACAGTAGAATAGATCAACGAAACTCAGAGCTGGTTCTTTGAAAGAATTAATAAAATTGACAAGCCCCTGGCCAGACTTATCAAAAAGAAAAGAGAAAGGACCCAAATTAATACAATCATGAATGAAAAAGGAGAGATCACAACCAACACCAAAGAAATACAAACAATTACAAGAACATGTTATGAGCAACTATACATCAGCAAATTTGACACTCTGAAAGAAATGGATGCATTTCTAGAAATGTATAAACTGCCAAAACTGAACCAGGAAAAAAGAAAAAAACCTGAACAGACCCATAACCAGTAAGGAGATTGAAGCAGTCATCAAAAATCTGCCAACAAACAAGAGCCCAGGGCCAGATGGCTTCCCAGGGGAATTCTACCAAACAGTTAAAGAATTAATACCTGTTCTCCTGAAACTGTTCCAAAAAATATAAATGGAAGGAAAACTTCCAAACTCATTTTATGGAGCCAGCATTACCTTGATCCCCAAACCAGACAAAGGCCCCACCAAAAAAGAGAATTACGTATTGATATCCTTGATGAACACTGATGCAAAAGTTCTCACCGAAATACTAGTCAATAGGATCCAACAGTATGTTAAAAGGATTATTCACCACAACCAAGTGGGATTTCTTCCTGGGCTGCAAGGTTGGTTCAACATCTGCAAATCAATTCATGTGATGCAATACATTAATAAAGGAAAGAACAAGAATCGCAGGATACCCCCAATGGATGCTGAAAAAGCATTTGACAAAGTACAGCATCCTTTCTTGATCAAAACGCTTCACAGTGTAGGAATAGAGGGTACAGACCTCAATATCATCAAAGCCATCTATGAAAAACCCACAGCGAATATCATTCTCAATGGGGAAAAACTGAGAGCTTTTCCCCTAAGGTCAGGAACATGGCAGGTATGTCCACTGTCACCACTACTATTCAACATAGTACTAGAAGTCCTAGCCTCAGCAATTAGACAACAAAAAGAAATAAAAGGCATCCAAATTGGCAAAGAAGAAGTCACACTCTCACTCTTTGCAGATGAAATGATATTTTATGTGGAAAACCCAAAAGACTCCACTCCAAAACAGATAGAATTCATACAGGAATTCAGTAAAGTGACAGGATATAAAATCAATGCTCAGAAATCAGTTGCATTTCTATACACCAACAGCAAGACAGAAGAAAGAGAAATTAAGGAGTCAATCCCATTTACAGTTGCACCCAAAACCATAAGATATCTAGGAATAAACCTAACCAAAGAGGCAAAGTATCTGTACTCAGAAAACTGTAAAGTACTCATGAAAGAAACTGAGGAAGACACAAAGAAATGGAAAAATGTTCCATACTCATGGGTTGGAAGAACAAATATTGTGAAAATGTCTATGCTACCTAAAGCAATCTACACATTTAATGCAATCCTTATCAAAATAGCATCGATTTTTTTTTTGAAGAAATGGAACAAATGATCCTAAAATTTATATTGAACAAGAAAAGACACTGAATAGTAAGAAGAAAGTTGAAAAATAAAGCCAAAGTAGATAGCATCACAATTCCAGACTTCAATCTCTATTACAAAGCTGTCATTATCAAGACAGTATGGTACTGGCACAAAAACAGACACATAGGTCAATGGAACAGAATAGAAATCCCAGAAATAGACCCTCAACTCTATGGTCAACTAATCTTCAACAAAACAGGAAAGAATGTCCTATGAAAAAAGACTGCCTCTTCAACAAATGCTGTCGGGAAAATTGGACAGCCACAAGCAGAAAAATGAAACTGGACCACTTCCTTACACCACACACAAAAATAGACTCAAAATGGATGAAGGACCTCAATGTGAGACAGGAATCCATCAAAATCCTTGAGGACAACACAGGCAGCCACCTCTTCAACCTCAGCCACAGCAACTTCTTCCTAGAAACACTGTCAAAGGCAAGGGAAGCAAGGGCAAAAATGGACTATTGGGACTACATCAAGATCAAAACCTTTGCACAGCAAAGGGATCAGTCAACAAAACCAAAAGACAACTGACAGAATGGGAGAAGAAATTCTCAAATGACATATCAGATAAAGGACTAGTATCCAAAACTCAACACCCAAAGAACAAATAATCCAATCAAGAAATGGGCAGAGGACATGAATAGACATTTCAGCAAAGAAGACATCCAGATGGCCAACAGACACATGAAAAAGTGATCCACATCTTTTGGCATCAGGGAAATACAAACCAAAACCACAATGAGATACCACCTCACACCAGTCAGAATGGCTAAAATTAACGAGTCAGGAAAGGATAGATGTTGGCGAGGATGCAGAGAAAGGGGAACCCTCCTACACTGTTGGTGGGAATGCAAGCTGGTGCAGCCACTCTGGAAAACAGCATCGAGGTTTCTCAAAAAGTTGAAAACAGAGCCAGCCTAGGACCAAGAAATTGCACTACTGGGTAGTTACCTTAAAGATACAAATGTAGTGATCTGAAGGGGCACATGCACCCGAAAATTTACAGTAGCAATGTCCACAACAATCAAACTATGGAAAGAACCTAGTTGTCCGTCAACAGATGAATGGATAAAGAAGATGCGGTATATACATACAATGGAATACTATGTAGACATCAAAAGAAATGACATCTTGTCGTTTGCAACGACGTGGATGGAACTAGAGGGTATTATGCTGAGCTGAATAAGTCAATCAGAGAAAGACAATTATCATATGATCTCCTTGATATGAGGAATTTGAGAGGCTGGGTAGGGGGCTTGGGGGGTAGGGAAGGAAAAAGTGAAACAAGTTGGGATCGGGAGGGAGACAAACCATAAGAGACTCTTAATCTCACACAAAAAACTGAGGGTTGTTGGGGGGAGGGGGGTTGTGGAGAGGGGGTTTATGAACTTTGGGGAGGGTATGCGCTATGTTGAGTGCTGTGAAGTGTGTAAGCCTGACGATTCACAAACCTCCACCCCTGGGGCGAATAATACATTATATGTTAATAAAAATAATAAAAAATATTAAAAATAAATAAACTACTGTACCAGCGTGTGTGTGTGTGTGTGTGTGTGTGTGTGTGTGTATACATACACACTTTCAATTAAATTATTTGGGCACTTACTATGTCTAGGACCCTGAGTCCAGTACTCTATAGGCTCTTTAACATGAGCCAATGAAGAAACTAAGGTTAAGAAAAGAGAAAAGCTTGAAAGTCCAATGTAGATGGGTGACAAGCTGAGTGATCAAAGTCTGTCTTGATTTTAAAGCATTTTCTTCTCTTCTCTAGCAAATCCACTTACCAGACTTAATGAAATCCCTCATTAAGCTGAAAGAATAACCTTCCTTTAAGAAAATGTTAGCAATGCCAAATATCTCAAAGCTAAATTGCATGTTCTTCAAGACTCCAAAATGGTCCCCTGAACCTTATACCATTTTGTCACATTATATCTTGACTTAACTCAAGAACAGACTAACTTATTACCAATCTTCACATAAAATATCTTTATTATAATCTCTGAAACTACTAATTTATCTCTTGCTTGGCCACTTTTTTTTTTCTGTGAATTAAAATCCCAGCTTCTTTTAATTCTTAAAACTTACCCTCCAAGGAAATCTTTCTTCAAAGAAAAAAATAAAATAAAATTCTTAGTTATAACTATTTGTTCATACCTTTCTGTGGTGCTTAGTATTTTCTTATTTTTCTTTTTCCCTTTCTCCTGTCAGTATCTCTATTATTTATTTTCATTATGGTACTGTGTATATCTAATACTATATTCTGACTTAGTAGACACTCTGCAAACTAAACATGAATTTATTAGATCAAAGTAACAAAAACAATTTCTATAGAGATTACTCTTTTTTTGAAGTAGAGATATTTCATGGTAAATTATCCAAATTGGAATCTACTTAATTTTGTAGTTTTTGCAACATTTAAATGTAGTTCTTCTGACAAATTTGCAGTTTACTGATTTGTGTCCATGACATTGAAACAGTCACTCTGTATAATTAATTGGACTGTTCAAAGTCATAGCATCTTTGAATGAGAGATGAAGATTATCCAATTAATACTGATGAGATATTAATAATGAGATATTAAACACTGAAAGACAGTAATAAGAACTCAGTGCAAAGATACTTTCAGAATTATCCCAGGGTAATACACTAGTTACAGTAACTACCATTTATCATGATAAAGATTGACTATTTTTACATTAGTTTTTTACAAATCTTCAAGATTCTTTTACTATTTAAAAAAGTACTTCAGATTCTTGTAGTCCTAGTGGGGAAGTGATTTTCTGCTAAATTAATTTGTTGGAAGTAATCTCCCACTGATTTCCGGTGTACTCTTTGCATGCTCCAGAAACTTTAGCTATTTGAGGTGTTCAAATAGTGCTCCTGGTAATAATGGTGTTCACTCAAACCTCAGGAAAATCTCTTGGACTTCATTGCTCATAGCAGAGAGATAAAAGAATTTTCAGTGATACATCTCTCAAGTAAATAAAACAGGACCCTGGTGACTATCTTGTGCAAATTAAAAAGAAAAGAGAAAAGAATACATCATCACACATAAATATCAGGGTTTTGGAAAATTCATTTGGAAAATGAATAAAAATTCACATCCATTTGAGTGGACTGAAATTTAAAAAAAAAAAAATCATGGGAAGGTTTTAAAAGTCCAGTTTTAGAGGTGCCTGGGTATCTCAGTTGGTTAAGCACCTGACTCGATTTCAGCCCAGGCCATGATATCAAGGTTGTAAGATCAAGCCCTGCCTTGGGATGAGCATGGAGACTGCTTAAGATTCTCTCTCTCACTCCCCCTCTGCCCCTCCACACGCTCTTGTGTCTCTCTCCCTCTCTAAAAAAATTGCATTTTTCCTTCTCAGTGTTTTTTTCTGAGTGCTACAGTTATTGAAAATCAACTGCAAGACCACAGCTGTCTTTCCTCCTGTTTTTTTATTGCATATGTTAACTCTGCACAGGTACACTGCAATACATTGTTACTAAGCAATTGAGAATCTATACTTGGAATAAGTGGCTATCACACAGTAGAAATGATGGCAAATGGAATTGTTTACCATTGAATATAATGGTGCAGCCAGCAATGATTTGGTTTTGTGCTTCTTGCCTACCAACAGGCTAAATTTAGGGACTGCTTTTTGTTTTTTGTTTTTTGTTTTTCTTGGCAAGTACCTCACTTCCAAGCTCCTGTTTGTTAAGCATTCTTCAGAGATTTCTTTGTAGTATGTTGATTTTAAGTAAAAGAGAGTGAAAAATAAACATTTCCTGGCATATGACAACATGACCTGTTTATATTAACAAATAGGAACATAAAATATTAAGAAATATTCCTATGGATATATGCTTGCACTGCCCTGAAAATCACAGTTAATATAGTCTCCATAGTTTTGCCTTTTCCAGAATGTCATATTACTAGAATCACACTGTGAACTCTTTTCAGATTGGCCTCTTTGACTTGATAATATGTGTCCAAATTTCTTCCATGTCTTTTCATGACTTGTGAGCTCATTTCCTTTTAGCCTTAATATTTCATTGTCTGAAAGTACAACAGTTTATTCACCTACTGACAGACCTCTTGGCTGTTTCTGATATTTTGGCAACTATCAATAATGCTACCCTAAACACCTGTGTGCAGGTTTTTGTGTAGACATGCATTTTCAGCCCTTTTGGATAAATACCAAGGAGCAGGATTGCTGGATCATATAATCAGTCTGATTACTTTTGCAAGAAATTGCCGAATTTCTTTCAAGTGGCTGTGCCATTTTGCACTCCTATCAGCAATGAATGAGACTTCATGTTTTTCCACATCCACACCAGAATTTGTTGGTGTCAATATTCCAGATTTTAGTAATTCAAACAGGTACATAGTAGTATGTTACTGCTGTTTTAATTGACTACATTTTCAAAAATATTTTAATAGAAAGGTACAAGATGTTTGACAAGCAATATATACTTTACATTTTCTAATATGGAGAAAAATATATTCTTTCTATATCCCTTATGTTGGTCTCTATCCCTATGCTTAAATTTCTTCTTCCATTCTTTTCTTTTTATACTCTCATTGATTAGCTTTGTTTTGAAGCCCAGCTCTTGAATAAGCTCAGGTTTTCATCTTTTTTCAATAAAAGCTTTTTTTTTCATTATCACACATTCAAATCTCATTCATTATCATTCTGCTATATGTTTGTGCAGTCATTCATTAGTTCAACACACATTTATTCAATTCCCAGTTAGTAGCTGATACAATATCAGAAATATTAAAGGTCATATGAATGCATTACTTGTTTAAGGAATTCATAATCTGACAAATTCAACAGATAAGTAAAGGAAAAATCACAGTATAATATGGTAAGTAATATAACAATAAAATTTTAAAATAAAAATAATAGCTAATCCTGTGTACTGTTACTGATCCCCTATCATCACAAAATCTGTACAGAGTATTTAATATATATATTTTTTAAGTTTTATAACGAAGCTATAAAATAAGTTATATAGTAGCATTTATTTTGCAAATGAACAGTAAGAAAATTAAGTACTTTGCCACGAAACTCAGAACTTACTAGGTGGGAAGGAATTCGAATGCAGTTTGACCACAGTGTAGGTATCCTTCAGCTAATGGGTGTGCACATTTTATCTTTTGGAAGTGATTTTTTTGATATAATGAGTTGAGCATGAGTATTAAAAACTCAGATTTTGGAATTACAACCTTTGAAACCTAAAATGAAACTTAAATAACATGTAGTTCTGTCTCTTGTAATCTGTTTCCACAACCAGACTATGTATTCTATATGTTCTAAGTTTTTCTGGTCACCAATCATTTCTCCTGGATATAAGTATATCAAGCCTTAGAAACATCCTTTATAGTAAGCTTGTAATAAATGCCTCTCAAAGGACTAAGGAATTAAAAGGGTGCATCAGAAATGACCCCATTTCTATGTATAAAGCTACTGAAAATATCTAATCTCTATGGAATGTTAAGATTTGTTGAAATATGGACATATTAGACAGAATTTGGGGAAATGATGGAAAGAAAAAGAAAAGGCACAGTCAAATCAGATGAAAAATTTTCCCTCAAATCATTATAGTCTGGGTGTCTTGGAGTTTGGCATTTATCAGGAATATCTCTACATATATTTTCTCTACAAATACCCTTATATTGACATATTAAATTCTACAACTAATACAAATTTCCTCCTCCATTTTAATTTCCTTTCCATTCCTACACTGATGCACTTTTCCACTGACTTACTAGATATTTCCATTTGGGTATGCTATAGGAGCATTAAATAAAACATATTCAAAATAGACTTCATCATCTTACTCCTCAAATGATCTTTTACCTCTATTCTTTTCGGTTAAATAGGATAATCATCAACACAATCTATCATAATACCGTCTCGTATTCCTTGCCTCCTGTCATTATATTAGCTATACAATATCATGGATTATACATAATGTCACTTAACAGAGGATTTATTATCTAAACTTATTCACACTTCTAATTCCATTGCCCACCTTTAAATTACATATTTCATGATTGTAAATATAATCGGGGTTTCTGAAATAATATGGAGAGAATTTCATGATCTCTAGAATTCCCACTGGGAAAGGAGAAAGAGAAAGAAGAGTAGGGCAAGGACAGGAAGACAGAGAGGGGCTGTGGGAGGAAGAGGGAGGGTTGAGAAGAAGGAGAAGGGGAAAAAAAAAGAGGAGAAGAAAAATAAAGGTTTTCTATGGTTACAAAAGTGTAGGGGAATAATTCTTAGTTAAGTTAAATCTCCAAGATTTGCATTACCCAAGATTCCAATTAACCAAGGTGCCAATAATTTTACCTTAAATATACTCAAGGTTCCAATAACTCTTAGCACATAGAAATTTATCTTTGTCAAACCTAGCTTTCCCAAATACATTGGAACATAAAAATCATCTTTTTTTTTTGTCATAAAGATTACTTAATGCAACACTTGTTTGGAATTGATGATAGCTCAATCCCTAAACTGTTTGTTTGTTACTCCATACATTTTTTAAGGTAGTAAAATCCCTTTGAATGTCTAGTAACCAGCAGAGTGCATGGCAAATTAGGTGTACCTGTCTTTACATAGAAATGTCCTAATATTCATTCTAAGCTAAATTTAAAAATCACTTCCTCCTGAAAGCTTTCTCAGAACCCTCACACCTAGTCAGGACTTCAGTCTCATGTGCTTTCCTTAGACTTTGCACTGTCTTTCCAGAATCTCTCTCACAATTTTAACTAAACAATTAATTATAGCATTGTTAGCATCATTTTCCCCTAGAGATACCAATCCTGACAAAATGATCATTGCATTCACATCACTTAGAACAGTGCACAGGATTTAGCAGATGCTCAGTTAAAAAAAAAAAAAAATTACTGATCAAATAGAGACATTGAAGCTCAGAGAGTTGATACGATTGTGCCCAACAGAACCTGGTAAATGAGTAGCAAGTTTAAGCAAGATTCCAGATCTAAACCATAGCTCACAACTTTTTGTTCTAGACTTACATTTTCAATATAGTAACGACAAGGCATTTCTGGCTATCTGAGCCTGAAGTTAAATTAAATTAAATATAATTAAAATTTTAGGGCTGTATATACACAAGGCATATTTCAAATGCTCAATGTCTCATATAGCCAATGACTCGCATACTGGAGAGTGCAGAATTTTTCCATCTTTACAGAAAATCTACCAGACAGCACTGCTCATGCTTGATTTTATCAAAAAACTGTGATGCAAAACCAGTAAATTACTACTCTCCTGAAACTGAAATATTAATTATATCTACCATATTACTGTACCTAGGTAGGAATTCTATATTCTTTTCTTTTTTTTAAGATTTATTTATTTATTTTGGAGAGGGAGGGAAAGAGGAAGAGGGAGAGAGAATCCTTAGGCAGACTCCTTGCTGAGCATGGAACCTAACACAGAGCTCAAAACAAGGACCCTGAGATCCTAACCTGAGCTGATATCAAGAGTCAGATGTTTAACCGATACCCACCCAGGTTCTTTATCTTTAAAGAAAGTTATTATTTTTTAAAAATCTGCAAAAACATCAAAAATAACACTTGAGTAGTAAATTTGAGCCTAGGAGTCTTGCCATTCTGCTTAAAAATAGTATAAATATGGTAATGTAAAAATGACAATGAACCTCTGATTTATCTGTGCCAATGATGGACAGGAAGAAATTAGGTTCATCTTAATAGTAGAGATTTAATCAGGACAAATAATTTGGCACTGCCTGTGTCTACAAAGCACAATGTAAATGGAGGATCAGGTTAATTTGATGACCATGGATAAACCAATAAAAGAAAGGACAAAAATTATAACCTCCAATATTAATTTGGGATATATAAGTTGACTCTACTATTATTAAATTTGTAGAGTTAGAGCCAAGGATGTTTTGGGTAGTCACAAGGTATATTATTTAGTAATAAAAATTTACTCCTTACTTAGGCAAAAAACATAAATAATGGGAAAATATTACTCTTTACATTTAAAAAAGTACCTTAAAATGCATTGTTTCAGGAAAATGTTTATAGAATTCAAGATCATTAAATACTCTTTAAAAAATTGTTGTAATGTGTAAATGATTTAATGGGTCAAAATGATTTAGTATATTTAGTGCATGTTTCAGGGTAAAGAAAAACAATGAACAGTCAATTTCATCAATTTCTTTGTTATGAAATGGAGACATTCTCTGACATTTCAAAATCAAAAGCTATTAACCTTGTTGGAGGCAAAGTAGACATTTATTTTGTCTTTCAAAATATGAAGTTTTGTGCAAGGGATTTTTTCAGGTGGTACAAATAATAGAAAAAACTCTATAAAGAAGTGGGAACTGAGTTGTTCCTTGAACTATAATAAATGAGAAACCTGAAGTATGAATTAATGTGTGGGAAGATGTATGTTTGATCCAGATTTACTGACTGCTAATACAAAATGCTGGAACAGATACTATCCACAGTTAATTATGATAGTCATAATCCATTTAAAATGGGAAATCATTATCCTTTTGAACCTCCTCTCTCATCCAAGTCAATTCTAGGCTCTAAGGTTGCATTAGTTCCCACTACCTAACAAATTACCACCAGTGGAGTGTTTATTATTATTATTTTTTTATTTCTTTTCAGCGTAACAGAATTCATTGTTTTTGCACCACACCCAGTGTTCCATGCAATACATGCCCTCCTTAATACCCACCATGTGGCTCCCCCAACCTCCCACCCCCCGCCCCTTCAAAACCCTCAGATTGTCAGTGGAGTGTTTAAAACAACATAAGTATATTATCTTATACTTCTGGCGGTCAGAATTCCCAAATCATTTTCACCGGATTAAAATCAATGTATCAGCAGGAATTTGTTCCTTCCGGAGTCTCTGGGGGCAAATCTGTTTTCTTAACTTCTCTCTACTTTTAGAAGGATTGCTCCCTTTCCTTGGCTTGTGTCCTTGTATCATCTAACTTCTGTCTGCATCCTCACATCACGTTCCCTGACACTGACATTATTAGGACCTTCGTGATCAACCTAGATCACCCAGGATAATCTTCCTATATCGATATCCTTATATTAATCACATCTGCAAAGTGACTTTTCCCACATAAGGTAAAACAGTCACAGGTTTATGGGGATTAGGACATGGATGTCTAGATGAGGCATTATTCAGCCTGCCACAAAGGCTCCTTAGGAAAACATGCTTTACCTTGTTGGTACAAGTATGCAAATCCTTGTGAGCAGAGGAGTGGTTAGATTTCAGCTGGTGCTTCAAGCCCTAGGCCACATGTTTTTGTAGGTCAGAAAAACACAACTGTATACAGCGTGTCTACTATTCATTCTGTAAATGATTTGATAATATCTACTATCCGCTCCAAGGTATATTTGTAAATATTTGTTAATATGTACATATATATTTAATTATTCTGCTTTACTTTTTCGTCCTTTGTTGGGAAGCAATCGATAGCAGCTCCCTTGCTGGAAAGCAAGTTTAAAAGTAAGATGCTAATATATTTATCTGAAAGTATGTTCTCAAAGTAACTCATGTAATCTTTCATTGACAGTATTTTTTTTTTTTTCTGGTATAACGCAAATACAGTTGCCAGAATAAGAGGAATATAGCAATACCCTGATGTCATGCACTTAAAAGTCTACAAAATTGCTTAAAATACATTTTTTAATTATTCTAATGTTTTAATTGTGGATTTTGATTGCATAAACTAAAATTAGTCAGTAGCTTAAACTTGTAAAACATTCTCTTTTAATCATCCCTATAGAACATTCATTGAATTAACATGTTTTTTACTGTTCTCCATTTATTGCAAGCACACACATAATAGTAAAGTCATAATATAGGTATATATATATTTTATTTTAATGCAACCTTGAATTATTAAGAAAAGAGAATTTAAAGAAATATAAATAAAAGAATGTCCAAATATTAATATGAAAACATGGATGTTTATCACTGCTTTAATAAGAACAAATTGTCTTAAACATTTGTTTCCTAAAATATATTAATTCATTATGTGATACCTCTAGAATATTATCAGCAGATTAGTTTCAATAATGATGTTTATCCCTTAATTTAAGATTCTAAGAAAATCAGTTTGTCTCCCAGCGTGAATGAAATCACAGCTACTATGATAAAGGATGATTTATTAAAGCTGTGATTAAACTCATGATCCCGTAGTAAAAACAACAGTAAAAGCTCATTTTTTTTAAGGTTTATTTATTTATTTATTTGACAGACAGAGATCACAAGTAGGCGGAGAGGCAGGCAGAGAGAGAGGAGGAAGCAGGCTCCCCGCCGAGCAGAGATCCCGATGCGGGATCCTGGATCCCAGGACCGTGAGAGCATGACCTGAGCTGAAGGCAGAGGCTTTAACCCCCTGAGCCACCCAGGCGCCCCAAAAGCTCATTTTATATTACCAGCAAAAGTGTCCAAAATATGTTTCATATAACAATAACACTCCAAAAAATTAGTCTTTTTAATTTTGATAATTTATTCAAAGTTAAGACATTAGTTAGTGGTTGGCATTTGAATCCAGACTTGTTGAAAAAAAAATATGGTCCATAGATACCATCAAAAGTCAGTGACTTACTTCCATTTTTTGCATTTTTTCCTGTGTATGTCTTTTTAGAGAATCAGGACAATTTTCTTCTGGCTTTCTAGCTATGATTTCAAACTCAAGTAATTATGTTGTGCTTTCCATGATTTCTTCTGGCTTTCTAACTATGATTTCAAACTCAAGTAATTATGTTGTGTTTTCCATGATTCCAAGTATAATTTTAGTTGTAAAATGTCTCCTTATTAAATATTTTTGTAGCAAAATAATTACATAGTAAAGAAAAGCAACTCAAACACCAAAAAAGAAACGATGAATTATTGCTTCCAACAACAAAGTAGTACTGCTATTTCATTGTGTACATTTTTTTGGAGAATGGAACTGTTATAAAAGTGGGGTCTGCATTTTTCGTCAGCATATGATGTGTCTGAGAATGACTGTGACTGTGGACATAGTCATATTTTTACTTACAGCTGAGGGTTAGCAAATAAAAACTTTAAATGCCTGATTCATGGAAATAGAAAGAAGAAATGCAAGAGATCTCTTCTCCAAGGAAGTCTAAAAATCATGAGTAGGTATTTTTTAAAATAGGATCCTAAGTGACAAACTGAATGATTATATTTAAAATGTCATTCTCATAATACGTTACTGATGATTATATTGTTATATTTACTCACTAAATTGTAAAAGACGGTTTCAGTAAACACTGGCAAATGAAAGAAAAGCTACACAAAATAATCTATAATATTACTACTCCCTTTTGGCCCTGCTTTTTCTTACCCTTTTTACACATTTTTCTACTTTGGCACCCTTCATTTCTTTGTTTTCTTTTCCTCTTATGTTTTTGCATTATTATTAGGCAATCTGAAGAGTATGAGTCCCAGATAAGACTGAAGTCTCAGTGACTTGTATTTATTCTTGTATTGTATTATATTATATGTATTATAATACAATATATATTATATACTAATTCTTGTATTATATTCCATTGTGAAACAGATACTTTCTGTGATCTCGCTGCTTTTCTATTCTATTACTACTGTTGTGATCGTGTGTAGGTATAGTCAGGCATCTCAGTTTAAGACTACACCCCATTTGTAGCCATTCACTGGGAAAGCATAATGGGATTTACCAACAGTGAAACAGTCAATCAGAGTCTTGAGAATGGATAAGGAGGCTGGAGTCCTATCACAGGTCATCTTTGATGGGAGTGGTTAAGATGTGAACGGGAATCAGTGTTCCACTCAAGGAGTAAAGAGCATGCCTAGTTCCAAACTTGAGTCTATATGTTGTAACTGAATCATTAGTCTAATCATTTATAGTTAGTTGCCATGTAAACAATTCCAACACAAATTATGTATCAACGCTGCATAGGTGAGACAGTATGCTGAAAGCTTCTCTTCACTGTCGAGAATGGTACAAGAATTTCACAGGTCAACTTTAATTCATGTTCATTTACACAGACATTATTTTTCTGGACCCCTTCACTGTGATGCAATGGTCATGTGTTCAAAAGCAGACTTAGTGAAAAAGTCCTATGTGGGATAGCATATTTGCATATCTATAGGATCAATCTTCCTCTTTAAAACAGAAGTCTAGCTGAAGATTATCATTTAATTTCAAATGATTTTCCTGTGATTTGTTTCCTATCCATAGAAATTCTATTCAGGCTAACACAGCAACACTAAAATATCACTAGGCCATTCATTTATGAATTATCTTGTGGAAAAGGTTCAACGCAGCCTTAATAATTAATAGCTAATTGTTGAAGTCCGAGGCTTAAGCTGTCATATGTAAAATGAACCCATAGTGACTTGTTAAATCCTAAAACTATCATGAAAATAAAAAGTACCACCAATTATGTGTAAAAGTTGGTACTTAAGAGGTTTCATATGACAGTTTTCAAATAAATGGCATATTGTGAATGTAAGACAAGCAGCCTTAGCACTTTATTAATCAATTCAATTTCCAGAACATGAACCAGAAAATGTAAAGGGATTTAATTCCATGCTTGCATTTGATTTAAAATATATTCTCAAATGATCACAACCCATGATTCAAATACATTAGAATAAAGCAAAGTTATATTTATCTCACTTAAATTGTATTTGTTAATCCATGATTATTAGGAAAAAATGCAACTTGTTTAACTAGTACAAGTTAGTAGAACTAGCTATCAACTGAGGGATTTCAAATTACTATATTCCAAATCGGGTTTTGGTTCTAAAGACTTTTCATTTTCTAAAATAATAAACTATTTTCCCATACATACACATATATGTATGTTCACACACATGTATACTGTATATGTATATGCATCAATGTGTTTTAAACGCAAAACCAGGACTTTAACATATATAAAAGAAGGAGATAAGTTCTGAGTCATTTCAAGAAAATGTAGAAGAGTGATGGGATTGAAATGTTTTTAGCTTTCAAACCAAATTAGGAGCCATAAGGGATAAAATAATGATAATAGGGATTCTTAATTAAAATAGCCAATTAAAATCACACAACTACTAAAAGGAAGTATATATATATATATATATATATATATATATATATATATAAAATAATGTGAATCTATAACTTTAGCCTAATTCAGTTTATTTTGTAATGCCACCAAAACTCAAATATAATATGATTTTCTAGAGTTATTTTCTGTGAACAAACACACACACACACACACCACACACACACTGAATGAATCCTGAATTTCCCTTGTATTTCTCAACTTTTGAAGACAAATTAAGCCAGCAAAACTAAACAACAACAACAATATATCTGGGAAACAGGTTTATCACTTACTATACCATATCTAAAATAAAACCAATTCATTTAAAATAATGATATTAGAGAATATAGACTTAAACATTGGAAAATGAAAAACAAAAGGTTTTTAAAGTGACACAAAAATGGGACAATTAAATCATTCTATTTATACTGTAAGCTTCTTTAATATATCATACTGTTTCCTTTTTAAGATTTTATTTACTTATTTATTTTAGAGAGATTGCATTGCATGTACCTGCAGTAGGCAGGGAGGGGTGGGAGAGGGGAGGGATAAGCAGACTCTGCTCTGAGCCCGATGTTGGGCTCATTCCCACCACCCTGAGATCAGAACCTTAGCCAAAATCAAGAGTCAGACAGTCAACCAAGCAATAGAGTCACCGAGGCACCCTAATATACCATACAGTTTTAACATTAGTCAATGCATAAAAATTATGTCAATGAATGAGTTCAATTTTCTCTATCCTTCCCTCACCTCCCTCCAAAATAAATAAAACAGGCCCATTCTAAGCCAGATATTTGTAATGAGATTCAGTTTCTTAAAAGGTCATTCAAGAATAACCAAGTTATGTAGAAGTATAGATCAAAATGCCATTATCCAGTAAATTACTGTGATATAGCCAAGTAATTTAAATAATGCACAACAATAACCAGAGACTTAATCCTCTGTATGCTTAAATCCCTGAATCCTCACACTAATTTTAACTCCTTTTGACTGTATGGTTCAAAATACATTAGAATGAGGCAACACTAAGGTATGTTTAAAATTATAAAAGCATTTGTCCCATTGAAGTTTTAACAAAAACTGATATTTTAATTTTTTAATAAAGGTAAAAAAATAGCCTGATCTTAGATGCAAAGAATACATATTTCCTATATTTTTCCAAGCTATTTATTTTGGTCTCAACAATATGATGTAAGAATTTGGGGTCTCTTTGCTACTAGGCAGCATCAAATGAAACAATATATCTATAAATGCTTTATGATGAACGTTTTTTCAATAGATGTCACCTGGGTACTAAGTACAATTGTGTTACTATCACAATAAGAATTCTTATTTACCTTAATGGCTTTATATAACAACAACAAAAAAGGAACAAAAATCACAAAAACAAAAAAGAAAAAAGTTTTAAAAGATAAAAAACAAAGGTTTCCAGTTGATAATATATATAATGCCTTCAATATATTGTTTTATTATTTTTTTTGTTCAGGTGTTATGAGACAGACCTTTTACTATTACTTTCTTATACTAAAATTCTATATAATGCTTGACAGGAAATAAATAGCACTGACAGAATGAACAAAAGTTTTCAACAATCCTTGAGCAGAATTATGCACCCCTTTCATACACAAGTTAAGGAAATCTGAAATGCCTTGTTTTGAATGCAGTGTGAACATGCCTTTTTGCAGAAAGCACACAGCATTTCTCCTTTCATTTCTCACCCCATTAACTCCCTTGACAAAATACATGCAGATCTTTGGAGGGTTTAAAGTTTTTGAAAGTTTCAGATATGCCGAACTCTAAGAGTGGGAGTGTCATATCAATTCCACTTGAATAACAAGTATTTTTCAAAAATAATATTTTTTTTCTTAGGTTTCTACAGAGTCCTACATAAAAACTTAACAAGTGGGTTTAACCAACTCTACTTTTGACTTGGAAATGAAAGATGCATAACCAGAAAACTTTGAAAATGAGGTGATTTGCTAAAATCAAATGAGACAATTTGAAAACTGGCTGTAATTAACTTTTCACTCAACATTGTCATCCTCCTTGATGGAGGAAAATACTAGAAAGGCTCAACAGAAAGAACACATTTGATATTAGACATAGGTACCAGCTTCTTTTAAAGAACAATAGGCATTATAAAATATAAATCACTTTTGCAAAATTAAAAATATTGGCCATGTCAGATGGGAGAAGAGTCAATGTTGCATGAGGACACTAACATTCCTTTCAGTTCATTGATATGGACAGGGTTGTAGTTTTATGTATGGACAACCCCTCCTTCCTTTTTTAAACATTTTTATTTTTATTTTTATTGTTTTTAAAGATTTTATTCATTTATTTGACACAGAGAGAGAGAAATCACAAGTGGGCAGAGAGGCAGGCGGCGGGGGGGGGGGGGGAAGCAGGCTCCCTGCTGAGCAGAGAGCCTGATATGGGGCTCAATCCCAAGACCCTGAGATCATGACCTGAGCCGAAGGCAGCGGCTTAACCCACTGAGCCACCCAGGTGCCCCTTTTTTTTTAATCTTAGTGATTCAATGTATCTATTTTTAAAATGTCTAAAAAACTGTCTGGTTGTAAAGGAATAAAATTATAATACTAACTCATTGAAGTTAGAATGAACTAAATACCCATTTTAGCTTTCTTCTTTAATTACAGAAAATGATTAGAGATATTTCACAATTATCATGTCTATGACATCACTCAAAAATTATAATAACCTCTTTTTTTATAAGAACCTTTTTCAAAGCTCATTGAAATCAGCTAATAATCACTTTACAAGCATACTCTGTATTATTTTTAGCTCTCCAAAACCAAGTGATCTTCCAAGTGAGTAGTCAGGTAATATATATAGCATGTTCTCGCCGTAAATCAGGTATTAGATTTATATTTGATATTCCCCATGAATAAGCATGTAAAAGCTAAAAATGACCATAGCCAAAACAAAACATGCATCTACTTTTCTTCTGAAGTCTGCTCAAAGTCTTCTCTTGACAAAGAACACCAGTTGCTCAAGACATAAATATAGAGATTATGATTATTCATCGTTCCTTATCCTTTGTGTCAATTTTTAGCAAATTTTCCAACTGTAATTTAAAATCCTATTTTTCCCTCTCTCCTTTTATTTCTTCTTTCTTAATACTACTATAACCTTTCACTTGAGATACTACAATAATATCTTAACTTGACATTCTCCCTCCATTCTTGCTCCATATTTCCCAGCCAATCAAATGATTCTTTAAAATGTAAATTACATGATATAAGTTCTCTGTCTCAAATCCACCAATGATTTCCACTTATTTTAAGTAAAAGTCAATCCTGCCCTGGCTAACAAGGCCTGGTTTATCACCTGTTTGGAAGGCCTCCTTACCACTGTGGACCTATATAAGGTCATTTTGAAAGAAGATACAGTTTTTGGTATTGCTATTGCAATTTTAATTAATCGATGAACATCTAGTATTTAAAATTATTGCATTACCCCAAATAAGGCAGATATTTAACATTTTGACTATCAGATGTAACTATAGAAGTAAAATATGAAGTGAAGTTAAAAGTAGAAAATGGTACTTTTTGTAAATTCTTACATGTATATTCACTGTAAGAAAAATGCAGTGGTCAATACATAATTTATTCCCTAAGGAAGTAATTAGCATATAAATACCATTTAAAAGCATAGAAATGGTTGAAATTACTCATATTGAGTAGGACAAAAGTGCCAGGACTGAAACTAACATTTTCTGGAGGAAAAAAGCAAACAAAAACAAATTAGCAATGTTTGCCAATTTCTGTTCAGTAATTCCTAGCATGGTTAGTTTCAAACTACCAACCCAATGTCACTGCACAGTATACAGAGTTGGCAAGAATCTATAATAGCATTCTATTATACAGTATTTCTGCTCTGATTTAAAATATCCTTAAAAATGTAGACAATGGCAAAATGTAAAATAATTAGAAACAAACGTTTTACATAATTAATGTTTTACATAATGAATAGATATAATTATACATAGTTTTACATATACATAATTATAGATATAAGTACGTGATTGATTTTTAATAATGACTGTGTTTAATACCCACCTTGAAAAATTTCTGAGAATTTAGTAATCAGCTCTCCTAGGCCAGTATGAACAACTCCTACACATCATTCCTAACAAAGCTAAGACTTCAAGTGAGGTTTTTTTCCCAAGTCCTATGAATCCCTTAGTATATTTAACACATACTCTATTTGTTAGCTTTGGATCATTTACTCAATTTGTGCTGTTCAAGAGCACAAGTCATATTGCACTGTATAATATGTATTCTTAAATTAATTAGCACAGACCTGAACATGCAATAGTTACCTGATAAAATTATCTGCTTGTTAGTACATCTGTGACCTGCTTCTTCTATTTCTAAAAGTTTTTAAGAGGAAAGAACATTTCTGTATAAGACTTTGAAACTTACAAAGGTTAAGTCTGTTTTGAGAGTTATATTCATGATATAAATGAATTAGCTCATGCAAATTTCAATTCTGACATAATTTATGCAAAATCCTGACATATTTTCTCCATCTTAAGATATATGTCACCCAAGAGTACAGGATCTCTGTGTGGTTGACTTTTGTTGGAGCTTCGGGGTAAAGATGACAAGGATAATCATAGCAAAGTAAATCAAGAGGGTGCACAACACTGCTGAGTGAGCTTGGGAGTTCAACCTGGTTAATCTGAACCAAATTATTTATGGCTTTTCTCTCTCTCTCTCTCTCTTTCTGTCTTCTTCCTTCCTTTCCTTTCCCTTCCTTTCCTTTTCCTTCCTTCCTTCCTTCTCTCCTTTCCTTCCTTCCTTCCTTCTTCCTTTCTTCCTTCTTTCCTTCTTCCCTCCCTCCCTTCCTTACTTCCTCTGTCCCTCTCTCCCTACCTCTTTTAGGGCTGTGAAATTATTCTTTCTAAAGTATAAGAAAGCCATGGTTAATTTATCTCCTGAAAATCCCAAGTTTTTTTCCTGACATGAAAGCTATTAGAGACCTCAGAAACAATCCCAGATTCTGAAACTTCAGGCATGAGTAGAATTCATACAAAGCCAATGCATTTTCCTTTGCCAAACAAGTGTCCCTACAATTGCCAGGGGATATATTCCAAATGTCCCATGTCTGCACTTTCCTAAGGCCGCATCAAAAAAATACCACGATCTGGTGGCTGAAAACACCACATTTATTGGGCCTCACAGTTCTAGAGCTTAGAAGTCTAAAACCAAAGACATTAGGACCACACTGTCTTTGACATCTTTAGAAGAGAAACCTTCCCTGCCTCTTTTTAGCTTGTGGTGCTTTGCCGGAAATTCCTGGAGTTAGCAGGCTTACAAATACATCACTCTAATTTCTGCCTCTACTGTCACAGGGCTCCCTTTACCTAGTGTATCTCGATCTTTTTCTTACAAAGACACCAATCATGTTGGATTAGGGTCCACCCTAATGACTTTATCTTGACTTGATTACTTCTGCAAAACTCTCTTCCCCAAAAGCCACATTCATAGGTACTGAGGAATATTCAATACATTCTTCTTACAGATGCAATTCAACCCATAAAAACACCTTACTAAGTATGATCCATTCTGCCTCTAGAAGGGGAACAAACACGCCTTTGAATGTATCACAGATTTTAGCTGACAGGCCAACTCTTGGGGATTTAATTGTTACACAACTGCTGCTACATAATTAGTAGGTCTGAGGTTTAAAGGAAGTTAACATCACACAGTCGATATTAACCTTTTCCAATTTAATATGTAATATATCTTTTTAGGTATTTTAATGCTGCATGTTAGTTTACAATTATATTTCAATAACACTCACTTTGTACACTCAAATTAAAATTATATTTAATGTGAGGCTCCAAAGTGCTTCCATTCAACTGCTCCTTTTAATCTATTTCCATTATTGTTAATCATGCTTCCTGTTCATCTCAAATTAAAAAAAATGTAAATGGCAGAAAGCATCATCTTTTAAATCTATTAAAACCTGCTCCCTTTCATGTACCTTGAGTAAGTATGTCCATTTAATAGCACTATAAAAATGTTGGTGTGACTGTAAAGATATCATTAACTTTATTGTTATAATCATGGTATGAGGCTAAACCGTACCCTCAGCAACAGAATTAGTACCCCAACTGTTTTAAGTGTCTAAGAATTTTCACAGTATAATATGTATTCCTTTGTAATTTAATTATTAATTATCTATCATTCATATTTCAGCTTTTATCTTAAAAAGACATTTTATCATAACAGGTCATAAAACAAATTTTCTTATTTACCCATCCTTTATTTGTTTGGTTTGTTTGACGTATATAATAAAATTTGTATTAAAATTTTTCAAATGAATTATCATTTGATGATAATGAATTATCAACCATACAACACTTCATACTTATTTTAATGTCAAAATTCAGATTGCAATTATTATGTATCTTATACAATATTCCACAAGCATTGAAAAATTAATATATCCCAACATTAAAATGTTGCCTGTCTATGCTTTCTTTAACCAAATAACAAATAAAAAGCTCAGTCATACATCATCCAAACACTCAATTATTGTGTGAGCCAAGAATAGCTGAAAGGAATTATAAAGACTAAGAATCTCTCAGTTGAGTTGGTTCATACTTTTCAAATGAGTGAATAAGATGCATGTGACTGTGATAACAATAGAAACTAGGAAATTACTTTGCTGTAAAACTGCAGCATGTGGAGAAGAAAATCATATTCCTGTGGAGTACATTAGAAAAATAATAAGGGAAATGATATAAATAATGAATTAAATAATAAAATAATTGATATATAAAATAAGCAAATAAATAATTGTGAATTTTAAACGGATGACTTCCCAAATTAAAAAAAAAAAAAAGGAAAATTAGATAAAGCAAGTAGAGGGAAGAGGCAAAAGTAGAAACTAAAGGCAACTATAAATATCAACTTTAAAATACCAAAATTTTAGAAATGACATTGGAAAACTGACAGAATCTTTTTCTTCTTCTTTTGAAAGGCCAAATATGAATTAAAATTTTATGGTGTATTATTTGAGTCTCATTATAAAGTGTAACTCAGGAATGCCTGGTTGGCTTGGTCATTTAAGTGTCTGCCATCGGCTCAGGTCATCCCAGGGTCCTGGGATCTAGTCCTGCATCAGGCTCCCTGCTTAGCAGCCTGCTTCTCCCTCGACCTACTCTGCCTGCTGTTTCCCCTGCTTGTGCACCCTCTCTCTGACAAATAAATAAATAAACTCTCTAAAAATTAAAAAAAAAAATTAAGTGTAACTCAAAAATTACTCATAACTTAAGAAATTTAAATTAAAACAAAGATGGTATTCTAACTTTCCACTTATAGGAGACACATTTAAGAAATTTCATGATATCCAGTAATATCAAGGGCATTAGAAATGAGGATATTCATAGTCTTTTGTTGATAATTTAAATTGATTAATACAATTTTTAGAGAGCAGTTGACAATATCTAACAATAGTTCAATATGCTTTAGTTTGATCCAATGATCATAAGAAGAAGTGAGTACAGAGTAGTCATTTTGCTATTGCTAGAAAAAGCAAAGTGTATTCAAGTGAGGACAACCAGCTAAACAAACTATGGTCATCCATAGGTTAAAAAATAAAAGTGAAACAAAACAAAACAAAATTATGAGTCCAGGAAAGAATGATATCTAAGTGAATACAGTAAGGTACGAACAGTGTGTGTATTATGATTGCCTTTGTGAAAATATTTTTTTTTATTTCAATATAAATGGCACATATAAATCTTTGAGAAGGTACAAAGTGGAGGGTGAAAGGAAATTTCATATTTTGCTTTATTTATTTTACCTCTATTTGTTTGTTATCTATTCACTTATTTATTTCATGTGTGGTTACCTAGGAGATGATCTTGATGGACTTGTTAGTTTTTACCATTATATTTTTCTATTTTTACACAAATTCATGAAACATTATATAAAAATATCAATAGTACAAGAAAGAGTGAGGAAAAGGTATTCAATAAATACTACTAAAGTTTTTTAACAGTTCAGAAAAATCAACTCAAATCTTACCTCATTGTAAAGATGACCTCATGCTATATATGTATTCATTCCAGATGGACCAAAGTGTCATTGAAAACAAACTGAAATATATCATAAGGAATATTTATTAAACACTGAAAGAACGATAGCTTATGACTCTTAGAGGTCTAGCAGAAATAACAAAAATAACCCCAACAACTATGCATTCTGGAACAACAACAACAACAACAAAAAATCTCTTAAGGATATTATAGGAAAATTCTTCATCAAAAAGTCTGACATAAAAAATGAAAACATTAAAAGCATATAGTTGAGTGAAAAGCAAAAATCACAAACTAGTCATCAGAAACAAAGAAGGAGTCAAAACCAGAGACATGAGAGGGGAAAGAAGAGTTAAAACCAGGAATAAGAACACATCATAAGAGCCAATTTTGAATGCTTGTGGAAATCTGGGATATAAGGCTATGCCTAGCATTTGGAAGGTTGTTGGAAATATGGGATATAAGGCTATGCCCATCATCCGGAAGGTTGTTGAGCTTTCTGCACAAGCCTGTGTGAAGAAGAGAGACTTTCAGTGTTTTAATCAGCAACTAGGAAAATAACCCCTGAGCCAAAGGTGGGAAAAATAGTCACTGAAGAAAAAAATCAGGTGCGACCTGCCCCTATGAAAAACTGAGTCTCAGGAGACATTAACATGAAAAATTAAACTAAATCAATATCATCCATTGGACTCTAGCAGAATTAAAAACAAAATCTGCCCATAGGAACATTTATAAATAGAGGACGCCTGCAAAACTTCTAGAGAAGACACAGCACATTCTTCAGACAAACCAAGAAGCACAAGAAAATAAGTGAAAAAACTACTATCAAGCAAGTGTCTATCAAAGCAGAAAGGAACCAAGTCACTCCATATAAATACTGCTAATTTAGTTAGCTGGAGAATTAGTAAGAAAGATTGAAAATTATGACCAGAATCTATGGTGGGAAATTTGTTTCAGTAGAAACACCAAGAGAAGAATATATCATCAAGTGAAGAGAGAGAATAAGTAAAAAACAGCTATGATTCTAGTAAATGAACCAGGCAGACCACAAACATACAATTTACCAAAAGATAAAGTAAAATTAGGAGTAAATTGAGAAAATTGTTTAAACTAAAAGTTGAGAAACGTGAGACAAAATAATGAATAATATTTGTTTCACAAATCTAATTAGCAAAATATATTACCCAACATTGACAACATGAAACTGTATCAGATCACTCCATAATTGCTAATATGTGTATGTAAATAGCACAATGCTTCTAAATAGACTTTGACAATGTTCACACAGAGCCTGAAATACTCATGATCAATTTCTTAATTTCTTTTTGAGCAACTTTTCAATGAAAATGATACTAAATGTAAAATGTTCCATAAATTCAAACATATTCATATTAGTATTTATATATATATATATAATATACACATATATATATATAAATGGTGTTGGAAATAATAATAAAATATATATTTTATATATATATATGTATATATATAATGTGTTACAATATGAGGTTAAGTTATATAAGCAAACATATATATACCCAGTAGATTATTGGCTGATTCTAAATAATAATGTCTACAGAAAATAATAATATCAGTACCACCAGATTTCCTGATGTATAATTGTTCAAAAATCTTTGTTGAATAAATGGGTGAAAGAGTGGTTAAATCAATCAAAGTAAAAACATAACATATATATGTCCATATATGCACTATGCATATATATGTACAACATATATACGTAAACTATCTATGTATATACAACCATTGAGTGAGAAATACAGGAAAGCTACCATATCCGCATCTAAACTACAAATGAAGTTTTGAGAATATTTGCATAAAGTTCTCAATAGTAAAGTTATTGAACTGTAAGTCATCGAACTGAATTATTTATTACTATATTAATAAATTAACTTATTAGATACACTTTCCATTACCCCCTCTACTATTTAATAATTTCAAAGTAGGTATAATTTTATGGTAATAAAAAAAGGCAGATAATTTTTGTAAAGATTTTATTTATTTATTTTAGAGAGAGACAGAGGGGAAGGGAGAGAGAGAGAGGAGGTAAGAATTTCAGACTCCACACCGAGAGTGAGATCACGACCTGAGTCAAAACCAAGAGTCAGATGTATAACCTACTGAGCCACCCAGGTGTACCAGGGCAGATAATTTTTTAAAAACCAATTCAGAATACATACCCTTTAGGAAAAAAAAAAAAAATTCACTAATTCCCCCTAAATGTTCCTCTTTTAGTCTTAAACTTTCTTCCATGGTTGTCTTAGCCAGCTGGGGGTGGTATTACAAAATGGCGTAGACTGGGTGGCTGAAACAACAGGCATTTATTTCTCACTGTTCTGAATGCTGAAGTCCAGCTGAAATACTGGCTCCTGGTGAAGGTCCTCTTTCTAACTTGGAGATAGCTACCTTCTTGCTGTGCCCTCAGATGGCCTTTCCTTGGAATGAGTGAGCCCTCATTCTCTTCCTCTTGTTATAAAGGCACTAATCTCATCCTGAAGGAACCAACTTAATAATCTGATTTAAACCTAATCATGTCCCAGAGATTCTACCTGCAATACCATTATGTCAGGAGTTATGGATTCCAGATAGGAATTTTGGGGAGGACACAAACATTCAGTCCATAGCAATTATTATGCAAGAAATTTCTATTACATTAAAATTCAAATATTTTCCTGAAGTATTTAAATGTATTTTTCATTTCCTTTTGGTGTTTGATTGGCTTTTAACCTTCTTCACTTTTTATAGCACTTGCCATTAATTTAAACTTCTTTCTCTTCATGTTAGTGAAAATTGTTCTATTTCTGCTCTGGTGACAAGTCTCTTTCCTTTTGCAGGACCCAATTCTTCCTGCAGCAAATGTTATTTTCCCTATAGTTCTGACAGTGTTCACCTTTCTTCACCACCTCAGCCTCCCCTGCTTAAAGCTCCTCCATTTCTCTGATATTTAAAAATGTTGGATGAGTGATTCTGGATATCCCATTGACATGCAAGCAGTGCGAAACATCATTTCTGCCCAAAAATTTAGTGGACATCAAAAAAGGTGGTTTTGAAAATTTCCCTCTAGTTCTGAGTTTCTGGAATCTCTTGTAAATCCATTACTGATTTCCAGTCAGATCTTCTATTACATATCTAGTCTAACTGCTTACTGGGAATTTATATATGAATAGTATAATCATCTAATATGTTTGTCTTCCAATTATATTTCTAGTCCTGACCTAACTCCTGGATCAAATATCCAAAAAGCTATTTTATATCTCCAATTTAGATGTCTCACAGATATTCCAAATAATCATGTCACAGCAGAACTCCAGACTTATTTGTCCCATCATTATTTCCAACACCATGATCACATCTCAGTAAATGGCATGATGATGTACTTGGTGTGTCATGTGAAAGGTCTAGAAGTCATTCTTCATTCCTGATTTCCCTGAATTTCCTCCATCCAATTCATCACCAAGACCCAGTCAATCCACCTTCTATATATCCTACAGATGCATCCATTGCTGATCATGAACATTTACTATAACCGTGATCCCAAAACACAATTACTTAGGCCTAAGTTGTAATAGTCAACTAACTCTCTTTGCATCCAGATACGGGCACTGGAATTGATGATTTTCCTGATGTAGACCAGATTAATTCACTCTCTCACTAAAACCCACCAGCAATATCTAATTGCCATCATCATAAAATTCAGATTGCTTACCACAGCTCACAGGACTTCACATAATTTGCCTTCTTGTCACAATTTAGATCACAGTTTTTATTCTTACTTTGACTAAATTAACTCTACTAAACTGGCCATCTTATTTTTTTCTCCAGTCAGCCAAAGCTTTCTCTTGCTTTAGGATCTGGAAGCATTTCCATCTATATACATTGGCTGGAGATCAATAATCCCCCTCCCTGAGTCCTATGCTTTAGAAGACCCTGCAGATCACAAACAGCTGAAACGTGGTCTATGCTTGTTTTCCTGTTTGAAAGATATGAGGGTTTTTGTTTGTTTGTTTGTTTTTGGTTTTGTTTTTGTTTTTAGTTCTCGAAAGTTCAGTAAGGCAATGAGTACATGGGGGTCATGGGAATATGGTCACCCCAAACCTGAACTGAGATGTGCGGAGCAAAGGATGTGAGTTTGAGATAGCAAAAAAGGTGAAAGTGTGTGTGACTGTGTGTGTTGGTGTAAGTGTATAAGCCTGTTTGACAAGGTATGACGGAGCTTGTGGCAATGTGTGTGGGTGTGGGAGAGAAGGTGAGTGATAGAGGGTGTCTGTATGTGTGTGTGTGTGTGGATGTGGATGTGCAGGCATATGAGCGAATGCGAGTGTGAGTGTGAGAGTTGTGTGATTGTGTGTAGGTGAGTTTGGGAGCAAATGAGAGTGTGATTGTGTGTGGATTTGTGTATGTGCGAGGGTGTATGGCTGAGCGTGAATGAACATGTGGGAGAATATGTGAGACTCTGTACATTTGTTCAGGTGTGTCTCTGGGTGTGTGTGTGTGTGTGTGTGTGTGTGTGTGTGTGTGTAGGAGGGAGGGCAGAGAGGAGAAAATCATGGTCTCTGAACTGGTAAACCAGAATAAGAGAAGATGCAATTCAGCTTCCCCAAATCCCCAAAGTGGGTGTAAAGCCCCTCTTACTCCTTCACTTCTACTAATGTTTCATGTTAGAGACACTTAATGGCTCGGAAATCTCACATGGGAAAAATAAGACATACAGAAGCTCCTAGGGGAGTTTGATGGGATGTCCTGTCCTAGGTTCAAGGGCTTCAATCGCCAGTTGCTATGGATCCAGGTGACCCCTCTGGCTCAAAATGGTTTGAGGTGAAAATAGACTGGGGCGGAGAAGGCCTTGACAGCTTGTATTTAAATGTTAATATTGTAACTACTGACAGAGACATGTAGATCTCTGTTTATACTCCTGTGTCAGCTCCCTAGCATGCGCAGGCAGGGCCTGTGTTGTTGAAGTTCCTGGTCTGAAAACAACTCCCCTGAGACACCGCCCCCATGGCTCATTCTCATCTCCTCTCACATTACTTTGGATTGGCTACCATGATGAAACCACCTAAGAGTTCTCATCCCACTTCCTCTCTCACACTGCTTTCTACTTGCTTCAAATCACTCCTATCTGACATTCAATTTTAATTTTTTGTTAAGGAATTACTTTTCTCTCTCCTGTACTAGAAATATGAGCTCAGTGAGAGGAGGGACTTGGTCTCCTTTTTTTTTTTTTTTTTTTACACTGTATTGTCACTGCTTAGAGCAATGTTGGTGCATAGTAGTTGCTCAGTAAATATTGTCTGAATGAAATGAAACCACAGATATAATGTCTAAAAGCATATAATATAATGCCTAAATAATGTTTACTGATTAAATATATGACTCATATTTGTAACTAGTTTTCCCCTGCCCCTGCAATCTAAAGGGCATGTGAAAGACAACCAGGTTCATCTTTGCAAATTGTTAATGGGATTATGAATATTTTCCCCCTGAACAACTTCAGAAATTTTATTTGGTTTTGTTTTGCTTTTGTTTAGTAAGGTTTATAATCTTTTTTTTTTTTAAAGATTTTATTTATTTATTTGATAGACAGAGATCACAAGTAGGCAGAGGGGCAGGCAGAAAGAGTAAGAGGGAAGCAGGCTCCCTGCCGAGCAGGGAGCCCGATGCAGGACTCGATCCCGGGACCCTGAGATCATGACTTGAGCCGAAGGCAGCGGCTTAAACCACTGAGCCACCCAGGCGCCCTATTAAGGTTTATAATCTTTGGGGAAAAATTTATATTCCTTAATCAGCTGTTCTAGGCCTCCAAAATACAGATTAGAATTTCTGAATTTTAGCATTAGTTTTCAGGATACTTCAAGTTGCAATGGCTTTACTTCATCTGGCGATTAAGATTCAATGTCTCAACAGGAGACATTCTACTCTTCAGCACCCAAAGAATCTCACAGAGAGAAAGCCTTTGGTTCTTTTGAAGATTTTATTTATTTGAGAGAGAGAGCAAGCATGCGTGTAGGGGGAGGAGCAGAAGGGGAGGGAGAAGGAGGGGACAGGATCTCGAGCACACTCTCACTGAGTGTGGAGGCTGACACGGGGCTTGATCTCACTACTCCAAGATCATGACCTGAGCCGAAACCAAGAGATGGAGGATGGTCAGCTGATCGGTCTACCCAGGTGCCCCAGCCTTTAGTTCTTTCCACTAGCTGCGAAATACATGCAGTTTCACAGAGCTAAAGTAAATGACAGGTTAGGCTCTCCCCTTTGGCCTCTTTGGCATATTGGACGTTTGTGTTTTTGTTACTATATAACCATGCTTTCATAAGAAGAGTACTCAATACAGTAATAACTCTCCAACTAATCTTCAAATTTCTCACTTTGAGGACTCGAGACATATAGTTATTAATTACATGTGCATGTATATCATTCAAAAATGTATGTTTTTAATAGAGGAGCTTCCAAATATACTCTTCATTAACTACCCAACAGAGTTAAATAGGTGAAATATTTTTGCGATTTAATTTGCATGTAATTCGTTCTCCAAATATAACATTCAGCATTTGGAAAGCATAGTAAGAAATCTCAACTGTTATCATTAACTAATGACATACCTGCCTCCTTCATGAAAATAAAGCTTATTTCACTTTTATGAAGATGTTTATAGGAGCATTTGTATTCCAATTTTTAATACTTGCATTGAGTATACCAATGATGTCTTTAGCATTGTATATATAGTTTTGAAACAATAAAACCTTTTCATTACAATTCCTCATTTAATGTAAAATTTATAATGAAACATTGTGTCTAATATATATTTTAAATAAATAAATTCATATATCTGTATTTATTTATTTAAAATATATGAAAATATATATATATACACACACACATGCATATATGGGTTCATATATCTGTATCTGTATTTATTTATTTAAAATATATATTGGACACAATGTTTCATACACATGTATGTGTGTGTGTATGTGTGTGTGTGTGTGTGTATACATATGTGTGTGTGTGTGTGTGTATATATATATATATATATATATATATATGAATGATAGAATTTGAGGTATGGATACAGACATACACACTCTTATATCTTCTCCAAAGTAGTGGAATGCTTACAATGTTTAACATATTGGAAGTAATTAGAATTTTGTCATGTAATATACCAGTTCTTTCTTTTACACATCTGAAATTTTTATAACTTTTTACATTACTGATACAACTTTTCGTAAATTACAATTTCCCTAACTTGCCTGAGGATTACGGTTACCCGAAGTACTTAATAAATGTTCTCATTCTTGGACCTCAATTCAAACCAATGGAATCAAAATTTTGAGGGTGAACGGCTAGGACAATTGTCATCATCAAACAAGCAGGTAAACTCACTACTCTAGAAAGCATGTGACTCTACAGATTACCTTCAATTAAACACATGATGGAGTGGAACACAAACAAATAGTTTCAGCTGAAAATTAAGTGGGTCCTATGTGAACATCCTAGAGTTGCCATAAAGTGTATAACCTGAAAGGCTTACACAACAGAAATATTGTCTCACAATTCTGGAAACTAGAAATCCAAAATCAAGGTGTCAGCAAGGTTTGTTCCTTCTGAGGGCTGTAAGGGAAGAGTGTTTCAGGTTTCTCCCCTTGATAGTTGTCTTATCCCTAACCCACTTTAAATCCTCCCTCTATGCATGTCTGTATCCAGACTTCCTCCTTTTGTAAGTACTCAAGCCCTGTTGGATTGGGAACCACCCAATGTCCTTTTTTAAAGTCAATTACTTCTTTTAAAGCTCTAGCTCCAAATCAGGTCAGGATTTCATCAAACAAATTTGAAGGAAGGGACACAATCAACCCATAATAGTCCAATGCCAAATATTTATTTTCCAATATTATTCATCTATGTTTAATTTTACTAATTATTATTTGATATATATTCACCACTCATTTATTTCTAAACTTTCCTCCATCTACCATTAGGAGAAAATCACACATGTAGAGAGGCTGACTTTGTGATCAAGGTGAATGTGTCTAGACACTTCCATGGATAGGAAGTACAAAAAGTTCTTATAATCTTAGAGAAATTTCTAATTTGTTTCTGCCAAAACTTTAGAGTTGGGGTAATTCCTCAAAGCTGTGGGGGCAATTCTTTCCCACTTGACATAAATGAGTGAGTTTGCATGTCTCTTTTATGTATGTATACATGTATGTATAGGCGTATGTATTTACTTACTAGAAGACACAGGAACACTTAAGAGAACAGAATGAAAACTGCTGGGTTAGCCTTGGCTGAGGTGAAAAGATCAAAGACAAGGCAGAGCCTTCAAGCATGGGAGCTTTTGTCATGATGAATAATTAATGAGCCCCTGAGAGCACAATCTGCTTTTTCTAAGCATCCAGCCCCGGCATAGTATGGCATATGAATCTCAAGTCCTAAAAGGATTTTTATTTTATAAGCCACCCTGAAGATTTGGGTACTAGATTCTGAAGTTTTTATCTTATGTAACTGGCTTAAAAGAATCATGAACTATGAAGGTCCTAATTCGGTTGTACTTCTATTACTGATACTTTAAAATCTGTACTCTTTCACTTTTCATTTTTCCATTTTATGAATAATTGATACAATTATTCTTTTCCATTTTTAAGATGGATAATGGTTCTCAGATTTTAGGGGAGATATGAAGATAGAATATCTCTACATTTCATCTGTTAAGTACAAGGTATTTCTGAGTCATCAGTTTTCTTGTTCCTTTGTCCCCCCATCACGCTTTATTGACAAAACTCTAATTCTTACATTATCCATCATCCCTGCTACTTTGCACCTGCATTTGGAAAACTAAATTTAGTTATTGAAAAAGACAGAATCACAGTAATTGTTCTTCATTTCAAGAACAATGCATAAGTATCTCCCTGAAGTGGACCATTAGTGTTACCTGGAATCCAACTAGATTTCTCTAATCATTCCTGCTTCTTCTCACAAAGGAGAGAAATCAAAACACTTTCTTTCTCTTGTCAAACTTCTAATATACTTGTCTCCTTAGCTGATAAATTTTCTCTTTATTTTCTAGAAAATAAGAAGCATTTTGAAGAAAAGTTACACATTCTCCCAACACCCCATTTATACACTCCCTGCTTATATGGATATATATATTTCTCTGCCTTGCTTTGTAGCAAAATGGAAGAAACTGCCATGCTTTTCTCTAAGTCCAAAGCCTACCTGTCCCTTATGCATGGGATCCTATGACCTCTCTCCTACTCAAACTTTCTATTTTTACAATAGTTTGTCATATTTCTGTCACCATTATTTTATTTAGTTCCTACAGAATCACTACCAGAGATAGAAAAGTATTCTGTAATACTGTGTTCTATCTCAAAACAAGCCAAATACTTCCTTTTTATAAAAACTTCCTATTATTATTATTATTATTATCACAGAGCACAAGTGGGGTGGTTGGGGGGTAGGGAGAAGGAGAGAATCTTAAGCAGATACCATGCCCAATGTGGAGCCTGAAATCAAGAGTTGGATGTTTAACTGACTGTGCTACCTTGGTGCCCCAAGCTAAATACTTCTTTAATTCAACATTCCACTCTACATACAAGGCTATGTCTGTTCCAATATTAGATAAAACTCCTATATTCTGTCTCCAGTTCATCTTTTATCTTTTTCCCTGGAACAAATTCCAACAAATTCCAAATATTTTATTCCTTCAGGTCAGAGTCAGTTTAAGGTCACCAATGACTTCATATCCCAGTAGGTCTCAGTCATTACTTTGTTCTAATAGTGCCACACACCACAAATCAATCACACATTTTTTTGTGAAGTGTTTTCTTTATTTAATTTCTAGAACATCACTCTCCTGAGCCTCACTCTCTCTGAGTTTTCTCCAATTTTGTAGACTGTTTCCTTTTAGGTTGTTTTGCTGGGCTTGTTAAAAAAAAAATATTCTGAACTTGTTAAAATGGTAAGGAAGATTTTATTCACAGCTATTGTAATAGAGGTAAATGCACTAGGGGAGGGAGACGGAACTCAATTCTGAATATAGCCAAGGCAGCTGGGGATTTGTAGCCAAAGGGCAGAATGAAAGAGTTCAGTGGATAGAAATTGCTAAAAGAAGAATTTAAGTTAGAGAGATTCTTGCAAAACTGACTTAACATGATTCTTACTGAAGGCAGGTCAGAGACTTACACATCGTCGATAGGGGATGAAGACCTTAATCAGATAGCAAGCATGATCAGGTATCAAGGATGGCAGTATTCCCATTAAATTGACGTGGCAGAATTCTTGCCAAGACTAGGCTAAAAAAGCCAAGACACTGTGGGGACTTGACTAAAGTTTGGTCAAGGACAGGATTTTTCTCAAATCCCACCTTTTACTAGTTCTGCATGCAAAATGTCCCAGGACTTTGTCTTTGGACACTTTATCTTCTTTATATTTATCCCTAAGTGATTTCATTCTATACTGTGGCCTTCAATATGATCTATATTTTTCCAATTTTCATATTTTAGTTTCTAACCTGAATATTTTCCCTAAATTCAGCAAGCATATCCAACTGGCTACCAGACAAGCCTGGTTGGATTACCTGTATGAACTGATGTCTCAACATTTCCTAAATCTAATTTTTTATTACCTCCCCTACACTAATACCTCTGCCCTCGGTTTCCCATATCACAGAATCACATTAAATTGTGGAGTTATCTTTCATACTTTATTTATTTCATTATTACATCCATTTTATCATGCCTCTGTGGCTTAATCTTCAAAAAAGTTTCAAAACTTTACCATATCCAGCAACATGATCTAGGCACATAATACCTTCAACTTCTAGCTGTGTATTATGCTAGCCTCCAACAATTCTTGTTTTCACACTTATCTTCTTATATTGTATTCATCACTCAGAAACCAGAGCAGTATTTTTCACATGTAAGTCATATTTGCTCAATGCCCTCCAATGACTTCATATTTTAGAAGGATCTTTGTAATCAAATCTAAGTTCAAGTTCATTATCAGGACATTTGAGGTCTTACCCAGTCTGTCCTTGGAATGTTCTGTCCTTGACAACTTTTGCATCTTTCCAGCCTTTCTTACTGTGTTCCAGCCACAATGACTGACGAGTTTTGAATACTGCACACGTATTCCTACATCTGTGCCTTTGTACTGGATATTCCCTCTTCCAAATGTTGTCCCTTAATTTTGGATATGATTCATTTCCTCACTTAAATTACATCTTTGCTCACATATCAATCTATTCAAGAAGGCTTCCCAGATTCTATATAAATAGACCCACATCCTGATCCATCACTTTTTATGTACAAAGCCTGACTTATATTCCTCATAGCACTTAACATCTATTAACATATTGTTTGCCTACAGCCTACTAAAATATAAGTTAAATTATAAGGAGCATTTTGACATTTTTTTTTCACTGCTGTATCCTAGTACTTTAAAACTTTCATGGTAAGTATTTAATACATATTATTGAATGAATAGAAGTGCACAGAGTGCTCATCAAAGTTAAATACATTTCATTTTGGAAAATATATAGGAAGCACAAGGATATGAATGAATACATAGAAGTAATATTATTAAAATTGGGGAATGAAGATAGGATATAAAACTAGGTCTGCCTTTTATTTTTATTTTTTTTAAAGATTTTTTTTTAATTTATTTATTGGACAGACAGAGATCACAAGTAGGCAGAGAGACAGGCAGAGAGAGAGAGGAGGAAACAGGCTCCCTGCTGAGCAGAGAGCCCTATGCGGGGCTCGATCCCAGACCCTGGGATCATGACCTGAGCCGAAGGCAGAGGCTTTAACCCACTGAGCCACCCAGGCGCCCCTGCCTTTTATTTTTTTAAGTTTTTTTTTTTTTTTTTTTAATTTATTTGACTGAGAGAGATCACAAGTAGGCAGAGAGGCAGGCAGAGAGGGAGAGGGGGAAGCAGGCTTCCTGCTGAGCAGAGAGCCCAATGTGGGGCTCAATCCCAGGACCCTGAGATCATGACCTGAGCTGAAGGCAGAGGCTTAACCCACTAAGCCACCCAGGCACCCTGCCTTATAGTTATTAAAAATTTTTGAACAAAAAACTTGAATGTGCAAAATGTATCCTTAACTTTCTAAAGGAAGAAACAACAAATGTTGGGGAGGTTGTGGAGAAAGGGGAACCCTCTTACACTGCTGGTGGGAATGCAAGTTGGTACAGACACTTTGGAAAACAATGTGACAGTTCTTTAAAAAGTTAAAAATAGAGCTATCCTATGACCCAGCCATTGCACTACTGAGTATTTACCCTAAAGATACAGATATAGTGAAAAGAAGGGTCACATGCACTCCAATGTTCATAGGACCAATGTGCACAATAGCCAAACTGTGGAAGGAGCCAAGATGCCCTTCAACAGATGAATGGATAAAGAAGATTCCATACATACAATGGAATATTACTCAGCCATCAGAAAGGATGAATACCCAACATTTATATCAACATGGAACTGGAGGAGATTATGCTAAGTGAAATAAGTCAAGCAGAGAAAGACAATTATATGGTTTCAGTTATTTGTGGAACATAAGGAATAGCATGGAGGACATTAGGAGAAGGAAGGGGAAAATAAAGGGGGGTAATCAGAGGGGGAGCTGAACCATGAGAAACTTTGGACTCCAGGAAACAATCTGAGGATTTTAGAGGGGAGGTGAGTGGGGGAGATGGTTTAGCCCAGTGGTGGGTATTAAGGAGGGTACATATTGCATGGGGCACTGGGTGTTATAAGCAAACAATGAATCATGGAACTCTTTATCAAAAACTAATGGTGTACTGTATGGTGACTAACATAGCATAATAAAAAAAGGAATTCATGTCCTAACTAACATGATCATAAACATACAGACCTTCCTAAATTAGTATACACACATGGATTTTATTTTTGTCAACTTCTAAGGTTATTCACAGTAAGGCTAATACAGTGTAAGTTTAAGTTGGTGTAAATATATTATAAATTACAACTCAGTTTTCTTTTTCTGGTGTCAGTCTCTGTCTATATTCTTCTCAATAATATTAAACTATCTGAGATGCCTGGGTGGTTCAGTTGGCTAAGCATCTGCCTTCAGCTCAGAAGATTCCTGAGTCCTGGGATCAAGCGCCATGATCCCCAAGTTGGCTCCCTGCTCAGCGGGGAGCCTGCTTCTCCCTCTTCTTCTGCACCTCCCCTGACTTGTGCTCTCTCACATAAATAAATAAAATATTTAAATAATAATAATAATGATATTTCACTATCTCAAGAAGTAACTGAATAGCATTCAAGAAATGATAAAAATCCACAGATTTGAACAAAAAGAAAAATCATGCCTTGAGACATAGTAAATTTGAGTAATTGGCTCAAATTGATACAGTGACTAAATGATGAACCAACAGAATTATAATTCAGAGTTCCTCTTCTTACATAATTCACAGTATTAGAATATGCTTGTACTGTTTAACTATAAAGACTTAATAAGAAGTCGTAAAGTATAGCATGGTGTTGAAGAGGGCTGTTTATTTTCTTTCATGTATGTTTCCGGAAGAAAGGGAAGGAGATAATAACACTGATGCACTGGTCAGAGGATGGAGTGGCTGTAGTTTGGTGAGAAAGGAAAGAACTCTGATCATAGCGAGGCCCCAAAGGAAAAGATGAGAACTCTATTTTCGAAGAGCTTTGGCAGCTAACCTGGACAGATACAATGCTGGAGGAAGAGGCGGTTACATAGGAGAATCAACCAAGAAACACTGCAGAAATTAGACTACAGTGAATGATTCTCAGCAAAGGGGCATGAGAAAGAGATAAACTCAACTGAGTTTTGAAGAGATGTACAGCATCATAGTCAAATAAATATAGGTAGTGCTGGGAAACTAGCCATGAGAAATGCCACAGGTGACTGCAAACATTACAGCAAACTGATAGTAAAGGGAAATATTGAAAAGGGAGTTAATTTGGTAGAGTTATGTTGATGAAAAATGATGACTTTCATTGCGGTGAATAAATAGATACACAAATAGGAATTGACAGAAAACTTATATAGTAGAATAAATCTAAGATGATGTGTGAAACATCCGGGTATTAACGGTTTTATGTAATAAATAGATCAGTATGTGGGTATATAACATCACAGAGAAACTATCTTCAATTTCTGTGTTTTGTATAGTTACTAACGCAGAAAGATACCCCCAAAGCAGGCTCAAATCTGATATCTGCAGGACTCAGGCAAGAATACAAATGAAGTCACTTGGCATACGTCCAAACAGTGAAAACTAATGAATTATTTAATATGTTCCATTCTCCTATCTTGACAAATAAACTTTTACAATAGCCTGGAAACCCAGGTTGGATAGATGGAGTCAGAACTCTATCATCAAGCAGCCCCGGAAGCAATCTTTGATTGCTCAGTTAAAGAGTGTTTAGGTATCTAGAAGACACTTTATCTTGAACAGTTCGACTCACTCCCTGTTGGTGAGAGGTACAGCCGGAGAACATCCTGAACATGGCAGGAAACCCTACTACCTAAATTTAAAAGTCAAACTGTCCGAAGCCTCTGAAATGTCCATAGCATTTTTGCTTGGGCATTATGATCTAGCATAACTTTTAACTTTCATACTTTACTATATTGTATTATTTAAATTCTCTTTCGGGAAATGTTTTAAGTTTGTATTACAAATGGAACAGCATGCATTTTAATTTTACCACCTGATATAGGAAAAATAACTCACCCATTAATAAAACATTATTTAGTATAAACTTTGCAGACCTATAACTTATATCTTCAGGTGAAAAGTATAAGAGACTAGTATGAAAGTATTTAACAAGGTGAATAGAAATTAAAATACTATCTGAACGTAAATATATTTTCAGTAGAGGGAATGTATTAAGATACTGCATTAAACAACAAAAAATATACTTTCTATTTGATATTAGATTCACTACGACTCAAACTGAAATGCAGAAGACCTTAAGTCCATTGTTACATAAAAAAAATCATAAATATTGTAAAATGGGAAGTCACTAGAGAGCTTTTCCTTAAACTTTTTCATTCAGCTTTCCCAAAATCTCTTTATTCTAAAACTAAGAAACTATATTTTAATCTTTAAAGTATATGTTGTAGTTGGAAAAAAAAAATCCAGGAACTGAACTACTGGCCAAGAAGCAAGACATCCTAAATATAAATTTTTAACTTGGGACATATTATTTTTCATTTTGTTTGACTTATCTGCATTTGTTGCTGTGTATTAGGTGAAATAGCAGCCCCATCTAGTCTTGAGGGAGTGGCCTTGACTCAGAGATCAAACTCATCATTCCACCTTACCCTAGCTGTTGGTTATCCCTCAAACTTTTATGATTGTTTAGGTAGCCTGGTTTATTCTTGATAGGCCCCAGTTGTTGAGGGTATGCCAAGACCCACCAGTATTCCAAAAGGAGGGATCTCAGTAAGCACATAATTTTGGGCTAATTGAAAGTGAAATCCTCAGGCTGCAACTTCTAAGGTATGCAGATATATACCTTGTAAGATCACAATCATAAACTCTGCTAGTCTCCAAATCTGGATATCTGGGAGAGATTCCTTGGGAGAGAGTTACAGAAATCAGGCTTAAGGTGAGCATATAAGCTCTTTTTTGGAGGTACCAATAAGCTCTAGTGAGGCCAAAGAAGGGTGCAAAGATGGTGCCTTACCATCAGCTTTCCCTGAGAGTACATTCATAGTCTCAAGATCAATGGCAAACCTGAAGCCTGTTCTGTAGGATGAAATTTCAGGACTAATAAATAGAACTTTTCACTGGCAGATGAGTCTCTGTGTGTGTGTGTGTGTGTGTGTGTGTGTGCATGTTTTAGCCTGCTGTCTGTGCAAAGCCCCGAGTATGGTAGCCTGACAAGAATTGGCTTTTTTTATTTGTTTGTGTTTGTTTTTGGCTTTGTTTGTTTGTTTGTTTGTTTGTTTTTTCCAGTTATCAGAGAACTGTGGGGCATAGAAAACAAGATCCCCTGGCCACCAGGGCCAGGTGACCAAGGGATGGACTCTTGGCAGTGTGGACTACCCTTGTTTGCTGGCTTCATGGAAGCAGCAAGAGCTAACTGTGCCTGTACATGTCCCCCAGTGCTAGCAAGATAGAGAGGGAGTGCAAAATGGCATCCACTGACTACCTCTATCCTTGGAGAAAATCCTGACTGGACCCTGCCCCTCCAGCAGATGATTTATGATAATAAATTGAATCTTTCTTACATATTATCTAGGTATGTTTTGAAGATCTGTTTTTGTATTAGGTCCTGGAGCAAGAAAGTCTGCATGCAAAGCCCTATAAAAGGAGCATCTCAAATTCCTAGAGTCCTTTGGGTCTCCTAGACATAAACACCATTGGTTCTCAGGATCAATGTCTCTCTGGTGCACGTCCAAGGATTGGGTGCCTGATGGGAGGCACCAAACCCCTGCTCTTCAGGGAGAAGTTCCAAACTTGTGAGATCCCTGTCACTGTGTGGGGATGGACTTTTAACAGGACCACAATTCTTCCTTTCTACTCATCTTGATGTGACCATTTTATTCTTTGTTGTGAAAAAACTCTTCAGCTAGTTTTCATTATTTTTCTGAGAGAATAGTTCCATATGTGGCTGTAGGTTTGGTGTACCCATGGGAGGAGGTGAGATTCGATGTGTCCATATGAGGAGGTGAGTTCAGGACCTTCCTATACTGCTATTTTGGACTGCCTAAGTTCAGATCACTTTTAAGTACTAGAAGCTTCATTTGCTACAGTTACCTGGTCTTGCAAAAATAACATTTCATATATCACTCACAGAATTTCCTAGAGATTATTTTTCCTCTGAGCCATCAATATACTGATAAAAAATAGTAATGAAAAACTGCTTTCCACCTAAATGTTAAATCCTTAGCTATATATTTTGTGAAAAAAATTTAAGCATTCACCTGTATAATTGCTTTTCAAATTATGCTTCTCTTCATAAAACTGTTCTACTTATCTATCTTTATAAATATTTGAGGTAAAAGGAGGTTGACTTACTATGCATTTAGTAGTCTATCAGCTGTCTACTTATCGTGTTCAGAAATCCTGCTTATTTTTCATTAATTGCAATATTAATTTCCACAGAAGTATATACTTACATAAATGGATTGATAAGTTCCAGAACTTTATAATTTTTATTACATAAACTACATGATTTTAGTATCCTTAGGACAATTTGAGTTTAAGAACAAAATCAAGTAAGATTGTTTCTATTTATTAAATGGTGCATTGAATAGTCTAATTAAACTGATTTCAGGAAATGATTAATCCAGATTGAATATGAAAGTCATGTCTTAAGAAGTGCAGGAGTGTCACATATTTTGTAAAGTAAGCAGTCAGGTCTCTTCTCTTCTCCTTCCCTAATTAATAAGTCAGTAACACTGACAATGGTACCTGTGAAATGTCACCTGGCCCCATCTCCCTTCTCCCCTTTCTTACTTCCAAATCACACTTAGTATCATCAAAAATGAGGAGATTAAATTGACCATATACTGTACTCTGTCATCTTACATGTAATCAATATATTTAATTGTATAAGATACCACACAAACAAGTATAATTAACATATTAAGGTATTTTTAAAATGTGCTTTAATGTATCTTCAAATTTGTGTATTAAAACTGTATACAGTAATTACCACTCACTATATATGGTATGCAGCGGTACTAGATATTTGGAATTTTAATGTGTATTATAGATGATTTAATCTCTGACTTCAAATGTTTCCTAACTCTTTAGTCCTAATCAACCATTTATTTACCTCTTTTTATAACTGGAAAATGTGGCAGACACATAGTAGAGAAATATATTGAAGTGGATTAAGTGGTTTTTCAAAAGTCTGTCCCAAGGCCCAGCAGGAGGTCTTCTACCTTGATGCCTAGAGACACAGTAGGCTTTATCCACCTATTTTAACTCTTTTATACACAGACACAGGCACACAGACACACACACACACACTACTGAGCCTACTGGGTCATCCTCAGGGTTAAAATGCAGAACAACAACAAAAGAACAGCAAATAAAACTTCCTGAGCAACAAGAACTCTTAAGGCTTCAACTCTTTCAACTGTGCTGTTTGCAATTAATGGTGCTGCAAAGATAATGTAAAAGTTTCACATCTTGAATCATATCCACAAACCCACTCTGGTAAGAAAACTTAGTTCTCTGAGAGTGGTAAAAGTAGGTTAACCTTTGCATTATCAGTTGTATCTCCTGGCATTTTCTAAATAAGATCACATCACTGTAAACATGGTAAGACACATGTCTTATCCGTCATGGATTTGACTCATGTTTTGCACCATGAGAGAGTGGCTATTTCTTTGTGATATGTTCCTGATAAGGAGGAATCCAGTTTAAAGCCAAAATTTATTTGAAAATTGCCAAGAAAGGGCATCTGGGTGGCTCAGTTTGTTGTGTCTGCTCTCGGCTCAGGTCATGATCCTGGAGTCCTGGGAATGAGCCCCACATCAGACTGCCTGCTCAGTGGGTAGTCTGCTTCTCCCTCTGCTCCTCCCTCTTCTTGTGCTCTCTCTCTCTCAAATAAATAAGTAAAAATTTAACAAAAAAATTGCCAAAAAAAAAATGAAATTTCCATTGGTATTTGTATTTTAAATATTCAAGTTGAGAAATCATTTTCATTCAATTTTGCTAAGCAAACAGTCTAAACCAATATAGGATACAATCATTCTCAGCTAAATATATTAATAATATCTGAAAGAGAAGTGCTTGAATAGTGAAGCACAGTTTAGCCATCTCTGTCAGAGTATTTAAATAAATAATATCAAAAGCAAATGTATTATGATGGGGCTTAGACTTCTACTCTCCTAGCCTAAAAGATTTGGTCTGGCTTAAAAATCTAGTTATGAGACGGATTGAATTCGTGGGGAAAGAAAGCCCCATTTGTTGTTAATTATGGGTTTAAAATCACAGAGCACATCCATTTACTCACATAATTAAATCCTATATATCATATATCCTTATCTGGGTGTTATTTTTCTTTTCCTTTTCCTAAAAATGCTAATAGACAGATATTATCATTTAGATAATTTTGAAAGATCTTTTCTAGTGTAATATAAGAATGAAAAAGGAGGAAAAGCCTTTCTGTTTGCTCTTTATCATAGAAAATGATACTATAAATCCAATTAACTATGTTAATATTTCAAAGTGTTCTCACAAGTTTATGTTTTAGGTTCTTATTATCCATTGAGTGATTTAGGGGCCATTAACTGTATACATGAAAACAAAAAGCAACAGGCTCATATTTTAAAACAAGAGCCTGCAGAAACATGGTGCCCTGGTATTCCTGAGTAGAGTGTTAATAGTGAACATTTCCTTGTTTCAAATACAACTTCTGAAGATAATACAATTCGTCTTAAACATACTTTTCACAACCTGTTTTATGATTTATTTTCACTCTATTATTTTAATGACTAATCTACCACCTCCATGAAATTTTAGTAGAGAATCATCTCTATTTAACTCTTTCAAGATGGAAACACAAATCTTTTTCCAGCAAGAGTTAATTTACAGCATATTTCCTTCAGATTTATTTTAACCAATCAAAAGAGAGTATTTCCTTTCATCCTTATTGGTTATTAATTACTATAAAATTAAAGCTGTTTTATAACTTTGTAGGTAACATCACCTAGTGTCTCTGTGTTTATATTTGGCTATTGCTTTCATCTTATTTAAATTCACTAATCATCATAAGTGAAATAATAAAATAAATGAAAATCAATGAAGCCTATGCAAGTTTCATAAACAATGATTATTAAAATAAATTCTTGAGGTCTGTTGGGACAGTGACTACTTGAGGAAAGAATCTATAAAAGATAAAATGTTAGAATACTAAACTTATAGATAATTTACTAGGCTTCCACATTATAGATGAGAAAACCAAATTCTAAAAGAACCAGGATCCCTGATTTACATTCCACAGAACTTTTATTTATATAGTATTCTTCCTTTACAAAATTACTGTCTATAAAGTACCTGATAGCATGCTAGGTATATTAGCTGATCATTTGTTCTCCTAGCTCCACCTAGTCTAGATTTATTGAAAAACAAAAACAAAAACAAAAACCTCCCTTTTAATCCAAAAAGCAGTATATCACTCTACTTGACTTTATGTGGAACAAAACTAGCTAAAACCAGAAGAAAACATTCTCAAAAGCAAACCAGTTATTTCAAATGTATTCCTTATGTAAGTGAATCCATGCCTTATAAAATCATCTGAAACAAGCAGTAACTTTCCATATTCCATATTTTTTTAAAAATTTTATTTATTTATTTGACAGACAGAGATTACAAGTAGACAGAGAGGCAGGCAGAGAGAGAGGGAAGCAGGCTCCCTGCCGAGCAGAGAGCCCGACGTGGGACTCAATCCCAGGACCCTGAGATCATGACCTGAGCCGAAGGCAGCAGCTTAACCCACTGAGCCACCCAGGCGCCCCCATATTCCATATTTTTAAATGAAGTACAATTTAGGCAATTTTTAAAATATATTATTAAGGTTTAATTTTTTCAAGATAAGAGAATTATATAATTTGTTCCTTGATTTATCAAGCTATCAAAAATAGTATTCTTTCTTTTACTCCCTGTTTTATGTTAAACTTATATCTCATCATCAAATTCCTACCAAGGTGATAAATATGATTGTGTTTAAGATTTTCCCAACAAATAGCATTCACCTTGGAAGATGATGAATTGATATATCTCCATCGTAAAATGTCCAAACTAATGCAGTCAATTCATCCATATGGCCAGAGTGTTCTTTTACTGATGGACACCCTCTGACAATTTAATGCTTCATTTGCTTAGCTGGTACTTCATTCAACTTTCCTAAAAAAAAAGTTATCTGGTGACTTTCAGAAGGTATAGAGGAAGACACTCAGATGTATCTCTCATTTCCAACTACTGCTCTTTCTCATCTCTTTGCTTCTTCTAGGATATAAAGTTTTGTTGCTCTTGTTTGTGTTTTTTAAATTAATCATTATAGTTATAAAAGGAAATGCTGAGTTAGTAAAGAATTTTTTTAAATATTAATTACTGATTGAAACTATGTCATGTAAAAGAATTTGTCTTGTCAAGCCATTTTTCCATGTATGGGAGGAGAGGCATAAAGAATGTAAGACACTGTGTAAGATGCATAAGACAACTTTCTTAAAATTTAGTTAGAGAAACAAAGCCTACACAAATAAAGAAAACAAAAAAATATATATACAAACATATTCATTTATTCTTCAGTAACTATTAATTTATTAAATATTTCACTTATTTATTTGATAGAGAGAGAACAGCGGGAGGAGCAGAGGGAAAGGAAGAAGCAGACTCCCTGCTGAAAAGGGAGCCCAATGTTGGGCTTGATCCCAGGACACTAGGAACTTGACCTGAGTTGAGGGCAGTTGCTTAACCAACTGAGCCACCCAGGAGCCCCTTCAGTAACTATTGATTGAACAACAACTCTGTGCCAGCAGCTGTTTTAGGTAATAGGAATACAGCAGTGGATCTGGTTTCTGCTCTCATAAAGATTAGGCAAAGCAAATGAGCAAAGTAATGAAAGGGAATAGATAGTTGATGGGTTTGCTACTCTAAAATTGCACGATGATGAAAGACCTCTGAAATAATGAGACATCTGGTCAGAGATCTAAATACAATAAGGGAACAAGCTTGGTGCACATCTGCTGGAAGTTACCTGCAGAGGAAATGGCAATATGGCAATATGGCACCCTAACTCAGAACTGAAGTTGGCCTGTTCAAGACTGGGCAAGTCTTGGGTATAGAAAGTAAGAATATGTGAGTGATAGCAGAAGACAATAGGAATCATATAAGGCTAGGAACTCTAACAACAAAAACAGATTTTGTTCAACAAAAGGCAGTTATTTATTTATTATTTATGACTTATCTAGTTGATGGAGTGTGACATTGCTGAGCTTAAAAATCAGAAAGAACACATGGAAAATAAAATTACGAATCAAAATATTCTATATTATCTTTGGATATTGGGCTATGAGTGTTATCTATTATCTTCTTTTTTCTTCCAGTGATTTTTCATTTATCTAAAATATATTTATATTAAAGTAACATTTAATTCCTGATATTGTATCGACAATTGACTTCTTAAAAGGGAGAGATTCCACAGGGAGGTCTTAATAACAGATGTACCACATGAGATTTGTGGGTAAGTAAACTGGGGTGTTAACCCAGCTCTGGCTGGATTTAGATCTGAAATCTATCTGCCAACACTACTGCTTTCATTGCATCATGGTCTATCTGTTTGAGACACGTAAAGGATTTGAAAGCCTAGTGAGAATTGTCTAATGAATAATGTAGACAATATTCAGTGAAATTGGAAGAATAAGTGATCACTGTGAACTTGGACTAGACAACAAAAACATGTCTAGCTCTTCAAGTTGGTAAAGGCTTTTAGAGAGTAAAGGTGCATCTGTTTTAAAATAATATGTAAACATATACTAAATCATCAAGAGATTGCCAGGGCAACCAAAATGCAAAAGACAACATAAGCACAGAGGATGAGAAAATGAAACCATATGGTCATCCACATTACTATTGATATATATGAACTTCACAAAAATTGGTACAAATTCTACTAATTGTTTATAATTTATAAACATGTTTATTTAAATTCATGTTGTATGTTTTTTCTATTTTTTTAATTTACACAATGATACTGTAATCTTTCAGAGGCTTTGGATACATAGTTTAAAATATCTGAAGAATATTAGGGGAAATAAAAATTTACTTATTTTAGAAAAATATATAGTATGAAAAAAAGTTTACTAGTTGTAAAGAAAGAAAGATCAATGTACTTCTCTTAGTTGATACATCGATCTACCCAACATGAATACTGCTTAGCTGCACAAAGATTTATTATTTTTACCAAATTATTTACAGAATATTTATTTATTTATTTGACAGAGAGAGAGAGAGAGAGATCACAAGTAGGCAGGGAGGCAGGCAGAGAGAGGAGGAAGCAGGCTCTCTGCGGAGCAGAGAGCCCGATGTGGGGCTCAATCCCAGGACCCTGGGATCATGACCTGAGCCGAAGGCAGAGGCTTTAACCCACTGAGCCACCCAGGCGCCCCAGAATATTTATTATTTACAGAATATTTTATATAATCTCTAACCCTTTTTAAAAAATTCTTTCTTCCTTCCTCTATTCTTATGTTTTATTTCTTTTACATCACTGAATTACATCCTTTAGATTTTTTTCAACAAATTATTTTGATTAAATTAAATTCAGAGTACTATTTTTGTAGTTTTATCTTCATTTTCTTTCCTGGTGTCCTTACGCCTAAGTTTAAAATAGAGCTCTACGTAAGATTTTAGCTCAATTTATATATTCTGATGGACTCAGAAAATATTTACAGAATGTAAGAAATCATTTTACAATTTTCCAGGCAATAGAGGAAAATACCTTTGTTAGAAGAGATCAATCACAGCAAAATAATGGAGCTAATATCCACCTTTCAATTTTTTTCATTTATTCATGCATGTGTAATATTTTTGTCAAGGACTTTGCTAAGAGAATACCAGGGTAACAAGGAGATACAGCATAAGAGTGACAATAAGTTTCAAGCATTTCTTGTCGGATATTGGCAGCTCTCCAGCACCGAGTTGGGAAACTTACAGAGTAACCTGCAAGACCGTTGTACCAATGCAGGAGGTAGAATGGCCTCCACAAACAGCTTCACACGGCTGCTGCCCAGGCCTGCCCTCAGTTTCTCCTCACCACACCTCATTAGACCTCTTCTATTGGGGACCCCAGCCAAACCTGCCTTTCTGCTCTTCCCATGATCTTCCTCTTCTGGCTGTATCATGTCAACTCTTCTTTCTCCTCTGGAAAATAATTTTATGCCTCCTTTCCTCCCCATACTAGGTCCTTCAGGACATGGCGACCCTATACATAAAAATCCTCACACACTGACCAATATTATCACTTTATTTGCTTTCTAGATTTAGAGTTTAGACCAAGCCCCTCAAAACAAAAACAAAAACAAAGCAAAACAAACAAAAAAACCTTATCTTGTCGTAATGTAAATCAATACAAGTAGAAATAAGATTAGAATTTACTGAGGAGGCAAAAGGATGAGAAGTGAAATTTTGACCAATAACTTTTTTTTTTTTTAATTCCTATAAGGACTTTAAAAAGTTAACCTTGGTGACATATAATTGACATATATAATTGTAAGATAGGGGTTCCTGGGTGGCTTAGTAGGTTAAGTGTGTGACTCAAGCTCAGGTCCTGGGATTGAGCCCCACATGGGGCTTCCTGCTCAGTAGAGAGTCTACTTGTTCTTCTACCCCTCCCCCCTGTTCACGTGCTCTCTCTCTCTCTCTCTCCCTCTCAAATAAAATATTTTTTTGAAGGAACACATTCTTTTTTTTTTTTTTTTTTTTTAAGAATTTATTTATTTATTTGACAGAGAGACATCAAAAGTAGGTAGAGAGGCAGGCAAGAGAGAGAGGAAAGCAGGCTCCACGCCAAGCAGAGAGTCCGATGCGGGGCTTGATCCCAGGACCCTAAGATCATGACCTGAGCCAAAGGCAGAGGCTTAACCCACTGAGCCACCCAGGAGCCCCTCAAATAAAATCTTTTTTTTGAAAATTGTAAGATATTTAATGTGTACATTGTAATGATTTGATATAGTTATACATTGTGGATGGATTCTCTTTATCTAGTTAATTAAAATATCTGTCAGCTCACATATTTACCTTTCTTTTGGTAGGTGGGGGGAGGAAGAGAACATTGAAGATCTTCTTTCTTAGCAAATTTAAATTATACAATGCACTGTTATCAATTATAGTCACCATGTTTTATAGTAGATCTTCAGACTTTTTTCATCCTATAGCTGAAAGTTTGTACCCTTTTGATGCAGATTTGAAAACCCTTTACACTGGATACACTGACTATGAGAAATTATAACATATGTAATCATGGATTGTACAGTGAGGAGGCTAATATTTCCAATTTCTACATCCGGACCTTAACGTTTGGAGAGATCAAGTATTTGTGAGGATTTTCTGACCTAACCTTGGTGTCAGATAGTGACATATCTATGGACAAACTAAGAACCAGACTATTTAAAAGGAAATATATGTTAAGAAAAATGCACATAGAGGTGCCTGGGTGGCTCAGTGGGTTAAAGCCTCTGCCTTCGGCTCAGGTCATGATCCCAGGGTCCTGGGATCGAGCCCTACATCGGGCTCTCTGCTTAGCGGGGAACCTGCTTCCCCCTCTCTCTCTGCCTCTCTCTCTGCCTACTTGTGATCTCTGTCAAATAAATAAATAAAATCTTTAAAAAAAAGAAAAGAAAAAAGAAAAATGCACAGATTTTTGATCAAGCAATCAAGAATTTTTTGATATTATTGACTGTTAAAACAGAGTATATGTTGGATAATAAAGTGAAGAGTAGAAATAAAATTTAAGTCACACAGACTGGCAATGAATGATAGAAGAAAAAAGCAGAAGTGTCCAGAATTAAAGGGGATTATTATAATTATTATAATTCTGCTTCCAGATGAAAGAAGCTGGATATTGAGTACACATAAAGCAAAAAATACAAGGAACTACATTAAATAAACAGTTGAAGGTGGAAAGAGAAAAAAAAAAAAAAAAAAAGCTGTGCCAAATACTGAATCTAGGATTTGCAGAAATGTCAGTGATAGATATAAGAGATGAAAAAAAGTCTATAAAGAAATGTTTACTCTTCTTTGGTTAATGGCTAAAAACCAAGTACAACATTGAAGAAGGTGAAAACCGCTTCCCTCAGGGCTAGCAAAACCAAACATACGCATCTGTGTTGTTGTCCACACACAGATAAGCAAACACCTCACAGCAACAACAGTATGTGAGCATCTGAGAACAGCATCTAAAATTGGCATGAAGTCCTGGATGCAAAAGTTTTGTTTTTCACAAAATTATATATTTGACTGGTTACATAAATCTATCATTTATTTCATATAAAAGACACATCTGGTAATATAAATGTCGATTGGTTTCTATAACCAATTCCAATACAACACCCATCACAGTAAAGAATTAATGGCAGAAACAAAAATCAAGTACTATATTCTAGAATTGGGAATGATGTAACTTGGAGGAAAGTGCTTTATAACAAAGAAACAACATAGGAATGTAGTGTTCTGATTTAACTTGGTTTGACAAACCTGACACAGAAAAGTACTGAAACGGACAGCTAAGTAAGTCTTCAAACAAAATCTGACAATATTCTTTGTCTGCTTTTCCTTCATTATTTTAAATTATTCATCAAAAATGACTTAATCATTTAAATCATAAATGGAAGGTCTTTTATGTCTAATATGGCACAAAATAAGAATTTAGTTCCTTGGTGCCAGTTTACCTTACCATTATTTCAATTATTTTACTTTGTCTATATGGTGACTATATAAAAAATACAGATTTAAAAATCACTATTTTTGTAAAGAAAATGAAGTGAATGCAGTTGTATAAAATATGTTTTTTATTTTCCATATTCTGTTTGTAGATCCTTGTTGACCCTGAAGGTACTGTGCATCAGAGTTAGCTCTGAAAATATCTAAAAAGAGCAAACAACTCATAAGGAGTGTACCTTTTATATGCAAGCCAACCAAAGGCCACCAATAACCACCTGCTTTATTGGACTCCTACTTGCTGGGCCATTAACCACCTAAGGACAGGTACTAGACAAGTAAGGAAAGCCCCTACATCTCAAAGCCCACTGAAATTATGCAAATTAGTCAATCCCAAACCTGCTTATTCTGTCTTGCTCATCCTTCTTATGGAAACCTTAAAACCTTTCATGTGTTCTCTTCCCCCCCATTTCTCTCTTGCTCCCTCTTACCTCCTGGCCAATCACGGGGCTTTCTGTGCGGTCCTGCCTTCTGCTTCTAGGGAACCGTGACTAGAAATTTCTTCCTTTAGGACTGTCATTTCCATTCACTTCTGCATGTCTTACCATACCTGATTAAAATAGATTGCAGGTATCCCTAAAACAGCAGCCTTTTCTATAAAATCATAAAAACAAAGGTCATTTGATAACAACTTTTTATTTTGTTATACAATGACATTATAATTAAAATGACCTTTCTACTATCAGCATAATTTTGTTATAATTTAGATATTAAAGCTATGGTCACAAAAATAATTGTAAGGATTTTAAATTTTAATTGGACAATTTTTTATTTAAAACATCAGATGCATAAACTGCAAATTTGTAATTGCAAATGTAACTTTAAAAAGTCCTAACTTTATTAGACTACTTCACCATGCCTTGTGTAGAGTGAAGCACTTTTACTAATTTAAATGTATGTCAAATCCTAATTTCATATAGTTCTTTGATGCTCCTTGAGTCTGCCCATGGAGATACAAAAATTATGATTTTTAAATTATATTATCACTGAATATAATTGTTACAATATTAATAGCTGGAACAGTCATGGCAAATATATTGCTTTTACTTTTTCTTTTCAATTGCATGGAAAAAATATTTTCAACCGTAGAGAATGTGTTGTGATGTTATGTTCATCATTCACAAGAAAAACTTACACTACTAATTTCAAGTCAAACTTGGCTGCAATGAAAAGAAGATGAATATTATATAAAGTTCGTATTTATTCTCTCATATCATTGCTTTACACTTCTTCCTTGATAATCCCAATTGCACTGCCCCAGATTCAAAGCAATCCATTTTGTCTAGATCCCTGAGAGTACTGCTTTCTCCTTACTGCACTGTACTTTAATCAAACCAAGAAATTCCTACATAACCAGACATCTCATACTAGGATGTAGGTCAGGGAAGAGGAAAATCAAGAAATAAGAAGTGCTAATAAATATCTACCGTTCATAAGGGGAGATTCCACAAAGACGGAAAATCCATAGAAGAAAAGGAGAAAAATACGGGCCTCTGCAGATTTCTCAACTTTGGAACTTCCTTAATCAGCAATTGTTAAGACACATGGGGATCAGCACAGCTCGCCAGCTTTTTTTCCTACTAAATACAAACATTTTAAACCTTGCACAACTGCTAACTGCTATTAACATGTATCATTTATAAATAAAGAGATTTCTTTTATAGTAAAAACATAAGGACATAATACTGGTACCTCTGATTATGGAACCTTACAGGTTTTATAGAGAAGCAGTAAACTCCTGGGGGATTGACCTTCTGGGCAGGGTGTGTGGGAGCTCAGCGCTTTTCACTCCTGCCTTCCTGCCTTTGCATGTGAAACTGCTTGGCGTCCCTTTGAATGGATTCCCTTGTCATGATTTAGAAAAGTTCATCCAGTGGGGTTGGTATATTAGGGCTGCTTTATAGCAAAGTATCACAGACAGGGTGCCTTAATCAACGGAAACTCATTGTTTCCGAGTTCTGGAGACCCAAGTCTCAGATCAAGGTGTCCGCATGGTTTGTTCCTTCTGAGGGTCGTGACAGAAGGATCTGATCCAGACCCTTCCCCCTGGCCGGTACATGACTGTCTTGTCCCGGCATTTTCACATCATCTCTGTTCCTGTATGTGCCCAGAGTTCCTCTTATAAGGGCACAAGTCTATTGGATTAGGGCCCTCTTTAATGACCTCATTAATTTAATTACCTCTTTAAGGACATTATCCTCAGTCACACTCTGAGGTAATAGGAGTTAGGACTTCAGCGTATAAAATTGGAGAGGGACACAATTCAGCCTGTAACAGAGGGCATTTCTGATTATTGAAAGCTGTGTCCAAGAGGTATTCTCACAGAAGGAGTAATGGCAGTGCCATGAAGAATATTTTCCCAGTCTAGAATTCAGTGTGTGAGGTTTACAAAAAAGAAGCAGCAAAACAAGTGCTCAACAAAGACATGTCAGTGAAAGTAACCATAAGTCACCGGTTTACCTTCTAGCATTCTTTCTGGGCAAATATAACACTCTAAGCGTGAAATTCACCTTTTCCAAATAATTTTTCATTTCCTAAAATTCCTTCACTTTTTCATTCTTCTACTATTATGCAATCCTGTCTTAAATTTATTTGTCAAAATATTGCTTCTTCTTTCTGTTCCGTCTCAATGCCTAACTCTTTCAGGATGTCATCTGTAGGGTAAGCGCAGGGTAACCAGCTTGTACAGGCACATCCTGAATGTCCCTGTGTAATCATCATCTTGAGAATGTAGCGATCCCATCCTCCTGCTATATTCCCATCAAGCAGAATATGTAGAAGAACATGTTCCGCATTCAAGGTCAGAGGCTCGGGGATGGCCAACCCAGAGTGTCTCCTTTGTAACAAAGAGTGTTCTGGGCTAGGCTTTGATTTCTTCGGAACCCTGGCCGTGCAAGGAGGGAGAAGCTGCAGATAGCTGCTAGGCTAAGTGGCTAAGCTATAAAAAGCTTGCCGCACGGAGATCCCAGCAGTAGATACTTTGTCCAGTCTGCTGCTCCTGGACTCCTCGTGTGTAAGTTCCCCCAACAGACGTGTGTCTCGATTGCTGTCTCTGGGTCATTTCTTCTATCTCATTCACCATTGGCTTATAGTCAGGAGGATCGGGTGTAGCTACCCAATGAATAAGCCAGTCCAGAGGCCAGAGGAAAACCTGGGATGTTGGAAAATGGAAAAGGGAAATATGTGGGGGAATTCCTAAGTTGGCCATTGCCCTCTGTGGGGGAGGGAGGTGACCCACATGTCTGGTATTTGTAGACTGCCCCATGAGTATGGTGACACCCTCAAAATGCTAACCAGTCTAATGCACTTGTGAGAAGAATGTGCTCTGTGGTAAGGAAGGGAAGCATATGGTAGCCACAGTTGGCTGGCCTCCACTACGGGCAGTCTGACCACCAATGGCCGGCTGGAGGCTGAGGCTCATGTCTGGGAGTTAAAAGACAAGCCAAGATTAGAAAAGAGCATGGAAGTAGCCCCTAAGCTGATGGCCTCAGGACTGGTGGAAGGTGGGCAAAGAGGATAATAAATGAGAGACCTTGGTGTGTTGTTTTGCAAAGCTAGGAGGGCACAAGCTGCCCCACATTAAGATCTGGGCCCTTGCAACAAAGCCTGATTAGGAATTGATGAGAAAACAGACAAATACCCCATGTTTTCTGACCCTTAACACATAGGAGATTTTTACATAGTAATTACCCCCTAAACCTTTTTCTAGAATAAAACTTGCCTCCTTTCTCTGTCCCTTGAAGTTGTAAATCTGATCATGGTTTTAAAATGAAAACACTCCAGGAGATAGCCAAAACATTGTCCACAGAGACTGGAGAAAAATAAAGGGGGTCAGGGGCATGGCAGGAGAGGCTCTTTAAAATTAAGACCACTACAAAGGATAAAGAAAGCAACTCTCTGTGTAGGAAAGTAGGAGAATTACAGTGTTTCTATGTTTTGTCCTTTCCAGGTTTATAAAAAACTCTCATCAGATCTTTAACTGTGGCCACTTTTAAGTCTTTTGTTATTTACAGAGTCATTGTTTAACCCTGATGCTTTGGCAAAAATGTGTTCCTGCAAAAGTACTTCATCTTCCAGGAGGATCATGGAAAAGGCTTTGACAAGTACAGGTTTCTGATAACTACAATCCATTTGCCTTCATGTAGGAGGGACAGTGACAAGCCCTTCAAGCCACCCCCAAGGCTACCTCCATGGCCCCACAATACGTCAAGGGATGATGGCCTGAGACCAACCTTCTTCTCCTTCCCCACATCAGTGAGATGGGCACATTACACTCATGATGTATCGTTAAATGTGAAGACTTGCCTGTGGTACAAGACACCTTGCTGGTTTTGCTGGAGGATCGTGAGGGAGAGGATAGGCAATGAACCCACAGAAAATTAAAGGTGCTGGCTTCTCAGTCAAGTACTTGGGTGTTATCTGCTCCAGTAAGACAGAAGTTGTCCCTGCAGCAGTTACTGATAAAATACAGGCACACCCACGTCTTCACACCCCAGAGCAGCTGCCAACTTTCCTAGGTCTCTTAGGGTATGGGCGTCTGTTTATCCCTTGCCTGACTCTATGGCTTTGGCCCCTTTCTAGACTGGTAACACACACACACACACACACACACACACACACACACACACACACACACACACGAAGCCCAATGGGACTGGTTCTCAAAGGAAAGTGAAGCATTTGACCAAGCCGAGGTGGCCATTAAACAGATCCAAGCCCTGAGTTCTCTGGTACAGGGACAGCCATGCCAATTGGATGTAGCCAGCTTTCCAGAAAGGTCTGGATGGAGCCGGTGGTAACAGCAAGGGCACAAACAAGTACTGTTAGGCTTCTGGTCACAATTGTGGAAAGGAGCTGAGACACAATACAGCGTTTTGGAACAAGAGCTGTGTGTTACCACTTATCATGCCTTCCAGAAAGTAGAAAACATCCCCAAAGGGATCCCAGTGCCTGTTCACGCTCCACATCCTGTAACAGGATGGCTAAAGGATACGTTCCAAAAGCCCAAATCACACAGTGCCCAAACCTAAACTGCAGCCAAAGGGCATGCCCACTTGCAACAGCATCCCCTCTTGACAAAGAGCCCCCGTGGTGTGGAGTTACACTCCGTTCTTGGCCTGGTGATCTATGTGACCTCTAAAAGACAGCCATTCCCGGAGGCAGAAGAGACACCACAGCTGCCATCCTTTGTGCAGGAAAGAGACAGACCAATTCCTGAGCGTGCCTGGGACACTAATGGGTCAGCAAGGGGCAAACCCTGCACCTGGATAGCCATTGCCATCCAACCCTGCACCGACACTATCTGGATAGCCTCTGGCCCTGGACACGGTACTCAGTGGGCCGCACTGCGAGCAGCATGGATGGTATTGCGCCAGGAGCCTGACCTCGTTGTTCTACGCACAGACAGCTGGCCGCCTACAGAGGACTGACCACATGGCTTCTCTAATGGGAAGCACGGGACTGGACGCTAGCAGGGCATCTGCTCTGAGGCAGCAACGTGTGGAAGGACATACTCCGACACATACAAGGTACAGACATCATGGTCTATCATACAGATGCACCCAAGGCATACACCCTGCTTGTTAATCGACAGGCTGATGAGTTGGCCTGTGTCTACCTCTTGGAAGATACGCCAGCAGAAACCCCTGCCACCTGGCTACACACGAAGATGGGACATTGAGGGCAACGGACCCGGTGGGCTATTGCTAAAAACTAGTGCTTACTGCTACATTAGAAAGACATTGGAGTTGTCTGCCAACAATGCCCAACCTGTGCCCAGGAATGACCGTGACCTTTGCCAAGAGACACCAGACAGATAGTAAGGAGGTAGCACCCTGTTCAGAGATAGCAGATCAATTACATTAGCTTGATTACATTTTACAGTTTCTTAGCTATTTGTACATAATGGATACATTGCTCCTCTCTGATGGCTGATGTTATGCTTTGACACGTGCCGAAGCTTATTCAGAACCCCGACAAGCCTACCCCAGGAAGCGTGCTATGCAGAAGGCCACCACCTGTGGTCTGGAACAGGTGTGTGCCGTATACGGGCTACCCACTGACACTGACAGCAACGGAGACTCCCACTGTTTAGGATGTGAAATGCAGAAGAAGGCCCAAGCTCTAGACATCCTCAGCATTTCCACCTACTATACAGTCCCACTGTGGGTGGACTGATAGAACGCACCAATGGATTGTTAAAACAAAACTTTGAGAAGAAACCTATTCACTGGCCTTTTAGACACGCCACCTGCCAAGAGCTTTATCCATATTAAATGAGCATGTACATTCCAATTGGTCCAGTGCCTCTCTACTCACTCTCTAATCACTCAAGGAGCTGCCACCACCCTTAGAATACAAGGAGGCAGCAGACAAGAAGGATGTTCTTTGCCACAGGTGGGGACACAAGGTAACTTTTTTTTTGCCCTTGTCACAAGATCTGCCTATAGGGGAACATACAATTAAATGACCCTGGAATTGGCAGACAAGTCCGCGATGGTTTGGGTTTTCAGTCCATCAGGAACAGGGATAAGACAGGACTTAACCATCACTCCATTTCTCCACCCCACTCCACCCAAGATAATGAAGGTGCATAACCCCAGGCGAATCAGTTAAAAAGGACACTATCATGATCGCCTTATGGGAGCATTGTTATACTTCTGCTGTCCTTTTCAGGTTTGCCCCACCTCATAACTGAGAAGAGGGCAAAGGATTTGGAGCTATAAACCTAGAGAGAAGCCACTGCTGGCGTGGTGTCAGCCCAGAATAACACCACCACCTGAATTCTATTAGACAATCATGACTTGCCTTTTCTGGTGCCTATTGAACATCTTACTTTTTGACCTTAGATTCTCCATGGGAAACCTTCTTGCTGATTGGGTCCTGAAGGCAGCTTCTATACAGAGTAAGACCAACTGTTGGGTATGTTGTGAATGCCCCTAGTGGTGACTACAGGCTTTCCCCGGAGAAATGCATTTTTACAGTGTTTTCGCTATCTGTGCTGTATTATTTGGGTGCTGTGGCTTGTACTGTTGCTATGGGATTTGGATGCAATGCACCTCGGCGTACCTGGGCCCAGGGACACTGTGGAAGAGGGGCATGCAACGAGTATATGGGCCATCCCAGGTATGCTGGGGTGGAGTATTTGGTACATGCTGGATAGTTAGCTTGCACAAGCCCACCCAGAATGTTCCTGCTAATTACTATCTTGAGAATATAGAGATCCCGTCCTCCCTCTATATTCCCATCAAGCATCAAGCAGAATGTGTAGAAGAACATGTGATTCAGCATTCAAGGTCAGGGGCTCCATGGGTGGCAAACCCAAAGTGTCTTCTTTGTAACAGAGAGAGTTCCCATGGCAGGCCTTGATCTCTTTGGAACACTGGCTGTGCAGGGAGGGAGAGGCTGCAGATAGCTGCTAGGCTAAGTTGCTGGGCTGTGAAAGCTTGCTGTATGCCTTCATGATGCTTTGCCCCATCTGTGCTCCTGGACTCCCCGTACGTAAGTTCTCCCAACAGACTGGATTGCTGCGTCTCAGACATTTCTTCTGTCTTGCTGGACCATCACCCACCCTTGCCTAACAGTCTGTTAGGGTGCAGCTGTACCTCATCAGTCCCCAACCCCTATACTATAAATAAACTCTTCCTCCTCCGCTTTCCTCAGAAGTTAATAATTTTGTGTCTTCATCATGCTATTCCCTTCGTAATTCAGTCTTATAACCACCGACCATACAGAAAAGGCCCAAGCTCCTTACCCCCACCCCCCCACCCCCGGCCCAAAAAGATCTGTAGTATTTGCTCCTGACAATCTCTTAGACTTCATCCCCTTGTTCACATACATTGTTCACCCATCCCAGCTATCCGGGGGCTCTCTTCTGTCCTCCCCATATGCCAAACTTGTTTCCCCTGGTTCCCTTCCACTAGTTCTTGCTTCTGCCTCATAAACTCTCCCTACATGGGATCACATCACAAGTTCCTCCTGGTCCCTGAAACCTTGGCTTAACTGATTCCATCTCAGAGACAGTTTCTCTGACCACCAATTAGAAGTGAACTCCCAGACACTGTTATTTCAACTTGCTTGATTTATTAATCTGTTAATCTCTAATCATTTCTTATAAATTCACAATTCATTTGTTGATCTTTTTTTGTCATTCGGAATCATCATATAAACTCTAGGGGAGCAGAAACATATCAGGTTCATTCAACTCTCAAGATAACCAAATTGGTGCTTAGACTGCCTTGCTGAAAACTGTTAAATGAATGAATGAATCAATGCATGGACGCATATGGTAAATTTCAGTCACGTACACATGAGTATTTGCTTAGGCACTATACTTGGCACTGAGAATAGGTTTAAAGTTTAAAGAACACACATTATTTTAAAGATGCCATTATTACTGAAACAAAAATAAAATTTCTAAATTAGGTAAAGAAGATTCAATTTTTCACTTCATGTAAGTTATTTCTGGATAATTTTAATTTGGTCTCCAAGTATATATGTGTTCCCTCCAATGTATTCTCCTGTAGAGAGGTATCACTTTCTCCATTGCTAGCCCAACTAGCCATATGATCCAAATCAAGAAATGTAAATATTTGACAGTTTAAGCAGGTTTAGAACCAAGTTGTAATCTCTGTATCCCCTAGGCTAGAAATGTAACTATCTGAGTGTCCATTTCTTTGTTTCAATGGTTGTGTATACAACAGTCACTAACCACATGCGTGTGGCTAATTGAACATGTGAAATGTGGCTAGTGAGACAAGAACTGACTTCATAATTTCATTTCATGTTAATTTAAATTTAAAACTTGGAGTAGTGTGAAAGATTTCCTACAAGAAATCTGAAACTTACTTGGTCAATTACATTTATTCCTAAGTTAAAAAAACATTATATTCACATTATATAATGTGCAAACACACCACCATTTTGTGGTAAAAGGCTTAAAATTAAGTCCTGGCATTGTGTGTATTGTGGTATTGTGTGTGGAATAAGCAGGAGGGCCTTGAATGTCTTAATGGCAAGTTCCCTTCCCTATTGTGTGCCCATGAACAAGGTCTTCTAGCCAAACAACTGTCCTAATCACGGGAACCAGGCACTGTGCCCGATTATCCCTGGGGAGCAAATGTCACTTCCCAATAACCCACAGGATTATTCGCAGAAGTCAATCACCTCCTCCTGCAGGAACAGGAGAGCATCTAATCCCTTTGTTATTACCAAGCCGGCCTCCCACAGCCCTTGCTTGTTTACTCTTCCCAAGTGCATCCCCAGTGTGGCCCCATATGGCACAGTGTCCTCCTCCCCCATGCTGTGAGTACAAGTGCCTAATAAACTCTGGTCCATGGCATCTTCCCCAGGTCAGGTGTCATGTGTTCAGCAATGGCAGTAACTAACCTGGGCAGAATTCCCCTCTGCCAAGGTGAAAAGGAGGCAATCAAAACACTGTAACATTTTAGTCTATTTATATATTTATAAATACTCTTTCTTTGTGAACAATAGTTTGTATATGCTCAGATTATACATTCTAAACTTACAAATAACATTTTACCACTATCCAATGGCCTATTATCAATAACCGCAGTTTCTTGCTATATTTGTAACATTTATCGCTTATCATTTGAATAATAAAAAAACTGCCAATTTTCACTCATTTTTGCTCTACAAAAATTGCAATTTTGAATGGTTTGGATTAATATTTGAAAAATACCTTTTAACGCTAAGTATTAAAGTCTTTAAAGTATACTGGTTCACTGAGCAACTGTTAAGTGACTTCCTTCTAGTTAGCTTAGACTGCATTGAGTCTGGCGGATGCTACAAAGTAAAATTTGCTTTCCACATTTTGTCAAGCTAGGATTTCACATGATTTATTTTCTGCCAATGAGATGCATTCTAAGACTCAGCTGTGAACAAAGTTAAGCAGGAAAAGAGGGGATGATGATGTCGAATCACCCAGTTTACTGGCGTAGATGTGGCAGGAGGGCGTGGGTCTAAGCCATCCCTTCTGGCTGGAGCTTGCTGAGACCTAGGTTGTAGTGAAGGCCATGTCCTCTTGCAGCTAGCTGTGCTGTGGGGATTTTGATGCATGGATTTTGATTAAAATGGAATTATCTCGGAGCTGTCAGTCCCTTTTCCCCCTACGCTCCTTCCTGTCCCACGGGAGAAAATCCTTTGGCTGGCCATTCCTTTGATGGTGTTCTGAGTCTCATCCCAGGAAGTCCAGACAGTACGGCCCCTCCCACCCTACCTAACATATTTTCAAACATGTACCTCTTCATAAAAATCAACTTTCTGCCTAACATAGAGATTTCCGTTATCTCTTAACAAACCCCAGTCTACTGGAATGAAGCAGCATGATAATGTATCCCTTGATAACACAGTTCTGAATATGACGTGACTGGTACTTATTCCTACCTTCCATAATCTCATTGCTTTGCAATGATGCAGTGACTAATTTTATATGGTTGAATTTTGAACCTCTTTTAAAGTATTATGGTGTATTTAATATACTTTTGAAACTAGCCTAATTCTTGTAGTCACTGATAAACATCCTTCTAAACCCACATTATAAGCTGAACATCAAATGCGGCATAATTGTTGCTCATGATTTAGGCTCATCTCCTCTAATTCAGATTTTTTTTTTTTAACCTTCATTTTTTTCCCCCAAATAAGTACCACTGAGGTGGTCTGAAAGTTGGCTAAATTTTTGCAAGATCATTACAGATGGAAGAGGATAAAGGTGTTTCTTTAAAGATGGGAAAGTTTATGGATACTGAGGTGGGCGGCAGGGGAGACCGAGGAACTAGAAGAAGGCCAGTGTCATAGGAACATACTGGATTGAGAATAGATCATTGGAAGCCACGGAGCCAGGGCTTGAGATGAGGCCAGGGGACCATGAAACCTGCAATTTCATATCAGATACAGACAAATAAACAGTCTATAACCCAATGCGATGGGGTGGCCAAACTAATGAACCTGCCACAGATTCTGGAGACAAGAGACACACAAAGAACAGAGTGACAGCCGAATTATGAGCAGCGAGATGTTCAGGGAGGGAAGGCGCACGCAGGTGGGCAGTGGGGGAGGGGAGTTCTGGGCAGAGCGTGAGCAGGTTAGAGCTCTGTAAGAGAGTACGGCTGTAGCTGAGAAACTGAATGTTTTGTAGTGTGTATGTGTTAGCACAGAGCACAGGGGGAAGAGCGGCTCTAAATAAAGCTGCAAAACAAAAATGGGACCATGAAGAGCTTTGTAAGATGTATAAGGTCAGGATAAATTTATCACTAGAGTTACCTATTGCTGCTCTGAAACACAAGGAGCCCTCCGTGAGAAAGCTGAAGAATTCGATTTTAGATATAATTACACCCCAGAGACATTTATGCCAAGTTTCAATATTCCTTAGCTTTAAGAACACCCATCTAGTTATGAAATGAAATGCAATGATAATTAAACTACCAGAAGGCTACAACACAGCATCACACACTATGCAAGGAATATATCAGCTGCAAAAAGGAAACTCCCTTTTGCACAATTGAAGATGCAGTTATCCTATATCTCTCCCCTTTTGTCAGCCCCATGGGATACACGGGACATATGCTTTCTATCTAGTTTCAAACATGTGTTTAGATGACAGGCATCCCCTAGGGGTAAGGGGAAGAATAGATTTCAAATAACATAGGAAGATGGAATAAATATCATGCTTAAAGAAATGAATTTCTCCATCTGTCTCATCATATGCAGCAAAACGTTTAAAGGAGCCTACCACTCTTGATATAAACATTCCCTAAAAATGTTCATTGAAAATCTTTGAACACTGGCTGTGGTAATAGGCTATTCATGTGTGGGGAAGAATTGTTAAGCTAGAAAAGGAAGATGTATTTTTGCAATATTAATTCAATTAACAGGGTTATGAGACTATATGTGTTATGTGCAAACAATTTATTATTTCCAAGGACCTTGTGTCTGTCCATAGTTTAAGCAGCAGTTTCCACATGGCAGTAAAGTCTGGCTATGGAGAATGTATGAAAAGTCATTGAATGGTTAGAGCTAAACACACGAAGGGAAAAAGAGTCTATTCAGGGCTCTTGAGCACTCAAAAAGGCAAAAAGGTGGCCACACTCAAATTCCGCAACCACAGAATTGTGAGGCCGAATTGGCATGGTTAACAAAAAAAAGACCTGGATGAACTGAGAAGAAGAGATGACACGTTTATCAGCCAAGGATATCAACCATAGGTAACGAGTCTACTCATGGAAGCAACTGGACTGAACATAACTCAGCAAATGTCAGATCTCCCACAATCCAGGATCATTACAGCTCCAAGGACCCCTCTTGCTCCCAACTCCACCAAGATCACATGACCCTCTTTTATCTTATAGGGAGGCACAGGGAGGGATGTGAAAGACTGAATGAACAATACCCCAAAAAGACTGATATGTATCTTCACACACTACTTAAATTTTTGGACCTCATGACATTTTAAACTGAGGGAAAGGCTGCTCACAAGAGATGTCTTATCAATTCTGAAAACAAACACAATATTGTCATTATATATTTAAGTCTTATTGCAAATATAATCGGGGACATTGTAATGCATACAGTTATGAAAAGAATGCTTAGAAACATGCCTTCTTATCATTTGGGGGCACTGGCTAAAACTATTCTTTTTTTTTTTTTAAGATTTTATTTATTTATTTGAGAGAGAGACAGTGAGAGAGAGAGCATGAGCAAGGAGAAGGTCAGAGGGAGAAGCAGACTGCCCGTGGAGCTGGGAGCCCAATGCAGGACTCGATCCCAGAACTCCGGGATCATGACCTGAGCCGAACGCAGTCGTCCAACCAACTGAGCCACCCAGGCGTCCCTAAAACTATTCTTAAATAATATATACTATAATAATAATAATACATAATATTAATATATGACCATGGTTAAAAGTTAGAAGTTAGGTAGATGAACTTAGAAGATATACTTTTGATAATGTAAGTCATTATATTAGGTACAAGGGCTTTTCAAACTGAATTACTATATATCCTATTAATGGAACTATCTAATGAGAAGGTTCAAAGTAAGTTGATTATCTCCTCTTTGGATATCACAAAGATATAGTTCTTGGAAAATCAGGGCAAGGTGAGAACATAGGAAAGGTTATAATTGTATCTGTCATAAATATGATGGAACCATCTGATTGTTACAATAAAGACACAGCATGAGTTCTTCTAACCCTATAAAAATCTCAATATTCACCTATGGTGCTTGGGTGGGAAGATATCAGAAATATTTTACTAATTTCCACTGTTGTCATGCTCTGGTTATATTAGAGACTTATTAGACTTATTAGACTTTAACTATAATCTCTTATAGAGACTGTAGAGTACCTAAGTAATTAAGTTGGGATTCAGTTATTTTTGGCAGTTCTAGAAGTCTGGCAGTGTTTCATTTTCTGTGGTCAGAAAGCCTCCACCATCATTTCTTGATCATATCCTTTGTATTTATATGCAGCCCTTCAGGCAACACTGAGTTTCACTGACTCTTACTATCACTTTGAGTTTCTTTATGGCTTTTTATCTTATCTCAAAATCACTCTCAGGATTTCTGCAATTTTTCCTGATCCTACAGCCTTGGTACACTTTCAGTGGTGTGGCCTCGCTTTCTTGTAAGAGCACCCTTAATGGGCACCACTCTTACAGATCCTATTACAGCCAACTATGCAGCTAAAATGAAGGGGGACATGCAGATTATTTAGGTATAATAGCAGTTTGTCTTTAAACCATTTGGAATTTCTATGCTATTTTAAACAACTAAAGACATATTTGTGGTTCATAGTTCAAAAGCTATAAAAAACATTTATCATACAAATATCAGATTACCAAAGTAAGATTATAACAAAGTGACACCGGTCAAAATAAATCTACATTACATTTCATCACTTTTCCTAGAACATGTAAACTCAGAGTCAAAAAACAAATGTTTATGTCCTCAAAATGCATAATGAAATAATGCATTATTGCATAATAAAATGCATTATTTAACCATATGATTAACAGAGTAGTGTCTACTCCATTGGGCTCTGTCGGGTTGCCTAGATAGCTTAAGGTTCTAGTAGACAGAGGTCTTACATGTGGCACCAAATTGTAGAAGTTACAAGCATAGACTTTTTGCTAGATTGTCTAGATTGGAATCCAACATAGACATTTATTAGTAGTGGGAACTTGGGCAAATTATTTAACCTCTCCAAGCTTCATTTCCTTTATCTATAATATAGTATAATGTAAATCAAAGAATAATATCATCCCAGAGGGTTGTTAAAAGGATTATGTAAGTTCGTATTTGTATATACCATTTGTAAGTGCTTAGAACAGTATCTAGACTGTAATAAACCAATTTAAGTGGTTTATTAGATTCTGCCTTTCTTTGTGTTGTTCAGGGATTAGGAGGGAGTAGAACACTCTCCTTCTTCTGTATTTCTTTGATGCCATAAATACATGGGCTCCCTTCCATTTAAAGCCAGCTAACTTCCATTACAAAAGTTTTAAAGATTTGGGAACCTGGGTGGCTCAGTGGGTTAAGGCCTCTGCTTTCGACTCGGGTCATGATCCCAGGGTTCTGGGATCGAGGTTCGCATCGGGCTCTCTGCTCAGTGGGGAGCCTGCTTCCTCCTCTCTCTCTGCCTGCCTCTCTGCCTGCTTGTGATCTCTGTCTGTCAAATAAATAAATAAAAATTAAAAAAAAAAGTTTTAAAGATTCATACTCAGTTTTTGTGGGCTTTTTTTTTTTTTTCTCCATAATTTTCAATATATCCTTAGTGGTTGTTTTTCCTAAACTTTGCTTCTCTTATATTTCTGAAGTTAGTTCTTTCGTTGTTCTACTAATTACTTCATCTTTCATTTAGTGAAAGTCTTAAGATGAACAACTATTTTTGACATGTGTACATCATCTATGTGTGGCTTGCTCTGTGAAAAGACTTGAAGTATTTCAAGTCTTTAACGTTATTTTACTGGGAAGACCTTGAACTGAAAGAATTCAAGGTTCTTCAAGTCTTTTCATATGTTATTTTTTGGGAAGACCTCCTCTAAATATGTGTTTAAAATTGGCAAAATACTATGTCTCCTTTCCTCTACAACACAAAAACTTCCTATCCCTCATCCTGGCTTATTTTCTGCATAACATTTATGACTTTTATAAACAGATTTATCTGCAATTTTAACCAAAATTAAAAATATATAACTGAATTACTTGGTTCTGTTCTTCTCTTTATTAGAATGTAAGTACTGAGGTGGTTACTAATTTTTAAAGCGACTTAGTTCTTGTCTTATGTCACTTCATTGTAAAGAGGCCTTTGAAACATAAAACAGCATTTTAAAATGCTACTGAGATCCATTTAACATATAATAACATTTATCTTTAATCTATTTTCCCCATTTAATAATTATTTAAGAAAATAATCCAGGTATGTAGACATAGGGGCAAATATTTGCTCTCTGGTAGCCTCTTTTTTTAGTAGGTTTTGAGATCCACGATTTTGTGGTTAAATAGCAGATACTATTACGAAGTTAAAAGTGATTTAGTCTATTTTTAGTTCATCAATGTACAGTAAGGATCCATCATATAGTTAGCATCAATCTTAGTTTACGTGGCAGAAAAAACTCACTGAGTCCCAAAGTTCGGTCTCCTTCTTCTCTAGAACTGTTAATGAAATACACAGTGCAGTGTTGTTACAAAACAGATAAACGAAGAACCAGATGCAATGGTACACGGTACAACAAAGCTGTTTGACTCAAAAATCATTATACAAGCTTGTATCAGAGCGTACGGTACTGGATCACCATTCCAGGGGAAGGAAAAGTAGTAGCTAAAGAGATATTTGAACTAAATTGGACTAATGTCGTAGTGGGAAGACAGTTCTTTGTCCCAGCCATGGGGTGTAGAATATGGTGTCCTCAGTGCAGAAATAGCCCAAATTAAAATGTCTGCCATTTACTCTGGTTGTTTTCAAAGAAGGGCAGTTGAGACTTTCTAAAATATCAGATGAAATCATGTTCATTTATAAACACAAAATATGTTTCAATGCCAAACATAAATATATATTTTTAATTATCAGCCACTCTGGATTAGTCACGCCACAGCTCCCCTTAACTAAAATAGATAATTAAGTATCAGCTACATTAAAAAAAAAAAAAATTCATTGCCAACGGATATTTGGTATTAAACCAGGGAATCAGAAACTGGAATCTATTTGTGTCTCCTTAATAAGCTCATAATTATCCTCGAAGAAGTGATTCTGCTACTCTGTGCTCTTTCCTTGTGTTTTCATAAAATCACCAAGTTCAGCTGCATCATGAACTGATTTAAACAATGCTGAAAAAAATTAACAAGCTGTTTTTTTCAAAAGCTTTAAAATTTGATTAACGTGTTTATCTTCAACAACAACAACAACAACAAAAAACTTCTCACTGTGTACGATTCACTCATCTGCCTCTGAAGACCTTTGATTAGAATAATTTCTCAAATATAAACAATTAGTAACAGGCCATTTGTTTACTAAATGTTATAGGAGAGACCCAGCTGTCTGTATCTCCTTCGTTTGACTATTGTGAAGTTAGAATTTTCTCACGACATTCTACTATTTAAAAATGGTGAGCGAAATAATGAAGTCTTCTCAGATTAGATATTTTAAGGTTACTTCCCATCTGCCGTCCAAGAAGAAACGTTTCAATCTAAGAAAACGATTAGCATTTCTATATAATTCGACTCCATCCTTCATATACCCTCGAAATAGATCTTACCACTTATTTTGACGTGGAAGGAGGCTTTTTAAAATCGACTTTAAAATTATGTTCTGCTGACTTGCAAATGGCAGGGCAGTGATAATTGAGAGAAGCCTTCAAAACTCTGACACCTTTTATCCCCGCACAAAGATTCTACGCTCTGTATGTTCTAATCCTTGGCTTTCCAATATTGCCTTTGTGAGGTTACGAAGATGAATGTTCATTGCTTTTAATCCTTACCATGATTTATGAGCCTCTTGGTATCCTTTCCCCAGAGCAGCTACAACTGTGTGGTTGTTCTGCCTGCTGCTTAAATTACATAGACATCTGCAAAGTAAATTATGGATTGTTGTCCCATAGACCAGAACCAAGCATTCTCTTCCTCTCTCCTGCAGGATTTTTTTTTTTTTTTATTAGAACAAAGACCACAGACAGTTTTACTTGCTTTCGTCCTAAAGAAATGTTAAGCTAACCTGAATGATCGCACAACAACCTGGATTATGACCTGTCACATAGCATCAAAGCAGCATGACATATAAGCAAGATTACTTTAAGGCTAGGGGGAAAAAATTAATTTCTATCTTTCTTCTTTATTTAAAGAATACCATCTTTAGGGTCACAGAAGGAAGGTGACCTTTAAAATTAACTAAGATATGTGCCATGCAATAAAGACACATGTTAAGTGACCTTTCAGTCTCCTGTGTGCAAGACTATAAGAGCATCTTGTGGCCTATGGTCCTTTGAACGAAATACTGACAAAGAAATAATTTTAAAAAAATTACATAAAGGAAACTTCATGCAAGATCGAAGCACCTCTTTTAGATTTTGTTTTTCTTCTACTGTTATCACTTAGAGTAAACCTGTTTTAATAATCTTGGACACTTGCAGTGATCATGAGAAATTGGAACAATTCTTTCTTCTGATTAAGAAGTCTAAGAGAGTCTAAGAAGATGGAGTCAACTCCCTCTGTATTTTTCTTTCTTTTCTCTGCTTATTATTTTGTGCAGATGATGACTCATAATTCCCAATGACAAGTCCATTGTGAAATCCTAACAGGCATGTCTCAAATGACTAGTCTTTGACAGTTACCTAAAATTAGAAATATCCCAGCATTTATTTTTTTTCCAAATGTGCTAATTGCAGCACCAACAATAACCTACCAGGGGAAAACCTCACTAACAAAATTTACAAAATGATTTCTAGTAATGCCTTACAAACTACATTTCTTTTTTTTAAACAGATGGCTCTGCAATTCATTTTTTGAACCCTATTGTCAACTCAGCAGGATGTTGTGAGCACTAAAACCAGAAATGCTCAAATCCACTCCTGGCTGAGCAGATCTGTTGCTCCCTCTGTGTTTCCATCAGTTTCCTTTTCACCTCATCACTGCTGAGAGGCATGGTTCCCTTAGTGTCAGGACCTGATATTCATACTAATGCCCTAAAAACTTTTTTTTTTTCCCCTTTACGACAGATCTTATCATTGTTTACACCTGTGTCAGTCTCTGTATTCATTTTCAAAACTTTCCTTTTATGACCACAGTTTGCTTCCTTGGCCTCGTGAAGTACTAAAAGAATTCTGAAGGATGTGATTTAGTTAAAACCCTAAACTAAATATATCTCTAAATAAACAAATGCCTATTGAATAGTGATTACATACAAGTAATTGTCTAAGAAATTATAGGATCCAGACACAAATAAGATAGATCGGCACTTCCTAAAGACTGGGTAAATATACATATATCTGTATATGTATAATATGCATATCTATAATCCCCCAATATATTGCCACCAATTATTTTCTTAAACACGTACACATACACACACATGCACATATACACACCCTGTCCACGTTATTTCTCCATATTCAAAAATAAATAGCAACAATAAACATAGCTCCATATGTTCTAAAACATAAATCCCACAGCACAGATATATTTTTAAATTTCATTCAAGGCTATTTATCTCCTGAACTCACTCTTCTAGATTTATCTACCAACTGTCCTCATACTTGATATTCACTGCATTTCCTAACTGTCCAAAGGCCTAAAATTCACCACACATGAATTATTACGTAACTTAATGTCTTATATACATGTATTCCCTTCTCTTTATGTATTTGTAGTCACTTACCTTTAAAGTCTGTGTTTTCCCTCCCCTTTCCACCATAACATACAGAAGAAATCCTACCCCAACTTCTCTGCAACCATAGCATTTTTCACATTGGAACACAGAAGTAGTCTATAAATAATCAAAGGGTGCTGTCTGTACGAAAAAAGAATGATTTCTTTCATCTTGTTTTTCATTTTCAGATGATTTATAATAAGTTACTCTAATTACTTGCCAGGCAATCATGAATGTAAGTGACAAATAACAGGACAAACACTAAATTTTGTGAAATTTGGGGGGGACAAATTGATTGTTCTTTCTTTGATTGTTTGAAAAATAATGTATTGAAGAAGATGGTAGGGTTTTAAACCAGCCCCAGAGCATTACTCTATTCAAAATTGAATTAATGAAAGACAAATATTTTAACACTAAGTTTGTTTGCCTTGAAACCTGTACCGTCAGTGTTCTTGGATATCACTCTCTTCATCCTCTCTCTTGGATTTCACCCCATTGAGATTATTTTCAGGTCTATTTTCTTACTTGAAGTTTATGAAAACCCTTATATTAAAAGGAGAGCAATTTCAAGCCATTCTCTATAAATGTCTTCTACATTCATTTGAATTATTTCCTCATTGAAAGAAGTGAACATTCTTACTACTTTGAGTTTATCCTTTCTCAAGTTACTATGTTTAAATTATTCCTATGTAAAATGATGCTTAAATTCTTATATATTCCTTTTAAATTTGGTTATAGCACAGAGAGAACCAAAGGACACTTGCGAAGAGTGTACTTCTTCTTCTTTTTTTTTTTTTTTTTTTTTTGATCTTTGGATATTTTAATGCTTCATTGAGCTTTAAAGGAAAGGATGTAAAATTCTATATTAATTGTTATGATGTGGTATTAATTTTTTATTACTCATACTTGTATCGTAGGTAATATTTAGGTTGCTGAAATTATGGTTTTGTAAAAAGGACAAGTTGCTGATTACAGGAATTAATTCTAAAGTATGAAACTCTCTTACCTATCAATCTGAGTGTAAGATCTGGAATGAAATCCCTACTCCAAAATTATCCAAGAATAGAAATTTTAAAAGTATCTAAATTTTCTATAAAAATGTAAAGATCTTACAAGGTAAAAGTAACATTTTTCCCCATGGAAATCCTGCATATTGATAACAAATTAAAAGATAAGAATAGATGACAAAAGGAATTAGTATTTGATATCAAATGGTTAATTTCAAGCTTTTAATATTGAAAAATTATATCTAAAATTTGTATTACTCAAATCTGATACTTGAAATTAACTGATAATGTTCTAAAACTAGATTAAAGTATAACACTTTTTGCATAAATCTATCTCATCAAAGGAAAGCCAAAAACAAAAAGAAACAGTTTAGTTTCTCATTTATTAAATATGAGTGAGCAGAGAGTTGAATAAATATCACAGCAAGATCCATAAACCACTTTAGTTTAATTATGTTTGCCTTATCTTTTTAACCTTTTCTTTCTGAGTTATGATACCAATGGTTAATCTTAACTGATCACTGATTGAGAACTGAGACTATGAAGCTTGTTTTGACGAGATCCTAAGGTTAGATGCTACAATTACCAACCAGGGAGTGTCGAGGCGGTGTTTTAATTACTGTCTCCAGAAGGTTAACTCTAAGCGTCTACATCTCAGAGTTCAGATTCCTGTCATCAGCAAAGGAAAAGCAGCCTACAACTGCCTGCCCAAGAAACAACTGAGCTAGACCCTGCCGAATTACCATCAATAAAGACAAAAAAATTTGAGACAGTGTCTCTCTGTTTCCTGTGTCAGAGCATCAGCTGAAGTTTGCCTTCGACATGAGACAGCGCCAATTGTAATACCCACTAATTATGAGGGAGTCGACAATGTGTCATAAAAATACAGAAGGAAAAAATCAATCTCTGCTCTTAAGGAGGCACATAGCCACTAGATCTTCTCAAATCTGCATGTAAATGGAAACAGTGTGAGAAAAATTCAGTGAAGAAGCTTAAACATATAGAATTCTTGCTAAAAGAAATGATTACTTAAGTTTTATGGTCGTGTCATGCGTACGCCAACTGCCTATAAGTATATGAACATTTGAATATTTTGATTTCTCATAAAATATTTTTTAAAGTAAAGAAGTTTTTAAAAGAATTTGAATTTTGAATTATTTATTAAGAGGTAGAAACATATATGTTAATGATAGTTAAGTGTCACCTACCTTTGAGAAGGCTGGCATCCTTTAAAACTCCAACATGCTAGTGAGTTCCAAATGGACTGTATTCCCAAACAGAGTCAAACAGAGCTGGAAAAACAAACGTACATAAAGTTGTAATGTCAAAAGAAAATTATAATATATATTTATTTTAGAATATTTCACATTTAGGGATGCCCAGGTGGCTCAGTTGTTAAGCATCTGCCTTCGGCTTGGGTCAAGATCCCAGGGTCTTGGGATCCATTCCCACATCGGGCTCCCTGCTCAGTGGGGAGTCTGCTTCTACCTCTCCCACTCCCCCTGCTTGTGTTCCCTCTCTGGCTGTGTCTCCTCTCTCTGTCAAATAAATAAATAAAATCTTTAAAAAAAAAAGAATATTTCACATTTACTTAAAAGCTGCAAAGATTGTTCAGAGTTCTCATAAACTCCACATCCAGTTTCTTCTGTTGTTAGCATTTTACATTACAATGATTTAATTGTCATAACTTCTGATACATTGTGATATATGGACTCAAATGAACCAATATTGATACATTATTCTGATTTCATGAGTTTTTCTCCCAATGTCCTTTTTCTGTTCTGGATATCATATTGGTTTTAGCTTTTATGTCTCCTCAGCCTTCTCTGGAAGGTGATAGTTTCTCAGATTTTCCTTGTTTTTGATGACCTTAAGCGTTTTGAAGAGTAATGATCAGACATGTACAGAACGTCTCTCAGTTGGAATTTGCCTGATTTTGTTCCTCGTGACTAGACAAGGGAGATGGATGGTCTAATTATTCTCATTAGATGGGTTTTTGGAGGAAGACCATATAGATAGTGTCCTTCTCATAACTTCACATTGAGGATGTATGAGATCAGCTTGACTTCTGTTCTTCCTTTCCATAGTGTGCCTGTGGAAGGAAGTCAACAAACACCATCCACACTCAGGGGTAGGGAATTTAGTTCCACCTCCATGAGGGGGAAATACCTGTGAGAATTATTTGAAATTCTGTTGCAAGAAAGATTTTTTTGTTCTCCCAGTTTGTTTGCTCGTTTGCGTATTCAATCATTCATTAATTCATTCAGAAATTTGTTTACATCAGTATGAATTCATGCATATTGATTTTGTACTTTGTGTTATAATACAATACTACACCATTTATTTTGGTGTTCAAATTATTCCAGCTTGGGCCTTTGTGAACTCTTTCATTTGGTTTTTGACCTTTTGACATACCATATAAATCTGTTGATTGAACAGTACCTTATACTCTGGTACTCAGGGAAAATTCATGCTAATCTTATATATTGTTTGCCTCAGCTCTAGACTCAGCAACATCTCCAAGGATCCTGGTTCCTTGTACTGTGAATGCCTTAGAAAACAGTATGTGAACACTCAGTGTGCTTGTTCTTATGGGAGTGCCATTGTTGCTAAGTCTTTTCTGTGGGCTGAACTGGGAAATATGCATATTTATATTGGCATACATACACATATATTCAAAGAAGTTTTTCTTAAGGAAAACACTATTTTATACTGATATCTCTGACCCTAATGACATAATATTTTTCAATTCAACAGTGTCTTAGTTTTAACAGAGTATAGTATTGAAAATGCATCTTACATTTCTGTTTGAAATTTTCCTATCTGGGAAATATGTCGAGGGTGACTTGAAAAAAGATGCCCACACAAGTTAGAAAATACATGTCTGGTATTTGATTCTGAAGAATCTTTTTTTTTTTTTCTTTTTAAGATTTTACTTGTTTATTTGAGAGAGAGAGAAAGTGAGAGAGAGAGAGAAAGCACAAACAAGGAGAAGCAGACGCCCCCTTGAGCAGGAAGTCTGATGTAGGACTTGATCCCAGGACTCTGTGATCATGACCTGAGCTGAAGACAGATGCTTAACTGACTGAGCCACCCAGGTGCCCTGAAAAATTTTTAAGAGAGTCCATGGATATTTATTGTCACTTATTCTTTTTTTTTTCACTTTTTAAAAAGATTTTATTTATTTATTTGACACAGAGAGAGATCACAAGTAGGCAGAGAGGCAGGCAGAGAGAGAGGGGGAAGTAGGCTCCCTGCCAAGCAGAGAGCCCGATGCAGGGCTCGATCCCAGGACCCTGAGACCATGACCCGAGCCGAAGGCAGAGGCTTAACCATCTGAGTCACTGAGGCACCCCCTATTGTCACTTATACTTACTGAAGTTTTATCATACTTTAAAAAAATAGCTTTTAACACCATGTGCACACAACCATAGCTGCCTGTTTTTTTTAGTCAAGTGTCATACACTAAAAATAATAAAAAGAGCATGTGGAAATACGTATTATTTAATAAGAACCAATATATTTTCTTCTGCTGGTACATCCTATTGCTATGGCCATGTTTTATATATTTTTAAAATATATTTATTTATTTAAATAATCTCTACACCTAACACGGGGCTCGAAATCCTAAGACCAAGATCAAGAGTTGCATGCTCTTCCAACTGAGTCAGCCAGATGCTCCCAATAAGCTGTTTATTTCATTTGTTTATTTTTAAATAGGCTCCACACCCAGCATGGAGCCCAACATGCAGCTCACACTCAAGACCTTGAGATCAAGACCTGAGCAGAGATCAAGAGTCAGATGCACAACCAACTGAGCCACCCAGGTGCCCCTTGTGATTAGATGTTTTTTAAAGATTTCATTTATTTGAAATAGAAAGAGATGGTGGGAGAGGGAACACAAGCAGGGGCAGAGGAAGAGGGAGAAGCAGGCTCCCCACTGAGCAGGGAGCTGGAGGTGGGGCTTGATCCCAGGACCCTGGAATCAAGACCTGAGTCTAAGGCAGATGCTTAACCACTGAGCCACCCAGGTGCCCCATGATTAGATTTTTTAAAGCATCTGAGTTATATTAATTTTACCTATCTTAGATTCTTATTTATTTATTTATTTATTTTAAAGATTTTATTTATTTATTTGAGAGAGAGAGAGTGAGCATGGGGGGGGGGGGTCAGAGGGTGAAGCATACGACCTGCTGAGCAGGGAGCCTGATGTGGGACTCAATCCCAGGACTCTAGGATCGTGACCTGAGCCAAAGGCAGTTGCTCAACTATCTGAGCCACACATGTGCCCTGAGAATTTTTATTTTTTTTAAATTTTTTTAAAGGTTTTTATTTATTTATTTGACAGAGATCACAAGTAGGCAGAGAGGGAGGCAGAGAGAGAAGAGGAAGCAGGCTCTCTGTGGAGCAGAGAGTCTGATGCGGGGCTCGATCCCAGGACCCTGAGATCATGACCTGAGCTGAAGGCAGAGGCTTTAACCCACTGAGCCACCCAGGTGCCCCGAGAATTTTTATTTTTAATGAATTTATAATGCAGTTAAAATTTGTATCTACATATTAACCATTATAACTAAATTATAATCATAACACTTATAAGGGTTTATTATAATTTTATTACAAAAATTGACTGGAAAATATAAGAATAGTCTTGGCTGATAATCCTTATGGGTTATATGGGTTAACTTTTATTTTTTGGAAGTAAAATCATCAACTATTTAATGCTTCTGTTTTTATGGAGTTATAAACCATATGTTTGTGTTCCACAAATTTGTATGTTATAACCTTAATCCCCAATGTGATGGTATTTGGAGGTGAGGCTTTAGGAAGTAACAGAATTAGTGCCCTTACAAGAGATAGGAGAGAGCTTTCTTCTCTTTGCTCTCTGCTGTGTGAGGACACAAGGAAAAAAAAAAAAAAATGGCTATCACCAAACCAGAAAAAGGCCCTAAGAATCCAAGAACTGGATCATCCAGCATCTTGATCTTGGAGTTCCCCATCTGCAGAACTGTAAGAAATAAATGTTTGCTTTTTAGGCCAAGCAGGCTATAGTAATTTGTTATGACAGCCTGAGCAAATGAAGAGATCTGGTAACTAACAGAGGTTTTTACCTGTCAAGCAAAATCCTTTAGATTAAAAAATGTTAAAGTAAGAGAGAAATTCAAAAGAAATTCTAAGCTGTCCCAAATCTTTAAATTAGATTAGAAATGTTGGTTAAAAAATACAAAAATCTGTATCAATTTCTTGTGGATGTGACAAGAAATGGCCACATAAGTAGTAGTTTAAAGCAATAGGAATTTATTCTGTCACAGTTGTAGACATCAGAAGTCTCAAACCAAGGAGAGCAGGGCTCTCCTCCCCTCAGAGGGCCTAAAAAAGAATCCTGTCCTTGTCTTTTCTAATTTCTAGTGACTGTCAGCACATTCTGTGCCTTGTGACCACCATCCCAATCTTCAAGGCTGGCAGCTTTGAATCTTTCTTTCCTCTTTCACATTGCTTCCCCTCAGGGTGTGTCAAAGCTCCCCACAGCTGTAGCCATCTATAGATGGTCTCCGACTTAGGAGAATTCAACTTAGGACTTTTTGATATTATGATGGTGTTAACGTGATACACATTCAGTGGGAATCATATTGTGATTTCTGAATTTTGACCTTCTCTTGGACTCATGAGATGCATAGGATCACTTCATGATGTTGGGCAAGGTCCTGAGTGCAGGTCCAGTCAGCCATCCAGTCATGAGGGTCTACAAGTGATACAATAGAGACCATTCTGGACCCACACAGCCATTCTGTTTTTCACTTACAGTACAATATTCAGTAGTTAATGAGATATTCAACACATTATTATAAAATAGGCTTGGTGTTAGAGGATTTTGCCCAGCTGTAGGCTAATGGAAATGTTCTGAGTATGTTTAAGGTAGGCTAGGCTAAGCTATGATGTTTTGTAGGTTAGGGTGTTAAATGCATTTTTGACTTAAGATATTTTCAAATTCTAATGAGTTCATTCAAATGTTGCCCAGGAGGATCTGTATGTGATCGTATTTTGGGCCCACCTAAGTAATCCAGGATAACCTCCCCCTCTCAAGATCCTTCACTTAAGAGGGGAAGGAAGATGGGGTAGGAGTAGGATACTGAAATATCATTAAGTCCCAGGAGTTCAGCTAGATAGTTACCAAACCATCCTGAACACCTAGAAACTCAACAGGAGATAGAAGAGAAAAAAAGCTGAATCCGAAGCAACGGGAAGATAGACCATAGGGGGAAGGTGCCAGCTCCCGGGAAGTAGTGGAGCAGCAGAGCATGAAATCAGAACATTTAGAGGTTAGAGGTCGGCTTCATAGAAGGATATTGCTCCAGAGGCTAAACAGGGGTGGAGCCCTCACAGGGACAGTGTGGTGTCAGGACCCATGGGGTTACAGAAAGACAGGGGTGTCTTGAGTGTGGCAGAACTGCTAGGTATCAGAGCAGGGAAGCTGGCTACAGAGATGGAACCTAGGAATGAGCTCTCACATCGGGGTTACCTTAAAGCATGATCCAAGGCACAGTTCGGCCAGTGCTCTTTGAGCAGGGACCCTACATATGGCAAATCTGGAGAGAATAACCTCCTCCCTCCTCCAGGAGGAGCAGCACAGGAGGGAGATGCAAGAATCTGTTGGGTTTGGAGACTCCAAACAGGGTTGTGTGCCAGAGATAGAAACGCTTGGTCACAGGCCGGGTGAGCACAGAGTGTAGCCGGAGACCAGGGAGACAGGAGAGATTAACTGCTTCTCTCTGAGGGGGAACTGAGGAGTGGGGCCCAAGCTCTTGGCTTCTCAGGGCCAGAGATTGGGAGGCTGCCATTTTCATTCCCGTACTCCAGAGCTCTACAGAAAGTGTTCTGGGAACAAAAGCTACCTAGAGCGAACCCCAGCAGATTACTTAGCCTGGCCCCTGGCCAGGGTGGTACAATTCTGTTTCAGGCAAAGACATTTGAGATTCACTACAAGAGGCCCCTCCCCCAGAAGATCAGCAAGAACAACCAGCCAAGACCAAGTTCACTGATAAATGAGAACTGTGGAACTCAAGAGCTAAGGGAAAGGAATGCATAGAATTCAGGTATTTTTTGTTTTTTGTTTTTTTCCCCATGATCCTTTAGTTTTGCAAAGTTAATTTTTTTTATTTTACTTTTTTTCTTATTCTGTTTTTTTTTTGAACTTTTCCTCTTTCATCTTTTAATGTTTTTTTAACTATTTTAACTTAACAATACCTTTTTAAAAAAAATTTTAAATTTTCATTGCTATAGTCATATTTTAGCACTTCATAATATTTAACCTTATTTTAGGTATACTTATAGGTTTTTTCCTTTTCTTTAAGATTCTGGGATGCAATTTCTTCTGATAGATCAAAATATACGCTAAATCTAGCACATGGCTTTGTTCTAGTACCAGCCTGATCACATGTTCTCCTCTTTTTTTTTTTTCTTTTTCCAACCAACTAATCAATTCCTTTTTTAGATCCTTTTCTAATTTTCATCTTTACAATCATATTCCATCCCTTTGTCCAGTTTACCCTTATTTGTGTGTGTGTGTGTGTGTGTGTGTATATGTGTGTGTGTGTGTGTGTGTGTGTATATATGTATATATATATATATATATATACACACATATATATATATGTTTTTCTTTAAAAGTTTGGGAGGTACTTCCTTCTAAGAAACCAGAATACACCCAAAATCAAGTGGTTGGCTCCCTTCTATTCATCACTCTGTGTGTGTGTGTGGTGTGTGTGTGTCCTTTTTTCTTCTCCTGGTTTGGGGTCTTTTCTGATTGGTTAGCATATATTTTTCTAGGGTCTTTTCTACCCTTTTAGTATTTTATTCTCTCATTCATACATTCTTATCTGGATAAAATGACAAGGTGGTAAAACTCACCACCAAAAAAAGAACAAGAGGCAGCACCAATGGCTAAGGACCTAATCAATATGGACATTGGTAAAATTTCAGAACTAGAGTTCAGAATGATGATTATCAAGGTGATAGTTTGGGCTCAAAAAAGTTATGGAAGATATTAGAAAATCCCTTTCTGGAGAAATAAAAGAACTAAAATCTAACCAATTTGAAAACAAAAAGCTATTAATAGGTACAATAAAAAATGGAGGATTTTACTCCTAGGAAAATTAGGCAGAAGAAAGAATTAGTGATAAAGAAGACCAAATGACAGAGAATAAAGAAGCTGAGCAAAAGAGAGACAAACAAGTACTTGACCACAAGGGGAAAATGAGAGAGATAAGTGAAACCATAATATTATTCTTGTAATATTATTCTAATAATATTCTAATAATATTAGAATAATTGGGATCCCAGAAGAAGAACAAAGAGAGAGAGGAGGGAAAGGTATATTGCAGTGAACTATAGTACATAATTTCCCTAATATGGCAAAGGGAACAAGCATCAAAATCCAGGAGGCACAAAAAAAACCCCTCAAAGTCAATAAAAATAGACCCACATGCCATCATATAGTAGTAAAGCTTACAGGTCTTAGTGACAAAGAGAAAATCCTGAGAACAGCTCAGGAAAAGAAGTCTGTAACATACAATGGTAGACATATTAGAATGGCAGCAGACTTATCCACAGAGACCCAGCAGGCCAGAAAGAACAGGCATGGTAGATTCAGAGCACTAAATGAGAAAAACATGCAGCCAAGAATACTATATCCAGTGAAACTGCCATTGGAAATAGAAGGAGAGATAAAAATCTTCCAGGACAAACAAAAAATTAAAAGAATTTGCAAACACCAAACCAGCCCTATAGGAAATATTGAAAGGGGTCCTCTAAGCAAAGAGAGAGACTAAAAGTAGTAGACCAGAAAAGAAGAGAGATAATATACAGTAACAGTCACCTTACAGACAATACAATGGCACTAAATTCATATCTTTCAGTAGTTACCCTGAATGTAAATGAGCTAAATGCCCCAATCAAAAGACACAGGGTATCAGAATGGGAAAACGAAACAAAACAAAACAAAACAAAAACACTATCGATTGCTGTCAACAAGAAATCCATTTTAGACCCAAAGACACCTCCAGATTTAAAGTGATGGGATGGAAAACAACTTACCATGTTAATGGACATCAAAAGAAAGCTGGGGTGGCAATCCTTATATCAGACAAATTAGAATTTAAGCCAAAGACTATAATCTATAATCTTCATCTAATAAGAGACGAGGAAGGACACTATATCATACTTAAAGGGTCTGTCTACCAAGAAGATCTAACAATTTTAAATATCTATGCTCCTAACATGGGAGCAGCCAACTATATAAACAAATTAATAACAAAATCAAAGAAACACATTGCCAATAAAACAGTAATAGTAAGGGACTTTTACACCCCCTTCACTGAAATGGACAGACCATTTAAGCAAAAGATTAACAAGGAAATAAAGGCTTTAAATGACACACTGGACCAGATGGACATCACAGATATATTCAGAATATTCCATCCCAAAGCAACAGAATATACATTCTTCCTCAGTGCACATGGAACATTCTCCAGAATAGATCACATCCTGGGTCACAAATCAGGTCTCAACTGGTACCAAAAGACTGAGATCATGCCCTGCATATTTGCAGACCACAATGCTCTGAAGCTAGAACTTAATCACAAGAGGAAAGTTGGAAAGGACTCAAAAGCATGGAAGCTAAAGAACATCCGACTACAGAATGAATGGGTCAACCAGGAAATTAAAGAAGAATTGAAAAAAATTCATGGAAAAATGAAAATGAAAACACAACTGTTCAAAATCTGTGGGACACAGCAAAGGCTGACCTGAGAGGAAAGAATATAGTGATAGAAACCTTTCTCAAGTAATATGAAATATCTTAAGTACACAATCTAACCCTACACCCTAAGGAGCTGAAGAAAGAACAGCAAAGAAAGCCTAAACCCAACAGGAGAAGAGAAATTATAAAGATCCAAGCAAAATAAATGAAATAGAAACCAAAAGATCAGTTGAGCAAATCAACAAAACTAGGAGCTGGTTCTTTGAAAGAATTAATAAGATTTTTTAAAAAGATTTTATTTACTTATTTGGCAGAGTGAGAAATCACAACTAGGCAGAGAAGAGTCAGGCAGAGAGCAGGGGAAGCAGGCTCTCTGCTGAGCAGAGAGCCTGATGTGGGGCTCGATCCCAGGACCCTGATCATGACCTGAGCTGAAGGCAGACGCTTAACCCACTGAGCCACCCACGTGCCCCAAAATTAATAAGACTGATAAACCCCTGGCCAGACTTATCAAAAAGAAAATTGAAAGGACCCAAATTAATAAAATCATGAATGAAAGAGGACAGATCACAGCCAACAGCAAAGAAATACAATTATAAGAATACAATTATAAGAACATATTATGACTAACTATACTCCAGCAAATTTGACAATCTGGAAGAAATGGATGCATTCCAAGACATGTAAACTACCAAAACTGAACCACAAAGAAATAGAAAACCTGAACAGACCCATAACCAGTAAGGAGATGGAAGCAGTCATCAAAAATTTTGCAACAAACAAGAGCCCAGGGCCAGATGGCTTTCCAGGGGAATTCTACCAAACATTTAAAGAAGAATTAATACCTACTCTCCTAAAACGGTTCCAAAAAATAGAAATGGAAGGAAATCCTCCAAAACTCATTTTATGAGGCCAGCATTATCTTGATCCCAAAACCAGACAAAGACCCCATCCAAAAGGAGAATTACAGACCAATATCCTTGATGAACACAGATGCAAAAATTCTCACCAAAATGCTAGCCAATAGGATCCAACAGTACATTAAAAGGATTATTCAGGGGCGCCTGGGTGGCTCAGTGGGTTAAAGCCTCTGTCTTTAGCTCAGGTCATGATCCCAGGGTCCTGGGATCGAGCCCTGCATCAGGCTCTCTGCTCAGCAGGGAGCATGCTTCCTCCTCTCTCTCTGCCATCTTGTGATCTCTGTCTGTCAAATAAATAAATAAAATCTTTTAAAAAAAATAAAATAAAGAAAATAAAGATAAAAAAAAAAAAAGGATTATTCATCATGACCAAGTGGGATTTATTCCTGGGCTGCAAAGTTGGCTCAACATCTGCGAATCAATCCATGTGATACAATACATTAATAAAAGAAAGAACAAGAACCGTAGGATACTCTCAATAGAAGCTGAAAAAGCATTTGACAAAGTACAGCATCCTTTCTTGATCAAAACTCTTCACAGTGTAGGGGTATGGGGTACAGACCTCAATATCATCAAAGCCATCTATGAAAAACCCACAGCAAATATCATTCTCAATGGGGAAAAACTGAGAGCTTTTCCCCTAAGGTCAGGAACACGGCAGGGATGTCCACTATCACCACTGCTATTCAACATAGTACTAGAAGTCCTAGCCTCCGCAATCAGACATCAAAAAGAAATAAAAGGCATCCAAATCAACAAAGAAGAAGCCAAACTCTCACTCTTTGCAGATGAAATGATACTTTATGTGGAAAACCCAAAAGACTCCACTCCAAATCTGCTAGAACTTGTACAGGAATTCAGTAAAGTGTCAGGATATAAATCAATGCACAGAAATCAGTTGCATTTCTTTATACCAACAACAGGAGAGAAGGAAAAGAAATTAAGGAGTCAATCCCATTTACAGTTGCTCCCAAAACCATAAAATACCTAGGAATAAACCTAACCAAAGAGGCAAAGAATCTATACTCAGAAAACTATAAAGTACTCATGAAAGAAATTGAGGAAGACCAAAGAAATGGAAAAATGTTCCATGCTCATGGATTGGAAGAACAAGTATTGTGAAAATGTCTATGCTACCTAAAGCAATCTACACGTTTAATGCGATCCCTATCAAAATCCCATCAATTTTTTTTCAAAGAAATGGAACAAATAATCCTAAAATTTATATAGAACAAGAAAAGACACTGAATAGTAAGAGGAATGTTGAAAAAGAAAGCCAAAGTTGGTGGCATCACAATTCCAGACTTCAAGCTCTTTTACAAAGCTGTCATCATCAAGACAGTATGGTATTGGCACAAAAACAGACACATAGATCAATGGAACAGAATAGAGAGTCCAGAAATAGACCCTCAACTCTATGGTCAACTAATCTTCGACAAAGCAGGAAAGAATGTCCAATGGACAAAAGACTGCCTCTTCAACAAATGGTGTTGGGAAAATTGGACAGCCACATGCAGAAAAATAAAACTGGACTGCTTCCTTACACCACACACAAAAATAGACTCAAAATGGATGAAAGACCTCAATGTGAGAAAGGAATCCATCAAAATCCTTGAGAAGAACACAGGCAGCCACCTCTTTGACCTCAGCTGCAACAACTGCTTCCTAGAAACATCACCAAGAGCAAGGGAAGCAAGGGCAAAAATGAACTATTGGGACTTGATCAAGATCAAAAACTTTTGCAGAGCAAAGGAAACAGTCAGCAAAACCAAACAACAACTGACAGAATGGGAGAAGATATTCCCAAGTGACATATCAGATAAAGGGCTTGTATCCAAAATCTATAAAGAACTTATCAAACTCAACACCCAAAGAACAAATAATACAATCAAGAAATGGGCAGAGGACAGAAATAGACATTTCAGCAAAGAAGACATCTAAATGGCCACCAGACACGTGAAAAAGTGCTCCACATCTTTTGGCATCAGGGAAACACAAATCAAAACCACAATGAGAAACCACCTCACACCAGTCAGAATGGCTAAAATTAACGAGTCAGGAAAGGACAGATGTTGGCCAGGATGCAGAGAAAGGGGAACCCTCCTACACTTTTGGTGGAAATGCAAGCTGGTGAAGCCACTCTGGGAAACAGCATGGAGGTTCCTCAAAAAGTTGAAAATAGAGTTACCCTATGACCCAGCAATCACACTACGGGGTACTTACCATAAAGATACAAATATAGTGATCTGAAGGGATCAATGCACCTCAATGTTTATAGCAACAATGTCCACAATAACCAAACTATGGAAAGAACCTAGATGTCCATCAACAGATAAACGGATAAAGAAAATGTGGTGTATATATGGACAATGGAATACTATGCAACCATGAAAAGAAATGAAATCTTGCCATTTGCAACGATGTGGATCGAACTACAGGGTATTATGCTGAGCGATATAAGTCAATTGGACAAAGACAATTATCATGTAATCTCTCTGATATGAGGAAGTTGAGAGGTAGAGCTGGGGGTTTTGGGGCATAGGGAAAGAAAAATTAAAACAAGATGGGATCAGGAGGGAGACAAACTACAACATATTCTTAATCTCACAAAGGAAACTGAGGGTTGGTGGGGGCAGGGGGGTAGAGAGAGGGTGGTTGGGTTATGGACACTGGGGAGGGTATGTGATATGGTGAGTGCTGTGAAGTATGTAAGACTGATGATTCACAGACCTGTACCCCTGGGGCAAATAATACACTATATGTTAATAAAAATAATCTAGAAAAAGAAAAGAAATCACTAAAACATTCTGCCCATACAAACACAGGCTAGTAAAGTTCTATAACACAGTTAAAACTATTTGTTCACCAAGAGATAAATTAAAAAGACATGGCATAGGTTGAGAAACAGTATTTGTCATAGATATAACAAATAATCATTACCCTGATTATATAAAGTAACTTTCAAATACAATTAGAAAATAAACTCTATTATAAAATTAGTTGAAACTCATAAACTTATTTCCAAAAAGAAAACAGTAATGTAAATGGAACCTTAAAAATCTATTTGGTAATGCCCAAACTTACTAGTGAAGAGATAAAAACACATGAACGTCATAGTAAGCTACAATCTATAACTAAGCTGGCAAAAATAAAACATAAAAAAATTACTATTGTTGAGAAGATGGGGACCTATTTGAACATTCCTATAGTACTGGCACAAATATAAATTGGTCCAGGCCACTGACAAATAATTTGTCAGTATCCTGAAAACATCAGCCAGTAAGTATCTGTTAACCCCAAATTCTGACTCTTAGGCATAAACAATTGTACAAAAAGAGACAAAAAGTCAAATATGCTTAAGGAAATAAGTAGGAATGGTAAGTAACATTTGCTTTAAAAAAAAAATTCATTTATTTGAGAGAGAGGGCATGACTGGGGAGAGGGGCAGAAGGAGAGAAAGAAGCCTACTCCCTGCTGAGGAGGAAGCCCAAAGAAAGTCTCCAATCCTTGACCCCAGGACCATGATCTGGACTGAAGGCAGATGCTTAACCAACTGAGCCACCCAGGCCCTGTTATTTGTTTTTTTCTGAGGAAGAGACATAATGGCTCTATTACATCAAAAAAGTCTAGGAAGCAGTGAAATAAATTAGAATAATTAAGTATTTTATTTTTCATTTTTATTAAGAAGTTAATTGCTATACTCTAATTCTTGGTAGTGGTAATCAGAAAACTCTACATTTATAATTACAAACACAGAAGGTAATGTTAACAAAATTGAAATGTGGTATATTCATTATTTCAACTAGAAAAAAAGTAAAGGGAAAATAAGATAAAAATACAGAAATGGAAGGAATCATCAGAAAGGTGTTAAAAAATATATGGACAAAAATACTAGATAAAAGAAGATGAGAACAATTGTATACCTACAAAAACAATATTGCTTCCATCACTGAATTATGTGTATCTTCTTTTTTTAAATTTTCTAAAATACCTATAGTGAGGTTCCATATCAGTAAAAGAAAATAATGTGCATCTTTAAAAGAATATTATTTCTAATAGACTAATGTATGAAAGATGAAGCCACTAAATATAAAATAATTTTAAAACATTTTAAACTTTCAAAATTAAGTGTATTTAGGGGTGTCTGGATAGCTCACTTGACTGAGCCTCTGACTCTTGATTTGGGCCCAGGGTCCTGGAATCAAGGCCTAACCCAGGCTCTGCTCTCAGCAGGGGTCTGCTTGAGAGTCTCTTCCCTTCCGTCTGCCCCTTCCCCCCCTCCAAGTATATAAATATTTTTTAAAATATAAAAGAAATGTATTTAGATTTTTGGAAATATTTATGATTGCTTGAAAATTGGAATAACACTTATAATTGCAAATAATGCTTAAATATTTCCCTTACTTTATATTTATTTTTATAGTATTATATTTAAAGTTGTGCTTATTCACACTTAAAAATTTGTTTTCATATCTATAGAATATAAATTCTATACTTTAATCACTCTGATAACAAAGTCACATTTTACTCACCCAAAAATTGTTATACTCATAGGGAGTTTAAAGTATCATTTCCAAAATGAAGTTAACATTATCAACCAGGAAACTACGGGAAAAAAAAATTGTTAAAGCAAATGATCTAGAGCCTCCACATATGGAAGGAAATCACATTATTAAAATTAAAGCTCCTCTTTAAAACTAGAAAATTAGTCACAGGACTAACAAGTTTAAACTCCATTAAATTACTGATATTGAATCTATATTTTATAGCTTACATATTAGGAAACTTGTTAAAGCTAGAGTTTTTGTACCTTTTTTTCTAACAATAAATTAGTAACATTAGAATTCCAGCACACAAAGAACAAAAAGCTCTAGGGGTGCCTGGGCGGCTCGTTGGATTAAATGGCCAACTCTTGCTTTTGGCTCAGGTCAGAATCTCAGGGTCATGGGATGGAGCCCCACATTCAGCTCCACACTCAGCATGGAGTCTGCTTGTCCCTCTCCCTGCTCCTCCCCTAGATGCATACATGAGTGCACTCTCTCTCTAAATTAAGTTTTTGAAATCTAAAAAAAAAAAAAAAAAAAAAAAAAAAAATCTGGAGTTTCTAGTTTTATTACTCTCGCTTCTCAATATTTTAAGCTTCCTAATGTCAATATAAATATATTTATTCAAACTGGTAATTTGAATTTTTATCTCAAGTTAATATATCTCTCTTGTTTTGTGCATATGTATTCGTGGAATTTATGTTGTCATGACTTATATGTCATGACATATATTTATATGTCATATATTTATATGCATATTCCAAATATATGCATGACATATATGCATGGCAATATATGACTTATATGTCATGCATATATTTAGAATTATATATTTGATGATTATTGAACTGGATGGTACAATACCGCCCTTCTTGTTTTTCTTGTTATTCCAGAAGAAAAGAGCAGAGAGAGGGGAAGGGAAAAAGAGATGGAGAGTAGGCTTAATTTTTGTTTTGCTTTGTTTTGTTTTCCATGCTTTATTTTCAGTATTTATTCTATTATTCATTTAGCAAACTGCTGAGAATAGAGTAGGAAATAGGAAAATGAACTAGATGTAATTTCTTACAAACCAAATAGGAAAATAAACTAAATATAATTTCTGTCCTGAGAAAATGTACAAAATTGAAGATAAAATTGATAAATTAGCAAATGTTTGAAATAAAATATTGCAAGTCATGTTACAGAGGTTCTATAGAGACACATAGATGCAGAAAGTAACTGAAACAGCAAAGAGAATTAGGCTTTTCACAAATGCTTAAAAATTTAAAGTAAATCTTGGGGTATAAACAGGAATTTTCAAGAAAAGAAAAAGTGAGAGGTGTTTCAGAAAGAAGGAGTCAGTATAGTCAAAGTGTATATAGAAGCCAATGAGATTTGGGGAACAAACCCCCTTTGGGGGATGATTTTAAAATAAAAATAACCCATTGAAACATTACAAAAAGCAATGACCAGAAAAGCTATCAAAATAAGATGTGTGTATTTCCTGCCATAAATTGTGAAGGACACTAGACCATTATTTTTTCTTCGTAAGCCCCCACGCCCATCTAGTCATGATAACACAATATACAAGTTAATAATCCTTGTCTCTACCCTCTCTCTTTCTCTCTCTCCTTGTCCATTGTTTCTCTACTTTCATTTTACTAGAAACTAAGCAAAGATGATTCTTTCCTCTTTCAACAACCAAGCAGTTGGGTTCTGGGTCAAAGAATATCTCATGACTTTATAGATTAATGCCATTACAAATTCTTGGCCTCCAACCTCAGCTGGACCCTCCATGCCTCCTAGCATATTTCATCAACTTTCATGATCATTCCGTACACCAGCTCTTTACAGTTACCTCCAGGGTGTAGAGGGTCCAGATAGATATTTTCATGGGCTTTCTGTCTATACGAACACTATGATTAAAAGCTGCATTGCAAAATCTATGGGCTCATCTGAGGTACAGTGATTTATCAATAAAGATTAGGATAAAGGTAAAGAAAAGAGGTGCCATGGTATTTGTTTACTTCCAAAATAGTGCATGTGATTCCCAGTGTCCAAGCTATGTTTCTTCCTCTTCAGGTCCAAGAACCAACTCCTGCGTCCTTTACTCAAAGACACCATTTACTGGCTAATTTCCCATGGTCTGCCACAAGAGGCAGCAGCAGCATTATCACTCACAATGGTTCCTGGGAGTCCATTTCTTGCCTCCGCAGTTTCCCAATGCTACTTACTTAATAAAGTTTGTATCATTACTATCCATTGCATTGTCCATGAATATTGGCTCTCAGTGACAACACTTGTGTATGTACTTTGATAATGAAAACAATGAATGCAACTCTTTTCTGGTTTAGGTAGAAAAAATGTTAAAGGTTGTTTTGTTTTGTTTTGTTTTGTTTTTTTCCTGGACATGTTTAATTTGCTGCTTGGAATTAGATAATGTAGAATGTAAAATATTCCAAGCACGCCTTTTCTTGGACTAGTAATCCATAATCCTTGAACTCCTGGAATGTGATCTTTTATTTTATAGTGTTGGCCTTATCCCTGACTCCTTACCTGGCCACCACATGAGATGGGAGGACAGCCAAGGACTATAGCAGAGTGAGAAGAGCAGTCTCATTGGCACAAGAAATGTCTGCCCCTTCCATAGCATGACTAACCCTGAGTAACATGAGTCATCACATTGACTGGAAACAAGAGAGAAAATAAACACGGTTGTCATTAATGAGCCATGATCTTGAAGCCTTTGAGGAGACAGGCTCAGTCAACCCCTGAATGCTGCTTGCCATGAGGCCTGGACTTTACCAAGCATAGCATGACCTTCTTGGGTGCCAATTTCCAGGGACACACTCTGCCAAGATGGCTTTGCCAGTACCAGCTATTCCATTTCACCAGAGGGAGACAAAAGATTTTGAGGTAGACACTTTCACAACAGGGACATATGTGGGACAAGATCTGCTGTGCCCTGTCCTGACATATGATCACGCTTCAAGGAAGCACTGGAGGGGGGCCCTATGAACCACAGGGCTAAGGGTAGGGCCCCCCTTGTCCAAGACCAAGTGTTGTATTGCTCCATTAAACCTATCTATGTTTTCCTTTAAGTATCTATCTCTTCATTATCATTTTTTTTTTCCCTCCAGATCATCTCAATTTCTACTTTTGTGTGAACATTGAAGATATATAGTGGGATTCTCTCATGTTACCAACATTCGTCTCCAATTTATAGACTTCTCTGTGTCCACATTCATTTTTAATTAACTCTGTCAATCTATGGTAATTGTCAACTTTGGAGCCAGGATGGTAGAATGCCTCAAGGCATGGTGTCTAATGTTTCATAGAATCATTGTTTTACTGCAAATAGAATAGAGGTACTATCTAGTTTATGAAGTGTGGTGAGGTTTAAATGCTATATATGTATGTGTGTGTGTGTGTGTGTCTACATCTCCTAGAATATAGCACACACAATACATTATATAGAGGTAGCATATTTGTGCTTATACAATGATATGAGCACAGTTTTTTTCTTTTCTGACTTAATATATAAAAATCATACTTCATTAAAGTTTACCCTCTATGAAGAAAAAGAGCTAAAACAAAAGAAAATTAAATTACATTTTAGCTATGAGATTTAGGAGCAGAAATAGGAGCTCTACCGATTAAAGAAGAGCACTTGAGCAAGGAATGAGGAGGAAACCTTTGCAGTTCCAGCCAGAACCAACTTAAGAGAAAAGCAAAAACACAAGGTGAATAAAGATGATGATATTTATCACTCACTTAATTACAAATAATAACTTATTTGTATTTATCTAAGTTGATTTGCATTAATATGATGGAAACTTGACATTTCCATATCACAGATTGGGACATTACACTTCCATATGTGGACAGGAATGGATAAGTATGCATGTGGCTTTTTGCAATGAACCAGGTTTTGCTCTTCAGAGGTAAGGAATTCCGTTATAAAGAATCCATAAATAGGTTAGAGCCAACTAACTCTAAGAACAATTACGGAGGAGCCATTAAAACCAATGTAAGTTTCATTGCATGGATCCTTGTATGGGTAATACAGCCATGTGGTCTCACTAATCCAAACTGGCTTAAAGCATAGAAATATGGAGTCCTATTATTGGAGCATGAGATAAAAGACAACATGTACAAAGGTGTGCAGGAGCTCAATACATAAGGGTTTTAATTAATGATGTCAACTCAAGGGGAGATAGAATGTAGCCCTTCAGTGATCCTAATGTTTAGCAAAAGGGACATCTTGGTCCATGTTTCAGAAAAGACAATGTAGTCATTTTTCAATAACGATATGTGTGACTAAGACATGTAATACAATGAAATATCTGGCAGCTAGACATGAACTACTGTAAAAGGACCATCCGTTTGTTTTTTGATAGGTACACACAAATACATCGCACTTGGTTTGGGTTAATTATTTGTCATGAAATTCTGCTATTTACCTTTTAGATGCCTTTACCCTGTAGCATTATTTGTAAGACAAGTGATAAAGCGTACCTTCTTTATCCTTTCTCTTTCTTACCAGAACATACATTTTTTTTTTTTGACAAGTAGTTCTTTATCTTGGGAGAAGATGGGATGAGGAAAAAAGGTTGCTTGTTTCATGTCCCTAATATGCTTCTAGTAACATAGACCTCATTAAAAAGAGAAATCCCTACAGGAAGTGTTTTGTTTCCATTTTTCTCAATTAGAATTTTGAACTTTATCTGTGTTTGCAGCTTAATGGGCAATTGAATGGGGGAAGTAGAATCACTGATGAACATTAATATTTTATTATATTAATATTTAATGATATTTTTTCTTAGTAATATATATTAATTGCTTTTTTATAAACTAATCTTTTTGCTAGTCCCTTAGTGGTTCTGAAGTTTGCACATATAATGTTTAACACTTTATTCTTTGACTGTGGTAAGTAAAAAAGTAAATAGGAGCAATATTAAAATTTTGGAGCTTATATTTATGGTCAGATATTTCGTAAACAGTACAGAAAGGAACTGTAATATTTACCCTCATACAACTTTCAGAAGAATGAGGAACCTAATCCACATATTATCTACCACACTATAAAGTGACAGAGATTGTTCATGAACAAATACAAATGCTGACTAGGGCTTTGGTGACCTATGATATCCAGGCACTATTTTACTAATGATTTTAGTTTATTACCTAGAATGGGGCCAGCCAGCTTTTTTTTTTTTTTTTTCCTAAAAAGCTAGACATTAAATCTTTTAGGATTTGAAGTAGGTCTCTGTTGCAACCACTCCCTTCAGCTCCCACAGTATGAAAGCAGCTATATATATATATATATATATATATATATATATATATATGGCATATATATACAAAAGGGATAGCCAGATTTGAACTGCAGGTCATAGATTATGGGCTCCTGAAGTAAAAGGAATTTGATACCTTCCAAAATGTGTTCCTGCCAAATCTGAGACTCAAGTTTATGATGCATTAATCAAGGTCTTAAGTCCATGAGACACAACCAAATCGGCCACAAGGACTTAATACTTCAGAGTATTAAGTATTAAGTATTAAATATTACGAGTCACAATTAATAACAATTAATGCGATATATCCTTGAGTGCATCAGGAAAGGATTATATTTCTCAAATTACTCCTGCTATCAACTGCCTAAGACAAGAAAGCTTTCACAGTGAGAGCGCCATTGTTTTTGAGCTGTGGTAAGTCACAGTCACCATTTGAAGATAACTAAATATTAAATAAGCACTATAGTTATGCATATTACCTAAGTGATAAGAAAACAGTAACACAAATGGGAAAAGTATTTCCCCAGGTTACAGATTAGGAACCTGAAGCTCAGCGTGAATACGTAAACTGAGCAAGGTTATGCCCATAGCAAATTAAATCAAAGCATCAAATAGCATTTCCAAATCAAAAGCTCCTGCCTTTTTTTTTCTTTAATACTACTCAACTGTGTGTTGCTTATTCTGGTCTATCTAAGCTTTGCTGGGAAAAATGACTTGCTATTTGCAGTCCTGCAAATTTCAGTGGTCCCTCCTTGTTGGCCAGCTTTATATTTCATTTCCACTCTCCTCCAAACTCAGATTTTCTCCACACCTTTGTTCGATTCAGCAAGGAAACCGTTTTCTATTCACTAAACGACAAGACCATCTTACAGGAGATCCTATAACTTCACTACTTCTTACTCCAAATAGCTTGGAAGTGTTTCATTATTTTCTTTTGTTTTTCCCTCCAAAATAACCCCTCCTCTACTTCCTTCAGCCAGCCAGTCCATCTTTCCCACTACCTCTTCAGCTATGATTTTGTTCATAAGAACTGCTGGTTCCTAATCCTCAACCTACAAACATGCCCAGGCATCTTCTAGCCTGATCTTAATCCTTCCATCGCTTGCATTATTTCCAATTGCTCCTCATTTATTTCACTGAAAAACCTCTTAAAAAAAATGGTCTAGAATCTTTAAATCTAATCAGATTAGAGAATGAATTCCAGAAATCTATGCTACCCACTCACACACCATATCCCTGGGCACTCTAGCTTCTGCCATCATGGGTCTGCTGAAATTCTTTCTCACAATGAGATTTCCAGCAATTCAGGGGAAAAATCTCCCCTAATTGGATTTAGCACTAGGTATCTGGATCTTTTGGTAGCAATTCATGTTGTTAATCTTTCTCTTGATTTAGAAATACTTCCTTGGGTTTTCTTTTTCTTTGTTCTTCCCCTGGACTCCCTTAGTGACAGCCTTCTATTAATTCCTGCTTTCCTTATCCTAAGTGGTGGTGCTGATTTTATGTCATATTTGTTCTCTTCATAGTCTTCTCCATGGGAATATCATCTACTTTCATATATTCAAATATTATTCTATGAAGATTCTACAGCTATATATGCTCTATAGGCTCCAGATTCTGTCTTCCATTTTTAGCAGACTGTCTGACATCTCTCCATAAATATATCACCAACCATCTAAATGTAATATGGCCTAAAACAAACTCACTCCATGTGCCTGCACATGAAGAAAACCAATCTCTCTCAACCTTTCTTAGTCATCTATGGCTCAAATGCCAGTCCGTCCCTTCCTTCCTCTCTCCCTTCCTTTTTATTTTCCTTCCTCCCTCCCACCCCTCCCTCCTTTCCTTCCTTCCATCCTTCCTTCCTTCCACCCTTCTTCCCTCCCTCCCTTCCTCTTTCCTCTCTTTTTTCTTGTCCCTTTCCTTTTCCTTTTCTTTCATTCTCATAATTTGTTTTCCCAGGCATCCAACCTTGCATGTTCTACTTGTACAATATCATTTGTATCCAATGCTCTCTTTCGTATCCTGTGCTGGTGGTCTCAGTCCTCAAGCTTCTCCATTTTATTACTAACCTTATTAAGCTCTTCAATTCTCTCACCAGTTTAAAATTTTAAGCCATATTAGCATTAACAGATAATATTTTTCAGGTTTCTCATCATGCAATCCTCTTTTCCTCAAACATTGTTCATGGCTTCCCAGCCCATTTAATGAAATACTATCTTCCTTTCCCGACACCTTTGGTTGTCCACCAGCATGGCCCTGGATTACATATCTGATTTTGTATATACTATACTTGAATCAGACTGACTCATCCCTCACCAGCCAGACGAAACCACCCTGCCCCACTTCTAAGATGTGTTCTCACTTTTTCTAGTACCTGCAATGCTGTATACTTAGCTGATAATTTCTAGCATTTTAAATTTTTACCTCTTCTTCCAGACTCATCTCAAATACTAGTTCCTCTGTGATTGCTTTCATTTAATTCCTCAGTAAGACAATCTCTTTCCTTTCGGAATAACTACTTTGTGCATCTCTTATGACAATTATCTCACTATTAATATCGTCTGCCTTATTTTAAAAGGACTAAGCACAAAAACTATATTTATTCGCCACACAAATGTAAACTTGTGACATGCATACATTCCACACAGATTTTATTTTTTAAATTAATTAATTATTTTTAGTTGAGAACACAAAAAGCTAATTCATTTGGCTTCATATTGAACGGGAGCTGTTGAATCTGACAGGTGGCCTAGAAAAGGTAGCAATTCTCTAGTGCCAATCAGAATAGACTAGGCTATATTATAGCAATTCAGGTCTTCAAATCAGAGTAGTTTATGACACAAAGCGATCTTTCTTGCTCATGCTCTGCGTCCTCGGAGTAACATATATCACATCTCATATTGCATTAGCCAAAACAAATCACATGATTCTGACCAAGTTAAACTAGGTAGAGAAAGGCAGAGGATATGGATGAACAGTTAAACCATCTACATCAGAAAGCAATGATATGACCTTGAGGGGCTTATTCCCACTTAAATGAGCTAATATATGATTTCTGGAGAATAGAAGACATGGGAGTGCATGCAAGATGTTTTTTGAGTGGCTAAGAATCTTCTGTTATATTCACTACTTATTGCCTTTTACACCCCAGAAGCCACTTCTTTTCTCCCTCTGTTTATACCTTTCCCAGCCATGGAAAATTGTCCAAAGGCTAAAGAAGACCAAGGTCCCAAGGTCTAACCCATGCAATCACTTTGCTTTGGATAAAGCCAGCTGCTTCGGGATTGTGGAGAACAGGGTAAACCCAGTAAATTCCATGAGCCTGGATCCATCACTGCAATTATTTTCCTGTGAAGTAAGTTCCATGAGCAGAAGCAATATTGTATAGAATATCATAATAGTGGATAAAGACATTCTGTTAGTCCACAGATGGTAGTTTGGGCAGAAGCATGATGTGCAAGCAAGGTAACTGTACCCAGAGTGAGTCTCTATTCCACTGAGAACAAGACACTGCCCCTTCCATGATGGAAGCAGCCTAATGCAATCAACTTGCCACCAGGTAGCTGGATGATTACCCCAGGGCGTGGTACCTTGTGGGGACTCTGTGTCAATTCTTAATGCTAGCTAGCAGATTAGGCATTCAGAAGTGGGCATGACTGGGTTGGCTTTGGTAAGTGGAAGTCCATGTCATTGAACCCACGGTCCCACCGTGACCTTTTATTCCAGAGCCCATTGGGCCATAACAGGGCTTGCTGGAGAAAGAGGCCAACTGGTGTCAATAGAATAGACCATCCTATCCACTTGATTATCTAGATATTAATCCTTCTCTACCAAGATCACTTTGTTTAGTATTCAAAAGGAACACATATACTTGAACATATTTTTGCCCACTCAGGGAGGTTTATTGCTGTACTTTTCCCCAAACTTCCTTGTAACCAATTTTATAGTCATGCTCCTTCTAAGTCCCTGACCATTTGTACTGGCCATAACATCTGAGTGGATATGTAATCACGCATCTGGCCATTTCTCTTCCCAAACAAAGTGAACCACCAACCAGGTGCGCTGCTAGAATTTCTCCCAACTGGGAGGGGGGGATTTTCCTTTAACCACTATTCTTCAGGGACATCTCAGAAAGGGGCTGTAGTGCTGTGGCCCTGGATTTCATGTGATGTTAACCATAGGACCATCCACCATATTGTGCAGGACCACATGTGAGCCAGTCCTGAGTCTGCTCCTCCTCTGTTAATTGATTGTAAGGAAACCCCATGAGACCATAGACGCAGGCTGGGAGAAAGGTGGTGGTATAGTAGGAGAGTGAACCATGAGCATTTGGGTCCCTTCATATTTGTGTCTTCAGAGGCTGCTTGGACTTGGTCATATATGCATTACCTCCATTTGATGGTGGAGTACTACTACTAAGTGTAAGTATACTTACAGCTTTATGGCTTGGTAAGTGAGACATCTAACACCCTGGTTTATGATGAGCAGCTCAGTTCACATGATATACTGGTTGCCTATGGTAAAAGATTCAGTCTCTATAAAGGCCAAGAAGCAGGTCAAGAGTTGTTTCTAAAAATGAGAGTAGATATCTACAGCAGATGGCAGGGCTTTCCTCCAAAGTCCTAAAGAATTTGGACTATGATACACTGATAAGAACCTCCCAAAGGCTTCAAAGAGCATCTCTATCTGCCACTGATCTTTCAGGCACCATCGGGTCTGCTGTATCATATGGCAGGTTGGCAACTTGCACAGTAGCTTAAGCCTATTGTAGAGGTTTCTCTTATGCAAATGTCTTAGCATTTAGAGTTTTTACTACTTCTTGCACATTAGGTCAAACCAACATAAAGTCTCAGTGCAATGACCCAATGCAAGAGCTTGCAGCAGGAGAGATGATCAAGCTCCCTGTGAGCTAAGTTGTGATAAGGCTGGAGAGTTGATACACTTCTGTAGTAGGACAGTGAAGGTGTATTGCTGGCTGTACCTGTTCACAGCTAACTTCTAGTGCTCTTTACTAACATGCATCTAGAAAAAAGCATTTTTTTTCAGATCAATACAAGAAATATGTTAATTTGCTCAAGCAATAAAACTGTATGTAGGATAGTAGCTGCAACAGGAGTCACCACCTGGTTAAACGTACCATAATCTGGCATTCTCCAAGATTTGTTTTCTGCATTGCTCAAATAGGTGAGATGAAAAATCTTACTTAATGGGGGCATTCATCTCTAAATGTCCTTCCAAGAACGTGGTATTTCTTTTGGTTTAATATTTTCCTAGGTATACACAGCTCTAGTGGCTTCCACGTGGCAATTACCAGCACATGGATATTCTGGCAGCTGTTGAGTATACGTGTTACAAGTATACATTCCAGACCTGGGGAAATAACCAAAGGATGGGTCCAACAACACACTGTTCCTACAGTTTTCTTTAGAGAAAGCAGAGAAAGATTAATAGTATACACTTCTAGTAGTATAGAGGGTTCTTCAAGGTTCTTCAAGGGAACCTAGTCTTCCCTTCATTCAAAGGGTTCTGGGTGTCAACAAGATCAAATCTGGGAATTGATTGAAGGACGATGAGAATTTTGTTTACTTGAGCCAGAAATGTCCTGCTTTTACAGATCAAATTAGAGGTTAGTGGGCTTTCTATGTATTTCACCTCTGGGAACACCATGATCAATGAGCCAATGCCATAGATCTGCCTGAGTTAGACCATTATGATCGTGGCTTTGATCTGGGATCCATTACAGTAACACACCCTCTTCATCTTTGGAAGTTGAGTAACACCAGTAATTACAGAGCTTTTGAAGGATATTGGGGCTTCCCCCACAAATTTATTTCTCAGAGTTGTGGTGAGAGGATTTTTGTTTTGTGGATCCTCCCCAGATGTGCAAGCAGGTTTTAAATGACAAATCCATTATCACATTGTGAACTCTCAGCATTTGAATCCCATCCTATACATTAAACCAGGGCAGGTCCTGCACCTTCAACTCCCCACCATGGGCAAATTTTGGTCCATATTTCAGCCAAACAACCAAACTGTTAACTCTCCAAGCTACAATATTAAACGCAGAACTTCTAGTTACTGAGGTCATTACAATAAATTTGGCCTGATCCAACTTTATATTCCTTTCACCATTATCCCACATCCTGAAGTATCCTTTCTTATATATTTTCCCTAGACTTCTGCTTATGTAAATTAGAAAACTCAAGTTGCTCTTTTGGTGTGAAGCACGTCTTCTTGTGAGCCATGCTGTGTACCTCACCTTTAAGGGCCTGTTCAAACTTGAGTGTAGTTATAGATCCAGAGGCAAAGAGGAATGGTGGGGGTGGGTCCTGAGGAGGATCAGCATTTTCTGGCATGGCAACTGCCTAAGAGGAGACCATTCAGTTTCCCTAGGCAATAGGGCTATTCTCCTCAGATGGGAGGAGAGGTTGGTTATGCTAAGTGTGGAGGGGCCTCCTCACTGGCCAAGAAGACTTGTCAGAATTTAGAAACTCAATGTCCCCAGCTTCACAAGGTCTTCCCACACACCTCATTCCAACTTTCAGGATTCCGTTCCTTCTTAATGACTCACTTCAACATTAGACCCCCTGTAGGGCTGACAGTTCAATTTGTGTAGTAATTCAACCATTTCCAGGGTGAGATTCTGCATTTTATTTTCAGCAACCTCAGCCTTGTGGTTAGAGGAGATAAGGGTTTCCTCAGGCCACATACAGAAGCCATCAGGTCGTTTATGGGTCACTGAAGCTGGGAATTCAAAACACGGAGCCCATTTTTTTTTTTTTTTCCCTACTTTGTCCAGTGACATTAGGGGCAACCAGCCATTATCCCTATATTCATTAGTCTGAGAAAAATATTACCAGTGGTTGATTAGGAATACCTAAGGAGATGTTTCAAGTATCTCTATTACCAGATCACACCACAAACTACCAGTGTGCGCCTAAGTACTGGAAATGGAGCCATTAGAATCTTTTGTTTTGTTTTGTTTTAAGATTTATTTATTTATTTGATTTGGGGGCAGTGAAGAGAGGGAGAGAGAGAATGGAACCCTGCATAAGGCTCAATCCCATGACCCTGAGATCACAACCTGATGAGAAACCAAGGGTCAGATGCTTAACTGTGCCAACCAGGTGCCCCTAGAATCTTTAAATCTAATCAGATTAGAAAATGAATTCCAGAAATCCCAGAACAAATTCAAAAGAATCATCCTTAAAACTCTGTTCCTCTAGAACCATAGTACCAAAATTTGTATAAGTCAAGATTCTCCAAAGAAGGAGAAACAAGAGGGTGCCTGGGTGGCTCAGTGGGTTAAGCCTCTGCCTTCGGCTCAGGTCATGATCTCAGGGTCCTGGGATCGAGTCCCGCATCGGGCTCTCTGCTCGACAGAGAGCCTGCTTCCTCCTCTCTCTCTTTCTCTCTGCCTGCCTCTTGGCTTACTTGTGATCTCTCTCTGTCAAATAAATAAATAAAATCTTAAAAAAAAAAGGAGAAACGAGATTTTTTTAATATATATATATTACATAAATTATACATAATTATAATTTTAAAAATATATATACACATATGATTATATATATACACAAGATTTTATACATACACATACATATATCTATATATCTCCATATATGCATATATATATATATATATATATATATATATATGTATGTCTGTGGTGCATTTCCATTCCACAGGCTGGCAGGCTGAGGTGCAGAAAGAACCAATATTTCACTTCAAGTCCAAATATGGAAATAACAAATATCTCGGCTCAAAACAATCCGGCAGGAGGAAGTTCCCTCTCACTCATGGGAGTCTGCCTTTTTGTTATATTCAGCCCTTCAGTTGACTGGATGAAGGTCACTTACATTAGGTCTACCCATTAGGTCTACACATTAGTGTACTGATTCAAAGGGTTAATTTAATCCAGAAATACTCCAGTAGACGCACTGAAACAATACTCAGCCAGATATATGGTCACTCCCTGGCCCAGTCACACTGACACGCAAAATTAACCATCATAGTCCCTTTTAGACTGGGGCTGGACATTAGAGGCATTAGTCATCTTTACCCTGGTGCTGGTAGGCCCTGCCAATAGGGAGAACATTTCGGCTCTCTACTGCAAAATGATCAGTCTATTCCAGGATCTAACAATACAGGATCAGCATGAAAGGAGCCTCTGAAGAATGACAGACAGCTGACTGTCAAACATGTTACCTGAAGAAACTTCTTCTGGGCAACAGCACACTGGGGCACATCAAAGATAAAATAAAACACTAAAAGAATGAAATTAACCTGTTAGGATTCAAGTTCTCCATCCACTGGAATAACTGACTATTTTGATTAAGACTTTTGTCATTCCTGCTTCAAACTGCGAGCCATGATTAAGTTAAAGATGTCAGTTGTAAGTAAAATTTAAACCACCAAGCAATAAGTAAGTCCCTGCTGAAAGATGGATCTTGCAGGAATGGGATTCTTAATAAAATTCCACTTTGAAAATAGCTCATCTTTATTCCAGGCAATAGAATTTTAGGAAAAGGTAACATTGGGAAAATCATTATAAGAGCATGTATACTTTTCATTTTGTCACAATTCTGCTTTTTCATATATTTAACTCCCATATTAACCTAGATGAATTTTATATGGACTCATTTAAAAGAAAAGATAAATTATCTTAAAGTCCATTAAAATATATTGGCTTCAGATATTTTTAGAAGGACAGAATTTAAAGATGTTTAACATTTTGCTAAAAGCATGGACGCATTCTTTCTTTGAATAAACTTGGCCCAAAAGAAATACCTGCCTCATTAAAATGCTTAGTTTGCTAAGTTTGAACTTTAAAATGCAATTTCTTTTCTAGAAAAAAAAAAAAGCTATATTTAATGCTTTAAATTGAACTTTCCCAAAAAAGGCTGAATGATTTTTTTTAAGCCATCTTAAAACTGAGATGAAAAAAATAATACATTTTAAAATTCAAACTTCTATTACCAGTAAAAAAGACTTTGGGATAAATATACCTTCTCAATTTTTTGTAGTTATGCAAATGAAATAGTAAATACCTCCTCTCAAATTTTTATTTACTCTTCCTATTAATCTACACATATATTTATTATTGGATTATCAAAGCAATTCGCCTATTTTCTTCTTTTTGAACAAGTACTCTAAGTCTGTTAATTTTTTAAATTTCTATTACCCATTACAGAACTTTAATATTTCTTTCAGAGTCTATGTATGCATCCATATGCACGTGTCAGAAATATTTTGTAAATATGTGTGTTTTGGGAACATTTTTCCCAAATTCTTGAATACTCCTTGGGGTCTGAGTGGTTCAGTTGGTTAGGCATCTGCCTTCAGCTCAGGTCATGATCCTAGGGGCCTTGGGATAGAGCCTTACGTCAGGCTCCCTGTTCAGTGGAGAGTCTGCTTCTCCCTTTTTCTCTCCTTCCTCTCTCCCTGGCTAATGCTTGTGGTCTCTCTCTCTCTCTCAAATAAATAAATAAAATCTAAAAAAGAAAAAAAAAAAAGAATAATTACTCCTCTCATTATCATCTTCTTCTGCCTACCTGCCCACTCCCCAGAAGGCTTGAACATAATGTGCTAAAGACAAATGATACAATTCAACTTCATTTTCCTGTTTAATCACAATATAATCATTTTTGGAAGGTCAGGCTTTTGAGTGGGAGAGGATGGATAAGAATTGTTATCAATGCTATAATGTCATCTTAATTCTTATCTTTTCTTTAACTCCACTGCTTTCCATCCTGTGTTCTATAGTAGAATGATGTACTAGAAATATCCTAAAAATGATAAGCAGAAGATAAAAAAAAATGAAATGCTACTTTTTAAATACTTTTAATTTGAATTTCTGTTGTATCCATGGTATCCATTAAGATGAACTACTGGATATTTTTACTTTAATCCTCAGTGCATTCATCTGTAAAACCATGTACCTGGGAGAGGAGAGGGTGCATATCACTCTGAACTTAGAACATGAACATATTCTAATATGTAATATATTATGGAAAAATAGGTAAATTATTTCAGATATAATAGCATTTTTATTAAAATGATAATAACGTCCTGAGCTTCTAATATTACCATTATAAAATACAGATACAGATAAGAGTAACAGCTCATATAAATCAACATAAAGAGTACTAGGCCCAACACCCACTATGTTAAATAGAAGTATTCCAAATTTTTGTAAATTTCTTAATTTTCTAAAGTAAAATAACTATATAAATATATGTAGATATAGATTTCCATCAAAGTTATAAGCCAACTTTTCAATTGTCTTATAAATTTTCTACTCTAAAGAAATACTCAGAGATTTAAACATGAGGGTTAAAAATAATGTGTGGCATGTTTATCTCTTCTCCTTCCTAAAAAGCAGACTATTTTTTTTTAAATACACCCACAAGGTTATAAAGAACATGATAGAAAACAGTAACAAAATTTAGCAGAATTAGTAGAAAAGAACAATGATAAAGAACTGAGTACATCAGAGAAATAATACTTCGTTGTAGGTACAGGTTCAAAGAAGAAGACCAATTCAGACCAAAGAATCCAGAAAAGACTCAAGAATGGAGGCAACTGGTACCTTCCAATTTAAGGGAACACGTAAGTGTAAAGATAGAAAGTCTGTGTAAGAAGTAACTAACTCTCCAATTCTCTCTAGTTTCCCAAACAGCAGGTTACAGCTCCTCCCACACCATGACTGACAGCCTGAGGTTACAACTGGAGTGTTGTCACAGAGGGTCTCTGGACTTTGGGCCACCAAGGAGAGCTGAGGGCAAAGAGAGCATCCTGAGAATGGAGAGGGTCAAGGAATTCTCTTGAGTACTGTAATGTGGAAAGCACATAAATATGGAAAGGGATCAGTATCCCAGAGACTTTGAGAGACAAGCTACATGAAACTGCACAAGAGGTCGAGAATAAGAAACAAAAAATAAGAGAAGGGAGAAAGAGAAGGAGAGAAAAATTAAGTGCTATTCGTAAACATACTCCACCAGGCTTTCTAATTCCCACCTTGGCACAATCACACGCTCTCTGCTCTCTTTCTAACTGGCCTACACTTTCTGGTACTTTCTGAAAGCTTCTTTTGTTCCTAGTAAGGGGATTTTACCTGGGAAACTATGACACACGCAGGATGGGTGCTACCATCTGATCTGTGTTAGTATAGACAGTTCTGATGATCATGTGACAAAAATGTCATGTTTTGTCCTTATGCAATAAGAAAAAATCAGCAATTTTTGAAAAATCTGGGTTCAATCAATCTAGGATATATCAGCCTTTTAAAAATTTAATTTAATTTAATTTTTTTAAAGCAGGCCTCCCAGAGCTCAAAGTTAACTTATTCAAGCTCCAATTCTGGTAATTTAAATTTCTGCTGAATTAAGGCTTGATTTAATTTCACCATAGGGAAGCACGGATCCAGATTTGACTTGTAAATCTATAGTACGCTGAGTCCTTCTTACTCTTACATTTTTTGATGACTTCTGGCTTACAAAGTCTCAGATGTGAATTGATATTAACATGGTATAACTAAAACCTGGAACTGATCCCCAAAAGTGTTAGAATTGATGGAAATTAAACCTGTAAAGCTTAAAAAGCTCTTGCAGCATGGTTAAAGTGATTGTGACCTATTTGTAACAAGTGTAATAAACATTTTAAAATATTAAATAAGTGGTGCCTGGGTGGCTCATTCAGTTAAGCACCCAACTCTTGATTTTGGCTGAGATCATGATTTCAGGGTTATGAGACCAAGCCCCACACCAACAGCTTCCCTGGGTCTCCAGCTTACACATGGCAGATCATGGGACTTTTCAGCCTCCAAAACTGTGTGAGCCAATTTCCTCATAATAAATCTTATGCATACATATTAAATATATAAGTATATAAACACACACACACACAAGCATATATAAACTATTGGTCTAGTAGTTCTTGTTTGTTTAAGCCATTCAGTTTTGGGGTGGTATGTCAGAGAGCATTGCAAACTAAAACAGGGTAATTGGCACTTACATAGCCAAAGCATAGTACACACTTTTCTGTCTAAAATTTACTGTTATGTAATCTCATTACATTTAATAACTTTTATAAACATATATATGTTATGGTTCTTTAAACTAGACTACTTTGGCATTCCTACTGCTCTTTTAACTATCACACACAATGCTCTTAGACTAACATTCATTAATTCAGTATATTTCAAAGTATTATCTGTGGATTCAAAACACAAATTCTTCTCCGTATTACTATTTTGTGTGTGAGATAAAAGGGTTTTGAGAACTATGAGTTTGAAAGCTTAAATGCAGTATGCTGATGTGGAAGTAAAGTCTTTCTAAATTATGAATTGGAGAAGCAAGCCTTAGTAAGCTAATGTGTTCTGATTTTCCAAGAGACAAATATAAAATGCGATGTTCCCAGCATTTATTTGACCAAACAACTTTTTTTACTAAAGCATCTGCAGGCAGTAGGGTGACAACATTAACTAGGAGGGAGGTAGGCTATGAAAATATATAACCTTTGTTCTCAAGCAGTAAAACTTTGTTTTGTGTTTACTTTGAACTTTACCCCATAATAACCCTCAGTGCCTAGGTACTACCTCTGATCTTGGGATCTTGGGTTAGCAGTCTCTCTGTCTCTCACTCACTCTTTTTTTTTTTTTTTTTTTGGTCTTAGTTTCTTTCCCTACATGAAAAGTGGGAGAGTGTACAGCTTGTATAGCTGCTGTGAGGCTTTTAGCATAGTAGATATTAAGAGCTTAAAATAGTAATTATCATATTGCGCGTGCTCCATAAATTTTAGCAATTGTTGTTATGATTAACTAGCTGAGGCATTTCTATTTGCTAGATACTGGAAATAATATTTTTACAGGTCCTAATGTAGTTATTTATTTGTTGAGAATTGTGCTAATGTTTTTTGTCAGCCAATAGCGTATATGACTTTGATAAAGATTGGCCTAACTGAATGTCCTACCTAAAACCCTACCTCTTTCTTAGAAATTCTAAGTACATAAACTATGAAAACATAACATCTGAATTTAGAAAACACGAATAACTAAAAATGTAGAGCTAAAGCTATTAAGCTAGTGATCAAAAATTCAATTTACTTGGGCACTATTAACTACTTTTTTTTTGTTTGTTTATTTACATCGCAGGTTAATTATGTGAACTTTAAGCTACACTTTCCAATGCTTAGCTCAGCTCTGAGTCCACCTGACTGCACAAAGCCCTCTCCTTAGCTTTCTTTTTTTTATCCTTTTCCTGATATAAATGGCCTTCTGTGTGACCTATAGAAATAACACTGAATTTTAAAAAGAATATTCAAAATTCATTAAAAAGATTAAAGCCCTAACCCTTGGGCTTTGACCCCATCAGTGCTGACATAACAGGGGCCTTTGCTTCTGAATCTTGCAGACCAAATAAGCACCTTTTATTATGACCTTGAGACACAGACATTTTCTTATTGTGCCATTAATAGAAAATGAGCATTAGGGCAGGCCAAAACTTTAGTAATATGCACATCAAGCAAAATTTTAAAGGTAATGGGTTTAAATACTAGTAACGAAATGTTCTTTATACCCAACTATCAATTGGCAGAGCACGTTGCCATTAAAATATGATGTTAGTAAGGCACCCACTAAAGATGGTTTGAAGAATAATGCCAAAGAGAAAAAAGAAACAAACTTAAATCTACTCTGATTGGTTTAGGAGAAAAGTTAACTCCAAATAAAAATAATACGTGTATATAATCTTAAAGGAGTTTAACACGGTAGCATCGCTTCTTAAACTTTTCTTAAAGGCTGGAAAGGTGGCTATGTTTAGTTGTCTGCAACTGTCTAAGCCTGGTGTATGAGTCTGCTCAGGCTACCATAGCAAAATACCCTAGGTTAGTTGGTTAAAACAAGAGAAATTTATTTCTCATAGATCTGGGTGCTGGAAGTCTCAGATCAGAGCACCAGAATGGTTGGGTTCTGGTGAAACCTCTCTCCTTGGCTAACAGATACCTACCTTATTGCTGTTTTCCCACCTAGTGGGGTAGGGGGTCACTGGAGAGATTGAGGAAGAAAGAGAATGAGAACAAAAACTTTCTGGTTTGTCTTTTTACAGGGGCACTAATGCCATCACACTGGGGCCCCACCCTTTTGACCTCATCTAACCCTAACTACCTGCTGTAAGTCCCATCTGTAAATGTCATCACATTAAAGGCTAAGCATCAACATATGAATTCATGGACATACCAACATTCAGTCCATAACACCAGGGTTTCTAACCCTGGTACCATAGACATTACGGCTGGATGATTCTTTGTTGTAGGCTGCCCTGTATATTGTTGTAGGCTGCCCTGTATATTGTAGGATGGTGAGCAGCATATGGTAAGATAGACGTACAAAAAATGGCTTATCTTTCCCAATCCCATCTCTCCCAGCTGCTGCCAGTCCAGTCAGCAGCCTATCCCATGGCCACAAGGGATCTATCCGTTGGGAGGCATAAAAATCCTCCCTTCTTCGCCCTCATGACACCGCACATAGCTCATATTTGTCTTCCTCTCTCTAACTCACTACTATCTCTTCACCCTTGAATTACTGCAACACTCAGCCAATCAGCTCTCTCTAGGCTCATCTCCTATCATTTCCTTAGCAACTGTTTAAAATTTTTTCTCAGGGAAACTCTCTCTTTAGAAATCATGAACACAGATGGTATAGTGTCTATACTATAAACTCCAAACTCCTCTGATCAGTTTAAGGCAGGTTTTCTCAACATCAGCACCATTAGCATTTTAGGCTAGAAAATGCTTTGCGGGGGATGCCTATCGTGTACATTGCGGAGTGTTCATGGTAACCATGGACTCAACCCACTAGATTTCAGTCTGCCTTTGGCTCAGGTCAAAATCTCAGGGTTTGGGGATCGAGTCCCTCATTGAGCCCCTCAGCGAGCCCCTCCTCTGGCTTCCTGCTCAGTAGGGAGTCTGCCTCTCTCTCTCTGCCTCTGCCCCTCCCCACTGCACGCACGCTTACACTCTCTCTTGATACCACCAATTGATTGGTTGATACCATCCATCTCCAGTAGTAAACCAAAAATGCCTCTGGACATTGCCACATGTCCCCAAGGGAGAAGGGAGGTAAAAAATCACACCTACTTGAGAAACCTTCGTCCAGATCCCTGCTTCTCAGACCATCCTTGTCGAAGGACCAGTTTTGTTTTGTTTAATTCCAATCTATGTCACACTGATACTTTTGGTCAAAACATTTGTGGAACACTAATGCTCAACTTAAGTCTTGTCTTCAGATATCAAAATGCTTGAGGAGTAGCCCTGGTATGTGTACATTAAAAGATAGTACTACAGATCTCGCATCAGGAGTTGTACTAATGTATTTTATAATAAAGTAGGTGGCAGCTTGAATGATATTATAACACATGGGGAGCGATCTGGACACAGGTCTCAGTAGAGTTTGCACATACCAAAATGTCGGGGGCGGGGGGAGTTCTTTGGAAGAGCAAATGATGCACTTGCATACTGATATTTTGTATAATACCAAAGCAGTATCTGCTTCTATTTATGCATATATTTCATTAAATGAATGAAAAGGACACCTAGATGTATTCCTCCTTGAAAACACACAAAGTGACTTTCATGAGAGATACGTCATGGATACGGGGGCTCTGTAAGACCAGAACCATATCTGCACTGCACCATGAATGATGCTGAACACATAGTAGTTGCTCAATAAATAAGGACCAGGTTAATGACTGTGCTATTCACTTCAATTTTGACTTTGTTGTCAGCTAATGGATGAATGTGTGAGTGAATAAAGGACTGATGAAGTAGAAGACTGTCCTGCAAAGGGCAGTAAAATATCTTCCTGGGTCAGTGGGCAAAGCAGACCATCACCTTTGCCTGTCCACAAGGTTTGTACTGTCAAGATGATGTATTGTATGAAAATACGTGTTGGAGTTGGTATAAATATGAGATGGTTATCAACTAAGATACAGGTAAGTAGGCAAATAAATGAGGAACTGCTGGAACTCAGTTCTAGGAAAGGTCTGCTCCTTTGTCCTTGGGGGTCCCCATAAAGGTATGCATGAGGAAATGAGTGGCTGTGTGTGTGTGAGATCTGGACAGACGCTCTACTCCAAAGCATCAGAGGTGCACCGTTTAATCAAAGCAGCCAAGTTATAAAACGTGTATCTCTGAAACAGAACCCCATCTTGGTTTCAAATGATTTTATGATGTCAGCTCAACAACTTGATCATATCGCCTGCCTTGTAAAATGTTAAGACAGCTATCAGACTGTTTTTAATTTACTCTCTTGGCCTGGATCCACTCTAGTTCTTGTAACATTCTGTCAGCACTATTTTCCTATTGAATGTCAATGAGATGTTCCACTGTGATTTCTTGTTTCTAAGCCAATATTCCAAGTGAACAACAAAACATGTGCATGCTGATTGACAGAGACAAATATTTATTTTTTTCAGCATAGAGCAATTTTATAGTTTTAATTACTAATATATCACACAAGATAGTCAAAGGATATCTAAGTATGTCTAAGTATGTCTCTCTGTATATAGTATCAGATACCATAATGTATATATTATGTATGGAGAAAGAGAGAGGGAGAGATATTCTCTATCATCAATTCATTAATTAAATATTATATAGGAAGAAAATTATGCAATGTTATAGAAATTATAATTTGTGCTTAACTCCAAACAAACCATTTTAAGAGGCTGGGATTTTTTTGATGTCATTTATTTTTTGTGGGTTTTTTGTTTTGTTTTATTTTGTTTTGGGCAATTTAAACCTTTCCATGACCATTTGCGATCAGGAAAAAAAGAACGTGTCTATTACCTTTTGAAAGCAGCTGTCTTCACATTTAGTAGTTGTGGTATAAAGAACTTCCTCTGATGCTATTTTTCAATACACAAATTACTCTACAGTTTTTAAAAACAAGTCCATTTGTAAAATTCCAAGCCCATAGTACTTTAGAAGTGATTATATACATCAGGGAAAAAATGATTCACCCAGGATTACTTTTAGTATCCTGTTACTCTGGTGAAATTAAAATATGATTCCACCTACATTTAAATCTAAAGAATATATTTGTCACACAAAACCAGGTTCAGTTGTACAACCCTGGCATCTGTTCACCGAGGGTTTCAAGCAAGCTCACTTGATGGAAAGACCCAAGAATTGAAAAAAGAAGCGTTAATGTTGTTAAGCAAAATTATCATATGGCCCATCAGTTACGTATTGATATAAGCACATATGGTATATATACAGCACACACACACACACGCATGCACACACACCTGAGAAATCTCAGTGCTTTAATTAATCACACACATCTGTCCTCATGATGTGCAGTCTCCGTATTTTCCGTACTCCTCAGCTGATATGTAAAAATGATCTCACTCTCCTGGTGGGGTTATCTTGGTCAGGGAGAAGAGATGCTCAGTCTCTCGGTCTCCAGGGGAAGTCATTTGTTTCCCGATATTTAGGTTTGTATTTTTAGAAATGACTAATAAGTCCTGTATAAAAGCCATTTCTGCTGACAAGATTAATTGTAGCTATCATGCCCACTAAGCCATCACATGTCCCACCTCCTGCCATGAGAAGACAATGGTGTCAGACACTTGAGTGACACTTCCCCTGTCAAGGCCCCATAAAGTCCCACCTGGACATCCAGCTGCTGCAGGGCTTTGGCGGTTTGCCAAAATCTCATTTCACGCTTTTGCCTCCTCGCTTGCACATGAAGTGTGAGATGAAGTGCTCAACGTTCAGCAAAATGATGTAAAGCACTAGCGTCTCAAGTAAACATCATTTTAGAATTGCCAAGCCGTGTGGCGTGAGATGCCAAGGTTTTCCTAAAATTCGAATATCCCAAACGTACTGGAGGCGAAAATATTTGTTCAGAGTTTGACACAAAATCTCCTGGTGGTAAAACCTGACCAGATGTAAGGTCACGGGAGAATGAAAGTGACTCCTTAGTGAGGTCGTTCATGGTCCCCTGTAGAAGTAATAATGTGATGTCAACGAGCAGCCCCACAGCCCGCCGGTGGTGCTCTGTGACATTCCTTGTCTGTGTCTTACTAGCATTGTGAAATGCAGAAAATGTCTGAATTTCAAAACTCATTTGCCTCCAAAGTTACAGAAGAGAGACTGAGGACCTGTATCTTAGAGGTGAAATCCTGGCCTCCCAAACAGGAAGCCGGGAAAACTGGCATCTAAGCCTTGGGACTTTTCCAAAGATAGACTGCCAAAAGTAGGGCTCAGTGAGGATTTTTTCCTGACTCTTCCAGGACCTAAACCCAGTGTCAACACCCTATAACTCACCGACCTATCACTTTGGAATTGAGCAGAACTGATTCATGGGCATCTGTTTTTATTTGCTCAGTTAGCAAAGCTGCTGAAGATGAAGTTCATTGCCTTTGCATTACTTTTATAGATCACTTTGCTAAGCTTTGAAAGTAGTGTATGCCTTAGAAAGATGACTACACTATTGTTTTTAAGACATGGCAGTTTTTTGGTCCTGGTTTTAATTTATAGAGTTGAATCAATGCTAAGGACTGCAAAATAATTTTTATCTGCAAGTCCAAATAAGAAAAGATAATATTACTGTCTTAGTATAAACTCTAATGCTCTTGCTGACATACAAATTCATATTACATAAACCTCACCTTGTTTTCAAAATCAGAATCTTTTTTTACATTAGTAAATAATTATATATGCTGCCACGAAAATCCGTCCGATAATTTCCCGTAGAATAATTGGTAGAACTAAGCGGGTAAAGGAGGCAATGGGTTTCCCATCGCCAAATGGCGGTTCCATCATGATTTCGTCTAAGTTATTTTACAGTATATTAGTGCAGTCGTAAACCAATTTTAGTGATTTATAATCACCAGGAGAGTCCCCAGAAGTGGCCTGAAGTTAATGATTGGTTTGCATTTAAAGCAACCCCCTTTAGCAATGGCTTTTTCTAAGTGGAGCTTCCTTAAGAGTAACACTCTGACTTAATTACTGAGACAGTTCCTGTTTATCACCCTTTGGCTGCAGTGGGGAATTTTAAAAAGAATTAACATAAATGCGATTCTTTTTTCTCATGAGGTACAAGAGCAATGAAGCAATGTAAGACATTAAGAAAAATCCTAAAAATAGTAACCCTTGTCAACTGGAACTAGGACATTGAACTTAATTGCTTAAGTTAATGACGCCTATGATACAGATTACAGCACTCTGCAAACGTGTGTGTGGAACTCACAGATGCTTGACTTCAATTTTATGTTCAATGGCATCGATGATTTTTTGACAGTAGCATCTAAATAGGCAAAGAACAATAAATATGATTCATTCAAGAGATATTTGCCTATGTATGACTTCTCAAATAATAAATGATGTTACTAGCAATTTATTTAAGAAGGTCAAAGAAAACTCTGACTATAAGTTCCTACAATTCTTCAATTAAGGGAAAAGAGCAGTAACTTTGGAGCCAGGGGAATTATGTTCATTTTCAACCTCTACGTCTAGCTTACTGTGAGACATAAAGAAAATAAATTATCTTCTAGTTGTGTTTCGTAAGTGCCAAGTGGGGTTAAAAATGCCTGTGCCAGGATACAATAAAGGTTTAAAGCAGGATCAAATGAGATAACACAAAACATGTAAATTGCCAACCAACTTCTTAATGTTACTCATGTAAAAAGATAAAACTTACACACCTTTGTCAATAAAAATACATGGGTGGACCCTGTAAGGTAGAATGTGAATTCTTCTGGTTTTATGTATGTACACTACTTTAAGATTTTTAAAAATTTTCTTAAATGCTATAATATACCTCTTTACCTGTTAATTACTAAACAAAAACCAATCAAAAAATTCAGATATTACATAGATACTGGATAGCAGGAGTCTAAATTTTCCAGTCCAAGTTCACCAATTCACGAGTGAGTTAAGAATATTTGGTGACTATTTCAAAACAGTCATTTACACTAATAATAAAATTGTTAATAATTAAACTATGATCTCTTAGATTACGATCCATCAAATATGGACCGAGCAGTATGGTCCATTGAATATGGAGTCAGCACTATTACTAATACTGAACTATCAAAAGGAAATATAAAAGTTAATTTTGAGATTATACCCAAGAAATACATGCTGCAGTTTTCATTTCTGAGAATGTACAGTAATGCAGAAAAAGAATTGCTAAAAGAGACACTGACATTCTAGGCTCATTTTCACCACCTGCTAACATTTATACCACACATTCAGTCATATTTTTACTACAAAGCTAGCTGTGTCATGCTAAGTACGTTTAATGGCTGTACATCCATTGTCTTATATCTAAAATGATGATGTTGAATCTCACAACTTCCAAGTTCAGCCACAGTCCTGTACTAGTACAGATCTTTGGTCCTAAGATTGAACAATAAAATACATCAAATGCAATTAATTAATTTGTTTTTACAGGCTTTTCCTGACATCCCTAGAACAGATACTTAAGTGCCTCAGCACAAATCCACCATCTGAACACTTCCCTCTTAACCCTTGCACACTATTGATGGGAATATAAATTGGTGCAGAAAACAGTATGGAATTTCCTCAAAAAAAATTAAAAATAGATTCCACTGCTGGGCATATATCTGAAGGAAATTAAATCACTATCTCAAAGAGACATCTGCACTCCCCTGTTCACTACAAGACTGTCCATCAGGGGTTGAATGGTTAAAGAAACTATTATGTACATGTGTATGAAAACAAATAAAAATATATATGGAATTCAGCCATAAAAAAGAAGGAAACTCTGCCATCTGCGATAACATAGATGGATCCTGAGGGCATTATGTTAAGTAAAATAAGTCAGAGAAGGACAAATACTGTATAATCTTACTTATATGTGAAATCTTTAAAAATAAACTCATAGAAACAGAAAACAGAGCCAGATGTAGGGGATGAAGGGTGACAGAAGAGGGGGGAGGTGGTCAGGAGGTACAAAGTTCCATTTGTGAGATAAATAAGTTCTGGGGATATAATGTATAGCTTGCTGATTATAGTTAAGAATACCGTGTTGCATATTTGAAAGTTGCAAAAAGAGCAGGTTTTTAAAGTTCTTAACACACATACACACACACACACACTCAAATGCACACACAAACTGTAACTACATGAGGTGTTGAGTGTGTTAGCTAATCTTCCTGTGGTAATCATTCTGCAATATATACATGTATCAAATCATTACATTGTACAACTAGAAGTTACACAATGTTATATGTTAATTATATTTCAAAAAAGCTGAAAAAAAAATCAAGAGTTGTCTCTTTCCCTTCATCCAAAAACCAAAGAAACGAAAAAAAAAAAAAAAAAAAAGGCATGTAGAAGCAGTGAAACAAGACAATAATGAGGCAAAAATGGGTCCACTTTCTCTTCTCTTCTCTAGGTTGTCTCCCACTAATCACAAATTGCCTTGCACTGATGCATAACAGTATGAAATTAGACAATGTTCACAAACAGAGATTCCTGTTGTTTGAAATCTGATGAAAAATTAAACAGAAGAATGACAAGAAGATAACTGATGAGGGTAGATCAGTTCCATATGTAATGAGATGTAATTATTTGGCAACAGCAACTAAGTCCCCTGAGTAGTTCTAGACCCTCTCACTATATAACAAGACCAGCTCCCCGCCTATAAACTCAAGAACTGTCACATTCTGAACAAAGGTTAAAATAGTATCCGTAACATTAGAAGCATAGATCATCCATCCTTGTGTAAGTAGCGAGTGCATTAAAAATTCTCTGTAGGATAACACCTCATAAAGCATTACTTCTTCCCTCCCATGCAATGACCATGTGATCAGAAAATCGTATGTGTCACCATTGGAAGGAGAGGTTACAGGTGATCATCATTTCTAAAATTAGCAGAAGCATACTGTATGAGGACATACATACATACTACTGTATGTAGACATACTTGCACACAAAATGCAACATAGTGTTTCAGTCAGTTTTCTTCCTGCCCAGCACATAGTTTTGTGACGGGTTTTTACAAGGTGATCTGGCTCCCTGGGAGCAGAACACGTGTGCAAGAGGGAGGACAGATTCCTAATCCTAAAATTCTTAGGTTGTTGCGAAGAAGCATTCAGAGCAACGTAGTTCAAAAGCCTTAAAGAAGCCATCTCCATTGCGAGCTCAATATGCATCCATGCCCGGGCCACTCTGCCTGTAGAGAATGTTCTTAGGTTATCCTGAATATGCAGACAGAAAGCAACCGCAACAGCATTTAAATCAGCTCGAACTATCTTTAGCTTCCGCAGTGGTAGGCCATGCTTTTGCCACTTCAAGCCATGAAATTGTTTGAAATTGTGTGACAGGAATTAATATACTCACAGACATGTAGGGCAAAGTAAAGACAGATAAAACTGCTATAATCTAGATCCCTTGATAATTCAGGATATGCTTGGGAGACCAGAATAACAGGGTCGTAACAAACTCTACGCTAAGACCGAAATAAGGCTACCAGCGGCCATAATCTGATGTCTCAGACCATCTCTTTGAGACCATTTGGTGAGCATTCATAAAAATAAAGATACATCTTGTAGATAGCACACGGACGATCATTCCTAAATATATTTTAATCTGCAAAGTATCTTCTTTTGTACATTTTAAATGATGTATAAATATGTTCGCTATAATTACACTCACTCTGTTTTTCTCATTTAGTTAGCCTATTTGAACTTGTATGTAATTGTTAAAGTACCAGAAAATTATCAGAGCCACAGAGAAAAAATCCTTATGGGTGAAAAATTACATGAAATACTTGTTTCAGTAAATATGTGGGTGTGTTAAATTATAATGTCAATAAAACACCATCTAGATTTATTGTGTCAGAAATTTACTGTTTTGCTAAATGTACTCATGTCATTAATTCTATAGTCAGTGAAAGAAAGATTCATATTAATTAGTCTAAGTTATGAAAACAATAGCAGCAGTGAGTACAAGTAAAAACAAATCTGTGAAAACTTTCTGGTATTTTCAGACCTTTTTTTTGCATAAATTTCTATGTGCAAAAAAAAAAATCATTGTTTAACTTAGATAATGTTAAATAATATCCTACTCCTACTGGTAAAATATTGTAAGACTTTTATTGCATACCTGGGGAAAAAAGATTGTTCTTTAATGTTTCCATTGGTGTTATGCTGAACCCCACCATAAAGCACAAGGCAGATTACATTAGACAACAGTATATTATAGCCCAACATCTTAATTTAGTAAAGTGCATCACTGCTACAAAGTCAAGAAGGAAGGAAGTGTAATGTGTTGTTCTAGAAAGACAGAACTTCTACTAGCTACATGTACACACGTATCTCATAATATATTGGGAACTTTTGTATGGAATGTCAAAGTAAATTTATTTTCTAGGGCTCCACTGATAAGTCTAATATTTACATATTTTGGAATATTACTGAAGGCAAGACTAATTATTTTGCTCTGATCTCAAGCAAATATAAAACAAGCTAATTTATTCAGGTTTCACCTGTGAAATAGATAGATGAATTAAATAGATCTATCTACCTGTCTATCTCTATACATATCCATTTTGAAAATGGGACTGTAAAGTGCTTCAGATGGTCAGGCATTAGGAGACAACTTTTGCATTTTAAATCACACTGATTTATTTTGAATGGTGCATGCCCATTTTGGAACGGTTTTATATGGAATATATGTGAAAAACAATGCCTTACAAAAAGCTAAGCTTAGAATTCTTGTAATTTAAACATTAAAACAGTCACATAGCAAAACTGCACAAGGAGAATACGTGTGAAATTATTTCTTAAGGTTATCTCATGACTGTCTAGTCATTATTTACCAGATCTCCCTATATATACAATATATTTTTTACATAATTACATGTATACTTCATAGTTTATACAGAAATGTGTCTCTTTTGAGAAGGTACAGGTGATTAAGAACTCTGAGCATATAAATGAATTAATTAGCTGTCAGCCCGTTTTCTCCTCAATGAAGAATGAACTTCTTCCTTTACTGAGGTATATTGGTGTAGCATTATATTAGTTTCAGGTGTATAACATAATAATTCTGTATTTCCAAGCACTTCAAAGTGAGCACCATGATAAGTCTAGTTATCCTCTATCACCATACAATTGACCCCCTTCCCCCTTTTTGCTTAACCCCTAAATTAATTAAGTTATTAATTTTAATAATTAATATTCATTATTAATTAAAATTCAACATGGTTTAAAGACTTGAATGTAACACCCAAAACCATAAAACTCTTAGAAGAAAACATATGGAATAAATTCCTTGGCATTGTTCTTGGAGATAGATATTTTTTAATCTGACGGCAAAAACAAGGGTAAGGAAAGCAAAATAAACACATGGGTCTGCAATGAGCTAAAAAGCTTCTGTCCAGCAAAGGAAACCACCAATAAAATAGAAGTGCAACCTGCCGAATGGGGGAAGATATTTGTACGTCACATATCCAACATGGGGCTAATATCGAATATGTACAAAGAACTCATACAGCTCAGTAACAACAACACATTTGATGATAACCTTAATAGACATTTTCCCAAAGAAGAGATGCGGATGGCCAACAGGCACAAGAAAAGAAAGTCAACATCACTCATCATCAGGGCAATGGGAATCGAAACTACAGTGAGATATCATCTCACACCTATCAGAATGGCTGTTATCAGAAAGAGGAGATAACAAATATTGGCAAGGACCCAAAGGGAACTCTTAGGCACCACCAATGGGAATGTGAATTGGGGCAGCTGCTAGGTGAAACAGTATAGAGTTTCCTCAAAAAAAAAATTTTTAATAGGGATAAGTTTGTATGTATGTGTGTATGTATGTATTTATTTAAGTTTTTATTTATTTATTTGACAGAGAGCACATGAGAGAGTGAGCGAAAGCACAAAGAGGGGGAGAAGCACAGGGACATGGAGAAGCGTGATCCCCACTGAGCAGGGAGCCCGATGCAGGGCTCAACCCACGGCCAAAGACAGACGCTCAACCAATTGAGCCACCCAGGTGCCCCAGAATAAATTTGTTTTTAAAAGAATATTTTCAGATAATACCCTACTCTTATATTTTCTAAACTATACCATTTTCCTAAAGATAGTACTAGGAAACAGTATTTCCCTTACTTTACTTATGATGCATTCTAAATTTGGGACAAAATTAAAATGTGTGCAACCTATTCCAGGGTTGCTAATATAGCCTATTTAGGATAGAGATATAAAATACATTTTTGCAAATAATTTATCAACTAATAGATATTTGGATCAATGTTCCAATAGTGGATTAACTCATATAAATGATAGTTGACTCAGTTCTTAGATAGGTAACTAGTCTGGATGTGTTAAAGGAAATGTAGAAACAGACTCCATGGAGGACTGAATGAAGGTTTCAGCGGAGGACTGCGATCGTGAATTGTGCTGTGACTGAAAATATGGCTCTTGAACACCATTTTTCCCCCTAGAAAACTTCTCTCTCTTCCACACCCTGCCCATCTGTCTCTATTATTAACCTTATATGGGATAGTTTTTACAAGCAAATAACCACACTCGGTCTAAAGTCCTGAAATAATTTATTTTGATTATTCTGTCAATCAACTTGCATAATTAATTTGATCTTAAATTTGAACTTTCTTCGATCCCGTTTAATAAATGTCACGGCACTTCCTGAATCTACGACTTACAGAAACTAACTGCTTAATAGTCCACTTATTATTTTTGCTTTTAACCTGCCACTCAATATACTCCTTTAATAACTTCAAAGACTTCAGGTATACACAAAATAAATCAATTAACAAAAAACATGCTGGCAGTCATGGTCTTGATAACAGACCTGAGATAGTTTATTTATGCACATTGATTGCTTTCACTTTTGTTCCTGACATAAAAGTAATAAATGAAAGTAGAGGGGATGTCTGGGTGGCTCAGTCAGTTATTCATCTGACTTTGGCTCAGGTCCTGATCTCAGGGTCCTGGGATCAAGTCCCTTGTTGGGTTCTCTGCTCAGTGTTGGGCTCCCTGCTCAGCAGAGAGCCTGTTTCTCCCTCTTCCTCTGGCCCTCCCCCAGCTCCTGTGGACTCTCTCTCTTAAATAAATAAATAAAATCTTTAAAAAAAAAAAAAAAAGAAAAGAAAAGAAAATTGAGTGTACGAGAACACTATTTTAACAGCTCTCCTTTAATGCTTCCGCAACATGTCAATATGTTGTCTACTTTATATAATCTGAATCTTCACAGTGTATTTTTATGTATCTAGAAATACAATATAAACAGCATATCTAGTGCTTTATAAAACCACTAGAGTATTAGAGAATTTAATTTTGGTGTTCCCCCCCCCCCTTAAAGCCCCCTGTATACATTAGAAGACATTAGAAGAGGTTGAAATAGTAGGTGGTTGTGGCCCTGCTGTTAGTGTCTGTCCATATCCCTTTAGCTTCTCCTCCAGGCTGCACAGTCTCTTCAGGAATGGAAGCTTCTTGCGTATATCACCACATCCTCTCTGACCAGCTGTGGGGCAGGGCGACTACTGGGAGGCAGGAAGCAATAAATAAATACACCAACCTCCTCATCCCTCAGTGCGAAAATTCTGAGGCAAGTTCCACAGTTTATCTCAGAAGGTTGTCAAAGGGCCCAAACCAGTTTCTCATAGGAGTCATCTGTGCACCTTTTATTGTCACCCTCCCCCCTGCCTCAACTTCTCACTGCTTCATCGTGCTTCCTAGAATTGCCTCCCTTAAAACTATTTGATCCCAAATCCATCTCTTGAGATTTGCTTTTCATCACCAAGACACTTAATATTCTCTAATCAACTTTTCTTTTGTCCTTCAAGAAAGTTGATTTATTTTTGAGTAAAAAAAAAAAAAACAACAAATCAATGTTATATGGTCATTCATTCTCTATAGAGTGGATTTGTCAGTGCATAAGGAAGAAATGACATTTCATCTGCAATTCATCTAGTAGTGGCTTTGTATTTCTAATAAAAATCAAAACTTATATACAGATATTTCATAGATTAACACTATTCTTATTGGTGTCATGGTTAATCTCCAAATCAGAAACCCATTATGAGAAAATTGAACTTCAATTTCATAATTGATATCAGGTAATGATTGACAATCTTCAGATTTTGCAAAGAGTAAACATAGCTTAATTAATTATTTTTTTTAAAAGATTTTATTTATTTATTTGACAGAGAGAGAGCACAAGCGGGTGGAGCAACAGGCAGAGGGAGAGGGAGACACAGACTCCCTGGTGAGCAGAGAACCCAACACTGGCTGGATCCCAGACCCTGGGATCATGACCTAACCTGAATGCAGATGCTTAACCGACTGAGCCACCCAGGTCCCCCAACATAGCTTAACTTACAGGGAAACATTTTTCAAAGTACCCTCAGCTATGGCTCTTATATGTAGGTTTCTTACATAGCAGAACTCTTTGACAGTTCTAACTGTATTTGCTGCCACGACTTTGTTGTCTCCATTCTTGTCCAAATTGGACTTAAATTCAACTTCTTCACTGAAATCACCTTCAAACAAATTCATCCACAGCTTCATTTTATCAAATGCAATGGTCATTTCTTGGTCTTCCTTTCAGTCGGCCTTCTCAGCCACATCTCATAGTTAATCATAACTCCTTGAAACTCTTCTGTACCTTGGAATTCATGATTCCCTCTTTCCTTTGTTTCACTCACATCTCAGTAGAATTTTCCATGTCCTGTCTTAGTTTTTCCTACCTAGGTCAAGGGTTTGATTCTTCATCCTCTCCTCTAATTCTTCTTTTATTCTCTAACTGATGCCACTTAGTGACAGGATTTTAAATATCGTTTGTGTCTATAGCTCTGATTTTGTTTAGGAACTCTTGATGGACATTTCCATTGCCAATTTAACAAGTCCAACTGACTAGCAAACAGCTTAAATTTAACATGCTCGACTCAGAAATCCTACTTTCCTTAAAAAACAAAAAAAACAAAACAACAACAACAACAACAAAACCCTATCCTTCATCTCAGGCTTCCCCTTCTCAGTACATGTCACTTAATTTCTCTTGGTGCTCAGGGTAAACCCAGGATTTTGCTCTTAATTGCTTCTTTTCTTGTAGTTTACATCAAAAGTTTCAAAGCACCCATTGGATTCTAACTCCAAAGTGTTTCCAGAATTGACTACTCAAAATACTTACCACTACAACTTGAGTGTAAATAACCATTATTACTTTGCCCACATACTGCAAACTTGATGGTTTTCTTGATATTATTCCTGTCCTTATAGACCATTCTCTAACCAGTCTACAACATAGTCATGTAACTGCTTAACTCTAATTATAACATCCCCCTGCTTAAAATATTTATTGGTTTTCCTTTGCGATTAAAATAGCATCCTTTTTACAATGTCATGTAAAATTTTATATATGCGCTCTGCCTCCTAATTCCATCTTTCTGCCCATTCTACCTTCACTATTCTTTAGCTAGGCAGGCCTTTTTATGCACGTAATTGTCCACATTAGATATACCTAATAAATGAGTGGAAGGACTTGAATAACCCACGTCTTCCATTCAGTTATTCATGTGATGTGGGGCTAGTTTGATTTCTTGAAACCATAGTCTTCTATTTTAGAACTTAGCAGTAATCTCTATCTTCTTAACCAGTTACAGTGTGATTTGTACTAATACACGTAAACATCTGCAATACAGAAGGTACTTACTAGATCAAAGGTAACCTTTGATGATATTAGTAAGTCAATATTACTGACCCAGAGACTCTAATGTTGGAAATCATCAAATGTTGAGTAATAAATCCCAAGACATAACAAATCTAAGTTGATCTCTGGGATACATGTGGCTAAAGTGTAAATGTATTAGATGGTCAAAACTATTTAGGTAAAAGTTGCATCAAAGTATAAACTCAGTTATGTTAGTAAAATGTTGGCTGTACAACACACTGGCATGTAGCTTAGGGCAAAGACTACAACATTTTAGAGGTCTGACTTCCTCTGTGTAGTACCAATAATATTAGGATGACCTCCTTCGATTATTGTGAGGATTAAAATGGTAAATCCCGGAAAGATTTTAGTATAGCTCCCAACACATAGTAAACATTTCATTTAATTGAGACGATAATGGTCTTGATAACCAGTGAAACGAGAATGATTCAGTTTTTATCACCATTGCATGATATAAGTATAAATCGAATAAACATTACTCCAACACCCTCAGGGGATCTATCTTAGGATGGACCAAATGTTCGGTTTCCCAAACCTACTCCACATCACACTCAGCATCAGTGGATTCAGAAGGCATAAAACCTGTCTGCATTTGACACTGTTATGGATGAATTATGCACCCCCCCATTCATCTGTTGAAGCCCTAACCTCCAATGTGACTCTATTTGGAGATGGGCCCTTTAAGGAGGTAATTAAGGTTAAATAAGGTGGTTAGGGTGGGGTCCTAATCCAATCTCTTTACAAGGAGTTGAAGAGATACTACAGTTTCTTTCTGTGCAAACACAGAAAAAAGGCCGTGCGAAAACACAGCAAGAAGACAGCCATCTGCAAGCTAGGAAGAGAGGCCTCATCAGAAACCAACCCTGATGGCATTTCGATCTTGAATTTCCACCCTTCAGAAATGTGAGAAAGTAAAAGTCTGTTGTTTACACCATCCAGTCAGTGTGTTCCAATATAACAGCTTGAGCAGACTAAGACAAGCAGTCATCCAGCCAGGAGGAAGGAGACAATTGCACATCAGGCAGTTAGAAATACAGGTGAAAGACTTGCACATATACCTCACCCAAGAAGATATACCTATGGCAAATAAGCATATGGAAAGATGTTCTATATGATATGTCATTAGGGAAATGCAAATTAAAACAACAATGAGATATCACTGTCAACCTATAACAATGGCCAAAATCCAGAACAGCAACACCACCAAATGCTGGTGAAGGTGTGGAGTAACAGGAACGCTCATTCATTGCTGGAGGAAATGCAAAATGGTGCAGCCACTTCACAGGACCATTTGGTGGCTTTTTAAAAATTAAACATACTTTTACCATACTATCCAATAATCACGCTCTTTAGTTTTATCCAATGGAGTTAAATACTTAAGTCTAACAAAAACCTGAAAACAGACATTTGCAGCAGTTTTACTTACAACTGCCATAACTTGGAAGCAATCGAGATGTCTTCCAGTAGGTAAATGGATAAATAACTTTGCTACATCTAGACAAGGGGACATGATTCAGCACTAGAAAGGATAACAGCCATGAAAAGAACTGGAAAGAACATAAAGAAGGAAAGAAGCCAATCTCAAAAGGTTATATACCGTATGATTCCAACTCTATAACATTCTGGAAAAGGCAAAACTATGGATACAGTCAAAAGATCAATGGTTGCCGGGGTTAAGGGGTGGGGAACTGAGGAACAAACAGACCAAGAACAGAAGATGTTTAGAAGAGTGAAACTAATCTCTTTAATATTATAATGGTGAATGCATGTCATTATGTATTTGTCAAAAATATAGAAGGCACCACACCAAGAGTGAACTGTAAGGTAAACTGGGGACTTTTGGCGATTAGGATGTATCGCTGTAAGTTCATCAAATGTAGGTTTGAACAAATGTCCCACTCTGGTGGGAAATGGTGATTAATGGGGAACATTATTTAAGCATTGGAGTGGGAGAACTATGGGAAATGTCTATATCCCCCACTCGATTTTGCTGTGAACCTAAAACTACTCTAAAAAATAAGTCTATTGCTATATCACAAAAAGAGTACATTGGGAATATTTGTTTAATGAATCCATTATTGACATAGAGAACTATGGAATAAAATGTCTAAAACTACCACAGACTAAGCACCTCATTAAATGCAACACAGCATTACTCAGATGTCTTCATCTGAGAAAATGCTTGCTACAAGAATGTGTTTAACTACATAGTGATGTCTGCTAAGATAAAGTGGGTTACTATTGCTACTGACTTCATGTAATTGTATGTAGATATTATCTTGTTTATTTCCTATTTCTGGGCTGTGATGTGAGTAAATTACTATAGAAAAGAAATAAAAATAAAAATCAAACAAGAACTTTTTAAAAATGTACTTAAAATGGGTTAATTGTAGTGTTCTAGCTATTCCACTCTCAAGAACTTAATCATAGTGACAGGACACTATAATTAAAATTAAAACAAAATGTTGCTTACCCAAGAAGAGTATATTTTATTCACATTTATCTTGTAAAAAATCCCAAATGGGTGATATATCACTTCATCTATCCTAGAATGCTGCTGGATTGAAAAAATTAAGTAAAAATTCCCCACCGCTGTTCAGTTTCTTGAACTCATGGTGCCATTTTCCTTCCCAATCACCTAGTTCAATCCTAAAAGTATCTTCTTGTCACCTTGTCTCTCACAGCAATAGGGTAACAGAGCGAGAGTGAATGAATAAGGGAGGGAGAGGGAGAAGAGGAGAGAGGGAGGAGAGAGAACTCTTTGACTTTGATATGAAAGACACATTTCATGCATTCTTTTATAAACTACAAAATATAACTAAAAAGCAAATAAAGTCATGAATTTTCTCCCTGGAAAACAATTAGATAGGAATAAATCCAATAGCTTCAAGATTGAATCTTTCCTTAGATGCTTCATATACATCCTGTCTTCACAGTAAGCCAACCATACCAGGAAAGCAGCAGTATGGATGCTGATGGAAAAGAAAATGCCATTTCTTTAAAAATACCCTCAAAATGAGTGATATGTGGGAAGATTATCCAACCTTTTGTTCTGCCAGAAGGACAAAACACTGGAAAATATAGAAGCTCAAAAAATATACAGTGTCTTCTTCATTGAGAGTCCTTTTAAAAGTTATGGGTTTTTAAATATAAAATAATTAAACCAGAGATGTTGGGGGTGTTGTTGGCATTGTTTCTGTCCCCAATACTTCAAAGTTCTTTTTCAACTTATGATTATCTTCAACAGTTGATTTTTATAGATTTTATAATAGATGTGTATTTAAACCCACATCTTGAGATGCCTGGGTGGCTCAGTTGGTTAAGCATCTGCCTTCTGCTCTGGTCATGATCCTGGGGTCCTGGGATCCAGCCCCTTGCTGGGCTTTCTGCTCAGTGGGGAGCCTGCGTCTCCCTCTGTCTTCCACTCACCCTGCTTGTGCACTCTCTCCCTTTCAGTGACAAATAAATAAAATCTCAGAAAAAAATAAATAAATAAACCCACATCTCAATTCAACATTTCCTTAAGCATCTATTTATTTAAACATTCATGTACTTAAGATAACATATTTAGACTTCACACTATGTCTAAAGATTTTCAGTTACCCTGCTAAAAACATACATGATACTAAAATTAAAAAAATACAAAATAGAAAACCAAGAAAGGTAAGGTTTATAATAAAAATTAAGAAAATGTGAAAGAAAAAGACACCTATATTTTGGATTTACAATTGCTAAAGTTCTGATTGTATTTTTGATAAATTTTTGCATATCAAAGCATAATAGAGAAACAACCATATTCTCATCTGCTAGGAAAAAACACTTAAGTTTTTCAGGGAGAAAACATTTTCAGCACTCTGTTCAAAAATGAAATTTAACATGGTGTAAAACAGGACAGAACGAGAGAAGTAAAAATGGTAAGGGCATCACTCACGCAAGTGCACTTGCTTTTGATAAAGGCACAGACATAGCATATTCACACCTCCTGAAAGCAACTCTGTGGGCAGATTGAAAGAGGGACAGATTTATAAAATCCATGAAGTCAGAGATTGAGTTTTATTTAAAATTAATCCCTGGGGCACCTGGGTGGCCAAGTGGGTTGAGCCTCTGCCTTTGGCCCAGGTCATGGTCCCAGGGTCCTGGGATCGAGGCTCGCGTCCGGCTCTCTGCTCAGCGAGGAGCCTGCTTCCCTTCTCTCTCTGCCTGCCTCTCAGCCTACTTGTGATCTCTTTCTCTGTCAAATAAATAAATAAAATCTTTAAAAAATTGGAAATAAATAAATAAATAAAAATAAAGTTAATCCCTAGCACTGGCTCAATGGAATGCATAAAACACTTATTAAATGAAATTGAGATACTCATTTTTTATGGAAAACAAATGGACAAGTACAATCTGATAGACTGATATTCCATCTCTACAAGAAAGTGAGAAAAGTTAGTGACTTAAGGCACAAAAATAGTTTCTGGAGAGCCAGGTATGGGTACCCTTAATATTCAGTGTATGTATTCAAATATCCTTCCATCCAGGTTATTTCATGTTGAGAGAACAGGTATAGGCAAGTCTAGTATTTTATTTATTTTATTACCTGATAATCATTGTCTGTTTTAGAATTTTAATTGATGACTGAATTTCATGTATAGTGGGTTTAAAAGAAAAAAAACAAATATATATAATATATATTATACTATATATATTATTATATATATATAGAAAAATATATATTGCTTTCATTCAGATTTCTTATTAGAGAATATTGACAGAGATAGCCTTAACATTCCCTTCAGCTTGACTTTAGACAAGTTTCTTTCTGACTATAAACCCTCTGATCTCCCTTCTCTTAAAGCATTTACTTTAGAAAACTTGCAATTGTAAATTTGTTCACTACTCTTTCGAGATGTAAATCTTTTTCTAGTCTCTTGCCAATGTTATAACGTACAAGTGTCTTTCTCAAGGACCGGGAACCATCCCTTTGAATTGTAATCATCAAGAAAGAGCCCTATTGCCCATTCTCTGTAGGAGGGTAGAAACCTAACTTCTAAGACCCAATTAACAGACACAGATGGCTGAATCACGTTGACCAGCTTCCTCCCCCAACATTTCCAGTGCTTTTCCAATAGTTCAATCCAATGTTTAAACTCCTCCCAACTTTCTTTTCAGAGATGTTGGGTTTAATCTCTCTTCTCTATTGCATTGGTCTTTAATAAAATCTCCCTTGTCTATTTAACTTGTTCAGTGCAATTTTTCTTTGACAATATGCATGCAACAAATATGCACATGATGAATTCCTTAATACATATATTTTCACATAATCCTGGAGAGAAACACTAAGTTAAAAAAACAGGAATCCAGGGCGCCTGGGTGGCTCAGTGGGTTAAAGCCTCTGCCTTCGGCTCAGGTCATGATCCCAGGGTCCTGGGATCGAGCCCCGCATCAGAGTCTGCTTCCTCCTCTCTCTCTGCCTGCCTCTCTGCCTACTTGTGATCTCTGTTTGTCCAATAAATCAATAAAATCTTTAAAAAATTTTTGAAAAAAAAAACAAGAATCAATGGTTTAATGTTTCCTACAAAATTTATTCCCTACAAATTTGATTTGTGTCCTACAAAATTTTATGAATACATTGAGAGAAATATGAGGATATGCCAATTGAATTTCCATAATAGGTAAAGAGGACAGTGGATGAAACACACCCTATTCTGCAGAGAGAGGCCATGATGGCATTGCCCAGGAGGTCCTGCTAGAATGGAAACCTGAACAATGGTTGTAATTCTTTCAGGTGACCAAACCAGAGAAGGCATTCTCAGCTTTCCTCTCAAAGAAAAGAGGAATTTAGAAGTGATCATATAAACCAACAAAAAGAGGCTATGGAAGAATGAGAAAGGAAAAATTAACAAGAATATGATGTCATATATGAAAGTCAATTCCAGTGGGGTAATCTCTTCTTACACTTAGAGAAAGTTCAAGGCAAGATTTCATCTGCATTCTTTTCTCTGGCCCTAACTCGAGCTATAGTTAACAGCATAATCATTGACAATGACATATCTTAATGTTTTTACATAAATTGCAAAAAATCAATAATATACCAAGTTAGCAGCTTGCATTATAAAGATTAGCTGATTGCACTTGAATTAAGTTAAGTCTCAATCTTTTATTTTGGGAAACATAAACTTGATACTCTTTTAAGTATATATATATTTTTTTTAATTATTCAGTTTGTAAAGTAAATATTTTTGCCAAAATTTTTTAAGTCCTAAAAAAAATTAAAATGCTCCCAAGTTTGCAATGGTGGGCTCAGCTTATTTCCACTCATTCTTAAGCCTTCACTACAATTACAATAAAGGAAAGGCATTGGTAAAAGCCCACAATCATGAGGAGAATAAAGAGGAGACATGAGAAGCAGAGATTTCAAAAAATGAGCTCATGGGAGAGATGGAACGCTTGGCAGAGGCCAGGACCGAGAGCATATGCACAGGATTAAAGCAGAGAAAGTTTCTGTAAAACAGAAAAGGCTCCTAGACACAGAAAGATATATATTGTACAATCTCAATTATATGTGGAAGCTAAAAAAGTCACACTTTCAGAGAGTAGAACCATGATTGTCAGAAGCTGTAGGGTGTGGTAAATGGGGAGATGTTGCTCAAGGATATAAACTTTCAGCTTTAGGGTGATTACATTCTGGATATCAAATATACGGCATGGTGAATACGGTTGCATTGCATACTTGAAATGTGTTAAGACAGTAGATCTTTATTTGCTACCATCACACACAAAAGGGTAACTATGTGAGGTGATGGATGTGTTAATTAAATTAATTGTGGTACTCATTTCCGGTGTAAACACGTCTTAAATTACATTCATGCACCTTGTACCACCTAAATACATACAGTTTTATTTTTTCAGTTATACCTCAATAAAACCGAAAAACCAACAAACCCGAAAGGCTTTTGAATCAGAGGTAGTAGTTACTAGAAAAGGTAGAAATGATGCTCAGAACAGAGGGATTAATTGAAAGTGAGTGATTGGAACCACAGATACCCAGGAGACTGGCACTTACTTCAAAGGATTAAAAAGATTGTTAAATGACTGGGGAGAGGGCGGGATGGGGGAGAGGGAGGCTTACAAAATACATTAAAAGAAATACTTGGGAAAAAAGTAGCTACTGTGTGTTAAAACATTTTCTTCCAGCATTTGGGAAGACTCCCAAGGATATGTCCGGCTCCTGATCTGCCAACTACAAAGTGAAGTCCACAGGGGACAACCCTCACCCACTAAGAGTGAGCCTTTGTGGGGCTTCATTCTTAAATATAAAGAGATAACCCAACGTGAATGGAGATCAAGAAGGCTCACAATATGAAATAAAAACACAAAAATAAACAAGAGGTAAAATCTAGTACACAAGAGATGATAATCCAGGAAACTGAAGAGAAATTTAAAATCCCTCATTAATATACTTAGAAGAATCTTTTGAATAGGAATATGCAATTTATATGTCAAAGGCTAGAAAGGAGAAAGGGATGAGAAAAAGGAAGGATTGTCCTTATTTGACAAAACGGTGAAGGGATACTTTTTTTTTTTTTTTAATGTAATAGGGAAAGGAGAGGTGTAACAGATTAATCCTTCCTCCATATCATACTAAAACAATGGACAACATGTAAAGTGGTACAAACATTATTTAAAGAAATCGTACTTAGTATGGAAAAAAAAAGAAAATAAAATAAAAAGAGAGAGAGAGAGAAGCCAGTCTCACTTGTTTGTTTGTGACAGCTGAAGTGACTGACTATACCGCCTTCTTTCTTTCCATTGGCTCCTGACCATCCCCCCTTCTGATTCCCTGAAGCCCTAAAGTTCTGAGTACTGGGAAACTAGCTGTAAATTTGTTGTTCAAATAAAAATAAATAGGTTATTCTTCTAGTCCTGATAGTGAAACTGGCAGATAAGTAACTTTATCCCATAAAACAACTTAAAGGTCATAGGAACCCTTGGCTAGGCTGTATAAAAATCCCAATAAAATGGAAATCAAATAACAAAAGTGAAAACAAGAGCAGAGTAAAAATTCTTGACTCCGTTGTACTTTATTTTGTGAACATATATCAGAAAAATGCCAAGCTACATAGATTTCCAATTCAAAATTATATAAACCATTTTGGAATAGTGTTATGAATCCTTTTATTTTGTATCAAAAAATAAGAACCAACCAAATACTCATAAAAGAGAGGTGTTTGGTGACACTAGCTTTTATTTCTTTTTAATTATGTGTAATATTCCACATGGAAAATTTTCTGTGTTTTTCTCTCAGTATTTCTGTAAATTTTAACAGTATGAAAATTAAGACAGCTGAGCATACAACTGCAAAGGAAACACTAAAAGACCTGAAAGACAAGCCAGGCTAGCATTCACCACTGGTATCTCATTTACACTTTTTGACAATAGTGTTTCTCAAGTATTATTGACCTTAAACCATGTAGCATCTCTGGGTTATTAATCAAATTTGCTTTCATATTTTTATATATTACATCATATATGATGCAATCCATAAAGTTCTTTTAGCCCCAATCAAATATTTATTTCATTTTTGTTTTTTAAAGAAATGCTTTTTTGTCTTTTATCTTGCATTAAGTATATTGTTGGAAACATTAAGTCAAAAATATGACCATGAAGTGTAAGGACCTATTTTATGTTTATATTTTGTCAAGAGGCTTTCATTGAGGTTAAACAATACCTTGTTTAGCCCTTGAACTGTCCTCGCTCCCCTTCCCCCAGGGGATTCACTTAAAGGCGGGTCCCGGAAACCAGCTCCCGGTAACAATGCCCAGATACAAAGGTGGGTCAGGCCAGGTGGAGACATCCGATCAGTAGGGGGTTGCATACTGTCTCCCTAGCTACCAAGGAGCATGGGCCCCAGCCCTTTGGGAACCCTTTTGGCGCCAATCCTAATCAAGGTGTAATAGGCTGATTAAAATGTCTACTAGGGTAAATTATAATTCAATTGGTCACCTAACATCACTGTGGAGTTTCCTGGGTGTGTTACAATCTCATTGGCCACCTGTGCGTGGCCAGGCCCGACCGCATGGTCTTTGCCCTTAAAAGCTAGACTGTGAAACAGACAAGGGTCGCCCTCTCTTGTAAGAGGTGCGGCCCCGAACGTTCGGTTAGATTCTTGATGCTTGGCGCGAAATAAAGCTTTGCTTGACCTTCGCTTTGTATCAGTCTCGCTCCTTTAATCACGGACCCGTTATTGGGGCATAACAGAAGTACTACCTAGTACTTAAGTCTCTATCAGTTGCTCTCCAGAGTATTTGCCAGTGAAAAGGTATACTTTTTGTGATAATTTGTGTGGCTAAAGGAGTCTTTAGGCTGATAAGGGTATCTTTAAAATGGCTTCAGTTTTCTTAATTTATATAGATCTAATTAGAACATTCTTCTCCCCACCTACTATGTGTACCATATAATTAATGAAATGTTGAAAACAAAAACAGTAACAGCAAAAATAATATTGCAAATTTAAGATTATCTCAGAGGCACCTAAAAAGATAAAATAAAATCAATTCCTCTAAGAATCTTCCTGAAATAAGAAGACTGAGAAAAGACTGAGTAATGTGCTACAAATGTCTATCTTCCTTATAAAGATGTTTAATTTATTTTATATTAAAGTGCTTTAGGGAACTGTTGATTTCTACACCTTGTAGAACACTGCGGATTTTCAAAGAGTAGGAAATTGCTCTCTTCATTTAGTCTTTTTTTTTAAAGATTTTATTTATTTATTTGACAGACAGAGATCACAAGTAGGCAGAGAGGCAGGCGGGGGATTGGGGGTGAAGCAGGCTCCCTGCTGAGCAGAGATCCTGATGGGGGCTCGATCCCAAGACCCTGGGACCATGACCTGAGCCGAAGGCAGAGGCTTTAACCCACTGACCCACCCAGGTGCCCCTGCTTTCTTCATTTAGTCTTAAACCATGAAGTGAATAATATGCTTTCTAGAGCAGAATGCTGTTTTGCGCCTAACTAATAGTCTTCTACCTGGTATACCAAACGTGAGGCTACTTGGTATTTTGCCGTGGCAAGAGACACAAAAGATGGTAATGCTATGCTTTTGCTGTTTGTTACATCTCAAATCTTTTTTTTTTTTTTTTGTATTTAAAAGTGATAAATTCCTAGGTTGAAAAATTAATTCCTTTGTTTGTAAAATAAAGGTTTTGGCTTTTTTTTTTTTTAAGATTTTATTTATTTATTGGTCAGAGAGAAAGATAGAGAGCGAGCACAAGCAGGGGGAGCAGCAAGCAGAGAGAGAAGCAGGTTCCCAGCTGAGCAACGAGCCAAACAAGGGACTCAATCCCAGGACCCTGGGACCATGACCTAAGCCAAACGCAGATGCTTAACCAACTGAGCCACTTAGGCACTCTGAAAAATAAATGGTTTTAAGCAATGACATTTGTCAGTCTCTTTGTAACTTTCTTGAGTTTCAAAGTGACTTTGATAAAAGCTGTCATATTTAGAGACATGCAACATTCAAAAAATGCTATCAGTGGGCTAAGTTGCATAAAAGTTATAGGTATCTTAGACAAAGACCAGTTAGCCAGGAAAACTCATTCTCTTTATCCATACATAGGCATAACTCCTTCTTTATTCAAATACCTCATTTTCCTTCTTTAGTTCAATGGTGAATATTCTAACATAATGGATAATTATAACTTTATAACTTATTATAATTTCATTTGAAGTAATTATATATAAAAACAATAATTTTATTATATAAATTAAAGCAAACTAATACAGATTAAAGGCAGAGCTAGGTTTCTGAAAAGACAATCAATCCATGATTTTTTTTTCCTTTTTTTTAACCTCAGGGAGTTGAAAGTAATTCTTTATCCTATTTTTCAGCCTGGTGGGAATTTCGCATTATAAATGAGAGTTCTCAGAATATGAAGGCTATCTAATACATATAGGCAAAAATTCACTTCCAACTTTGAGCTAAGTGAGTTATACAGAAAGATGAGAATAGCAATTTTTGCCAAAGGAAACGGAAGTCAGGAGGGACCTAAATAGAATCTGGAATGCAGGATCTCTAAATTGCATACAGAGCATAAAATTTCAAGTTAGCAGTGTGTCAAGCATTGCATAAGAATCACATCCATGTGTGCTTTTCTAAGGTGAGAACTGGGTATTACTCATGCTTTCATTCTACTATATACTATCATGAATGGCAAATATTAAGTATTTGTTAAATAGAAATATCTTAAGGTGAATGGAAATATGAACGGATTAATCTTTTTATTGATAATAAGTAGGAAATACAGTGTTCTAAAACTGAAATCAAAAGATACAATATGCATTGTAAAAAGACATTTATTTCATCACTGTAACTTAAATGTTGAGAGGTGACAATGCAAAAATGAAAGGGAATTCTGCAAACAAAAAAATACAAGCTCCATTTATTAAGGGCAAAATGACAAAATAAAAAAAAAATGAAATTGACATGGCTGGTCTCTCCTAACAATAAAATAAATATACAGATTTTCAAAAAAAGAGAAATCTGTATCAGTCAAGAAAGTGAAAGATTGGTGAATTTCTGGAAATTGGGAACTGGGAGGGATTGATTTTCTTTTTTCTCATAAAAAAAAAAGTAACACACATAGAAAAAATATCAAAATATTGAGATCAAAGTGAGAAACACTTCTGGTTTCTCAACAGAGGGATGATGAGCCAGTTATGCAGTCCCTCTTTTCAGAAAGAGCCAATTATGCATACAAAAATCAGAAAAAAGCCAAAATATGCATACAAAAAAAAACCTGACCCCAGAGGAAAGAGAGATAATAAAGGATGCAGAGAACAATTATTTTTAAATCCATTCTGTTAAAGAAATACTCCAGAAGAACTCTCCTAAATTAAATAATGGTTTCTTAGAGATTAAAGTATAAACGTTAAAAACAATAAAAGGAAAAACTAAAATCAAAGAAACCTCCTGGAAGATAGAGTCAATGAACAGAGGCATATTGGGCCCAAGTTTGTGAAAATGAGCAGCTAGAAAAAGAAGTACATCCATCTACATTCCTTCATCCAAAACCTAACAACCAAAAAAACGGAGTATGCAAAGTTGTGAAACCATGTGCCCTGTTTTTCATCATTTAGAGTATGCTTTTTGTCATAATTAAATTAGTTGTTTAGGATTGCTACAAGGAATCTAAACGATATTCCCATTGATACTGTAAAAATAAAGGTGTAATTGGCAAAACATTTAAAGGGGAAAAAATGGGACAAATTTCAGAGAGTTAAAAAAAAAAATCACCAAAAGTTCACAAAATGATGAAAAAAGATATTCACATGCACATTTTTAATGTTACAGAGACTATCAAAAGAGGAACATGACTGAAAGAAAGATCAAACTTGTTTTGAATAGAATAAGAGAAGGGTAGAAGAAATTAAATAAATCTTTTTATTTTCATATGCAAGTTAACTCATTGTTGGAGGTTTACAAATAAACATAAGTTTGCGCATACATTCAAAAGTTATGAAAGTAATCGTGAGTAGATGTTTAAAAAAAGAATTGTTTAAAAATGTTTTTAGAAATGAACTTTTTGCTATATTTTTAGAAATGAATTTTTGCTATTTTTTATTTTTTTTTTAAGATTTTATTTATTTATTTGACAGAGAGACAGATCACAAGTAGGCAGAGAGGCAGGCAGAGAGAGGGAAGCAGGCTCCCTGCCCGATGCGGGGCTCGATCCCAGGACCCTGAGATCATGACCTGAGCCGAAGGCAGACGCTTTAACCCACTGAGCCACCCAGGCGCCCCTTGCTATTTTTTAACTCATTTACTTGAATAAAGAATTGACAGTCTTGCTGGTATACAAAACAAAACAAAAACTTTAGAAATCAGCCGTACTCCAAAATGGATATGGTATGCTTTTGTTACCCAAAACATGTAATTTTTCTTTGCCTTAGAAAAGAAAAGGGAAGAAACAAAAGTCATATTTAAAGAGCCCTCGTTGTGTGCAAATCTCCCTTCCAGGTGTGCGTGTTTGCTATGTCACTCCAGTGTGACAACACCCTGATTAATGACATCAGAGTTGACAACACCCATGTCCAGGCTTGAATAGCTAGTGGAGGGAGGAGATAAACTGAGCTCGGTATGTTTCGTAGTCTCTCACGTTTCTCTATATCGCTTCAGTGTCTTCGGCGGTTCTGAAACGAACATTTTTTTGTTATATTTTATTTTATTTATTTGACAGAGAGAGAGAGAGAGAGAAAGCAAGGGAGCAGAAGCAGGAGGAACAGCAGGAAGAGAGAGAAGCAGACTCCTAGCTGAGTGGGGAGCCCAATGCAGGACTTGAGCCAAGGACCCTGGGATCATGACCTGAGCCAAAGGCAGAGGCTTAACCAGCTGAGCCTTCCAGGTCCCCTTTTGTTATTTGAGGTGTATTCTAAATTAAATTTCACTTTCCACCAAGACACAACAACAATCTACGAAGCCATACGTAAGAATGGTGCATGGGAAAACAAAACACATCAGGAAACGGTGAGAGCTTGGATCTGGATCACTACGCATGGCTGTTTTGAAAGTTCTGCAGCTGTGAAAGAAGTCATTAGCCTCCGTGGCCTCGCTTTCCCCATCTGTAAACTGAGCGGGTTGGACTGATGTCTGAAGTGGGTTCCAGCTTCCATTCAAGCAGAGTCGTCGATGACAGTCCTCAAAGGAGAAAACCCAAAAGAACAGATTCTATGGGCAGACTGCCAAGGAGACATAGTAAAGGAAAAACCTGAAAGTATTTGTACAAGTTATGTGCCTTTTAATTAGTTATTCTGTAACACAAATATGGCTGTGATTTTCATAAAAGCCAAAATGAATGAGGCTTCTCAGTATCTTTTTTCCCCCCCTCTGTTTTTGTGGTCTATTGACAAGCAAAGTGAACAGATGTACTTCCAGAATCCAGGCCCTAATTAGGATATTGTGAGATACTTGCATGTCAAATTAATTAGTGTAAGTACTCAAGAGTTTAGACCCAGGGCTTGGCGGGGGGGGGGGGGGGGGGGTCGGGGGTGGAGTACTGCTGGATAATATGATGCTATAGATGTCTGCTATATTGTTGTTGCATTTTTGGTAGAGTTAATAACACACTTACCAAGACATTCCCAAGCAGTACTTTCTCCCATATGCTGTACCTTGTGAAGGCTGTTTCCCAAGTAACTGTGCCCTAACTCTGCCCATTTTCCTCTCGCTGGTTTTGGGGCACACAAATGCTATGTCAGGACAAAAGCGACCAAGGAACTAAGTGAGGGGACTGCAGATGCCTTAATGCAGACAGTCAGCATGACCCCTAGGACCGAAGAGTGTTTTCTAAATACTACTTCTAGGGTTTTTAATAGAATTGCTGTAATACTGAAGAGTAATCATTTCCAAGCTAACTGTAATGGCTAAGTATCAAAAATCTTCTCAGAGATCCATCAGTCGGCATCATTATTCCAAGGTTTTAAGTTGGTCATGCTATGTCAACGTCACTTTCAACCACTGTGCAGAAAATGTGCTTAAAGAGGCACCATTTAATGTAAGTCACAATCGATCTGAAAGTCCAGTTTGAAAATCCTAAGACTAGAAATGCCATCGCAGAGGATTTTCAAAGCAACGTTGTTCGCTGTACAGAAGTCTGACCGGTAGGGTCATCTGTCCCTTGTCAGGGCTCATTTCCCAAAGTCAGGGTACAAGCAAACCTATTCCATTTATTGGGTACCTCCCGATTTTCTCATGTCTTTTTATTTTTATTTTTATTTTTTATTTATTTATTTTTCTCTCTCATGTCTTTTTAAAACCACATATAGTTTAAGGGCAATCTTTACATACATTATCAAAAAAAAAATCTCAAACCCTAGAAAGTCCTTTGACTAAGTAGTACTTCATGGATAAATTACGTTTTTATTTTCTGCTACAGTTGACTCTTCTTAGTTATAATGATCAAAGACAAAGTTTTCTTTTTCTTTGATTGTTTTTCTTTTCTTTTTTTTTCAAGTGCAGAAATGGAAAGTGACTATGTCTGATTGGTAAATATTGATTGAACAAATCCTATTTGTCAAAATTTGGATTAGTTATTGATTATCGATTCGTTAGTCAGTAACTGTTTCTGTGTGTACTCACACAGAGGCAGGCGTAGCATGGGCATACCTTAATTGTTAAGCACACTTCTTAACAGTTATATCCTATGTCATATTTGGACTTATCCTTGCCATCGTCAACCCCACTGCATACCTGAGTAAACCTCACGGGAAAGATAATTCCCTATTCCTCAACATAGATAAATGATTGCTGCTGAACTTCTTCAGTGTTTATAACATACACCATTTTGCAAGACACTTCATTTCTGTCTAATTTTCTATATAAATGTTAAAATAACAATTTCATGTAAAAGGCTCTGAGTTATAACTAAGGCATTGAGGGAAAAAAAAATAAATGGATTATATTACGGATTCTAATGGCTCTTTGAACCCTACATAAATCCTTTTGGAATTTAAGATGCCTAAAAACGTATGCTAATGAGAGTTTACTATCCGAGTGTCAGCATAAGATTAAAGAAATACAATAAAAATGCTTTGCACTGTAACTTTCCCTTTACGCACTGTTTACTTTCTTTGAGAACTTATTAAATTTCTTTCTGCCCCAAGCTGTCAATCGCATGTCCAGCTAAGTGCTTCCGAGAGATTTATAATTCTTTAAAATAAAGATGTGAGCATCTCGGGGATGGCATGCATGCCGAGTAAACCTGAGGACCGAGTGAGATACTAATTCTATCTGTACTTGCAGCTTTCTTTTCCTGGGATTCAGCTGGAGTTGCTTTAAATACTTGTAAAAATGAAGACAATCCCTCTCCATTCTGACATGACATGTCGTTTTACGTGTCAAATAGTAAATGTGTCTGCACCAAAATTCAATAATTCCTAAGGGATACTGGCAACAGAAAGTTGTATAAAGGCTCTTCAGACAAATATTCTTAAAACAGATTAAAAGAAGGACTAAATACTAAGAACACTAATAACATTAAATAACTAAATAATAAATACTTTGCTGTCTAATAATTTTAAACGCGACTCATCTCTCAGAAGAGCAAATTCAAGGAAACGCCATATAATATCCTATCATGCCCTGAAAGTCTAACTTACCGAAACAAAATCAAGTTGCTGAAAGTTCTCGTATATATGATGGAATGCGATGTCTTTTTCCTTTAACGTTTAATACTAAAGTAACTACTGGTGGGACAATATTTTCCTTCCTTTAAAATTTATTTGACAGAAATATGCCAGTATTAAGTAATTAAATCAAAGGGACTGTCTCTTCTCATTAAATACAAGAAAACCCCATACTTATTTTATTCCTTTCACAGAAGCATTTGGTGGAACATAATTGTGCATGGAAGGTTTCTTTTCCTCTAATTCCCTTGCACAGGGGATTAATCTTTTTTTTTTTTTTAATTTTGCAAATAGTAACAAGGTTTTCAAATCCGTACTCTGAACTTATTTTAGAACTGTAAAAAGCAACTCTTGTTATATTGGATTTGTAGATGTCTCAGGTTAACATCAATTCCATTTACACATTAGCATACAGAGAAAATGATACTTGTTTTTCAATTAAATAGTGTGAGGGCTAGGACTCAGAATTTCCTTCTTCTCATCTGATTTCTAAGTACATTCTCTCCCTCACCTGTCCTGGAAGAATAAAGGTAGATTCAAGAAATAGTACTGTATTTTTCTAGGGCTCTCTATTAAAAGGGTCTTTCTTTACATGAATTCAGAAACGTATCTAAATGCTACCCTCATTCATCTCCCAGAGACACAGCAGGTGAAAACAACGGTTTTACATCCTCAGGACTGTCAGCAGGCATCAATTTATTTTATTCCACCCCCAAGTGATTCCATACAGTTTTGAAAACTGAAATGCTTTGTATTTTTTTAAAAAAATTGAGTAATGAAAATAGAGAACACAACACTGTGGTGTTTATTTTGCCTCGATGCAAAACCTCCCTCTCTAAGATTCATGAAATATCTTGTTGTGCTGATGTAAGAAATTTTTAAAATTTGCAGTACTGGTGGAACGTGTACTAACAAAAGGTAGATATTCCTCTAGGAGCCACTAAAAGCTGTTATATTACTCCCTAATACAAAACCAGGAGTTATTATCAGAACATTATTTGAAAAAGTTTTTGCAACATTCTCCTCTTGTTAATCAGTGCATTTATATACCTAAAGATGTGTGTGTGTGTGTGTGTGTGTGTGTATGCATATTTCTAAATTTTAAATCCACTTTCCAGGTCTCAAAGACTTGTTGGGGGCTTTAATATAAAACTTGAACGTTATAAGTTTAGTTTTGAAAAGGATTTTTCCAAATTGAACGAATTAGTTACATTAAGGTTTATTGAACATTTAGATATAAGTCACTATTCAAATATGCATTTGGTGAAATGCATGTTTAAAAAAGGAAAGAAAGGGGGGCACCTGGGTGGTGCAGTCAGCTAAGCATCCCATTCTTGATGTCGGCTCAGGTCATGATCTCAGGGTCTTGAGATCGAGTTCCGCATCAGGCTCTGTGCTCAGGGGATGTCTATCTGAGGACCCTCTCCCTCTCCTTCTGCCCCTCCCTCTGCGACCTCACTCTCAAATAAATAAATAAATTCTAAAATGAGAAAGAAAGAAAAGAAAGAAGGAATAATGACTAGAATACAATTTTGGTACATATTAACACAAACTGACTTTTGAAGGATTGGTGTCAATAATTCAGGTAAATTGTGGTGTTAAAATATTATGACTTTATTTGAACAGAATATTTAGCCCTATATATGTCATGTACCATCACAGTTTTCTTCAAATGCTCTTGCTTACTCCTTAAGATCTCTGATGAGCAAACTGTTAGATAAGCATCTTGAAACTGGGGGTTATATCTTCTCTCCCCAAAATCCGGAACATGAACTTCCTGTGCTGGGCTGTGGGCCATCGGTGCATGCTGTCAGATTCACAGCATGCCCCTCTAAACTGCTGAAATAGAATTTCCTTTTGGAGGAAACTAGCTCCCCTGTGAAGTGTCACTCTGAATGGGATTGAGCAATGTTGACTTTCCTTGAAGTGCAAAAGACATTTTTTAATAGGAATTTATTGTGTAATATTTGATAACACTTTATAAACTCTACCTTTTCTCTTTCCTCTGCTTACCTCTTTTTCCCAAAATTAGAAGCAAGAAGAAGCTCGAAGCTCTGCTCCCATCAGTACCTCTCACAGAAGGAAGGCAAAGTCCAGGAGAGAGGTCATAAGAAAACTTTCTTAATTCATATTTTCATAGAAAACCTTAAAGGTGGTGGGGGGGGCACCTGGATGACTCAGTTGGTAAAGCCTCTGCCTCCAGCTTAGGTCATTATCCCAGGGTCCTGGGATCAAGCCCCACATAGGGCTCCCTGCTCAGCGGGGAGCCTCTTCTCCCTCTCTCTCTGCTGCTCCTCACTGCTTGTGCTCCCTCTTTGTCAAATAAATTAAAAAAAAAAAAAAAAATCTAAAAAAAAAAAAAAACCTTAAAGGTAGAAATTGGGTCTTCTGAAATAGAAAATTATGTCAACTACATCGTAAAAATATCATTTTTGCCAAAGCACATATCTGTAATACAAATCTGTATTGTAACCTTAGATGACAGACAATATCCTACACTTGTCTTCATACAGGTTCTGGCTAGACCAGGGCACTCCTTTCTGATTTTTTTTTTCTGTTTTTCATTTAATAACATACCAGTTATCTTTAGTGCTCTTAATTTATGGGCTATTAGAAAATATAACATTTATATAGTGGGTTTAAGTATATTTAGAGGATTTTTTAAAGATTTTATTTATTTGACAGAGAGAGAGATCACAAGTATAAGCAGAGAGGCAGGGAGAGGGGGAGGGGGAAGCAGGCTCCCTGCTGAGCAGAGAGCCCAATGGGATTCGGGACTCAATCCCAGGACCCTGAGATCATGACCTGAGCTGAAGGCAGAGGCTTAACCCACTGAGCCACCCAGGCACCCTATTTTTGTTGTTTTTAATAAATATTTTTTAAGGGAGACATTTGCTATGTGTCTATTTTTGAATGGACTATGTGGGAATTTCAAACATATTTAAACATTCCTTCTTCATCATGACCCATATTATTTGCCATTTTACAAACTGTACTGCAGCATGTAACTCCAGAATTTACTCATATGTTAATGAATATAAACCTGTTTATAATTTTCCTTAACAGGAAAATTCAAATCATGTTCAATCTCTTCCTACAAAGATGATCATTGCTAAAAGTTTTCCAGTTTTTTAGATGATTTAATGTCAAATACACTTGGGCACACACAGGGTATGCTTATAAACACAGTGGTAACTTACTGCACTTAGAATAAAATCAATCTAACTTCTTTACAATGGTCTTCAGAAGGCCATGTGACCTGATTTCTTTTCTGAACTCCTTCCCTCACTTCTCCCCTTGTTCTCTCTTCTCTAGCAATACTGGCCCTGTTACTCTCCATGGACATACCCAGCCCACTTCCTCATCCTCTTCCTCTTTCCCATCCTTCCCAAAATGTGAGCTGATTGCCTTTTGTGCACTGTGAATTGGGGATATGAGCACAACTCATGTCCAGCTGGCATGCATCTGTGTGGCTTTGAAAAGGATTTGCTTACATTTTGGTAAACAACCACTGCCCAGTGACCCCCAAAGCCCTATCCCATTTGCTATTCCCCTGGGAACCTCCTACTTCCCCCACTATATATATAAACTTCTAAGTGCAGTGCCTGTCACAGCAGGGGTGTCTTGGACAGTGCTGAAGGCAAGAAAATTTCTGATGTCATGACAACCATGTCCAACCACCCATCAAACCTCCCCTCTCCCCCAGCTGGTTTCTGAGCTTCACCATCTCCTTCCATCTCACATCGCAGAGAGCCAAGCCATGTGCACCCCCCAAACTTCACCCTGTCCAGAGAGGGTAGGAGCATGGAGGTTGGGGAAGAGAAGGTCATCTTCATGTTGGTTACCAAAGTGTCTGTCCTCACCAGTTGTCAGAAATTTTGAACAGTACCCCAGAAAGTAGGATGAGAAAGACGTATCTAGTGCCTTCATATGAGTGGAGGAATAGATATGTTAAAATGTACTTGCTGTACTGTTAGGTTCCTTAGAGTTCTGTGCATTAAGCAGGATCCTTAACCCAGCCTTAAGAAGTACAAGAGGCAGAATCAGAAGAAATGCCCCTCAAGCAAAGTCCTGAGAGGCGGCAGCCAGGAAGGTTGGGTACAGTATGGAGAGGGCAGAGGACTCATCCTACGTAGAGCTCCAAGGGGATCATGGTCCTGGCATCTTGGGGGGAACAGAACATGGTTCATTAGTAAGTGCTGGCATTAGAGGGAAAGGACAGACATGGAAGTGAGAACTGGGATGTAGAGACCATGTGTGCCAAGATGTTTCTGAAACATCTAAAGATGCTTTCTGACATCTTCTTCTCCATGTCTCAGTAGTGTTCCTTCTGAAAGGGAAATCTGACTAAATCCCTGAACTTACAAACCATTTCAATTACTCCTCATTTCCCAAAGGTCAAATCCAAGCCTCTTACCTTTATCACATTAGAATCATATTTGCAAAATGGTTCTGACTATCTATCTATGTATCTATCTGTCTATACACACATATATGGACTACCCCTCTTTCTACCTCCCTTAACATTTAAAAGGACAGATGAACAGATTGTGGTAGTTAAGAGCATGGACACTGGATCCAGGCAGCCTGGGAGGACTCCAGGTTTTGCCCCTGATTAGTTCTATGATGTAAAAGTTATTCGGTCACTCAGCCCTCATCTATAAAACACAGATAACCATAGAACCTGCAAAGTGTGTAGGAGACTGCTTGGCCCAGAGCAAGCATCCCCAGTACACATCAGGGACTACTGATTTTACTTCAATTATAGAACTGATACAGTAGAAACGGTTACAGTTACAAGGGAAAGCCGTATCATTATTTTCTCCCTGGATAACTATATCATTGTAGAATAATATCTTGTTCCAGGTATTACATAGTGCGGACAGCCTGGAAGGCAGGAAGTTATAAGGGCTAAATTTAAAGGCATGTCAGTCAGGTAAATTAACATATTTTAATAACTTCCTACATCATTGTCATAAGCCCGAAGCAGCTCCAGATTGTGTAGGCTGCGGTGGGGAGGCAGCCCAGAAGGAAACTAGATAAAGTGTAAACAATTCCCAAGATTATAGGCAGTTAATGGAATGGTGAGAATAAGATTGCATCTTCAATTCAAGGGGACAACAGGAGATAATTTAGGTAAATTAGACGGTTAGCAATGATGTCCAGGTAATAGAAAACATATTGAAGTACTGATACTTACTATTCCAAGTTGTTTCTATCTTCAGAATCGTCTACACAATGCTCATCAAAGAAAGTAGTTGTATGCAAACCTATTCATGACACGACCTAAAATTTTCTTTACTGCAGAGAAAACTCGATTGCCTCACACCTTAAAAGGAACAGCTAACCTAAATTAGAGTCAAAAAACTGCTTTCCTTTGCAGTCCCAAATTAACCTCTCTAAACACTTTAGTATACCCAAATATCAAAAGAGATATAACTCTAAACTTATTTAAATGTATTAGCATTTATAACAACCCAGCTAGTGGATGGAACCCCGTGTATTATTATATATATAGTATATATAGCATATTGTGTAGCCCGGTATCAGGAAAACTAAAAAGCATATCAAATTTTCTTGCTTTTATTTTTCACTATCTTTACATATTTCTCCTTAAATGGAGGCTTTATGTCAGCTTCTTTACACCTATTTCTGTAAAGGACAATCAATCAATCAACTAACAGGAAAAACTTCAATAGCCATGGCCCTAAGTATCAATGTTTTCACTTGAGATAGTTTTCCGAACATTTTTATCTTAAACTGGCTCATGTTCCAGAAGGGTCATGAAAATCATACCTTCCAAGTCTGTATTACCTTTACCTAAAATCCTGGTATGGACTATCAATGTTTTCCTTTAATGGAATGGGAGGGGCGCATTCTCAGCATATTAGTACAAGTTAGTAATGGAGCCAGTATTACACTTTTATGTTGTAGCAATTTAAACTACGTGTAAGTGCTCATAAAACAAGTCCCACTCTTTTATAGGATATGGTTTCAGATTAGAAATATGCCTAAAGTCTCAGAAAAGGGTACCTAACTATAAATTTACAAGAAATAAATAAATAAACAAATTTCCACTGCTTTTAGAAATTCAAAATCTCTCCTTTTTAACATCTCTGAGTTCAATGTGCGTTCAGAAACAGGCTAGAACATATTAACTGTTTCTTGTTCTCCTCCTCTTTTCTTTTTTTCTTTTTTTTTTTTTTTTTAAAGAAATATTGCTTGACTACGTGTGTCTCCAGAAGGGAAGTTAAACTGCTATTTAATTTGATTTGATCATTTCTGTCTTGAATCGTTCCCTCTCTTGTATTGCTGTATTTTAGGTTCAGAGTTCAATTAGGCGAAATTATGGTGTTGTTTTCCTGTGGTGAGTGCCTTTTAAATAAAATGATTTAACCGAGGAACTGCTTTGGGAGTGATCACATTTATCTCAGCATGCATTCTATTTCTCTCTGGTCTAGACAATTAGAGACATAACAAAGGCCTAGAACTCCCATCACTTCTAGGAACTACACTGCTTAATGTTAGCATTAACACTCCCAACCCCCTCACTATATGTGTTCCAGTTTCTATACACAATTTACAGCTGTGATGTCCATCTAATTCAAAGCAGGGAGCTTACGAATAGCGGTTCCCTTTTGCTGCAGTGTATGTCTCCCTGGGTGACATTGTCTCTAGTTCAATGATACATTTTTAAAATGATGAAAATAAATCTATTCAAACATGTCAGACATTATGAGGTCAACAACTGCTTTTTCTTGGGATGGAATTCTTTTTGTTCTGACTTAATATCCTTTCCCCTTTTTAATCCTAAAATATTGGTTCTTTCTTTAGTAATGGTGATAATGCTGAGTAGCTGCCTTGCCAGTATGTATTATGTTGGATTGGTAACATAAATTTTGTTTATGATTGAGTTATGATTTATTATTTATATATGCATCAAATCTATTCCTTTGTTTATGCATTTTGCTGTTCTAAGAAAACTCAAGATTAGGGATACATAGTCCAAAGGCTGGACTGGAAATATTCTGATTATATTTTTAGGTTTTCTTGCCAAATTCCTACGAAAAAATAACTATGGGCTGACATTTCTATTGGAAAATGGGAAAGGGAAGAGTTTCAGCAAGTTTCTCTCCTGAACTCTTCTACATCTTGAAAATATTCTTTCTAAGAGCACTGAAAATCACAGTAAATTTTATGAGAGCAAGACTGGCTGGTACCTATTAGGCAACAACTAGAAATGCAGAGCTATCACAGACATTAAAAAGCAAAGAGTGGGGTGCCTGGGTGGCTCAGTTGTTAAGCGTCTGCTTTTGGCTCAGGTCATGATTCCAGGGTCCTGGGATGGAGCCTCGAGTCTGGCTCCCTACTCTACGGGAAGCCTGCTTCTCCCTCTCCCACTCTCCCTTCTTGTGTTCCCTCTCTCGCTGTGTTTCTCTCCTGTCAAATAAATAAATAAAATCTTTAAAAAAAAAAAAAAAGAAGAAGAAGAAAAAGCAAAGAGGGTACATTTTACACATGACTTAAGCTCAACTTTTATTCTGGATAACATTAAATGATGCCTTAGAAGATATTAAACTCTTATGACATTTATAAAGCAGAAATGACTACAAGAAGTTATTATCATTCCTGGCTACATTTTATTTTCTTTTAAAAATTATTATGATGTTTAGAGTTATATGGGTAATTTGCTTTAAAGCTCCAAGTTAAAAAAAAAAAAAAAAACAACAACACAACGTATACATGTGCCTACCATCTGGCCACATAAAGAACACCCTAGATCTTGGAAACTTCCAATACACTCTTGTCCCATTGCTTCTACCTACACCTGCACCCCCTCTTGCTTGCCTTTTGCTCAATTTTTGTATTCTATATTATTTTACAGCATATGTATGCATTTCTGAACTTACAAACCCAAGCTATATATGTTTTCTCCTTAATGTAAATGGCATCACACTTTATCTATTCTTATAAAACTTTCTTCCCATCAACTGCATATTCTATTATTGAAATGCATTCACAGTGACACGGGCAGCAATAATTCACTTATGAATATGACAAAATATATTCATCTGTCTAATGTTAATGTCATTTGAATAGTTTCCATTTTTTCCCCACTAAAAATAATGCTTTGAACTTTCTTATACATGCCTCCTAATAATGTATAAGTCTGTGTGTACAGGGCTTGAATTACTGAACAGCATGGAACCTACATCTTGAACTTTACCAAATAATCCCAAATTGTTCCCACAAGAGCGTAGAAGAATTTCCATTGGCTCATACCTTTAGTAACACTTGTTATAATCAAATTTCTAAAATTTATTGTATCTGTTTGATGGGACATGATATTGTCAAATCACATTGTGGTTTTAGTTTGCATTTCCTTATCAGTATGATTTCTCTGTAAATTACTATTTAAATATTTAAATTTACTATTTAACATTTTATCCAAAAGGGATATTGAGCATCTTGTGCATCTTGAGTTCAAAAAAGACATTGTGGTTATTTTACATCATGTTCAAAGAAAGGATGGACAAAACATCATCTGAATTTTGTCAGACTGGAGGCAGGGAAAGTGGGTTGTAGATTCTTGTTTTGGGGGTTTTGTTTTGTTTTCTGTGATTTTAGTCTCTACACACAACATGGGTTCAAGCTCACAATCCCAAGATCAAGAGACACATGCTTTTCTGACTGAGCCAGACAGGTGCCTCACAGACTCTTGAACTAAGTTATTGGCTATGGGCAAGCACGATATGGTGTGAGACACACCCCTAAGTGTTCCTGGCTCTGCTCAAGCAAAGACACTCCTGTTGCGGGGAGGGCATATCCTGCAGATGAGGAAACAACTGGACTGTTACTGGAAAAACTCACACGTTCCAGCAAGTACAAAGGCACACAGATCTAGTAACAGGAATCCCAGGGCAACTGAGCAGAATAGCAACAGCAGCCTCTGCAGGAGATTCTGGGAAGATTGGTGAGCTAGAAAGGGGTTCTTTTTTTTTTTTTTTTTAAGATTTTATTTATTTATTTGACAGACAGAGATCACAAGGAGGCAGAAAGGCAGGCAGAGAGAGAGGAAGGAAAGCTGGCTCCCTGCTGAGCGGAGAGTCTGATGTGGGGCTCGATCCCAGGACCCTGAGATCATGATCTGAGCCTAAGGCAGAGGCTTTAACCCACTGAGCCACCCAGGCGCCCCTAGAAAGGGGTTCTAACCAAAGTTCTCAACTGAGAAAGGATTCACCAAAGCTCTCTTTGTGAACTCTGTTCTTTTTTCTTTTTCTTTCTTTCTTTTTTTTTTTTTTAAGATTTTATTTATGTATTTTAGAGACAGAGAAAGTGAGAAAGAGATAGAGCACAAGGAGCGGAGTGGGGGGCAGAGGGAGAAGCTGACTCCCTGCTGAGCAGGAAGCCTTGACGCTGGGCTCAGTCCCAGGATTCCAGAATTATGACCTGAGCCAAAGGCAGACGCTTAACCCACTGAGCCACACAGGCGCTCCTGGACTCTGTTCTATATCCAGTTCTGGTCAATGTTTTAATCAATCTCTTTAGTGAAGGCATTGAAACTACACATATTAAAAACGAACATAACTTCAAACTGGGAACAATAACAGGACAAAAATTGGTCAAATTGCATTTCCAAACAGCCATGAATGACAGTGACGAAGAAAACACATTTTAAAAGTATTACTGATATTTTTAAATTTGCAAGTATAAAAACAGGCACAAGGATTGACTTAAAGAGAAATTGATGAGTTTAACTTAGCATAATTGTCTAGGTGAGTCAAAACTATGCTGAATTTGCTAAAATAAGATGATGAAATAATAATAGATTCCCTTAATGGAAGTCAACTGTCCAAATCAATTCAGTCCCATTGTTCTGTTTACATTATATTGAGCAGGTTATTTGTCTTGGAGTGCCGACGTTCTTGAGAGATAATGTAAAACGAGTCACCCAGAGCAAAGAGTGGCAGCAGAGCAGTGCTAGGACTTGGGAAGAGGTTAGACAAAGGAAAAAAAAAAAATGCCAAAGAACCTGAGGATATTTAACTTGAAAAAGAGAATTATTAAGAAAGAAGATTCCAGTAGTTTTCAAAAAGTTTTCATAGCTTTTTTTTGTTTTGTTTTTAGGTAAGATCAATAAGGACAATGTACTGAGTTGTTACTGTGAAATTTTACAAATATGATAAACACCAGGAGTAGCCAAGTCTAATCTGTAAAATAGAATATCATCAGCTTCCCATAGGAAATACAAATATGTCACTTCCCAATCAGAATCAATTCACTTCCCCTAGAATGAAGCATATGCTAATATTCTCTCTCTCTTTTTTTTTTTTTTTTTCTGGTCCTGCCCTAATGTAACCTTAAACCACATTGTTTAGTTCTTAAGACTGAATTTTATATAAGTAGAATCATACTGTGTTTTCTTTAGAGATTTATTTTCTACTCTTTGCTATTATTCTTAAAAGATGATGCTTTTATTTTTTTTGAAGCTGTAATTCACTTATGTTTATTTCTATATAGTTTGCTGCTTTAAAATAAACTGCAATTTACCTATACATGATTACTGTGGATTGACATTTCAGTTGTTTTGAATTTCTGCTTATTGTAAACAGTGCTGTCATGAATATTCTCACCTGTGCCCTGTACATATATGTGTGGAATTCTGAGGGTATAGACTTAGATCATTTCACTTCGTGTTCTTAATTTTTTTTTTATTCTGGCATTTCTCTACAGCTTTTTCTTTTCTTTTTATGTCTTGATTACTTTTTGTCATCCCATTCTTCCTCTTCTCTATAAATTCCATTAGTTTACTTTTACTTGGTAGCCTAAAAAAAGAAAATATGCATACGCTACATATAATAGCTTACTGATCATCATCATTTTTACCCTCTTAACAGACACCATGACAGCGCAGATTTTTTACACCCTTTAACTCCTTTGACTTGTGACGTATTGTTATTTTAAAAAAATTCTACCATTAAAAAAATGCTTGGAAGAATACCACTATATAATTATAGCTACCTTTCACTTCGATTACAGACATGCATGGCTCTCTTCCTTCAAGCTTTGTGGACCCCTCCATTTGGGGTCTATTATTTTCTTCAATTAAGATCTTCTGGTAGAGCAAGTTTCTCTTGTTTGTTTTTTGTTGCTATTTCCTAAAAATATCATTGTTTAGTCATTCTTTGAAAGACTTTTCCCTGTACAGAATTTTACACTGGAGGATATTTTCTTTCAACATCTTGCCTATTTAATCCCTCTGCCTCATATCTTCCATTGTTGATATTGGGATAGAAGAAATATTTCTAACTGCCATGTTCTTAAAGGTATACTTTCTTCACTTTCTTGATACTTTTAAGATTTTCTTTTTGTCTTTGATTTTATGCAGTATTAGTATGATTTGACTAGGCTTGGAAATCTTTTATGTATTCTGCTGAGGACTTGTCGGGGTTCTTAAATCTATGGATCAGTGTCTTTAAACAATTCTGGATAATTATTAATAATAATTGATAATAATCTCTTAAAATATACTGCCAGTGACTCATTCTTCCCTCTATTCTCTGAGCACCTAAATAAATACATATTACATCTCTCTCTCTCTCTCTCTCTCTTTTTTTTTTTTAAGATTTATTTATTTTACATAGAGAGGGAAAGAGCTGGGGAGGGGCAGAGGGAAAGGAAGAGAGAGAATCTCAAACAGACTCTCTACTGAGTGCAGAGCCCAACATGGGCCCTGATCCCATAATTCTAAGATCATGATCTGAACAGAAATCAAGAGTCGCACACTTAACCGACTGAGCCACCCAGGCACCCCTACGTGTTACATCTTAACATTCTATTTTCTAAGTCTCTTAACTTCTTTTGTGAATATTCAATGCTATTGTTTCTCTGTGTTGGATTTTAAAACTTCCTTCTGACCTAACTTTCAGTTTACCAAATGCCTCTTCAACTGGGGATAATTTGCTTTTAAACCTGCCCAGTGATATTTTCATTACAATTTTTTTTCAATTGCTTTTGTTGTCATTGTTGTCATTTTTCAAATCTGCTTTGTTATTTTTTGTAGCTTTTCGGTCTCTTTGGAATTTTTTTTCGAAGTTATTTCAAAAGTCTTTATTTTAAAACATAAAATAATTATTCTGCAAAGAGGTATGAAAATTTAGAAACAAATCATTCATAACCAGATGATACCCAATAACTACCTGAACAATAAATGGTTTGATCCTTGATCTGCTTAATATCTCTTATGTCAGTTTTCCATACTTTTCCATACTGATTTGAGACTCATATTGATTGTATCAATGGGGTTCTACATTCACTGACTTTCACTGTGTTTGTTTAGTTAGAGGCTTTGGAAGGAGCTAAGAGGGCAAGATGAGAGGCAGGCTCGAATACTCATGGTCCTGGATCTCCCATTCTGTTTCATCCGAGTCTGGCTGTGACATTTTTATAAAGGCCAGTGCTCTTGTGCAATAGCCTAAATGTTAAAGCTACAATCTCCCAGATCTGGTGATGGCTGTAACCTTTGTTTCTTGGGGCTAAGAGGTGATACCAGCTTCCTTTTTGCTACACCTGGACACAGCAGCAGTATGTGTTAGTTGACCTTAACTCTACTCTGTTTTGTAACAACTCTCCCTTTATGGAACTTCCACAATTAGCCATTTTTCCTTATCATTTCTTTTCCCTGAGCTGATTCATGTGGGCCTAGAATAAAACATTATTTTTCCTATTAATCAATATTCAGTAGCTATTATCAAAACATAATAGCTATTGTCAAAACATTTTAGAGAGATCTATTGTCTTTGGATATATATACATATATATAAAATACATAATAGGGGTACCTGGATGGCTCAGTAGGTTAAGCGACCAGCTCTTGATTTTGGTTCAGGTCATGATCTCAGGGTATGTTTAAAATACATAATATATATTTCACTATGTATTGTATGTAATATATAATAATATGCATATTAATTTGTATGTATATAAGAATATATATATAATATGTGATATAGTTCACTACATATCATACCACAATACAGTATATAATATTCTATAATATATATTCTATATATATAATATATTCTATATTACTTTATATAATACAAAATATATTAATATTATATATAATAATGATATAATTATGTATATATAATTATAATATAATATATTAATATTATTATAATGATACACTATATAATAATATGTAATACTTCATTTGGGGGACCTCTCATTCAATTAGGTTAAGTTATACATGTGCATACTTATATTACATTTCCGAACTAAGGTACAGAAATGCAATAGACAGGAAATTGTAATATTGAACATGAATATGTTAAAATCATGAACATGTTAAAATCAACCAATTTAGATCACTTACTAAATGTCATATTAAATAAAGATCATGATAATATAAACTGTGATTCCAGGCCATACAGAATGGTAAATTGAGAGTACTATTCAGAAAAATATGAAAAGAAAATACAATAGCAATATTTCTTATCTCATTTTTATATGCTCTTTGAGGAGTCTGCCAAATTTGCCCCTGAAGCTGTCTAGAAGAATGACCTACAAGGGTTGAGCATACATGAGGGAGATCAAGGTTTGAGATACTGATTTGTTTTTTGTTTTTTTTTAAGATTTTTATTTATTTATTTGAGAGAGAGAGAACAAGCAAGCAAGAGAGCACAAGCAGGGGGAGTAGCAGAGGGAAAGGGAGAAGCAGGCTCCCCACTAAGCAGGAAGCCCAATGCAGGGCTTAAGCCCAGGACCCTGAGACCATGACCTGATCCGAAGGTAGACACTTAACTCACTGAGCCACCCAGGAGTCCCCTGATTTGGGTTTAATTTGCAGAGATGAATGATTGAAGTTACAACCCAAGTTACAGCAAGACAATACCTTAGTAACAGAAAGATCACAAGGACATATTTTCAGAAAACATCATTATGCAGGAGCAGAAGAAACAAGAGCCAGACAATACTACGGGCAGGAAAGAGTATAAGAGATTTAATTGTAAAAGAACTATCTTGCCAGCTGACCACCAAACTAGTAGCCTAGTCTTACCCCTATTCTCTGTCTTCTATCCTACCACAGTGTGTTAAGCGCCCCTGCTCCCACTCAGACTCAGCCCTTTAACTTTTGCACTGGTTTCCATTGCTTCCTACATCCCTTAAGAAACCCAGCTCCTGCTCTGTAATATTTTACCTTCTGTATAGAATCACTCTCATTAGGACACAAAGAGGGGAAAAAAAAAAAAAAAAGTTTACTTGCTAGAATAGTCCTGTGGTAGATTCCATTATATTTTTTTATATGAATCCTTAGAACCTCCTACAGATTTGCTTGCACACATTTCCCATCCCTGTTCGTATTCAGTTTGGACACATTGCTTTGCCTAATGGAATGCTAATGGACATGACATAAGCAGAAACTTTAAAATCTCTTCTGTCATTCTGCTTGCTCTCTTGAATTCTTATGAGGTTACCCGAGAAGCACATGAGATATGTAAATGCTGGACCTTTAGCCCATGCCCTAGAATGAAGATTATGCTAAACAGAGCTGAACCATCTGGAAGCCTGGAGTCTTACCAGGTCAGGAATAGGACTGATGTAGATATTGAACTAACTCCACACACATTGGCCAGAGACAACCGATATGCGGACATAAAAATAAGTGGTTGGTATTCTAATGAGGTACATTACTCCTGAAGTTAAACCAGTTACTTCATTCTCTATTCTGACTGTCACTTTCCTTTTTCTTACAAATTATACTATTTTATGAAACTACTCACAGACAGGTCATCATCAAGGACCAGTATCTTGACAAATCTGATGGGTGATCAGCCCGCCCTCTTCCAATGCATTTAACAGAGTTGCCCATTCCCTTCTGAAGGGAGACCTTGGCTTCTAGGACATCCTTCTACTTACTGTTCCCCGCTTCACCAACACTGGTCTTCATTCTCCTTCCTCTTCCTCGCATCTCAGTGTTGGGTACTCAAAATTTGGTTCTCAATCCCTTTCTCCCACCTTCCCACCCAACATATTCACATTTTTCTTTTCTTTGAAACTCAAATCCTAGGGGCGCCTGGGTGGCTCAGTGGTTTAGCCTCTGCCTTTGGCTCAGGTCATGATCCCAGCGTCCTGGGATCAAACCCCACATCGGGCCCTCTGCTCAGCAGGGAGCCTGCTTCCTCCTCTCTCTGCCTGCCTCTCTGCCTACTTGTGATCTCTGTCTGTCAAATAAATAAATAAAATCTTAAAAAAAAAACCTCAAATCCTAGATTATTTTACCTTATCCCATAATACTACCTACCATCATTTTGATAATGACTGCCAAATATATAGATCTATCCCACATCTCTCTTTTGGGTTCTGACTCACTATTAGCGCACTTAGTGGAGATTCTAAGAGGCATCTCGAATTCACCGTGTCATTCGTTAATCAGGACAAATACACCCTATTAACATAAGAGTCTGATACAGAGGAAACAGCGGTTGCTGAACGCTCTGGACTACCTTTCCAAATTTCCATAACTCTAAGACTATTTTTTTTTAAAGATTTTATTTATTTATTTGACAGAGAGAGAGATCACAAGTAGGCAAGGAAGCAGGCAGAGAGAGAGGAGGAAGCAGGCTCCCTGCTGAGCAGAGAGCCTGATGTGGGGCTTGATCCCAGGACCTTGGGGTCATGACCTGAGCTGAAGGCAGAGGCTTCAACCCACTGAGCCACCCAGGCGCCCCTCTAAGACTATTATAAGATAAAAAGTTTAAGAAAGTGAGACTCTTCTTCCTTAAGGCATTTAAATGATATCTGATTTAACACCGGCAATGAATACAGTTATATCAGTTTTAAGGAATGAGAATATGCAGACTTTTTCTGTTTTAAATGACTGAATTTGAAGATCATGAGCCCCATAAAATAAGTGCAGAAAAAAGAGAAGAAAATAAAAAAATAAAGCCCTCATATGTCTGATACACCTAAATAAGTATGAATTACACAATGGTGCATGAAATTACCATTTGCTATATCCTGCGATTTTAAAAACTTCCAAAATTTAGATCTCTTAAAGATTACAGTTTCCTTCCACAAATTATGTGAATATTCAATATAAAACGATTACAAAGTTGAAATTGGTAAACACTGTTTTATAGAGAATGTTTTCCTCACCAAATATTCTTTAGTGATCTTTAACAAATCCAAGACAAGCAAAGGTAAAGATTAATCTTTATAATGTATTCAAAATAGTGAGAATCCCGAAGATCTAGTATATTTACTTTTGTGACAAGAATGCTTTTTAATGTATTGTGGGTTTTTTTCTAGAAAAAAGCTTACTTTTTAAAATAACAATTAAACATTATTTATAGTCCAGAATCTACATGTTTTCAATATATTCCACTCCAGTGAGAGCCTGTTTGCAGTTCTGTTCTATTGTGTTTGTGTTTCCATGTTTCTTCCTCTTTTCTTCCTTTCAATTTCAACGAAGTCTCCCTTTTGTCTTATACATTTCTTTGGACACTAAAGCTATGTATTTTATTCTATTGGCGGCTTGTCCTGTGGATAATTGTAAAATCTGTCTTTTTCCAATTATGAGAGGTGATCTATAAATTCTTCGGGGTATATTCATTTTGAGATGTGTGCCCATAACTTCCATTAATGTTGCCCAGTTAAACTTGATCTATGGCTTTCCTTTTCTAAGTGACTCCAGCCCTGTGTTAATGCAGTTTTGTTTATCATCGCTAAACTCCCCCTGACCCACGTGCAATCTTCACGAATGCTTTGCATGTAGGTCATTTATCACATCGCACACCGCAGAGTAATATAACACCCCATGCCTTGCTTGAAAGGTGGAATATCAATACTTCTTTTTTTTTGGTTGCCAGACCCCCACATAACGTAAAATACAATATTAAAGCATAGTCAACTGAGAAAGAGTAGTACTGAACTAAAATAAACTTAGCTTTAAAAATCACAGGCTTAGATTTCTCAACGAAACAAAGACCTGTAGGAAGTAGTATCACAGAAGTCATGTCCTAGGTGATATTCAAAAATGACATACTCCTCATTTTACAGTTGAGAATATATTACCAGCTTGTAAATGTATATATTACAGTGACTATGTGGTAAATTTTTTTTGATAACACGTTCTCTTGAGTGTAGCCAACCTGTGACGTTTCTGTTCTTCATATCCTCTCATTTTCTTAAGCTTTTATTTTCCAACATCCAAAATACCTCATAATATGCTTCTTTTTTTAAGACATACATTTTTAACTCGTTTGAGATCCTAGTTTCCAGAATACTACTCTGCATCATGAGAACGAATTTCGGTTCTATTTAATTTGAGTTTTCTATAATATGCATAGGAGTATATTGTATAGTATTATTTATCTATAGAAAGTCCCAGATCTTGTCATCACCCTGGATGTACACGTTGTAGGAACTGGACGGTGGTATCACACACTGACTCAGACCTCCCTCCTAGCTAACCCCGTCCTCTGAGGAACCTGCTCTCCCACTGTCTCCCTCCCTTGCCATTTCCCATCACAAGCTTTTCAGCTTGAATCCTGTGTATCGTGTCAATCACTCAAACTGGCCTTTCACCATTAACTTTAGTTTATTTGCTACTTCGGTTTTCTACCACAATCATTCCTTGGGTCCCCCCAGTCATTTCATTTCTCAGATCTTGCAACAGCAGCTCAGCATTATTAAGAGAAATATTCACAGAGAGCTTCGATTACAAATACAACGTTCCTAGCTCTCTGTGGAAACTCAGTTATACTCATGGATTAGTTTTTGCTTTGTCTTGTTTTTAATCACCTCCAGTCAACTCATCTAGGCCTTTTCCTATTTTCCACTATGGCTGTTTTGAAACCTTAAGCCCCTAATTCCACTGGCTTTATTCTTAGTGTGTCAGCCAGCCTCCTTCTCCTCACCAAAGTAATACAGTACTTTCTCTTCTTCCCCATCTTCTCTCTCAGAACTAATGTTCCTCTTCACTTTGTCTTCTCTCCAGGCTCAGGTGAAACTACACCCATCTCCCCCGCAAGGCTGCGACTTTCTGCCCTCTCCAAAGTCACGGAAAATGTAATCTTCTTCTCTACTGTGGCATTAATCTCTTATTGTCTCTTCTCTTCCTTCACTTCCTCCTTCTCCTACTTCCATAAATTCATAATAATTTGTGTTCTTAATATTTCTTAAACCTTTTTCTTAAACCTTCAAGTAACACCCTATATAATATTTTCCTTCCCTTGCCAGATTCATTTGAAAAGATGATTTGCCCTTTCTGGCTTCATTTTTAGACCCCAAATCTACTGCAGTTTGGTGACTGTTCTCCCCATTTTTCAGTTATTATGGAAAATAATGATGACATTTAACAGGTAAGATCCACCAATGTTTACTGACCCTCATTTTGCTTAAACTCCGTTATTGAGTTTACAGGATCTCCATATTTTGCTGTGGGACTGCCTCCCTCCTCAGCATCTGAGACACTAGTGTGTTTGACTTGCCTCCAACCACTCATTTTGTCAACTATGTTAACAAATCCTAAATGTGCAGCTTTGGGGCTAAGAATTCTTCTTCATATCAGAACCATATTAATAATACTTTCTAAAATCCCACATTAACTTCAAATGGGTAACCAAAACACAATGTTCCTGAAACAAACTCCTCACTCCTTAACTACCCAGAAGCTGCCCCATTTTTCTTTCTGTTTTCCCTTTCCGTTACTCTTTGAAGTAATAATTACTTTTATCTTTTTCTTATCTTGAAATTTAATCATTACATCCTTCGAATTTTATGTCAGAACTCTCTGCTTGCTTTTATTTATTCTCCTAGTTTAAGTCCCCCCATATCACATTTAAAAAAATTAATTTCTCTTCATAGGATTATTTTAATTAGCTACAGTTTTTTTAGTTGAAAATGGAAAAGAAATTCCATTTAGTTAAAATGAACAACAACAAAAAAGGAATTTGTTGGGTCAAGTGAGTACAGAACAAATTTCAGCCTCAGGCATGACTGCATTCAAGTATGCAGACATCATCCATTATTTCTCTCTCAAACACTGGTTTTACTGACCTTTTTCTCTTTGCTCTCATAGTGGTGCTCTCAGGTATATTTTATCAGTTTAGTAATTAATCAACATATTGATGAAATGCCTATTGTCTGAGAGTCCCAAATAATCAATTATCTATAAATACTTGATTTGCATATGTCTCATTAGAAAGACCAGAAGAAGGTGCACTGAATTGGGAAGTCTGAGGCTCATGTCCATCCTATAGTGAAGTGAACGTTGATATCTATTCAATATAAAAGGACCGCAAATAGGGGCACCTGGGTGGCTCAGTGGGTTAAAGCCTCTGCCTTCGGCTCGGGTCATGGTCTCAGGGTCCTGGGATCGAGCCCCGCTTCGGGCTCTCTGCTCGGCTGGGAGCCTGCTTCCTCCTCTCTCTCTCTGCCTGCCTTTCTGCCTACTTGTGATCTCTCTCTCTGTCAAATAAATAAATAAAATCTTTAAAAAAAAAAAAAAAAAAAAAGGACCGCAAATAGAGACGGTCTGATACCCAAAGAGGAAAATGCTGGATATGCCAGGTCATGATGGGCCTAAGATCAATTTAATCTACATAGTCATTTTTTCAATTATCCAACTACTCACTGAAAAAAAACAAAAACACTTAGGTAAGTAGGGAGTTAACTAGGAGCTATATAAATAGACCTACTTCATTTTTCTAACATATAAATCTGATACTTGACAAAGACAGCCCAAATTCTTGAGGATGGCACTCAAAGCCCTCCACATACTGTCCAATTTGCCTTTCCATTTGAACTCAGTCCTAGTTACACTGGGACTCTTGGCTCCTTGAAGTACAGACTATACATTACTTGCTTTTAAATTTTTAGCTTTGGGCATAATGCTGAGAAGATGTGCCTGGAGGAATTCCTGGCACAGAGTATGAGCTCAGTAAATATTTGTTGACTCAGGTCTCAGCAGTTGAACCTGTGCAGGAAGTAGCTGAAATGAGCATTTTCATTTATTGATGCAAATGGTGGGGGAGGGGGAAACAGCCACGTATTTATGTGGACCTAATTTTTTTTGGCCAAAAATGACTTTTTGTATTTTGATATTTGAAGTGTATTTCAGGAACACATTGCTGGGGAAGAAAATAAGGACTGGATGTTCTCTATTCTCTCTGAATGCTTCTAAAATTTAGTGTGAAATGTACTTTTCCTTCAGTCTTCCCTAGGTTAATGATCCATAGCTGCCTTGAATTGGCCACTCATTGTAACAGTTTGGTACAGTTTTCAGCTCTCCAGAACACAGTAATTTTCCTAAAGATAAAATAATCCTTCCCACCATATTTTGCACAGGTAGCTATGCCCTCTCTCCTCAATTTTAACTAAGACTCAAACAATTAAACAAAAGAAGCCAAGATATTTTTAATGAAAAGTCTATGCAAAAAAAGTGACATTAAAAACTGTCACAAAACTGGGGTGCCTGGGTGGCTCAGTGGGTTAAGCCTCTGTTTTTGGCTCAGGTCATGATCTCAGGGTCCTGGGATCGAGACCCACATCGGGCTCTCTGTTCATCAGGGAGCCTGCCTCCCCCCGCTCTCTCTGCCTGCCTCTCTGTCTACTTGTGATCTCTCTCTGTCAAATAAATAAAATCTTAAAAAAAAAAAAAAAAAACTGTCACAAAACAGATAAATCCACATTAAAAATATGGTTAAATACAATTATACTTTTTTTCATAAACTTATATTTTATATGATATTGGTTCTCTCTGATGCAGGAAATTTATCTTTATGGTTTAACTAATGTAGGATATAGAATTGAATATAGAACTTCACATATGATCTCAGAAGACACTAAAAGCATATCTGACACATCCTGAGCTTCTATCTGAAGGTCATGGCCAAGTCAAACACAGGTACACAGACATTTGGCAGATGATCTCAAGAAAAAATGTCTGGAATTGCAATAGATATTCTTTTGCAAAAGTTGATATGCCAGGTCAAGATAAGCCTAAAACCAATTTAATCTACATAGCCACTGGTCAATTATCCATCTACTCATTGAAAAAACAACAATAACAACAACAACACCTAGATAAGTAGAGGGCTAAATGGGAGCTATGTATGTGTACTTACTTCATACTCAGGAAAATGTGAGTCATGACTTCCATGACTTTTTCTTAATTGATATCATAACACATAGTGTGACCTATTTTAAACCTAAGATTTGGTATTAGCAGTATGTGGAATTTACTAATAGTTTTTTGTTTCAACAGCTACTGTGTCTTGAAAATCCCCTTTCATTCGTGTGTCTTCTATTTCCCAAACTGGAGATCAGACAACCTGCAATTTGTATCTTCTATGATAATTGGGACCATGTTTCATCAGACAATATAGTCATCAGTGGTTGCTAAACTTTGGTGCAATTAAAATCACCTTGAAATGAATAAAAATAATCCAGGGGACCAAGCCTGGTGAACGGAAATAAAACCTAGGCCTCTATTTTTACAAATTTTTTGGAGTCATCCTGATCCACACCAAAGTTGAATTAGTCTTTCTGTTAATATGGAATTAAACAACAACAAAACCAAAACAAAACAAAACAACAATAACAAAAAACAAGGGTCCCCCTACCATACATTCTTTGTTCTAGAAACTTACATATCCATAAATCAAAATCACTCTCTCAGGTTAAACAACTCTATCCCATATTTCCACATTTTCTCCCTCCTTATATTACATGTTATATTCTACATCAACATAGTTAAAATAGTATGTATTAAAAAAAATAAAAACATACCTCTTTTAAGAAACCCAGCTTAAAATAGCTAAGTTAAAGCTTAGTAAGTCTTGCAATTTATGGACAAAGTAAGCCATACTTTTTTTTTTTTTCTTTTTAAAGATTTTATTTATTTATTTTAGAGAGAGAACATGACAGGGGAAAAGGTCAGAGGGAGAAGCAGACTCCCCATGGGGCTGGGAGCCCGATGAGGGACTCCGAGATCATGACCTGAGCCAAAGGCAGTCCCTTAACCAACTGAGCCACCTAGGCACCCAAGCCAAACCTATCTAATTAACGAGGCTCTACATATTGTTTGCAGAGATGAGAAGATTGTATTTAAATAGGTTTTTTTTTGTCTGTTTATTTGTTTGTTTTAGTATGTGTGTGTTTTCTGCTTTGTTTTGTTTTGTTTTTACAGTAGATGCAGTGGTCTCACCTTTCAACTGCACATACTATGTCTTTGTACCTCTGGTCCCTATGTTTGGACTCATCCAACCCCCACACCCACCAAACCATTCTATGGCTGACTCATCAGTCAGGACTCAGCTCAATAGATGATGTTCAGAGCTTTTCTCATGTATTTTATTTTAACTTGTGTTCTGCCAATCTCTTAAGAGCATTTGTTCTGAAACATCTAAAATAGTGCCCCACAAATAATGGGTACTCAATACGTATTTGTTAAATGAATAAATAAATCAAAGCACAAATGACCAAATAGATACATGAATGAATAATTCATCTAAGAGGCATCTTTCAGTAAGTAATGCAGATTTCCATAATATCATGCAAATATTTTCATGTATAGTCTTTCAGCTATACTTGGCATTTACTGTACATGGGGGATTATGTCTTTCATAAAAGTAACTTTACAAAATAAAATATGCGACAAAGAATTAAAAAAATAGAAAGTGCAAGATTGAGTTACTTAAATGAAGTGATTAGAAATGGAGAAGGTTCTGAAAAGCTGAATCTACTCCCAATTAGCCGTTTTCACACTGTGTAAATTTGAGCCCTAACTTCAGACGAGGAGTTCTGAATTCTAATCATGCAATAACCTAAACTACATCTGTGTTTTGTTTTTAAGATTGTATTTATTTATTTGACAGAGAGATCACAAGTAGGAAGAGAGGCAGGCAGAGAGAGAGGAGGAAGCAGGCTCCCTGCTGAGCAGAGATGCAGGACTGGATCCCAGGACCCTGAGATCATGACCTGAGCCGAAAGCAGAGGCTTAACCCACTGAGCCACCCAGGCGCCCTACATTTGTGTTTTCTGTGTGTATACAAGTAAGGGATTGGATGATGTCATCCTGAAGTCCCACTTCAATTTTCAGGTTCTACAAATGAAATGGACTTCAGGAAGAAAAGATAATTCTGGGGCACTTGGGTGGCTCAGTGGGTTGAACCTCTGCCTTCAGATCCGGTCATGATCTCGGGGTCCTGGGTTCAAGCCCCGCATCGGGCTCTCTGCTCAGCGGGGAGCCTGCTTCCCCCTCTCTCTGCCTGCCTCTCTGTCTACTTGTGATCTCTGTCTGTCAAATAAATAAATAAGTAAATTAAAAAAAAATTCTCTAAGAAAAGATAATTCTGGCATATCCCCGTGAATATAAAGATAAATATGTATTGCTCGGTGAATTCAAAAATCCCAGACTATTTTTTGCAAAGTAGATAAAGCTTGCCGATAGTCTATATTTCATGACAATTATAGTAACATCTCATTTGTATAACACTTTAGGTATAATTTACACATTAGTTAGTAATTTACAAGGAACTTCCACTTACGTTATCTTAATTGACCCTCACAACTGTACGTATATATACATGGCCCTATGTGTAATCAGAGATGGTATCATCCTTTCATTCCCCCTCCTCACCTCTGCATCCCCCACAGGAAGGTAATTGATGTTTAGAGAGCTTAAGTGATTCACTAAAATGCACACAGCTAGCAGTCACTGGCCTTTTTTTTTTTTTTTCCACTAAGTCAATATTCTAACTAATAATATCAATGTCATTTCCTCCTTTGTGCTAGATCTGTGTACAGCCCAATTATGCTTTATCTGCTCTCGCTTGTTCTTATGATTGAATGTCAAAATTTAGAATCTCATAAGATCTCTCATAAGATGCAGACCCACATATTCAATAGCCTACTGGATATTATCAATTGATTATCCTATAGCTACCTATATAGGTCAACATTTCTGAACACTTTCCTAAACCAGTTTAAACATATTCCCTGACACAGAAAATGACACTGTTCATTATCCAGTTGCCTGTGCTGAAAACTTGACAGTCATCCTTTGCACCCAATCAATCTTGGGTAGAGGAAAGGATACTGGTAAGATTTAATAATGGGCAAAATGAGAGTAGAGATGACCAAAGCAAGTGGAAAATAAAACAAAAGGAAAGACACTAAGTGTCCCTCTCTTCCTACCTGACAATTTTTCTTTTTGAAAATTTCTAGTCTGGGTGACTTTAATATCACTGGATAAAAAATTAAGCATTTTCCTGTAACTAATGGGGAATTACCTCTTCCATAAGTGTACCCTTACAAAAGGGCGCCTGGGTGGCTCGGTCGATTAAGCAACTGCCTTCAGCTCAGGTCATGATCCCAGAGTCCTGGGATCTAGTCCCGCATAGGGCTCCCAGCTCCGCAAGAAGTCTGCTTCTTCCTCTGACCTTCTACCCCCTCATGTTCTCTCTTACTCGCTCTCTCTCAAATATAAATAAAATCTAAAAAAAAATAAAAAATAAAAAGAGTACCCTTAATTTTTAAAAAGTATGATCAAATAGTTGATATTTGATTTCAAGCCCAGAATGATCCCTTCTGGCCATTCTCCCAATAAAATCTTGTATTATATTTTGTTAAATCACAATAAAAATATATCCTCCTTTTTTTGAAATTTGCTAACATACTTTATCATTGGAATTTCGTGGTGTTGGATAGAAAAGGCATTTTCATTTATGCCAACTCTATAAACTCCTTCTGAACTATTTAAATACTGTTAAAAAAAACAGTTTAGAATCAAGCACCACTGGGATTAGAAGGAAAGCATAAATTTGGTCAAGATGAACATTAGTTCATTAGCACATTAATAAGTGCATGTATATAAGTACCAAATATGTATATTATTTTATTATCATTAGGATATTTATAGTGCACTCCGTCTTTTGCTCTTAAGTAAACAGAGAAATCCCAACAGAATCATTATGTTGTATACTCTTTTCTAAAAAAAAACAAAAAACAAAACAAAACAAAAAACCCACTTTGGGAAAAGGCCACTGCTATGATTCTAATAGATTTTGGCAGCTTCCAGCCATATATTACATTTTGGTTCTGACTTTAACTCATTCCTTTAACCCATTTTTTTTTAAACTAGCATAACAATAGAAGTAACTTGAACATCATATGGATTTCAGACTTTGTCTCAATAATGAAGAATACAGCTTCTGGACCCAGATGTTCTGGGTTAAACGTGGGTCCTGTGGTAATAGCTGTGCACCATTGGGCAAACTCTTGGACTGACTTGCATCATCTGTATGACGGGGTGACAGCGGCACCTGCTGTATGAGATGGTTATGAGTGTGAAATGAGTTACTCTTTGTGAAGCACATGAGACAGGGTCTGGTTGCAGCTACTTCTCCCCTCTTCTCCTATCCCATCCACTGGCTTCCCCTCCACCCTTAACAGTGACGACTGTAATAAAATCTGTTTCTAATTTTATGCTCATTTTATAGTCTTAGCTGATATGCACGTATCTCCAGATTTAATAGGTATGTGTGTATTTGATTTCTTTTTTTCTTTACAATTGAGTTCTCTAAAAATGGTACATTATTGTATGTAGTTTGTGTAACATTTTTGCCACTCAATATTTTTTCCAACATTATTTATAGTTTTGATGTAGTTTACTCATTTTCACATTTTATATTTTTATAGTACTCCATGTGTCACTAGAGTATAAATTAATGATTTCTTCTCTTATGAATATACATTTGGTTTTAATACTATTTTTAAAATAATTATTAACAATGCTAGCTTTCTCGTGCCTGGGTGACTCAGTTGATGAAGCCTCTGCCTTCTGCTTACAGCATGATGTCCAGGTAGTGGGATTAGGGTGCATGGGGCTTCCTGCTTAGTAGAGAGTCTGTTTTTCCCTCGCTGATCCCCTCGCTGACCCCCACCCTGCAATTCATCTCCCTTTCCTCTCAAATAAATAAAATCTTTAAAAAAATACCAAAAAAAAAAATGTTAGCTTTCCTTTGATAATTTTTAGGTTTTTTTTTTTTTTCACTTTTTAATTACATCCTTTATGTAATTATAACTTTTAGTGAACTAAGATGGAGGTCCATTTTTGCTTGATCTGTTTGGAAAACAACCCATAATATGCAGGATTCACATCTACTTCATACATTTGGGCTTTCAAATATTCCAATTCCAGTAGGTTTAATACGGACAAAACTATGTATCTAATAGGTTCAAAAGTCTTCTCCCTAATAGTAGATACCTTATAGAGTTGTTAATACATACAACATGACACAATTATTCATATTTAACATTTGAACATGAAAGTTATTATCAGGGTAGAGATGGTCACTGAAGAATTTTTATTGCAAACCTGCATCGTAACAAGAATTTTGTTGAGCAGGTTTTCATTTTTTTTTTCAGGTTTTTGAGTGTTATACTTCTATGGACGCATTGAACACTTTCAGACCAACCTTAAGGGAAAAACAAAAAAAAAAAAAAAAACAACGAACATAAATTTAAGAGAAGGAAGACTTTCTGTGTTTGGAGGTTCTGACATGGGAGTGTACAGGGCAAATAAAGTGGTAAACTAAGAAGTGATCCTAAAGTATAAATGTAATAAAATAAGAAATATTAGAAACAGTGTCTCCTGATATGCCAAGAAATTGAGCTAAACACACGTCATTATGGCTCTACTAACCAAAAGGTTTAACTCATTTGGGGGAAATTTTCCGCTATTTTAAAAGAAAATTATTATCTTTTGCAAGCCATTTATTTGTAAGTCATTCTACTGGATGCTTTCTATATACTTGTGATCACATTTAATCCCTATACCTCACAGGTGTGTCCTTAGTAGATTCAAAAGCTGTGACAGACAAATGAGGCTGGGACTCCAAATTTACATCTCAAGTGGGTTGTTATTAAGGGACAGAGATGCTGTTAAAATGCAGGTCAACCTTACTCCAAAGTAATGTTTTTACTTTTTAAAAGAGAAAAAGAGACACTATCCTGAAGCCTACTGCTCTCCTCATTATTACAAGTTTTCTCAAAAAACAAAAAAAGTGTGTGTGTGCATGTGTGTGTGACAACTGTACAACAATTGGACAATCAGTATGCAAGATCTCTAAGAAAATTCAGAGGGTAATAACCATATATGCAAATCAACCATTAAATAAAGATTCAAAGTATGCATTTTCCTTTTAATATTAGCATTTGAATAAGATGGTCATTGAAAATAACTTCTAATTACTTCTAACTATTAAAGAATTCATAATATACTGATGTATGTCAAAATAATTAGCTGTCAGAAAGCAGAAAAGCTTGTGTTATTCTTTAAAATAGCAAAACTTCTCTCACCTCTGACCTGCTTTGATTTTGTTGATTCAATAAGTCCCAGACATTTCCATTCAACCCAGAATTTATGTCTCTCATAACTATCACAATGACAGACTCAGTGTCCTGCTTCATCTTGCTATTCTACTAAGACTAACCATGTGAAATAAAATAAGCTCGGCATGTCAGAATAATTCAGTAATTAAGGAAAAGTATCATTACCCTACAGATAACTAAACCAGGTCCTGAACAAAAGGAAAACAAAAAGAATCTTGCTTCTTGTTTCATTACTTGCTCCAAACTCAAGGTCAACGTATCTGCTATTCATTGTCTCCCTAATGTAATAATCAAGCCTTGCCTGGAATGAAACTATAGAAGTCATGCAGAAGATTTAAAAAAAAAAAAAAGTGTCAGGTGAGAGAATATTATGAATACAATGATCAAATAGGAATTAACCAGAATACTATATTTTTTCCAAAATATACTGTTCCTTATGAGATGACAGGTGATATATTCTCATGTCAATAACCGTGCATTTCAATTACTGCCAGCTAAAAGCTCTTGTCACTCATCATATACTACATTATATCTGGCACTTTGTGATGCCAGTTCCTTTGGGATTACAAAAAAAATAATACCCTCATTAACAGAGTGATAAGTATTTGAACACTGTGCCAACATTTAACTCATGTCTGCCAATCGAAACAGGAAAATGTTCTTTATTGATTGGAGAAAGGATCTTGTTTGAAGATAATTGACTCTGAGTTTTTCATTGACATAATACCACCTCCGGAAGAAACATAGGCTCAGCTTAGAAAACAAAGGTTAGATGGAAGAGTCTGATCACTTTCTCCTCACTCAAGCAAGCTCCTATTGACTTGAGTGAACATTCTGTCTCCCTGCGAATCAAAGGATTATAGATCATTTGGTCCACTTCAGAAGCAGAAAAATTTCTTCAATAAGAAGCTTACGCAGAAGCAGGGCATACGAAATAGAAAGAGCCAGGTTTCCCTCATAGAAAAAGGCAGGAGTGGAGTGGGGTAGCCAAGAAAATAATAATAATAATAATAATAATAATAATAAAAAATAACTATTTCAAAAAAGGACACACTCGCACAAATAAGTATTTTACTGCACTAACATAATCGCGGCTAAGATGTTGGTACAAGGGAGATGTTCCGTTTTGGAAATGTTAAGTTTGAGATGCCAAGGAAACATCCAAGTAAAAAAAAAAAAAAAAAAAAATGTTATCGTGTGTTGAGCCGGAGAGTGGAAATCAGCGTGTATACCACACATATGGCTACAAACGCGAAGGAGCCTTAGCAATGGAGTGCCAGGACGTTCAGAGAGGGAATGTCAGGGAGATCAGAAGTATCAGCAATGAAAACCGAGGCACGGTGGGAAGTGAGGTGACCGATGACCCAGAAGCCAAGGAAGAAATGCTCCAAGGAGGAGGGAGCAATGTCATGTTTAAAATGCTGCTGGAAGCCAAATAAAGGGATCACGGAACTGACCTTGGGATTCCACAGTGAGATTCTAATAAAAACAGGTCTGGTGAAGTCATGGGTATGACAGTATGATCTAACAGGTTTCCGAAGAGAATGGGAGATGATCGATGTTAGGTATTAGAGACAGCACTATGAAGGAACGTTCCTGTAAAGTGGAACAAGAAATGAACTTGCTGGTTAAATGGGAAAAAGGAGAGGGTTTTCATGCTAATGGAAATGGTCATAGAGGATGATGGGGTGAGACAGGAGAGAGGGAGGATGCCAGCAGAGGTCCCTGAGTAGGTGAAAGGCAAGAGAATCTTGTTCACAGCTGGAGAGTCTGGCCTCAGCGGGGAGCCCAGGAGATTCACTACAGCTGTGGGACCGAAGGAGGCATATGGGGGCCATGTCCTAGAATATGAGAAATTCAGAGTATGTGAACTAGACACATAGGATGCATCTACCCAAGTGACTGTGAGGATGACAAATGACAATTATAAAGTTACTGATACTCAGCAAATTTTTATAGGTGGTAAATATCAGCTTTTAAAAACACACATGCTAAGTAGTATGAGACCTATTTAACCCCATCCAGTAACGGGTTCCCTTGTGCCCAGCACCTGTGGCTATGAAGAATGGAGCTGGAAGGCTCTGTCCATCTTCACAAAGCTGCTATGATTCCTAATGCCACACACTCCTTAAGCCAGAATTGACACACAGTGAGCGGTTCTGAGCTACCCATGAACCTACAAAGAGATCTGACCATTCAGAGGTGACTGCTGCTTCCCTTCCCCACAAGAACAATCAGCAAAAGTACACTTTAAAAAGGAAAAGCATTACCAAATAATAATAATAATAATAATAATAAAATTTAAAAAAATTACAAATACTGAAACCAGCATCATTAAACCCAAAATGTTATCTATATTTTAAATAAGTATTAAGTAAAAATATTGCATTTTTAAAGACCTTCAAAAAAGGGTAAAAGCTTCAGGGCCCCTGACTGGCTCAGTTGGTAGAGAACTTGACTCTTGATCTCAGGGTCATGAATTCAAGCCCCACATTGGGCATGGAGCCTACTTAAAAAAAGGGGGGCATAAAACTGTCAAGATGCTCTTATGTTATAGACCAAGGGATCGGCCATGTAGTGTTTTGGAGGACCATGTGACAGTAAGTTACCTTCCTGTGTCTACCCATCTTGCTGCACAGGTTCAAACATAACAGGAGACAAAATATACTTTACAGCTGAGCGCCCCAGTGTACCTAATGTGACCACTGACCCTGGCTCATTTTCTTCCATTCTCAGCTTTGGCTGCTAGCTTCCAGGAGAGTGGCTGGAGGGGAGGACATCCCTCTCTCTCTTCCGGGCTCCTTGAACATGGTCAGGCTGTGGTTTTCCTGTGAGGAAAGGACCCAAGGACCCTCTGTCTCACTGTACTTAGGCTGCAAAGGGAGTCCAAGGCCTCTTGTCTACTACAATGTTCTCAAGGGCTGCACAACTCCATTCCATGGGCTGTCTCTCCAAAACACAAAGCCAGAAGGGGCTCCCCTAAAAACTAACCTCTCTCCAGTCTCCACCCTTGCATGGAGGTGTGAAGGTTAAGGTGACGACCTGGCAGAAGGTAGACGGATCTCACGTGTGTCCCCCACCACAGGCAGGACTGAGTCCTGGTCAGGGAACAGTGGTGGTTCTTCTCCTTCCCTCTGCAGGATTAATGGGTGTAGAGAGAAGGATGGTGCTGTCCTTCCTTTTTATTCTTGGGCACACTACGGCCAAGGGTCAGGAAATGAAGTCCACATGGAGTGGGCCGGGCCCCAACATGAGCGTGGCAAGGCCGGGCTCATTCTTGTATCTGATCAAGCTGACATCAGTGACAGTCTGCATTTCTACTCCATCATGGCCATGCCCTTGACCAACAGGCTGGCCAGCAAGAGCTGCAATTCCAAAGGAGCAGCTGTTGGCAGGTGCTGCAGTCCATGGGTGAAGGACATGTCTTCTGAGAGGGACCCCAGAGCAGGGCAGATCCGGTTGAGGATGTCCAGTGTGTACATGCCCATGGCATTCCAGGGCAGAAGGGGATCTCCAGTGGTCTGGAAATGCAAGACAGCCTCCCAGCCCTGGGGTCAGCTCATTAGCGGCCAAGCGAGTTGAATCTCGCACCCACCCCCGAAGAGTTTTTCATCAGTAGCTAGAGATGGCTCTTCTTTGGAAGTCACCCAGGAAATATCAGCATGGAATTCAAGAACAAGACTTGTGGCTCTTCTGGTTGGACCTGCAGGACCCAGGTACTTCTGAGCTGGTTGGGGGGTTACTGCCTGAAGCACTGGGAGAGTCCAGGAGCTCAATGTCCATGTGGTATCCACACCCCTGCTCCATCTGGGTGAGCTCCTAATGCCCTCTCAGCCCTGACACACCATCCCAAAACAGAGAACAGCAAGAAAGCCAAAAGGGGGCACAGCCACAGGATCAAGACAGATATCTGATCTGTCCCAATCCTGGAAGAACCACCAAGATGCGGGAAGTGGTCACCTGCCTCTCCACTTTGAAGATGCACCTAGTCCTTACTCTCTCCAAGGTATCAGTATCTTCTCTTTTCTATTATGGCCTTTAGGGTCTCATCTTAGCCACAGACTCCAAGATAATGGAGGCCATCTTACCCACTTGCTCATATTCATGAGGAAAAAAAAAAAAAAAAAACTATTTTAGTGATTCATTCATGTCACCCATTAAGCTAGGAAATCTTATCTTCCACTTAGTATCCGGGGGAATCACCACGAATATGAAAGTTCCCTCTTCCTATTCTTATATCACTCATAAGACACTTCTGTTGTAGCACTTGTAATATTTACTAAAGTTTCTGGCCTAAGTGTTTGCCTTCTCTGCTAGACTCTGAGAATAGCTGTTATATATTATGCATCCTTATATTTTCAATTCTTAGCTCATTGCTCAGAATGTTAAAGTTCAAAAATGCCTGCAAAATTCTACATGGGCAGAAATGTCAGTAGACACACAGATACAGTGGTAAGGAATGCTAAAATTTAAGCAAATAAAATCAGAATTCCTTTAAAAAAGAAAACCACCCTTATTTAAGAAAACGTTTTGATGAGCTCTTTTTGAATGCAAGGTGTGATGCTGAGGGTTTGAAGGAAAAGACCATATTGCTAGAAGATGGAAGAAGACTGAGTTCTTGAAGTCTCCCAGCATATGGAACACCTATTTTAGATCTCAGGTAAACAAGAAGTAAGTTTTTATTCCATCGAGATCACCATACATTAAGCATCTTAAGGGAGGTTACCAAATATGCATGATTTCAATATTAATGCATATAAGAAACATACGTGATTTAAAAAAATAAATAAAACCAATCCAGTTCCTACAGATGTAAGGACAATGCAGTTTTAATACCACTCTACATTCTAATTATATCAAAAGTTCTCAAGTGATCTCATTTTATGCTACACGTTCATTTAAGGAAAGAGAATAAGGTCTCTGGGGCGCCTAGGTGGCTCAGTTGGGTTAAACGGCTGGCTCTTGGTTTTGGCTCAGGTCATGATCTCAGGGTCCTGGGATCACCCTGGTTTGGGCTCCATGCTCAGCAGGGAGTCTGCTTCTCTCTCTTTCTCTCTCTCTCTCTCCCCCTCTCTCCTTTTGCCCCTCCCCCTGCTTGTGCACACACTTTCTCTCTCTCAAATAATTTTTTTCTTTTTTTTAAAGATAGAATAAGGTCTCCTATGTAGTATTGTTAGTATAGAAATTCAAGTCTTTGGAGCACACCTGGGTGGTTCAGGTCATGTTCCTGGGGTTGTATGATAGAGCCCCACTTTGGGCACCATGCTATCCAAGAGTCTACTTGAGATTCTGTCCTTTTCCCTCTGCCCCTCCCCCTGCTTGCACTCTCTCTCTCTCTCCCCATCTCAAATAAATAAATCTAAAAAAAACAAAAAGAAGAAGAAGAAAAGAAATTTAAGTTTTCATTATGTTTATAATTCTAATCAGCTCAATGAAACATTGGGTATTTTAATTTCCAGTTTTAATATCTCCTTTTAACTTTTATTATAGTTTTTCTCATATGTTTTACTATGCTAGTATATGGAACTTGCTCTTAATAAACTTCATTAATAATCAAGACCCCATTTTCCCTCAATGTGAAGAGAAGAAAAATAGGTTTTTTATCACTTACTATGATTCAGATCTGTGGCCAGTGATTTTATATGCATTATGTGATATTAATATTATTACAATTCTGCATGTTATTCCATTTGAGAGATGAGGGTATATAGGATAGGCCTTATACCCAAGCTCTTCAATTTAAGCTGTATTACTATCAATCTCTTCAGTATCTTCAACTACTATATCATCCCCATTGTTGTTGAAAAATGTCATTGCTTTCCTAAGTTTACATGCTATAATCTAACAACGTGAAAATACATATTTTTATCTTATATATCTTATGTTTTTCAGATCCACGCTTCTGTTTCCTAGATATGGAAGCTACTGTGTGGCATCACAAACTTAACCCAAAACCATTTCCATTTTACACACACTTAAATTTCATACTCTTTCTATATTTAATTCCGAATCAATTGCAAAACCATTCACAAACATGAAAATCCCCTCAACTCATATCTGTGTCACTCCTCCTACTTGTTAAGGAGCAAGTTCTGCCAACTCTGGTGCTGAAATCCTTCCTGGTGTTGCCCCTGCATTTTGATCTCTGTTTGAGTCAGGGTGCCAGTGGGAAACAAGTAGATCACTAAAGCTGCTACATCTGGACATTTAATACGGGAACTATTTTTAGGGCAGGATTTAGGGAAGTCAGCAGAGACAACGCAGTACCCCAGACTATTAACATTGGAGTAGCCCTTACCACTAGTCGGCTTGAAAGAGAAAGGAGAGAGCACTTACCAGAAACCAGAGAGGCTATTAATACACAGAGGGTGGCTTGACAGAAGTGGTCTTTGGAAAAGAAATAACCCAGGAGGGATACAGCCAAATAAATAATTATATTTAGCTGACTCCAGGTCTACTGCCAAATCTCCTACCGCTACTTCCCACTCGCTGAATTCAGAATCAAATTGGAAATTAAAAGGCCAGAGAATGCCATACATTTATCTCAGCCTTTTAGGGAAAAATTAGGACACAGAGTGGTGAAGAGTGGATCTGGAGGGGCAAAAGGAAGATGTGTCTTTGCGTTCTCTCTTCCTAACTTCTGCCCTAGCCCCTCATTTCCATTCTAAGTTAAAGTCATGTGTTCTTTCTAAATAGGAAACTTGATTTTTATCCTTCATGAATTAATTATGAATAGAACCCCTGCACCTTCAGAGATAGCTACAAAATATTTAGTAATATATAAAAATTCCTTAAAATTTGTCTTCTCTGTACAATTACACAAATATAAACTTCACTGGTTGAGCTTACCCTTTTTGTATCATAAAGTTAAGGTGCTGTGAATGTAAGTTACATGTTTAATGTCACACATGTTAGAGTATTTGAATCAAGATTATAATTCAGTATTCTTGACTGTCTGGTGTGTTCTCCATTATACTATATTACTTAACTAGATACCTGTCCTTTTTTGTCCGTCTCCCCTATTTATATGTGAGATTTTCCGGTACAACTCAATAATATCCATAGACTTTTCTAGAAGAAATCAAGGCAAAAAAAAAAAAAAAATTACTCCTCAAACCTGACATACTCCCAAAAGTCTTTATTTAAAGGTTAGATGATGAAAAAAAAAAAAAAAAAAAAAAAAGACCAGTTTAAGACAGAGAAATAATTTGGGAGAATTAAATTACAAAAATCTACAGATAATGAAAATTGAATAAAGCAGGACATAACTTTTCTTATTCAATTTATCCATAGACTCTTCCATACCATTCATATTCTTCAGGTTTACGTGAGGTAAAAAAGGGGTGAGTGGGTGGTCAGCATCTTCATGTGATGGCATCCATAAAATCTACATGTCACATTTCATCCAAGAGCTAATTTTCCATTTGAATTATGAACCTCTGTAAATAGCAGACAGAAGTGGAAAGCCTGAAACATCTATCACTCTTGACCCTTGGCTGACTGAAACGTGATGACTTTAAACAAAAATAAGCTTTGGTTAAGTTCCAAATTGAATCATCAGATAAAGGGACGATAATATTTTTAAATACAGTGAATGTAAACAGTGATATTGACTTTAATTCATCTTCATTGAATCTTATGAAGTACACAGAAATACATGTAAACATTATTTTTAGATAATTGTGACCCGATACAGTCCCACAGCGGGGGTCTTCTGCAGGTTTTCACAGCTACATTGAAAGTCAAAATGCTCAAGTGCTCTGACACGTTGTAATGATTTATGGGACACAAATCTCTTTCCGTACACAGTAAATAAACCAGTGCTTTAACCTATATACTTGAAAATATTCAGTATAGATCTGCAATTGCCAAAACACCTTTACGTGCTGTTTCCAAAGTGTTAGGTATGTATTTATGCACGTCTTGACTTGTTCCAGAAAGGATTAAATGTGATCAAAATACATACATGACAAAATAAAATGTAACTTGGCAAGGATGAGTGTGAATGCAATGCTGAGTGATAGAGAGAGGCGATTGCTTTGATTAAGGGTAGAGGCATATTTTGGCTAAATATCTTCTTTTAATTCACTGGGAATCATATGCATCACATGTGAGGAAATAAATAGACTCCCAGAATGTTAGAGTATAATCTACTAAACTTTAGTTCAACGTCTTTTATTAGATTTATTTTACATTTTAATTACAAAACAGAATGAATGTATTTCTTGATTTTAAAAAAGTCTAAAGCAGACATAGAGGAAGTGAGAGTCTGACTCCTCTCCTATCTTGCTTTTCACATATTTTGTAAAGTGTAAAATATAAAGTAGGAATCAATATAGTTGCTACTAATAGAGATGCAAGATGTGATTCCACTGATGTATTCAAACTACACTTATTACAGGTCTATGACACACCAGGCTCCTTAGGACTTCTTGAAAAACAATGGTGAAATTGGCACCTGCCCTGCCCTCTGAGAACTGGGAGAGGCAGGCACGAATTATTCAAATGCACTAACAAATACCTAATTGCACGTTCTGGGTAGATGCCATGCAGGAGAACACCAGACTATTTCATCAAGTTGGAAGCCTGACCTCACCTGAGGGATCAGGAAAGATTTCCCCATTTGGAGTGATTTTGACCAGAGCCATCATGGGTGACATCAACTGTAAAGGAGACAATGGGAAAGGGAACTGTGGAAACAATGGGAAAGGGGACTGTTGGAGGGGGATAGCATTGCAAAGGCTCTGAAGTTGCAAAGAGATAAATTAATTTGTGAAAATCTAATTGCGAAGACACTAGTTAAGAAAAATCTAAAACATGTCAGCATGTTTTAGCTGTGGAAAAGAGAGTTATGAAAAGGAGCTGAGCAGAGATGTAGGAAAAGACCAGATCATGCAGTAGAAGACAGGGTTGTAGGCACTTTTGGTGTCTACACCTCCTTTTCTGGCTAATCCGTTATAGAATTTCCTTCAGATACAATGCAGAACCAAGACTCTAGTCATGTGCAATAACAAAAATTCCATGACTCTCATCACCTTTATGTGATTACGTCCTCACAGAAAGTGTGTATGTTGTATCTTACCATAATATAACAACGACTTTAAAGTGTTGGATGTATCTCAGATTTGCTAATCTCAGCTTTGTTTTTGTTTTTTTAATCATAATTAATCATTAAAAACCGTGTATTTTTGTTTCACTACTTGCGTTAGGCTCAAGTAAATTGTTTCTCTATGGTGCTAAATTGTTTCTATATCTACCTATCTACCTAAAGAAATAATCACTCATTGTGAATAAAAAGCTGTCAAAATCTTTCTTACTTTTATAATTTGGAAATACTGGGAAAAGAAAGTTCTCTAGTTCTTTGGAAATGTTATGTAGTAGCAGAGATTTCACAGAAGAGTGCTTATGCTACTCCTGAGTTCCCTGCCGAATAAAACTTACATCCTTCTAAGGATTAAAGGGAAAGACATAATGAACCAAACAGATGAAAATAAAGCAAAGCAAAACAAAACAAGATAAAATAAATTAACAAACTAATAAACTACCCCAAAAAAGTCACAATTAGAGATGACTATTATCCTTATTTTTTTCACTCTAAAAATTTGTAAATGGAAAAAATATATATATTTATCCTGCCTTTCCTGCACAAACTACATTTCAAATTAACCAAACAGCTTTACTGATGAGGAAAAGCTCCTCTTTATATAAGAACACCAACTAAGGAATGTATATATGGTAAATGTCAAGGTCGAAATTCATTTTTAGCCCCTGAGGAATTGGATCATCCACACATACTGATATCTTTGGGTAAAGCATTAATGGAGAACCAGATATTCACATGCTATCTATCAGCTCATCGATTACACATTTCTTGAAAAGTAAGGCTTCATTGGGATCTGGTTGCCTCTGTCCCAATGGATGGTTAGTCTTGGTGGGATGACCAAAGATTTGGATGCCTTGTGATTTGAAATAACAGGCGGGGCACCGCATAACTTGTGAAATATGAGTGTCAAGTACTCAAACTGCACTGAGTAAACATCTACATGTCAACTAACATGTTCTCTTCAGCAGTTCAATGTCACAGAAAGAAATGGAGAAAGAGAATTAAGAATCATAACAAGAGAATGTAATCGGTAATCCTTGCTTGTGTCTTGTTTTATTTTATTATTCTTTGAAAAGATTTATTTATTTTAGGGGTGCCTGGGTTGGGTCAGTCATTAAGTGTCTGCCTTCGGCTCAGGTCGTGATCTCAGGGTCCTGGGATGGAGCCCCACATCGGGCTCTCTGCTCAGCAGGGAGCCTGCTTCCCCCTCTCTCTCTGCCTGTCTCTCGGCCTACCTGTGATCTCTCTCTCTCTCTCTGTCAAATAAATAATAAATAAAATCTTAAAAAGAAAAAGATTTATTTATTTTAGAGAGAGAGAGAGAGCATGCAAGCATGGGGAGGAAGGACAGAGGGAGAGGGAGAGGGAAAGAGAATCTTAACCAGACTCCATGTAGAGCACAGAGCCGGATTTGGGCCTCGATCCCATGACCCCGAGATCACAACCTGAGCTGAAACCAAAAGTGGGACGCTTTACTAACAATGCCACCCAGGCGCCCCATGTGTCTGTTTTAAACAAAAATGTATAAAAGTTATTTTAGAAAAAAATAGGAGATGTTTGAATATGAACGATGAGTTAGATGGCACTAAGAAATTAGTGTAAAGTATAAATGGGAAATGTAAGAGGCCATTCTTATATTTTAGAGGTGAATACTGAAGGATTTGAAGGTGCAAAATCAAGATGCTTATGGTTATACTTAAAATTCTTTAGGAAAAAATCAGTGAAGCATATCTAGTTAACATTTCATAATAATTTTATGATTTTTTAAAAATATTTTCTCTTTACTCTTCTGTATATTTGAGGTTTTCCAAAACAAAACAAAACAAAACAAAATAGAGAAATCATCAAAGAATATCGATAATAATTACTTCTTATTGTTATGACAAAAAAGAAGGAAAGGTGAAAAGGAAGGAGTGAAAAGAAAAGGAAGAGAATGTATTTAAGAAAAGTTTATATTGCTTTATAATGCCCAACATTTTTCCTAAGGCTTTGGTCCATAAGTTGCAAGCATCTTTGCATCTGAGGTCTGCCTGTTACCATATTTCCACTTCGTACCTATGGTTTGACTCTTTGTCCTGTCCTGTTATATCTTTTTTTTTTTTTTTAAGATTTTTATTTATTTATTTGAGAGAGAGAGATCACAAATAGGCAGAGAGGCAGGCAGAGAGAGAGGGGGAAGCAGGCTCCCCGTCGAGCAGAGAGCCCGATGTGGGGCTCGATCCCAGGACCCTGAGATCATGACCCAAGCCGAAGGCAGAGGCTTTAACCCACTGAGCCACCCAGGTGCCCCTGTCCTGTTATATCTTATCAGCACCAGATATTATTTTCAGAACTTCCCATTTCAATTTTTTAACCCAATATTGACTGACATCCAAATTCTGCATGAACAATGCCCACTGAATAGACTCTACCCTTGTTTATTTCTGTCTGAACATAGAAACTAATTCATTTCATTCAAGGAGAGCAACAGAGAGAAGTAGTTTATCCATAACCCAATTAAACTGAAACCTACAATTTCAGTTGTAACCTGTGTTTTCTAAAGCACAGACCTTGGCCTAATACTAGTTTTACAACTACAGGAAATTACTGCCACAGTTCCCATAAATTCCCAAAAGTAGAACCTAACGATGATAACAATAACTAATATTATTCGTAAATACGCAATATGTTATTGATGCTAACCTGAGCATAGGAGATAAATTATGCCCATATGACAGATGCAGAAGCTGAGAATCAGATGTTAACCAACTTGCCTAATAAGGTCAATTTCCTAAAAGGTATCTGAACTCTTTTTGTTTTTGTTTTATTTCAGCTTTCCTTGCCTCTAAAATTAAAGTACTTTTTTTTAACATCTCAGATTCTAAGTTAAAATATATTTAGTTTGCAGAACTCAGAATAATATATAATTTTCCATTAGAATAATGATTGTAATATGTTTTCCAGAACGCAGATAAATCCACTAGATATACAGCATTTTACTTTTTATTCCTGCTACAATGGCAAGGCACAAATAGCTATATCTTCAGGCTACTGTGGACCCATATCAGCATGTTTCCAGAGGCCTGGGCCCCAGAGCTAGGAATTCTCTATTATCAACACTGCTGAGACCCACAGCAGCCTCAGTCAGGGATGTGCTTCTGATGGAACTGGAGACATTGTTCTGGATTTACTCTGGGGAGCTCTAGGAAGCTTCTGTCAATACCGAGGGGATCCTTCAGAAAGCTCTTGACCTGCCACGCCTGAATTTTGACTTGTGCGCTGTCCAGCTGGTAGCAGGACTCAGTAACCCAGAACTTTGCTGTCTGAATTACCCTGCGTATTGAAAAATTCTCACATTTCTTGAATACCTAAGCCTAAGGGGTCAGTAATTGAGGAGTTATACTTGCTTCTGTAGGTTAATCAAAGATACATTTTTTAAAAAGATATCTTAAGCATGAAATCTAAAGCCCTCTCCATTTTCCTTTATTTGTTTTTCCTATTTGGGTGAGCCAGATTTTTGACGGTAGACTCAGTGGGAACTTCTTTTCTTTGTCTACCCCTATGCCTTTCATATATTGTGCTGCTTTTCAGAGGAAGAAAGGCTACCATTTTATATGTTGAACATGACCAAACCATTCTGCATAATTGCTTTAAAAAGAGGCACAAATTCTGTGAGAACTTGTCTGAGCAGATTGCCTAGACCACACAGCAAGTTCTGTTACTTTGATCCAAAGTATGTCAGTTCCTGCTGATTTTATATTAAACACTGACCGGAGTCATAACTATATGGACATCTGGCTTTTCAATTTAACTTTTATGATCTTGTCTTTGAATCCTGAATAACACCTTTCTGGGTAACGGTTTTATACCTTGTATCTTACACAAATTAACCAGAATTTATACAATTCCTTTTTTGATATTTTCAATCTTCTTTTTTTTTTTTTTCTGATCACTTCTTTTATGATACCAACACATAGAAGTCAACTCCTTCAACTTGTATATAATAGCAAATTTTCAACCTTCATTCTGTGCTTCTCACTAAATCCTGGTCTTTAATTCTCCTATGGAGTGAGCTCTCCCTTGATACACTGAAACCTACTACAAATTAATTCAGTATTTTCTGAACAAATAATTTCCCTTCTGTTTACTAGTGTTCTGTTTCTCCCTAATGAATGTATACAGAATTGCTTTATCAACATTGTAAATTAATCCCGTTTGCATTGCGGCATGCTCTAGAAACAGCAAAGCACTTCTTATTTTGTCAGGAAAATCAGAGTAAATTAATTTTTTTAATTACTGTATACATTTAAAAAGGAAGTAAAAATCTCTCCATATATTAATTTTGACAACATGGATATTGAACAGAATCATGTTATCGGTAGGTAGCAAGATTATGTTACTCATGATGATATGTTCAAACTCTTTCAAGATTTTGGTGAATACTGTATTAACCAGTGTTTTATTTTCTTTTAATTATAGTTAAGTTTGAAGAAATGAAAGAAATTAAATTGTCAGAATGCAAATCACAAAATGGGGTTTTTGTTTCATGAACATAGAACAGATGCCCAGAATGATCATTCCACATGAAACTACAAATTAGGTACTGAAATATACTTTTAAAATGCATCACTGAATTTACCAAGTGAGGAAGAAATGTAATGAGGAAAAACGGTAAGTGAAAAATGGAGAGGATGGCTATAGGTAATAATTAGAATTTTAATTTATTAAGAAGATACAACAGTTCTAAATGTGTATGCATTTAATACCATAGTCTAAAAATAGAGCTCAAACAGAAGCATAAAATCATATGCAAAAATAATTATATTACCTGGGTTTTAGCACACTCTCTTGTCAATTGTTTGAGCAAAAACACAACCTTTCTTCAAAAAACAATATCAACAAAAATAGAATGAATCAAAATAGAACATATTTACAACTCAACATACTTCCAGCTTATAGAATATTTGCACCCTTCCTATTTTAGAGTATAATATTCTACTTCGAGTAGATAAAACATGAAATTAGTAGTAAATGATCAAATAATAGGCCACATGTGTCATTAAGATTAGAGTTATACAGGCCTATTATTTAACCATAATCTAATTAAATTAGAAAAAATATTATTTGGGCAATAAATCAAACAAAAAATAAATGTGTAAAATCATATGGTGAAAAGAAGTTGATAGAGTGGATACTGCAAAGTATTTAAAGGTGATAACTGGTAAAAATACATTTTTTTTGGCTATAGCTAATATACTGTATTAGTTTGCTACTGCTGCTATAACAGATTATAACAAACTTAGTTGCTCAAGTAACACAAATATATTATCCAGAACTATAATTTACTCTGCCCCTCCTCACCACTTGTCTTCTCTCTGTCATTCCCTCTCTCAAATAAATAAAATCTTAAAAAAATAAACAAAACGGATCACAAAACAATACTACAAGCACCTATATACCACCAAAGTAAATAACGCAGATGAAATGAAATACATTCTAAGAATCTGCAAATCTACCCAAACTGACTCAATTTAAGACAGAAGACAGGAATTAACTTATTATAAATAAAAGCATTGAACTAGTTATTTTAATCCATCCTACAAAGAAAAGTTCAACTTCAGATCATTTCACTATTGAGTTCTCACAAACATTTGAAGGAAAAGTAATGCTAATCTTTAAAATTTTCAAAAAAGTAAGAGACGCCTTTCCAATTCCTTCTATGAGGCCAATATTAATTACCTCAGTAGCTAAACCAGGCAAAGGCACTGTAAGAAAAGAAAACAACAGACAAATATCCCTTCTACTGAGTAAGGATACATAAATTATCAGTGAAATACTAGCAAAATAAATCTAGCAATATATAAAAAAAGATTGTACACCATGACCATGTAGGATTCATCTAAGGAAGCAATACAATTTAAGTTTAACATCTTTTTGAAAATAAATCAACATAATAAGCATTATTAAATAGAATAAAGGGGAAAAGAACACAAGATCTTCTCAAATAGATGCAGAAAGTCATCTGACAAAATCCAATATCTTTTTGTTATAAAAATACTCAACAAACTAGGAATATAAGGAGACTCTTTGATCTGAAAAAGGGTAACTATGAAAAAAAAAAAAAGAAACAAACATTTAGGATTATATGTAATGGAGAAAGACTGAAACCTTTCCCTTAAAATTAGGAATAAGACAAAGATGTTTGCTCTCACCACTTCTGTGAAATATTGTACTGGAAGTCCCAGCCAGGACAACTAGGCAAGAAAAAGAAATATAAGATATTCAGATTGGAAAGAAAATTTAAAATCCCCTTTATTAACAAAAGGTATGATGCACCAAAGGTATGATGCACCAATCCCCGCCCCACACATATCTATTAGAACTGATTAAAAAAAATGCAAAGGTTTATAGGGTACAAGATCAATGTACAAAAATAAGTTGTATTTCTACACACTAACAGTGTACAATCTGAAAATACGAATCAGAAAATTTCATTAAAATAACATCAACAAGAACAAATATCATAAGAATAATCTTATCAAAACAAGTTTAAAATGTATATACTGACAATTATAAAATACTGTTGACAGATATTTCAGAAGACCTAAGTAAACTAAAAGACATCACTAGCTCATAGATCAGAAGACTTGATACGAAGATTATAATTCTCGCTGAATTGATCTACCCACCTAATAAAATACCTAACAAAATCTCAGCTGACTTTTTTGCAAAATTATAAGATGATCATATAACCCAAGGTTTCAGAATAGGCAAAACAATCTTAAAAAGGGGGAAGAAAGTTGAAGGACTCGCACTTTCCCAGTTCACAAACTTACTACTCTGCGGTACACAATACAGCATGGTACTGTCGTAAGAATAAACATATTGGCCAATGGAATAAAACTGAGAGTCTAGAAATAAATCCTTATATTTATGATTAACTGATTTCACAAAGGATATCAAGACAATTCATGGGGATAGAAGTTTTTTTTTTCAATATATGATATTGCAACAACTAATTATCCACATTCAAAAAAACAAAGTTTGAATCCTTTTTCAAACCATATTCAAAAATTCACTCAAAGTGGATCACAGACGTAAACAGATGAGATAAAATAACATATAGAAAAAAGGCAGGACTTTGTGCACTTGGATTAAGCAAGAGTTTCTTAAATAAGACACCAAAACACAGGCAACAAAGGAAAAACAAAAACAAAAACAGATAATTTGGAGTTCATCAACATTAAAACCTTTGTACCCAAAGACATCATAAAGTGAAAAGTCAACTCAGAGAATAGGAGGAAATGTTTCCAAATCATCCATCTGGTATGGTGATTTTATCTAAAATATGTTAAAAAAATGTTTTCATCTCAATAATAAACAGAAAACTCAATAAAAGAAAAGATTGACAGAGACTTTGGATAAACTTTTCTCTAAAGAATATATACAAGCTGTCAATAAACATATAAAAGTATGCTCAATGTCGTTAGCATTTAGGTTACACAAATCAAAACCACTTCACACTCATTACGTGGCTATCAGCAAAAGGAAAGATCATGACAAGTCCTGGTGAGGATATGGATAAATTGGCACCCTTACACGTTTTGATGGGAAAGTAAAATAGTGTAGCTATTTTGGAACACATTCTGGAAGTTCCTCTCAAAAAGTTAAACAAAATTATCATATGACCTAGCAATCCTAATACTAAATATGGTAAGAGAAATGCAAACATATGTCCAAAAAAAAAAAAAAAAAGCTTGACTATGAACATTCACATTAACATTATTCATAACAGCTCAGATGTATAAACTACCCAATGTCCAAAGAAACGATGAGTAAATACATATGGTGTTGCATACCTATATGATAGAGCATCATTAAACAATGATAATGAAGTATTAATTCTTGCTACAAAGTGGATATGAACTTTAAAAACATTATGCTGAGTGAAAGAAACCAGTCATAGAAAGTCATATGGTGTAGGAATACATTTATATTAAATGTCCAGAATAAGTAAATCTATAAAGATATAAATAAAATTAGTGAATGCTAAGGGCAGCGGGGAGGGTTGGGTCGTGAGTGACTACCTCTTTTTTTGGGAGAGCTTGATAAAATCACTCAACATAAATTGTGGTGACAGCCACACAACTGTGTGAATAGACAAAAAATCATTAAATTGCACACTTTAAGTGGTTTAACTTTATGATATCTGAATATATCTCGATAAAGATGTTTTTGAAAGTAAATAAATAGACTGGCACTTTGTAGAGCTCTGGAGGGGACAAGTGAAACACAAGGGGAGCAGCTGATGCATATTTTAGTACACTGATACTGGTTTTGCTTAGGGTAGTGATGCTAAAGAATGACTAAAATATCAGAGTTAAAGTGCCAATTAATTGGCTATGTGGACGAAGGTCACTAAATAATCCAAATAGCACTGATACTTCTTTCTTTACGCTACTCGGATACCTTTGATCTCACTTATATGTGGACTGTAAATGACAATAGCAGCAATCAAACTCTAGATACAGAGAACAGATTGGCAGTTGCCAGAGATGGAGGGTGGATATTGGATGAGATGGGTAAAGATGGTCAAAAGGTACAAACTTCCAGCTATAAAATAAATAAATCCTAGGAATGTAATGCGTAGCATGGTGACTATAGTTAAAATATATATATATATTAAAATACATATTAAAATATATATAAAAATATATAATATATACATATATACATAGATATATAGATATATATGTAGATATATATATCTATGTATATACATATACATATATCTATCTATCTATCTATCTATATATGGTCACAATTATTTAAAAAGAACCTTTATAAAAGCGGATATCATTGATAATGACTTTTCTGGTAAGTGACACTCCATGCCAAACATGCTCAGAAAACTCCTAGTGACAATCTCATCTCCAGGCACTACCAACCATCCCCCACCCTAGAGATGGATGTCAACCACGTGTTACCAGCTATGTGTTAACTCTGAAAAATGCTTCATCACACTTGTGATAATCAGTTCAAAGACAGAAGAATGGGAAACCAAAACGGAAACTAAAACATCTACTATGACAAGCAGCAGATGCTGTAAAGTGCGGCATAAGCATGGGACGAAAGGACTGCATTTCACAGTCATGGAATAAAGTACAGTAAATTGCCTTAGCCAGAATTCAAAATGGTGTAGATTGTGCTTCCTCTCTCATAATCAGCAGATGATTAAGGAGCATGGTCTCATCAAAGCTTCTTGCAAAAAATGAACAAACTGGTATGTTTTATTTCTTTCTAGTTGACATAAAAGTTGTTTATCTTCTTAATTGTAATTGGTTAAAAGTCCCAATCATCAAAGGATATTGAGTATACTCGTGAAAACTCATTCCTCTTTGGACAGTTACTATGGTATTCAGAGAGGAGAAAAAAAAAAATAACAGTTAGCAATATCAACTATATAAACCAAATGGGGTTTCTGTCCAGTACCACTTTGTCAACTTCAAATTGTTGTTATTATTATCCTTCCTGAAAATGCCTCTGGCAGAAAACATTATATTTAAAGAAGTAAGACCTAATGGAAGAGTAAGACTCAGTTTGATTCTCTCTTTCTCTTTCTTTCTCTCTCTCTTACACACACAATAGTAATAATAACAAAGATTAATCATGAATCAGTTTCTATATATCAGAAACTATATTGAGTTCTCGATTAAGAATTGCCAATACGACAATCATGAAGAAACAGAGACTAGTGGGAGAGCTCAATACATAAACAGATATATCTTGATGCCAGAGATGTGCTCAAAAAATTACACAAGAAGTACTGAATACTCACCCCATCAGGAGTGATGGTTGTCTGGAGGAGACAGCTTAGCCAAACTGTTCACTAACAAGTAGTACTTACATTTAAAGAAGCTGAAAATTATGGGAATGGTATTTCATGAAGTGAAAATAATATGAACCAAAGTAGAAAGTTGAACAGTAGTGTTAGGTGTGTGGAGAGAACTTACAAGCAACCCAGCCCATGACAAGAAGCAGAGAGGAGTGCAGGCAGCGAAAGCCGTACCAATTCATACTCCCAGAGTTATATATAGTTGCATAGCCTAAGTCCTAGTTCCAACATTGCCAATAATTACTATGTGATGTGAAAACTGTTTACTCTCTCTGAGATGACGTCTAACCTTTCTTTCAAATTCCTACTGATTGAACTGCAAATCACATGAAAGTAGCCATCTTGTCACCACCCACATCCATCATGAGCCAGCCTGTGGACTTCCTGACAACCAACAGAGACCCAAAATGTCACCAGTCTGTCAAGCACCCTGCATATGCTAGTTTATGAGATTTAGAAATAACTTTCTGCTTTTCAATTTCCAAGGACTAAAATCCTTGTAAGTGAACATCATCTCATCTTTAGTTGTTAAACTCGGTATTCGGACTCTTGTCTTCATGCAATACCTCCATTCTGGTTAGCTCCCTGTGCCCATGATGACCTGCCTTGGAACCAAAATATGAAACACTTAAATCCGATTAACCTCAATACAGACGACTCAGAATTTTGTGGTTGAGCCCCTCAACTGTATATTCCAGGGTCTCCAAGGATTCATAGGTATTCAACCCATGAATCCGGAACACTTCACTGAGGTCAATCTTCCACTTAATTTCTCCAAATAAAACCATTTCCTCCTGCTCTTTCTTCATTCTTTTCAGATAAAGACATTAATTAATTTATCAAATATATAGAGAGTACCAGCCATATGTCAGATTCTGTTCTTGGTGCATGGAATACATTTGTGAACAAAACAGGCAAAAACTTGAACCATCTTTAGTTTATATTCTAGTGGAAAGGGGGGGGGGCTGGGGCAGAAAATAAACAAGAAAGGGAGTTGTAACAAAACATTCTCTAATATTATGCTGTTTTGTGGCTGACAGCCATACAGTGAAAACATATCTCCATTTGATTCTTTTGATGTGTATCCTCTCCATCATACTTTGCCCAGAAATTCATTAGAGTTATGCCAACTCCCATGGCAGATTCTCTTTTTGCTGGCATCCCTTGTGAGAGAGGATGCCATTTCTTTTTTCTCTAGCTCCACAGTATAATCCAATGTAAGAGTATATGTAAGAAGCCTTTGAAAACTATAAATAATTACAAAAACTCTAATATTATTTTTGTGTATCATTTTAATAATCTCAAAACATGTATTCTCTATATTCTGAATTCCTTTAGGCTATGTTCAAACTTCTTGGAATAATCACAGTCTTGTTCTAAATACAGTGTGGTCTCCTCTCTATTTCTTGGTTCTCGTCACATTGGAGTACCCAGAATTATCTGACCATGATATAGCCATCCTTGGCTCATTCCTATACCTATAGTTTAATATTTTATTTATGTTGCTGTGAATTTTCAATAGTTCAATTGTAATTTTCTATAGGAAAAATGTTTTCATTTTCCTCCCACAACATTAACTGATCATTCTATACGACGTCAACAACACTGAAAAATACGTATTTTTTTAACTTCCCTTTTGCCTCACACCCATATCTTATCAATGGGCAAAACATGCAAAACTCATCTATTTCTCACCTTTACCATTATTTAAGCAGTGTTATGTCTTGCTTGGACAACTGTTAACAGCCGCCCAGCTTTTTCTCTTAGCATGATTCTTACATCCTCCACCGGCCACCAGAATCATCTCTGTAAAACGTAAACCAATAATTTCACTCCTGGCTTAAAGTCTTTAAGTAGCCCCCACTTAAAATTGGATTATAATCTTGTATTTAAAGCTTTTTCTGATGTGCTCCCTGTTTACCTGCCCCCCATGACTCTATTTTACCATTTCCTGTTCTGCTTCAGCCGTACTGGACTTTTTTCCTTTCCTCAAAGACACTGAGTTTATTCTTGTAGGACTTTTGCATGAACTAAGGCTCTGTTAGGCTGCTCTTCCTTTTTGCTGTTTATTTTTTAGGATGTTTTTCTCACTGATAGTCACTTGGCTAGATCCTTTTGTCATTTAGGCATCAGGCAAAGCACTGTCTCTAGAAAGATGCCTTGCAAAAATCACATGATCTTGTTTCTCATATTTTAAAATTTGTGTTTATCTGTTTCCTCACGCTAAAATATAAACCCAGAAGAGAAGGTCTTTCCATTGCTGCCTCCCCTGTGCCTTGAATGCTGGACACGGGAGGAACTCAATACATGTTCTGGTGAATGAATGGATATAGTTATTTATTTAGACAGCACTGTCTCCTGCTCCATCAGAAACAAATATGGCCTCCATCTTTGTACCCAGGTTTGTGCACAGGATCTGGAATGCAGTAAGATCTCAAATATTTGTCAGGTAAGTATCAAAGTAAACTCACTGTTCACAAGAGGGAAAAGCAGTATATCATTTACCAGTATATATCAATAACAGAGCAAACTAATGCAAATCATTTTAAATACTTTTTCATAAAGATGATAATTTGTAGTTTACCCTTCCCCCACTCATAAATAATATATTACATAAAAAATAAGTAATTTGGGGGCACCTGGGTGGCTCAGTGGGTTAAAGCCTCTGCCTTCGGCTCAGGTCATGATCCCAGGCTCCTGGGATCGAGCCCTGCATCGGGCTCTCTGCTCAGCGGGGAGCCTGCTTCCTCCTCTCTCTCTCTGCCTGCCTCTCTGTCTACTTGTAATCTCTGTCTGTCAAATAAATGAATAAAATCTTTAAAAAAAAAAAGTGATTTAACATTCATGGCTTACTCTTGAGCTAAATGATGTATAAATATTTCATGTCCCTAGGCTACCAGAATAACACCATTTGCTCATTGGCATGAGGATAAAGCATTTGGGGCAACTTCTTTAGGAGACATGATCTCTATATCTTTCTGCTTCATTTGCTCTGATTTTTCTGTGATTTGTAAATGTTCTTTTCCCTATGACCTTGGAATGACATTCATTTGAAAAAGAGTCACATGGATTGAAGGGTGAAATCCATGATCTTGGTATTATTAAAAAAAAAAAAAGATAGCTAACTTGTAAGAGAATAAAGTTCATGATATTTATGGGACTAGGTTAACCTTATTTGTGCACATGATAGCTATGAATACGAGCATGCCAAAAATGTACGTTGTAGCAGTAGAGAATTCATGAAAAGATCCAAAGTTTTCATCATTTGGTTACATTTTATTAAAAACAACTTTTGAAATGAATGTAATTTACTAAGATTTACATCATCAAAATACTGTTTCCTAAGGGTCACTAAAAAACATCTATTTACTGAACTTTTCAATGTTAAATTGAAGCAATTACATAAAAATAAGTACAGATAAAAATTCTACCTTAAAAGGGATAATTTAATGGTTTTACACCATCCAATTTCACCCATACCTTATTATTTGAGTTTTTGTCTCTAGAATTGACTTTTTGTTTTGTTACTGTGCAAGTGAACGGGACCCTCATTGGAATTTATGTCCAGGATGCCCCATAATTCCCAGAGGTAATAATGGAAAAATAAATCACTTTACTTCACAATGTGCCTATGAAGCTTTTGTATTGATGCTTAAATCAAATTAGTAAGGTCACAGAGATACCTGACTCTCCTAGCATCGGGGGGAAAAAAAGTGCAAGGGAGACTGAAAGGGACTGCAAATATTTAACAATATTAAGACTAGATGAAATAGATCGAGCATTTAATGATGACTCCCAATCGTTTTCTCAGCCCATAAGTCTATATTGTAATAACGTCGATTATTCGCTCTGGAAAGTTATCTGGTTTCACATTAATGTCTACTTGCTATCGTGATTTACCTTTTTGGGGTCCTAACTGAGCTCCTGAATTTTATGTGAATTGTTTATCATTGATTAAAAAGTGAGCTTCCTTTTCCTGCAAACACTATTTTTCAAAAAATCAGTAAGATAGTTTGGATGAAGGGAAAAGAAAATGTCTTTTTTTACATAAATACATTTTTGGGTACTTATATGTGAATATACAAGAAACGTAGGTTTGATTTGGCACAGAACTGTGGGCAATTATCATGCCTACAACTTATTCAGCACATCACTGGTGATGTAGACAAACAAGTCAATGTTAAGTTCTTGCCAAAAGAATTTAAAGTTGAGTACATTAAACATTCTAAGAATTGAAATAGCTTCAGCAAACTCATAAAATTAAAAAAAAAAATCTTCTTGTTTTAAAGGAAAAGGTTGTTCTACCCAGAGAGACCTATTTTGTAATAGTCAAAGTTAAGGAGATGACTCACATATGTCTTTTATCATCCATTGATAAAAATAAAAAAATATTGATTATGGAAGTGGAAAAATCCACGTTAGAATGTACTTTCTGGTCTTTTCTCTCAGAGAAGAGGGATGTGATAAGTGGGAATACAACTGTTGAAATCAATCACTTAATCAATCAATCAGTCAATCCTTGTTTTTACACATGCCCTAAGAATTAAGAGGCATGTTAGCCCTCAGGCATAAACTGTGTATGAATTCAGTTCCTGAAGAATCACATGAGCAGTTCTTAAAACAGTTCTGAGTTATAACCATGCTCTGACAGTGAAGAGCTATGTAACTAAGTGAACCAGTTAGTACTCTGGGGGTGCCTGGGTGGCTTACTTGGTTAAGCATCTGCCTTCACTCAGGTCATGATCCCATGGTCCTGGGATCAACCCTCCTTTGTCCTGGCTCCCTGCTCAACAGGGCGTCTGCTTCTCCCTCTTCTTCCGCACCTGCCCCTGCTCATGCTCTCTCTGTCAGATAAATAAAATCTTAATTTTTTTTTAATAAAAATTTAGTTCTCTGTTAGTCTGCTTGGGCTGCCATAACAAAGTAACATAACCTCGATGGCTTAAACAATGGAAATTTATTTCTGAGAGTTCTGAAGGTTATAAAATCCAAGATCAATGTATCCATTGATACATGATAGTGTGTTTATGAAAACAGGTCTTACAGATGGCTGCCTTCTCCCAGTCATCACATGGAGGGGAGAGAGAGATATCTGGTGATTCCTCCCCATCTTATAAGGGCAGCAGTTCTGTTGGATTAGATCCTTACCTTTGTGACCTCATTTAACCTTAAATACCTCCTAAAGGTTCTGTCTGTATCCAAAGAGTCATATTGGGAGTTAGGGCTTCAACATATGAATTTGGGAGAGACACATTTTAGTAAATATCAAGTTCCTACTAACTTTTCTACTGCTGATGCTACTATTTTCTATTATAATTACTATATTTCTTTGTCTACTGGTTCTAACTAATACTCAACCAAATTTCATTCCTAGGTAATCCCTGCACTCATCTTTCTACAGAAGGCCTCATCTTATATTCTTCTAAGTGTTTCCTTTCTCCTAAGTTGAAAATGAGCCAATATTAATGTGTGTGTGTGTGTGTGTGTGTGTGTGTGTGTGTGTCTGTGTGTGTTTAACAATAGACTTTGGTTTAAGTATATCACAATCTCTGATTAATCAACATTTTGAAAGCTCATTTCTAACTCTGAATTATTTTTTTAAGATTTATGCATTTATTTTAGAGAGCTGGGGGTGGGGAAGGCAGAGGGAGAGAGAGAGAAAGAGAGAGAAGCAGATTCCCCGCTGAGCACAGAGCTATATGGGTCTTGATCCCACGACCCTGAGATCATGACCTGAGCTGAAATCGAGACTCAGAAGCTTAACTGAGTGAGCCACCCAGCTGCCTTTCTAACTCTGAATTCTGAACTAAACATTTGTGAATTTCCAGTAACTTACTTTATCATAATCTGTAGTGGTTCTTAAGAATCTTATTATATCTGCCATCATAATGAAGAAACAGGATAAATTTTGACAATTGCTGTAAAACCGTTTTGTTTTGTTTTCCATGCAAGTGTCCACCTAAACTACAGAATTATACGTCAGACATAGCAGTGTAACAGCTGACCTTTAATTGTATATGAACTGACTAATTATAATACACCTCCCATCTTTGTTGTTCAGGTTAACACAAATTTTCCTAGACTCCATTATGTATATAAATTTCATTATTTCCAAAAGTGAAATTTAAGTAACCCATTGCATCCGCTTGCTGCTCAGAACTTCTCGTCCCTTAGAAGGCCAGACACTGTCTTCCAGGTGTCCGTGGGCATTACCAAGTAAGGCATATCTAACTCGAATACCATAACTCTTCACCCAGTCATCTCAGTTGCTTTTCCACCATCATGCTCAGGCCTAGTGATTCAGGGAGTCGAGGTCTAATAGTCTCAAGACTACAGCCATATTTCCTGCAGGGATTTACTTCAGACTGAACATACATGTCTCAAACATTTTTTGGTCAGCTCTGTTACCTGACAACCCACACAGGCATCTCCTAGGAACTACATGCTGCCCCACTGCCTAGGGTTTGATGCTCTCTTGAGGCCACTGTTGTGGGTTTAAGAAAATCTGGCGATATGATCTTGGGCCCCTACCAACGCCTTTTTACAACCCTTCCCACTAGTTTTTCAAACATGCTCAGGTACCACTAAAACCTGGAATTCTGATCTCATTTCAAGTTGATACATGCCAGACTGTATGATTTTTTTTTAAAGATTTTATTTATTTATTTGACAGACAGAGATCACAAGTAGGCAGAGAGGCAGGCAGAGAGAGAGAGGAGGAAGCAGGCTCTCTGCTGAACAGAGAGCCCGATGCGGGGCTCGATCCTAGGAGCCTGGGATCATGACCTGAGCCGAAGGCAGAGGCTTTAACCCACTGAGCCACCCAGGCGCCCCTGGACTGTATGATTTTGACCAAACACAACAGTCAGCGTTTTCAGAGCCAAGTTTGTAAGTTGGAAAACTCCAAATTCTTCTCCAGAGTCCTATCTTATCTACCATTTCAATGCACAGCTCTTTATACAGTATAAATGGGGAAATCCTGACAACTATCTTTTACCCTTCCCAGAATTACATAATGTATCCATGATATTTTTGTCATTTTAAAATGAGAGGTCCTCTTCCTATAAATTACTTGAGCTTAACAAAAGAAAGAAAAATTTATGAATCAGAAAAAGAAAAAGTGAAAATATTGGGAGTTAGGCTGCATATACATAGTTCAAAGGAAGGCCAATTATGACAACACATTTTTAATCTTTAAAATGGAAAATTGGAACACCTGGGTGGCTCAGTCGGTAAAGCATCTGCCTTCTTCTCAGGTTGAGATCCCAGGATCCTGATTTCAGCTCTGCTCTGTAGGGAATCTGCCTCTCCCTCTCCCATTCTGTCTTCCCCGCTTACTGCCCCCATGCTCGTGTTCTCGCTCTCTCGCTCGCGCTCTCTCTCTCAAATAAGTAAACAAAATCTTTAAAATAAATAAAGTGGAAAATTTACCCGATTGTGAAGCTATTTGTAGGAGGATAAAATAAAACCAGACAATGAAGGGCAAGGAAAAAAACAGACGATCAAAGAAGCTAAGAGGTAAAATGAGGACTAAGGTCTTCAACATGAAATCCTCTTAAGAAAAATGTTAACTACCTTTTATTAACTGCTGGAAATGTATCAGGCACTCTGCCAGGCTTGCGAATACAGTATTTCCAGTATTTACAACAACCATTATTACGAGTAGGCTTTGTTACTTTCCCTTTATAGATGAACTGGCTGAGTCAATGAAAGGTTAGGTGATCGCCCAAGGGTAGAACTCTGACTCAGATGGATTTTTTCCTTTGCCAATGACGATTTTCTTTCCATGCACTGTGTTGCCACACATGTGAGGGTAGGAGAGTAAAGAAACTCTTATTTCTTTACATAATAATCCACGTAGGACAGCAGGAAGAAAAATGAAAAGAAATGAATAGTGGGAAAACAGAGTTGAGTTTCATCTCTGTGTCATTTAGCATTGTGAAAACTTATGATCTCACAGATAAGAACTACCATATGGTGTTTAGGTAATTTGACATTTGACTGCATAATGTGTTATTACCTTCCTTAAACAAACAGAATTAAAAAACAAAACAAAACAACTTAGGTTTATTTGAAAACAATATGACAACGCCAAGCTATAAAGAGTATGTATCTCATGAACTGATGATGGTACAAGTTTGTTATAATCACCCTGGAAAACAATTATCGGTGTGACCTAGTCAAACTGAAGAGGAATCATGTGATAAAATCCAGACATCCACTCCAAGAGAACCCCAATACTCACCAAGAACACGCACGAATATTTCCTGTGGCATTGTTTTAATGTATAAATAAAAGTTATATGTATACACCTGCAAAATATAAATACTGTATTTATATTCATCTGGTCTATTTTAGTGCATATATATATATGTGTGTGTGTATATATATATATACACATATATATACACATATATATACACATATATATGTATATATATACACACACATACGTGTGTGTGTGTTTATCTATATAACATAAATATCAAGACTGTGTATAAAATTAAATCATGAAAGAATACTTTGAGTATGCATCCATGTATACAAACATTAAAAATAAAGAGTAAAAAGTAAAAAAAAAAATATATTGCTTAGTGATAGTCACACCTTCATGTAAACATTTTTAAAAAATGCTAGAAAATGATTCGTAGCACATTCAGGATTAGTGGTTCCCACTGAGAGGTGACAGGAAATTGAAGCCATTGTGAGGGGACACTCAGCGGTCTTCAAAGGATGGGTTTATATTCTGTCTTAAGCTTGGTACTGGGTATATGGTTGTTCCTTCTATTAAGTTTCTGTTATTGTTATTGTTGGTACACATAGCAATATCTAGTTTTTGAATGTGTATTTTGTGATGGCATTGTATAAACAATAAAGCAGTCCCTGGGCTTATTAGAGACATTGAATAGAGACGCTGCATATTTAATAATCATAGTGCCATTTACAGGGGCAACTGTTTATCAGTTCCTTACTCCTTTAGAAATGTTCTTGGCACACAAGACCATACATATACATGTGCAAAAGAATCATTACAAAGAGAACATAATTGCTACAGGCATTTAGAAATTAAAGGAAAGGGGATATTCTGCTCATTAAGCCCTGTGCTGTCTACCAGGGAAGTTGTGCCTGTTAACCTCTCTCATCCTGTGCCCTCCATTCATGGGAGAGCGATAACAAGTGTGAGACGATCTGGGGTAATGAGCCGTCCCTCCCTGCATGCTACCCATCACAGAGCCACTTTACGACATTGATATCAGAAGTCTTGGAAAAGGGCAATGGCAGGTCCTTATCAGCGGCTGCAATAGGTTAGGGACAGAACCAGCATTGTGCTGTGGGCCTATCTGAAGAGGACAGGAGAGGCGAGATCACTGCCAAGACCCACAGTGCGGGATTTTATTGTTGTTATTACAATTGATATTTATATCTGGTGGATTTCCGTATTTATTATCAGACAAGTCTTTCTAGAACAGAAAAGTTCAATTATAAGACACCTCCCTCAGGATGGCGAAAGAGAGACTTAGTTCCTTTAGGACCTCACGTGCCGCCACACCCAGAACAGTTTTAAAAGATTACGGAGGAGGGCTTTGAAAGCCATCCCCCTCTAAGTAAAAGTCATGACTAGCTTAACTCTTTCAAGTCTTGACTTAAATGTTGCCTTCTCAGCCTTCCCTGACAACTCTCTCTGTAACTGCATCCTGTTTTTCCGCCACTCAAAACCCACACTTCTGTTTCTCCTTCTCTACTTTAGTTTTCCCTATTAAAATACCCAATGGCCATGTGGTACAGGGTTCCTTTGGGGAGCAAATAAAATGTTCTAAAACTGGCTGTGATCACAGATGCACCACTTTTGAATATATAAAGCGCCATGGAGCAGTATACTTTTTAGCGGTACACATGCATTTTTGAAATGATTCATATGGTATGCGAAATCTTTAAAAAAAAAAAAAAACTGTCAAAAATTTTGAAGGGATACATCTCTCCAAGGTCTAAGTTCCAAGTTTTAAAGATCATGGGGAAGTTCCTTCTCTGACACTGAAACATCAGTGCCTTAGTGTGGGCCCCTATAACAGAATGGCTTAAACAACAAACATTTATTTCTCACAGTTATGGTATCTGAAAAGTCCAAGATCAAAGCACCCGCAGATCCAGTGTCTGGAGAGGACAGGCTTCCTGGTTTCTCCTTGTATCCTCATGTGGTGGAAAGAGAGAACAGCAGCAAGCTTTCTACTGTCTCTTCTTATAATGGCAGTAATCCCGTCACGAGGCCCCCACTCCCAGGACCTAATCACCCCGCAAATCCTCACCCTGCATATGATCATGTTGGGGGTTGGGGTTTCAACGTATACATTTTGGGGGACACAAACTTTGGTCCATAGCAATGAGAATTTATCAAGTAGAGCTACAGCAGTGAAGGTAAGATATAATCCAAACATGGTAGATGCTTAACATCTAGGCTCCGAATGATTGCTGAATACTTCCAGGATGAAACTCATATACACAGGAACCGTGAAATACAGAAAGTTTAACATGTGAAGTATGGCCAAGGTAATAGAGACAGGATGGAACAGATATTCTGAGATAAGACAGTAACAATGTAACAATAAAGTGAAGATTTAAAGTGAGTAGATGAGTAAGTTCATTATGCAAATGGTCTCCCACAGGGCACTTAAGAAATGATGTAATAATAACATCCAAAGGTACAGCAGTAATCAACACCAATGTTTTCCAGAGTTAGAATTACATATGATCTATTAAAAAGGGAGCCTCCTTCTTGACATTCTTTAGCTCACTGTTATCAAAGAGTAAGTGAGGCACATCACCAGAACAATCAGTCAAACTCAATCGTACACCCTACAACTGGTTCTTGAATTATGAGACAGTATTTTGAGTAGTTGCATTTTAGATCAACTCCCAAGTAATTCCATAAAATCTGCCTTGCCTCTTACCATCTCTTCCCTCACCATTTTCTATAATTTAATCTTGCAGTCACTCCTTAGATGCATTAAAGGATACAGCCGAAATGACATTTTATTAGATTTAATTTTTAAACTTTGCATGTCAATCACTCAGCTATATCAACTATAAGATTTTACAGGCACAAATTAGAATGAAAATCACATTTATATTTAGTCAAAATATATGTCTGAAAATACACAAGCATTCCTCAAAAATGTATGTGTTTGCAAGAAGTAATTAGATAAATTGCTTCGGGTGAGAAAATAAATTCTGAGGAGGTCAGATAGTAAAACACAATCATCTGCCGAATAACCAGTGAGAAAATTGAATCTTCCTGAGAACTACCTAGAAAATTCTATATGTGAGAGCGTTAAGACTGGTATTATTCATGATAGAAGAGGTTGGGGGAGGGGGCTGAATGACTATATCCCCCAAGAAAGTAAAGTGGAACCAAATATTAGATGGAAATTTTATGAAGGAGACACTAAACATGTTGCATTATACGCACTTCCTGGAAACCCACAAATATTCAGAAAGGAGAGCTTACTTGTAGATATTAGAGAGAATGGTATACTTTGTCAGATTGGTAGATTTTTTCCTATGGCTTATAAATAATAAATAGCATTGCCATAATCATCATTATTCTCTTCACCAGAGCTATGCCTGCCTATTCTCATCTCTATACATATTCATTACCCGGGTCACTTTGCCCAGACCCGTGGCTTTAAAGAGCTCCTAAATGTACTCTCTAATTAATATCCCCAGCCTACAGCTCTTCATTAGGTTTCAAATTTGTATATACTCAACTACTTTTCTAACATCTTCGCTGGGGTGAAAAATAGGAATTTAAAAATTAAATTCTTAATTGTACCCTCTTCCACAATCCCGCTCCTCTTAAGCCCCCCAGTGCAACTGTAATTCAGGTCGTAACTCTGAGTAAAAAGGAAAAACCCCAGACTTCACCCCCAGAATTCATAAATGCTGACAGGTCTATCAACAAGTCCTAGTAGTTCTACGTTTCTTCATAAATCCAGAATCTCCTGTCAATCCAGTATTAACCCTTTTGTCTTCCATTGCCATCTCTCACCTCAGCTAGAGCAATAGTTTCCTAACATGCCTGAAGCCTGTAAGGCAGCCCATTGCCTCCAATGCTCCATAAAGCAGCCAGAGCTAGAATAAATGTTTAAAAATGCAAATTAGATACTGTCAGAACCCTGCTTCTAACCTTTCAACAACTTCCATAACATTCTGTGGATAAAATCCCAACTCCATCCCATGGCCCACTTGTAGCTGCGTGATCAGGCTCTATTTTAATCTATCTGGGCTTTTTGGGCTCACTTAACTCACTGTATTCCATTCTGATCTTGCTTTTTTCTTTAACACGCTAAATTTATTCTCACCATATTTGTTATTATGTACTAAATGCATGCATAAATAAACACAATCTCTCTTGAATACATTTATCCATTTTTGTGGTTTGAAATATCACTAATGTATTATTTCAAAGCTTTTATTTCCATCCAGTACTTCTTTCTTAAGCTCCAGCTTATAATAATTCAATGTCCTAATAAGGAATTTCTCTTGAAATCTTGTAAAAATTAACAAATCCTCTCTAATTTCCTCTTGTCTTGCCAAAAGGTCTTTGTCTTCATTTACTAGCACCATGATTAACTGTTTATGTCAGTTGACTTTATCCAACCAACTAACCATATCTTCCTCACCAATATCCCTAAGTCCTGATCTGCTGTGATCCAAGCCATGCCAGGGTGATCACTCAAAAATGCAATGCACAGATTGTCACTTCCTTACAAAAACTTTCAAAAGTCCTTCTTTATACTCCCCTCACCTCTGAAAATATTTAAAGGCACCTAGAATAGCTAGTTTATTTGAAACATTCATTATTTAACACATAATTACTTTACTTACAATCCACCGTCCATATTCCACTATCTTGCCATACTGAATTACCTGCATCTCTCCAAGCAAACAAGATCCATTTTGTCTTTGTATATGTTGTCCCATATTTCAGGAAGGACCTAGTATTTGAAATTATTCTTGCATTTTTGACTGAGAAATTATACCGGAAGTTTTTACCATGGGTTACATGATCTACATGATCCGTCATTTGCCTTTATTTATGCTCAGTATCACCTTTTATCTCACAATCCCCTTCCTCCAGCCACACAGAAGTCCCTGAAGATGCTCTACATATGGGGACCAGAATCTTAAATAACTCTAACCATGTTTTCTGTGTATGACTTAATTATACTTAATTACTTTTATACATGACATTGCAGTGATGATAAATATACCCGTCACCAAGACACAGAACACTGCTTTGGAAATTCCTCAAGTACTGCTTGTGGAAGAGAAGTCAAGCAAATACAGATCAGTATCACCTCAGACCTCAACCAAAGCCAGGCAAATTTATTTTTGTTTTATATGTTAGAGCTTAGTATTCAAGCCTCTGTTGATATAAATACACACGTGTGTGGCTGTATTGTTGTTGTTTTGCTTACACTCCATGCATCTTCTGTATTCTGTTTTGTTTTGTTTTTGTTCTTCTGCTATTAAAATATTTATGTTTTGCAGTTCCTGGGTAGCTCAGTTGGTTAAGTATCTGCCTTCAGCTCAGGTCATGATCCCAGGGTCATTGAGTCCTGTGTTGGTCTCCCTGCTCAGTGGGGAGTCTGCTTCTCCCTCTCCCTCTGCCTGCTGCTCCCCCTGCTTATGCTCGCTCGCTCTCTCTCTCTCCCTCTCTGGCAAATAAAAAATAAAATCTTTAAGAATTTATTTATGTTTCAAGAGTTTTATTATATTAATCCAACTACCATGTTCTGTGAATTTGTTCTGCATAATTTTAAACTAAAAAAAAGTGGTTATTCTAATAAACTCTTGATATTTGGAGGGAAAAATGAGTTCAAATTAGATACTTCTTTTTAAAAATATATTTAAGATGGGCCATCTGTTTTAAAAGTGTATGAAACACATGAATGGGTAATGCAGAAAAGAAATTTCCAAAAGGCCGATGAGCATATAAAAATATGCCCAACATCACTGAATCAATAGGAAAATGCAAATTAAAAACACAAGAAATATTATGAGTACAAGAGTAGCTGATATTAATTTTTTAAAGGAAGACTTTCAATATCAAAAATTATGAAATATGTGAACAATTAGAACTTGGACACTACTAATAAAAGTGTAAAGTGTTAAAAAAAAATCACCTCAAGAAAATGTTTATCCTTACCTACCAAAGCTAACCATAAGCCTACCCTATGACTGAACAATTCTATTCCTAAAATAAACCCAAGAGAATTCAGTGCATATATGCACTCCCCACAAAATATATACAAATGTTCATAAAAGTTCTATTTACAATAGACAAAAACTAGAAATAACCAGAAATGCCCATTCACAAAAGTGAATACATTTTTCTGTCATATATAGCAATAAAATAAACTATTTCTAGATTTTAAAAATATAGATTAAACTATTAAGTAAAAGTGCCAGAGTGAAAAGATGTTGTACTTAGGATTCCATTCATACAAAATTTCAAAAACTAAAAACAGACTCAGGGTAATGATCAGACTGAGTGGAGAGATGCGTGCAAGTATTGTCTGGACGTGGCCATTTGTGGTACCTTCAGGGACAGAGAAGCTTCATATCATAATATGGAGTTTTTATCCATTTAACATTTATGATGCCTCACCTAGAATTTGTGTATTTTTTACTATATATAAATGAAACCTAGATAACAGCAAACATTAACAGTTTACTATAGTAAATAAGAGAAATCACTGGGTATTCTGTTACACAATTTTATACCACTTACTATTGAATCCTTTAGGGACCTCCAGTTTTTCACCACAGATACGTGAATTTTTATTACTCTCATGTTCACAGTATTATTAGTTAGCTAGTCGATATTTTTAAACTAAGTTGATACGGAAATATTTCTACCAGTAATCACTAACAAATAAACTATAAATCTAAATTTATTCCATAATGCCTGGTAACAGAATTTCCTAAGGTACAAACTTAGGTTCATTCAAAATAAGGCAAATTAAAGATAAGGAAGAAATAAAATAATATTTTGAACACAGGAAGTAACAATATTTGGCGAAAAAAGCAAGAAATATTATGTACAATTTTTCTCTTAACTTGTCCTTCAAGTACAATGACATTTAGATTGATTAAACATAATTTTGAGGAGCATTTCTCACTTACAAATTAGAAAAATAAAAAAATGAAGACTCACAATGGCTCAGAAACTGAGGGAGAACTCACCTTCTTCAAATAAATTCAAAGCTCATGGTCTGAAAGGATAAACATAAAACCTAATATTTCAGGGTGGTGACAGGATTTGCAAATGAGTCATCTTACCTGTCACTGATTCCAGTAGAAATTTGTAGGTAATGTTTAATTTTATATATTGTATCTGCATTTGAAAGCTCTCATAAAAAATCACCACAAACTTCATGACTTAAATGATATAAAGTTACTATCTTAGAATTATGGACAGGAATAGACCTTCAAAACTAGCTGAGATGAAGTCAAGGTGTTAGTAGGTCTGGTTTTCTTTTTTTGAGGCTCTAAGGAAAAGTCCATTTTCTAGCCTTTTCCAACTTTTATTTTTAATTAATTTTTTTATTTTATAGTCATTATATGTGTGTGTGTGTATGCGTGTGTGTGTATGCGTGTGTGTGTGTGTGTATACACACACACACGCATACACACACACACACTTTTTTTTTTTTTTTTAAGTCATCATATTTTTATTATGTTCAGTTAGCCCCTACCTTTTAAAAGACACTACCATCCTTTGGTTTGTGGCCGCCTTCCTCTATTTTTAAATTCAACCAACTTGTCTCTGATCATTCAACAGTAGTCACACCTCCATGAGACTTGGAAACATTCTCCCCTTTTAAGAACCTATATGATTTAATATAGAACCCATCTAAATAATCCAGAATAATCTCCCCATCAATGCCCTTATCTTTTCTCATCTGCAAAATCCCTTTTTGCTATGTAAGGTAACATAATAACAGATTGTGGGGATTAAGATGTAGACATTTTGGGGGTCATTGATTTGCCTGCCATACACATATCTTGAACTGTCTCTTTAACACCTCAGTGAAAACATAAGTAAGTTATTGACTTCATGGTGGGGCTCAAGTTCAGGGTAGATACTTTGGCTGGGAAAAAATATATATATAGAGAGAGAGAGAGAGAATCAAAATATGTATTACTTACTATATATGAGATATGTACATACATATATAATAAGAATATAACTTATTCTTATATACTGTGTAAGAATCATCTAGGTCAGATGGCATTTTAAGCCTGGAGAATGGATGAGACCACCAATGAAGGAAGTGGATATAGGAAAGAGGACCAAAGACCAAGTCCTAAGACACTATTACATAAGAAAGTGAGACGTGAAATCAAGAGGCTGTGGTGATCCAGAAGCTAAGTGAAGACTGGCAGTCCGTATGAGAAGTGGTCTACTCTTTTATTGGCCGAGATGGGATGAATTTTGAGAACTGGTAACAGCAGGTGGTGAAGAACTATGATATCCATTACAGGAACAGTTTCAGTGCATTAGGGAGAAGAAAGTAGATGGAAAGTAGTCAAAGAAAAACATCAGGGGGTCCTGAGTAGCTTAGCCAGTTAAGCATCTAACTCTTGATTTCATCACAGGTCATGATCTCAGGGTCCTGGCATCGAGCCCTGGGTTGGATTCTGCATTCAGCAGGGAGTCTGCTTGAGATTTTATCTCTCCCTCTGTCCCTTTTCCTGCTTGTGCATGTGCATGTGCTCTCTCTCGCTCTCTCCCTCTCTCTCGAAAATAATAATTTTTTTTAAGAAAAGTTTAAAAAAAAAGAAAAACATGAGAGGAGAGAATCTAAATGTAATCTGTAAAGGTAGCTGTTTTAGGTGTTTTCCTGCAGAGCTGGAAAAAATCCAGTGTCCTCTGATAGGGGCATAAAAGTTATATTGTTTTATTTTATTTCACTGTTAGTTCATTTTATTTTGTAAATAAGTGAATAATAGCATGTAAACATATTGATGAAATCATTCGGGACAAATGGAAAATAATATTAAGAAAGAAGAAAAACATTAAAACGATGTCCTTGAGTATGGAAGTGTTGGCTTTTTAAACAGGTATGGAGAGGTCAGCCTCAGATGAGAGCTCAGAAAGTTCAGCTAGAGAAATCAGAGAAAAAAAAAACAGAAGAATTGGACATAGATGGTGGTAAGTGGCTGGATACGTTCATCTGTCACAACGGATTTAATTTCTACAATAAAATAATAGAGAAGGTAATAAGCAGCTGAAAATGAGAATGGGAAGAAAGAATTGGAGATTTCACAAAAACAAATAAGTTATGACACAGTTGTCAAGAGAGAAGGCAATAACATAAAAAAATGCTGGATAATTACTGGGCAGGGTCATGTGCCCACCTAAAGTTTATGAAATTGTGTAATAATATGAAGACACACAACCTACATGTACTCATGCATTTATGCATGCACGGAATGTTTTAGTTCAGAGTGGGACCAATATATGCTTAGAATTGGAGGCGGCTACTAAAAAGAGCTAACCTTGTCTTCAACCGCCACAGTCAGAAATGCAATTACCTAGAATACAAGAGACAAATATTTTTTTCCATTCAGTACCAAACTTTAAAAGAATAAGAGCTTCAGAGGGAGGCAAAGAAATGGCACCATGCACCTTGGGTTAATATGAAAATAGATGTTATAAGCATGGAAGCAATGGAGAAATCATCTTAGATTCAAAAGTAGTAGAATTAGTTCATCCCATATTCCTGTAATGTTGACAAAAGTTCAAAAACAAATTTCAAAAAATAAAATTTCAATAAATGAAATCTCAGTTGAGAAGCATAGTAGATTCCAGTTAGTGAAAACAGGGATCTGTGAGTCTGGAAGAAAGAACACTGGATTAGGGAGGAAAATCTCAACTCTAGTCCCTGGTCTGCGATTTATGCCTTAAGGAAAGGCACCATCTCTTACTCCTTTTTGCATTTGCCCCACTAGCTTGTATGGTGTGTTTTCAAATCACTAAATAAATGAAAAACCCTGAATCATTGCAACTCTGAGCCTCAGTGGGTTTTCCTCCTCATTTAAAAATGGAATAATCCAAATTGCTTTACCCACCTGTAGATATTCGATGAGAGCATTGCTGACGCTCAGACATTTGTATAAATGCTGTTCCTGAATATAAAATCACACATTTATTCATTCTACACTGTTTTACTTCACTAGAAAATGATTTAGGTTCTACCCCCTAAAATCTTGATCATATTTGAGGATCATTTGAGTAGAAATTTTTACTATTGGAGCCTACTGGATAAAATTTTAAAACTGCTAATAAGAATTTAAAACACTTGCAAAATTTCCAGAATCTCCAGTCTGGATTAGAAAATCCTTGCTTATTTGCTTTCTGTGAATGTTTTCTTTTCTTTTTTTTTCTTTTTTCCACATTTTAAATATAATTTTCTTTTTTGTTTCTCTTTAAAAACATTACATTCTTTGTCTCCATAATGAATTTCAAGGACTGATAAGTCAAGTTTCTTTACACTCCTGAGGCCCAAATTAGGTTTAAAAGAAGACTAGATACAGACAAGTAAACAACGTAAATATAGCAATAAGTGATGTTTTGGAAACTCCATTAGTGCAAGAGACCCCCTAAAGGAGCTGCACCTATTCCGTGATTCTCTGCTTATTTGTGGGTTAATGAAGAGTTTGGGAGTCCCTGATAAATAAATATATATATATGTGTGTGTGTATATATATATATATATGTATATATGTGTGTGTGTGTATATGTATATTATATATATTTTTTCAATATATTCGATATATATTCAATATTCAATAAGTATTCAACTATATACATATATATACAAATATATGTATTTGTATATAATAGAATATATACATATATATTCTAATTGGCACTGCCAATTAGAATGTTATGGGTTTATGTCCCTCAATCAGGTGTTCTGAAACACAGAGATGGGGCAAATACAGCTTATCTGTATAATCAGTCTGCATATGTAATTTGAGCCTATAATTTTAATGCAAAAAGTTACATGTTTGTTTCTGTAGTACATGTGTAGAAAGTTGATATATTATAGATATCTATTTAAATTCAATAGAATTCTGGCTAAAAGAAAGCATGATAAGAAATCACTTATAATAAAACAAATGTTCTTATTCTGGAAGAAATAAAGCAATCCTCACCAATCTTTCATTTTAGTTTATGCTTGTCTTGGTGGTAATGCAAAGGCAGCAAATAGGATAATCCCAGCTGGTCCCAGTCTCTAAGAAAGAAGACATCCTTCCACATCAGAAAAAAAATCGCCATGTCTCAAGAGTTCTATTGAATCTTTATTGCCCAGCCCCTTAATAAAACTCCTTCATAGCTCTGTCAAGATCTGCTGAATGAGTCAGAGTCAGGGAAAAACCAAAAAAATCTTGCTATGTAGCAAAAGTGAGAGCTGCTTTTCTCCATAAATTAGGTACAATTCACTGGAGCAAAGGGTCTTCCCTGATATTATTATTTTCTCCAAAGCAAAGGCTTGTGAGAGGTGATTATTTTATATTTTTCATTTAGAGTTCAACAGTTCAAATATATCTCCATTAATAAAATCATCAATTAGGGTAACATGAATTTATCTAGCTGCTTTATTACCCAAAGGGGCAATTTTCACATTAGGTCCTTGAATTAAAACATCAGTGGGAATAAAACTGGAATGAAGTATTTAAACAAAGATCTAAATCTATTTAATTTCCTCTGTGTTCATCATGAAACAGAATTTTTTCCCATATGTTGAATGGAACAAACCTCAGCCATGTTTTCATTGTACAGTTTGAGGTAGAAGTTTGATACTGTACACACATGGGGGAAAAGCATACAAAGAGGACTTGGGAATCTACCACTGCCTATCAAGTCTACTTCTGTCATTTATTAACTGGGGGAAATTACCTACACCTCAAAGCGTGGATAATACATGTGATTAGGGGATAGAATATCTGACTCACAGTGTTGTTATGAAAGACACTTAGCAATTGGAGAATACTGAGATAGTGTGGATTCTATGTGTTTCACAGAAAGAAATTGTATACTTGGGAAAAAGTTCCAGTGGGATTTTCTAGCTCTATGCATACAATGTCTGAAAACCTGAGCCAGAATATATATATATATAAATTCACATATATGTAACTTTTTCATAATTTTAAAACTAAATAAATTCATTGTTTGAATGGAACAAAAAACACCTGTACACCCTTTAACGCTGCATTTTCACCAACTGCTAACTTTTGTGCAGTTTTCTTTATCTTAGTCTCTGTCCTCTCTCTCTCAATAACAGATAGATAGTAGATGGTAGACAGATGATAAATAGGTATTTATGTATGTATACACACATACTGTTTCTCTTTATACACACATATATATACTAATGTGTGTGTGTGTGTGTATACATGTATTCTTTTGTTTTTTAAGATTTTACTTATTTATTTGACAGAGAGAGAAAGAGAGACAGCAGAGAGAGGGAAAATAAGCAGGGGGAGAGAGAGAGGGAGAAGCAGGCTTCCTGCTGAGCAGGGAGTCCTGCATGGGGCTTGATCCCAAGACCCTGGCATCCTGACTTGATCTGAAGGCAGACTTATGAGCCATCCAGGCGCCCACACGTATTCTTTTCTAGAGCTACTAAAGTTTAAGTTGCAGCCATCATTCACACTTATTCTGAAATACTTCAGTGATTTCCTAAAAATAAAAATATTATCATACATTACCCCAATTGTGCAGTTGTGCAAATCAGAAATTTTAACATGTGAAAACTGAATACACTGTTACCTAAGTTACAGTTAATACTGAACTTCTGTCCTGAAATATTATCATGTGTTCCAGTAATTGTCTTTATAGGAATTTACTGCTGACCAGGATCTAATCCACTGTAAATGAGGAGAAAAAAAAAAAAAAAAAAGCTCTAGAGTTAAATGGGTTCATGCTTTCAAGAAAATGATAATTGATTATATTAGATAATATTTCTGAAAAGCACTGAAAAATAGATTTTAAAAAAAACTGGATAAAAAAGTAAGTGCACATTTATATGCAAATACACACATTCTAAAAATAAAAATACACACAAAATGTATTTAGAAAAGTTGATCTATTTCAGGGTTACTCTAACTGTAAAGCTTGGCATAGGTCCAATCATTTATTACTACGCATTGACAGTTAAATTATACAGCAGGATGTGTAACAGACAAGAATTCATATTTCTCACTACATTAAAACTGCAACCGAGTTTCTTATTTAAATATTGATACATGACTTGCAGTAATTATTACTTTTTAATTCTCTCATATCTAACATCTAACATTGCTATGTTAGAAATTATATATATTAACTACAACAGATACTAACCAATTATAGGCTAGCATCATCTTCCAAGACACTAGAAGTTCTAAGATAATATTTGCTTTGGGAAAATAATGTTACAAACCATACACACACACACACACACCCCAACAACAATGCAGCAAATTTGTTTGCTAATTCAAAAAAGTATGGAGAGGGAATATTTCTCCTTCACGCTTTCATAACATTTTCACATTAATTGTATTTTATGTTTTATTAATTGCCTTATTTTTTAAAACATGTTTTGTACCTCATTTACTCACAGATTTAAATATAATGTTTTCATTTAGACATTTTTAAAATATGAAGTATTAAAGATTTTTTTCTTGACAGAGATCACAGACAGAGTAGGCAGAGAGGCAGATAGAGAGAGAGAGAGAGACAGAGAGAGAGAGAGAGAGAAGCAGGTTCCCTGAAAGCAGGGAGTCTGATGCAGGCCACCATCCCACTGAGATCATGACCTGAGCCAAAGGCAGAGGCTTAACCCTCCGAGTCACCCAGGTGCCCTTAAAATATGAGGTTTTATTTATTTTTTAAAAAGATTTTATTTATTTATTTGACAGACAGAGATCACAAGTAGGCAGAGAGGCAGGCAGAGAGAGAGAGAGGAGGAAGCAGACTCCCCACTGAGCAGACAGCCCCATGAGGGACTCGATCCCAGGACCCTGGGATCATGACCTGAGCCGAAGGCAGAGGCTTTAACCCACTGAGCCACCCAGGCACCCCAAAATACGAGGTTTTAAATAATACCATTGGTTTGCAGTCCCCTTTAAAATTAAATATAACTTTTGATGTAGTAATAACTGTTTAAAATGCATTGATTAAATGCACTTAGCTTTTCCAGGAGGAAAAACAATCATAAACAAAAAACAACCAGCTTCAAGTTTTTATTACTTTAAGGAATTGAGGAATCTGAATTGGGCAGCTTTCTAAATTCTTTGCAATTACATCTCTGTAGACCTTGTATTAGAATTTGGATTTCTGCTTCCCAGTAGAGCCTGATACTTCTAATGTGCAATTAGAAGAAGCAAAGAAACCTTGTTTATACAAATAGAAAGCTAATGAGATGGTACAATCAATGTGAATACATGATCATTTCAGAGCTACAACTCCACCACTTAATCTAATTCTTAACAAAGAATTAGATGCAGCCAAGTGAATATCCTGAACAAAATTAGCTTCTTTCCTGTTTGTCTTTTTATGATCTGGGCTGAATGCTAGAACCTCATTATTAGTACCCATCCCTCTTTTAAAATCATCCATTTTGTTTTCCCCTCAAGTTTCATTACAGATGATTCTATTTGATGTTATTCTAATGCAGAATTTTAAGAAAATTTCCAAGTACACATTCTGAGTGCAGATAATATTTTTAGGAAATACTGTATTGCATTAAACTATGCAAGAGTGAATTTTTAACCTTAAAGTCTTGTCAAGATGACTTTGCTTTCAAATATGCCCTAGCTGTAGATTTAGGATCTTAAAATAATTTTAGAAATCATGTCACCCATTCCTCAATTTATAGATCAAAGAACCAAAATATGGAATCAGGTCACTCTACCATATAGTGTAAAAACCCTGGCCAGAAATGTAGATTCCTGGGCTCTCAGGTCACTCATTTCCACAACATGCTGACTCTCCCTGATATCTTTCCCAAGACTTAATTACTAGCATTAGTAAATTGTTTCAATTTATACAAGAAATGGGCATTTAAATAATATTTAGAATTATTTATTCTAAAGATATATAATAAAGAATTATTCTATTGCTTTTTTTTTTTTTTTTTTAGAATTTATTTATTTATTTGACAGAGAGAGATCACAAGTAGGCAGAGAGGCAGGCAGAGAGAAAGGAGGAAGCAGGCTCCCCGCCGAGCAGAGAGCCCGATGCGGGGCTCGATCCCAGGACTCTGGGATCATGACCTGAGCTGAAGGCAAAGGCTTTAACCCGCTGAGCCACCCAGGTGCCCCATATTCTATTGCTTTTAAATACACTTTTAAAAAAGATTTTATTTATTTATTTGTCACAAAGAAAGAGCACAAGCAGGGGGAGCAGCAGGCAGAGGGAGAAACAGGCTCCCCACTGAGGAAGGAGTCAGATGTGGGATTTGATCCTAGGCCCCTGGGATCATGACCAGTGCAGAAGGCAGCCACTTAATAGACTGAGCCACCCAGGCATTCCTATTCTTTAACTTTTAGAGGATAAACTATAATACTTAATTTTCTTTTCACACATTTCTTTTTTCTTTTTCTTTTTCTTTTTTTTTTTTAAGATTTTATTTATTTGACAGAGATCACAAGTGGGCAGAGAGGCAGGCAGAGAGAGAGAGGAGGAAGCAGGCTCCCTGTTGAGCAGAGAGCCCGATGCGGGGCTTGATCCCAGGACCCTGGGATCATGACCTGAGCCGAAAGCAGAGGCTTTAACCCACTGAGCCACCCACGCGCCCCACACATGTTTCTTTGGTTGGATTTTGAATATGGACTGTGAAAAAAGCTGAAAAGCGGCATGGAATCAATTGTCAATATTACTCCTTTGGTTTGAGGAAAGAGAGAATATCTTTAAAATTTAAAACTTATGTTTAAGAGATACCATCGTCACCTAAAAGGACATTGTCATTTGGGGTCAGGGAAGACCAGAGCCTTAAGGGATTAAGGCGTGTGATACCAAGATTTAATTGGGGGAGAGAGAAATTCAGAGAGACGACATAGGAGAGGAGAAGGGTGGCTGCCTGAAAACTTCCTGTGCAAGAATCCTGCAGATACACAGGAACCTAGGGAATGCATTTTTGTCGGAGTGGAAGGCATAACCAAGGAACATGAAATAAAAGGGAAGAAAGATGTCAGCACCTTAACATAAGTCCTATAAAAGAAACAATGGCACATTTTGGCCAACATTTTGTTAAAAAAAAAAAAAAAAAGTCAAACTGGGATGCCTGGGTGGCTCAGTGGGTTGGGCATTACCTTCTACCCAGGTACCCAGGTCATGCTCTCCAAGGTCCTGGGATGGAGCCCCATGCTGGGGGTTCCTGCTCAAGGGGCTCTCCTTCTCCCTCTCTTTCTGCCCCTCCCCCTGCTCTCTCTCTCACTCTCAAATAAATAGATATCTTTAAAAAAAAAAAAAAAAAGGTCAAACTGTCAGAAAATGAGAAAATAAGTATCCGTTGACCTACTCCAGTGTTTCATTTCTATAGCAATAGCATAAAGCCAAGGTACAAACAGGTTATTTTAATGTTGCTAATTAGCAGTATGTCTTTTAAAAAGTTCATGAAATCTGTTGTCAGCTGTTCCCTAAAGATGCAGTTCTGGCATAGGTTTCCATATCTTTGCACAGGGAAGTGTTTGTTCATATGTTGTGATCGGACTGCTGGGCACAAAAGGGGAAACAACTCTGAATGCTGCCAATATTTGCATAATTATAACTAGAGAGTCACTCTTCCCCCACTGGGAGAACACACAGATTGTAAATCTCTTTACAAGGTCAGGGAAAACAATGGCGAAAAGCAATTTGGTCTTTGTTCTAAAATTGACCATTTATAATCTCCTGTCCTATTCGTAATAACATGGAATTTATAATTATATTAACAATCATGAAAAAAATATTTATCTACCTGGGATCAGGTTTTTACTCTATGAGTTTAGCCAGACAAATTCTAAATACAGGAAGGAGAATGTATGTACAAATATGCTCATTTCAGTTTTACAGTAATAAAAAAAATTGGATATGACCTAAACAAAAAATTATAGCATGTTTAACTGAACTATGAGAACGAGTTAAGTGACACAAAATTGAAGAAAAAGAAATATTTCTCAGAGAGTCATACATATCCCACACTTTTCATTCAATCATTCTATCTCATGCATAAAAATCTCACATATTGCCCATGACAACTACCTGAGTTTTAGTTTTTGCATTTTATAATCATGGTTCTCAACATGATTGAAGACAGTCATGATGACAGCCTGCTTATGTCCTAAAATCCCATACTTTGTTATTTTTAGTTTACTTTTTCCATCACTGAATATTGGTTTTTGGGGTCAGAAATTTCTCCTTTATGTTGCCAAAATCTACTATGAAGAACAGTAAATAATCTGTATTCTCTAAAGCAAACTACTGTTCACAAGTAAAAGTACTTATTCTGATAATCAGTTTAGTGCCTCATATGAGTGCTCACTGTAATAATGCTTTGTTTCCTGTTCATAACATTTACTAATTCAGAATATTTGGTTAAAATGAAAGTTCATTACATACTTCAGTGTAAAAAAATCTCCATGGGTTTCTTTTAACTTTAGTGTGTAATTCTTTTCAAGTTCTTATTTCCATCCATATAGATTTTAGGATCATACGTAAAGAGCCATGGTGGGTCATAAAAATAATTGTGTTTAATTCAGTGAAGATTTAATGTTACAACATTAAACGAAGTACCATCAGATATGCCCAAATATTTTGGATTTTTTTCTATAGGAACCTTGCTGAAAGAAAGCAAAAACAGATATGGGTAATATTTTAGTAAAAAAGAGGAGGGTGGGGCAGAGTAAGAGAGAGAAATACTAAATTCAATTCCAACAGTGAGGCAAGAGAATTAACTATAACACATGTAAAGCATACAAAGTGAAGCGTGCTAGGCACATGAAATGTTACCAAAAGAGAATTGTTATTTGTTCCTATTATTTGAAGTTTTTGACTTTTGAGAATTTATTATACCAAATTTTCAGAATAAAAAGTCAAATCTATCACATTCTTCCTTTTTTCTTTTTTTTTTTTTTTTTTTGGCATAAAGTTGTCACTATTTAACATTTGTTCAAGTAACATAGTTACATATGAAACCCCAAACTAGTCAAGGAATTATTCATTTTGGTCATATTTCAATATTTTAAAACTTGCTACATTTTTCTTAACCTAGGTAATTTTTGTTACACAGCTTTGTGAACCCTTTTTACAAGTCACATAAGTGACCTGACCTTTCAGTGCCTTCATTTTTGAAGAAGGTAGAACTGTAAGGGGTAAAACTTTTTTTTTGATATGTTGATCAGCATATATTAACATAGTATTAACAGGAATTAACATGCAACTGAAATATTTAATAGATGTTCATACTTCGACGGTAAATTTCAAGTTTTGAATTCATCTCATCTCTAACATATACAGCATTATCTCAGCATTTGTTTATAAGCATCGATTTCTGTTATTAATAAGTGCCATATGTTTATGGTTACACTATATTCTCAAAAATAGTAATAATAACAGTGTGTTCCTCATACATTTCTTTCCCTTAACCACTAACAGCTGTGTAACATTGTTGTCTCTGTTCTACTTGTAAGAAATCCAAGCAATAGACAGGTTAAACAATCTGTTTAAGGTTATATAAGCAGGTTTCCAACCTAGGTAGTACAAATGAGTATTTTAGCCACTCTGCTATGAATTTAGTAAGAACAACTTAGGTTTCATTTAAATGGATTTAACTTCAATGTAGTTAAATATCTAAATAATATGGCAGTATTACTCACAGAACAGCTTTTTGGTTTTTTTTTGTTTGTTGTTTGTTTTCTTTTGTTTTTTTAAACTCCCAACCTTTCCATGAAACTATGGGTAATAATACAGCGCTGAGAGAAATAAATCATAGCTCGCTTCCCATCACAATCATCTACCAATCCATAGCTCCTGGCCCCACGATTAGCCCACCAAGAGGGTGTCTTTCTATATTCTTCTCAACATATCGATTGTATAAGTTTATTTTAGTCGAGCTTCTTGTAGGGAAAGCAATTTTTCTGGCTGAAAAATTTATTCCCCAAAGTCTGTGGGAGAAAGATGAAAGAGAAGGCAAAGCAAACAGAGGAAAAAAAGAGTGTGAAGAGTAGGGCCAGAAGATGGTACAACCAGCAGAGAATGAAAGCCAGATCAGAAATACCAAAGAGAAAGAAATGTCTAATGAGATTTACAGTTGTCATGTGTCAGGAAATATATTTCATGTACTTTTTCTCTTCTTCACATTGTCAAAAGAGATATCAGCAGTGGTTTCCCTGCTTTTAATATGAGTGGACTTGTATCCTGATGCATGTGGGAGGTGTTGAGTTATCTTAAAGTTATTAGAGGCAGGGATCAAGGGCACCCTGGATGATATTGGTGTCTGGATTACACACTGAACCCACAGAAATTGAACCTGGGTTTATACGTAATTTTGCCTAAAGGAAATAAGGAAAAATGCTCTTAGACAGTCATTTTACGTTATTTGGAAAATAAAAAAGAACTTAGCCCAATATAGGTCATAAATTTTAAGAAATGAGAAAAGGGCTGCTTTTGTATTGTAGATGAAATAATTGTTTATAACTGGTTGACTCGATCTCTTAAAAAAAAAAAAAAAAAAAGATTTTATTTATCTATTTGAGAGTTAGAGAGAAAGAGTGCACCAGCCGGCAGAGCGGCAGAGGGAAAGGGAGAAACAGACGCATCGCTGAGCAGGAAGCCCAATGTGGGGCTCAATCCCAGGACCCTGGGATCAGGGCCTGCGCCAAAGGGAGGCACTTAACCGACTGAGCCACCCAGGCACCACTGACTGGCTTGATTTCCATAGTATTTGAGTGAGTCATTCAATATCCCAAAGTTACCTTTAAAAAACTATGTGTCTTAAATATGTATAGTTATTATATACATTATGCTAAATCATATGAATTGTTTATATATGCTCTAAACAGATTTAACTTAAGAACAATAACAAAAAAAGTTAACACACAGGATTTCAGACATACTCTAGGTCTTAGGGTTGAGGCCCTCAGAAGATCTTCAGAATATACCATATGAATACTGTTGTTTTTGTGCTTTATTTAACTGTTAATTTGAAATCTGTTTACACAGGTCATGGTGTCGGAAGGAGATTTTCCTCATCCCTTTGTGTTTTGGCTTCCTATCGTCTCAGCAACATTAGGCTATGGCATTATCATCTTTGTTCTCATGCATGTTCCACTTCCTCTCACAGGATGATTCCTGCCGGTATTTCTCATGCTTAGTTCACCTTCATCTTAGTGAAAAATCCCTTAAACAAATATCTCCTTTCCAGATACATCTCTCTCCCTCCTCCCCATATCCCTAAACAAAAACATCACTTAGGGGATGTCTGAACTGACAGAGCTTTATCAGACATACTCCTTCCACTTTTCAGAAAGGCTTCCATACACTAACAACTAGTCATCTCATTTTGCTAAATTCCATGAAATTATTTTTTTTTTCTTATTCTTCTTCCTGTTCCATCTTGTGGCCTTTGACCATCTAAACTATCTACTTTTCTTGAAAAATATTTCTCCTTGGCCCGATATTTCTGCTTTCCTCTAGCTCTCAGAGAGCTCCTTCCAGACCTTTGTCCTTTTTCTTTCAAGCAGGGATTAAATGCTGAGAATTCTGCCAGCTAATCTTTAGGCTAGTTCTCTTTTGTCAGAGACAGTCTCCTTAGACAGCCTCATCATCCTCAGAAATTGACTCAATTTAAGCCTCCTGCCCAGCTGTGAGAGCAAGCTCCCTGCTCAGTGGGGAATCTGCTTGAAGAGTCTCTCCCTCTGCCCCCCGCCCCACTCTCTCTCTCCTTAAAATAAATAAATCTTTAAAAAATTAATAAATAAACCTCCTGCCCAGTTGTCTTTCGACTTATCCTTCAATTACACATTGCCCATCTCTACTCACATGCCTTATAGGAATCTCAAAATCAGCATCTCAAGGACTGATTCCCTGTCAGACTTCCCAAATCTGGTATTCCTTCACATCTTTGTTTCCCTTTTATATTTCTTATTCAGAAAATGAAACCAGTACAAATGTGACCGTACAGGTCACATACTTGGGACTAATTCTGAAGGCCTTCTTCTGTCACCACTCATGTTTAGCCTATGTGCAAGTCAGGTTTGTTTTTGTTTTTTGGGTTTTGTTTTTATTTTTGTTTTTTTTCTGTGTGTGTGTAATGTCATTGGCTTTCTATACCTTTCTTACTGTTCCCGTCCCCGCCTAGCCTCAACCATTTTTTATCTAGGCTACTGCAAAAGTCACCTAATTTGTCCTTTTTTAAATTGACGCCTTCTTGCCTTCACTATGCTCTACAAACATCACCAAGTGTGGTATTTTCAAAGCACCAATTTGGCCATACAAACTACCCAAAACTCTTTAATGGCAAATAAATAATTAATGCATGTATTATATATTTGCACGGACATTACACAGAACATTTTATTAAAGTTACAAGAAGTTAGTGGTTTTCTGTAGCTCTTCGAGGCAAACAACAAAAGGCTTAGTATGACATACAAGACCTTGCATATGCTATTGCCTGACGCATATGCCTGCCTCAACTTGGACTTTAGCTAGTCATCCCGTCCCTGCACCGGCCATGCCATGCCCTCTTCTGTTCGCTCCTCTACCAGGAAGCTTGCACTCACGGCCCTTCTACACAGAATGTACAGGAGAAAATTCAGAATTAAATAATAAACATGTTCTCTGCTTTCTATAGCACTTCAAGGAGGACTTTGCATCTCTCCAAAGAAAAGAATCACAGATCTTGACATTTTACTTAGGACCAAATTCCCGTTAGTAGGATTTCCGCTGTGTTAACTCTGATTTCCTTTTGTGAATTCTCAATGAATGATCACCCTCCGTTTTCTTCTTCCATTTCTGTATCTGTGTGTGTGTGTGTGTGAGAGAGAGAGAGAGACAGAGAGACAGAGAGAGACAGAGAGTTGGAAGTATATATTGATATGAAGACGCACTGGAATTTTATTCTAAGTAGGCAGCTGCCTTAGGCAGCTTAGGGATTGATGTGAGAGTTTTGGCAACAGTTTTCACCACCGACAGTTAGGAATAAGCACCTGACATGATGTGTTGTAGCCCCACTGGGTTCTGGGCTCTTTCCATCCACTTTCTGAAACTTGAGGCTGTGTGGGTTCAGAATGAGCTGATCTGCATTACTGTGATTTCAGCTCTAAAGATCTGATACTTTATAATTAGGTGACCATGAACAGTTATGTTCTGAGTTGTCCAGAATGAACAGACTTTTATCAACACCTCTAACTTGATGATTAAAAGCTCCCTAGAAATTTAAGAAACTATTTATCTATTTGCTCTGAAGATCTGAAGTATACTCCAAAGATAGTATATCCCAGGCTTGATGTAAATGTTGACAATAAACACTGTCAGCAATTTACTTCATTTGCTTCTACTTCTTTTCCCATTCAATGTACCTTTACATACGCATGTATCAGGAAATTAGAAAGAAATGCACTTAATATTAAAATGATTATTTCTTCCTGTGTATTATAAGAAAAGAGAATATTTAGACTATATTAAGAAAAAAATATTGTAATTGCTTAAATCAGACAGGGGTTTTAAAAATCCATAATGATTCAGCAAATATGGAAACACTACTTTGTCTTTTTTTTTTTTTTCCACAAAAATGTAACATTCTCCCCCTTTGCCCCTCATTTCAACTCTGCTATTTAGTCTAATTAATTTTATTACCAACTTTTACTTTTTAATATAGAAAAAGTGAAGCTTTGTATAATCTTTTTAACTTTACCTTTATATTTTCTGTCCCTCTCTGTCATCTGTGCTGATCTCCCCCTCCTCTCTTTTTCAATCCCTCTTCCTCCCTCTCCCTCTCCCTCCCTCTCTCTCTCTTACACACACACACACACACACACACACACCACGAGTTTGATTCTGTATTCAGATTTTTTAGGTACCTCAACATTTTTCAATCATGCCAGCATTTATAGTTTAACTTGAGGCCCCAGAGTTCATCACTGGTATCGGTCTTCGAATGTGTTATCACAACACTTGCTCTTTTCCTCTGGCTGATGAAAATAAAATTGCATTTTCCCTTTTGGCCATTTTTCATTAAGAATATATTCTCAAACACAGCATACTAATATATTTTCTCCTTAAACTGATCTGTAGATGGGTCAAAATACAGTTATTTATGTAGCTTGTAAGAGGAAGCTACAACTTAGGAACTAGTATTAGACAAACTTGCTCATTCAAAACCGAAGGAAACAGTAATAGTTTTAAATGGTTTACTGGAGACACTTACTTAGGACAAACTTAGACAGGGAGAAGCCTGCTGAGAAAAGGGGAGGTCTTGGAGATCCAGGGTAAGTGTATTTGGGGCAGAGACAGCTAGTGGCCTACCCAGTAAATACTCGACCTTTCTTCCTTCCTAAGGAAGTTTAGAGGTGACAACACATGCAATGAAAAAAATACACTTTCTGGTCTTTCGTGCAAATAAAAATGGCCATGTGACTCAGGTCTGACCAGTGAAATGTAAATATCTTGCTGATTCCAAGCAAAGCTTTTCTAAAAGGCACAGTCTCATTTCACATGAACATTTGCTTTTTTTCTTTCCCTTATTACCTGCAGAATGAATGCAAAGGAAGAGCTGATACTGTAGAATTAACTATAAAGGTAAAAACTTGCTGGACTTTCCCAGTCTTCATTTCAACATGCAGCCCAGAACCAAAACTGGGTCACCATGTCTTTCCAGATTATTATTCTTTCTCCTCTTCCTCATTGTCCTCCTCCTCCTTTTTTTTTAACAGCTTTATTGAGATATAACTGACACACACACACACACACACACACGAAAACCTGCACATATTTAAGGTGTAAAAATGGATGAGTCTGGACATATGCAAACACATATGCCATCACTACAATCATAATAAATATATGAACACCTCCCAAAGTTTCCTCGTGTCTCCCTGTTTTAAATTTCTTGATTTTTTTGGATTTTTCTTGCATGGTAAGAACACCAAAGATGAGATTTACCCTCTTAACAAATTTTTAAGGGCACAATACCATACTGTTAACTGCAAATGCCAAGTTGTATAGTACATTTCTAGAACTTCAAGTAGCATAACAGAAATTCTATATATGCCCACTGAATGGCAACTCTCTATTTCCCCCAACCCCCTTGGCAAACACTTCTGTATTCTCTGCTTCTTTGAGTTTGACTATTTTAGATATCTCATGTAAGTGGAATCATGCCGTATTTATCATTCTGTGACTGGCTTATTCCATTAGCATAGTAAGTGTTCACGAGGATATGGAGAAATTGAAACCCTTGTGCCCTGTTGATGGAATGTGAAAGGGTGCAACAGCTATGAAAAACAGAGTGGAGGTTCCTAAAATAATATTAAGATAGAACTACCATATGATCCAACAATTCTACTTGTAGGTATATATCCAAAGGAATTTGAAGATAGATGGATGGATGGATGGATGGATAGGCAGGCAGAGAGACAGACAGACAGACAGATGATACATAGATCGATCTAGAGAGACATGATCTTGTAGATATACATACACTCCCATGTTCATTGCAGCATTACTCACAGTAACCAAGATATGGAAACAATTCAAGTAACCATAAACTGATGAATGGATAAAGAAAAAAACAGTATTGTGCAATGGACAATTTAGCTTTAAAAATGACATTCTGCCATTTGTGACAACATGGATGAACATTATTTCATGTTGTTCATGAAATAAGATTTCTTCTTTTATGAGCAGAATACATTCTCTATTATGTGAATCAGTGTGATTTGGGTCTTGTGTTAGGAACAGCTAAGTCTATTTCTAACATACAGTAATTTTATAATGGTGCAGAAAGAGGTCAGGATTATGAAGTGTAGGAGATTGTATATTACATATTTGGTTATATCACCTCTCCAGTTCTCCCATGCATTGATTTTCACTATTGATTAAGCCATTTTTCTTGGTCTTTTAACGTGACCATCAGCCATAATGTTTGTGACAGGAGTTAAGCAAGGGTAAAACGCAGGACAAAGTTCCAAAAATAAATAAGTAAATAGTGGTGTGGGGCACTACAAGCAAAATCCCGCAGTGCTCTACTGATGCCTCATAATTAGAGCAGGATATAGACTCAGCAGCTCTTTCAAGGCTCCTTTCTAGAATAAGATTTTATGATTACCGAAATAATAATTTTCATAACATTGAGAATACAGAAGAATTAAAAGAAAAAAAACACACCTCACTATTCTTTCACCTAGACACAACCAGTGCTCTCCTTTTGGGTTATAAATCCTTTTTAGTTCACATATATATATTTCTATATAATATGATATGGAATTTTTTTTGAAGATTTTATTTATTTATTTGACAGACAGAGATAGGCAGAGGCAGGCAGAGAGTGAGAGGGAGAAGCAGGCTCCCTATTGAGCAGAGAGCCCGATGTGGGGCTCGATTCCAGGACCCTGGGATCATGACCCGAGCCGAAGGCAGAGGCTTTAACCCACTGAGCCACTCAGGCGCCCCTGGCATTTTTAAATACCAATGATATGTAATGGCTGAAAATATTTCATCATATTGATATATCCCACACAGGGTTATTAAGCTATCTTATTTTCAGAAATTGTGGTGTTTTACAGGTATTTCCTAGGATAAATATTACTACGGCATAGATCATAAATCTTTCCTTGATATGAATTCCAACTACACTACATATCTTTTCAAGTTTTGATATATTTTAAAAATAACCTGTAGACTTTTTATTTTAATTTCCACTTACCTTAGTAATGTGGGCATTTATTTCTTTCCATTTCTCATTATAATACTCTACATATTCAGAATTAAAATGGTTAATGTTTTAAATCAAATGGAATCTTGACCTCGTATTGCAGTAGGTTTATAACATTTTTTTCTCTTAAAATTCTTCCTCCAGCCGCCTTCCACTGGAGGAAAGTCCTTATGATACTCCTGTGCATATTAGTAAGTTAATCTACTTCTCTTTTAGTTAAGATTATTACTGTAATCAAAATATTTTAAAGAAGTGCAATAACAGAAATTCACTTTTTTCTCACAAATTTCTTAATATCTGGTTTTCAGGCCTGTTCTAGACATGAAATATACTGGAAGCAATAGGGCAAATTGAATAGAGCAGAGTTCTTCAGCCTCAGCACTGTTGGCATTTAGGATCAGATTATTTCTGTCGTGAGGACTGTCCTTTGTATTGTAGGATATTCGTCAGAATCCCTAGCCTCCACAGATTAGATGCAATTAAAAAAACGCCTCTGGAGATTGCCACATGTCCCCTAGGGAGCAAAACCTCCCCAGGTTGAGAAGCACTGAATAGTCAGAAATAGTGCTTGCCGTTCTTATATTTCACCAGCTAAAATTCAGCTGGGAGGCAACCTTCTCAGACTACAAAGAAAGGCTAGCTAACTGTGAGTCAAGGAAGCAGAGGGAAAGTGTTTGGTCAGTAACAATAAGTCTCTGTGACTGCTACACAATGCCTTCACTTTACTCTTTAATTTTTCTTTTGGGGATACACTTCTTGTTTTTTTTGGAAAAAAAGTCCTATCTTCTGCTCTGTGTCTATTTTGCCATAGTCACTGTCTCTACCCACCTTGTAGGTTTCATTGAGGAAGCTTCCTGTATCCTATACCTTCACTGAAAAAAAAAAATACATATATATATATATATATATATATATATATATATATATGGAAGAGCTGCCCCTTCTTTTGGCAACAAAGCAAGCTAGACAATTGATTACCGTCGATTTTTAATCATGTTTCACCATCTATGATAGTGTACATATTATCATAACCAGAAACTGTCTTTAGGCAATAAAGATAGCTCAATCTTCTCAAGCACGCATTGCAGGACAGACGTATTAGATTGAAAATGATTGGATCAATGTCCAGTTTAAGTCTGTGAGGTCTGAATTTTGTCATATTCCATGGCTGCTTACTAAAACACAATTTTAATCATATGAATAAAGTCTGAATGTATCTCCCTAGTTCTCAAAATATTCCAAAATGTTGCATTATATTCCATGCTTTTTTTTTTTTTAAGATTTTATTTATGTTATTTGACAGAGAGAGAGATGGCAAGAGATGGAATGGAAGGAGGGGGAGTGGGAGACAGAGAAGCAGGCTTCCCGCTGAGCAGGGGCCCAGTCGGGGGCTTGATCCCAGGACCCTGAGATCATAACGTGAGCCAAAGGCAGACGCTTAACGACTGAGCTACACAGGCGCCCTACATTCCATACCTAATGCCATTTCGGAGCACTGCCTACAACCTACTCCCATCCCCAATTTCTCTCCAAAACAGCTACAGTTTTCATAATTTTTGACTCTGGACATAGTTTCACTTTCCTTCCTGGACTGATATAATCTTCATTATAAGCCAGTTTTTCATTATTTCATAGATTCTTTATACAAGAAGCCAGTTGTCAATACTCCAGCTCTCGCCGTGCTGCCTCCAGTTCTTCTGCTATCATAATCGTACGTAGAGTGTAAATAATGCCACATGTAATTTGGTTTTATACCATCAACTGGATAATTCCTTCTTAAGGACATTTCATATGTTTTCACTAAAAAACAAGCTTGATCATTTCTTTTTAAACAAATACAATTACATTGTTTCCACACATCTATCTTAATTTTAAGTACAACAACAACTTTTGGCAAAAGAAAGTTATCCTGGAATACTTAATGAATATAAAGTACTTGCACTTCATTTTTATCTTGTTTGTTTTTTTGAAAGACTATAGTCTTAAAAAGGCTGCCCTTGGTAAATATGCTTCCTGAACTTGCTTGATTAATATTAACTTTGAATATTTTCTATTTCTTCACGGAGTAATGGTAAATTTCATATCCAGGAGAAATTTTAACACAGATGTCTATATTAATGTCCTTTGGATACAATGGATTTTACTGCAAATAATAGATCTTGCAGAATTTTTGCTAGGGAGCTTACTTCTAACTATAAGGAAAAATGAGATGTGTAGCTTACCTGGATATCTAATTTACCAAAGTTCACTGAATGCCCCAAACCATAGATAATTAAGTATACTTATCGATGGTACCTTTAGAAATTATTTATGTAAGTGAATATGAACTCAGTATCCAGAGTTCTTTCATCACCTCTTCGTCAATGAACTTGACCACCTACTATAAGGGTCCTTTGAAAGATTAATGTTATTAAGGAAAAAGAGTTATCCCTTATTCACACTCTGAAACTAACATTGAAAAGATAAATTATTTTATGGATACTTCAAAAAAATGAACTTGAGTAAGCAAGTTCATATAAAGAAAAATGTAAGATCCTTTAGATTAGAATCTCCTTATTCGATGTAAGGAATGTGGTCTGTAAGACCACATCTATGTAGCAGAAAACTGTTTTGACGAGTTTTCTCCTTGAAGAGGCACTAGCAAAATAGAATATTTTTGTGTGGTTCCATGAACATGGAGCCATAAATACCTGTAGACTATTAAAAGTTCATTTCCTTGTAATCAAATAATGATAAAATTCAAGCAAGCAAGTTGATATGCTTTGGGGACATTGAGACTATATTATTATAATTTTACTAAATTTTACATTTTACTGCTTTATTATGAAAGCAAGATCTTCAGATTCATTAAAAGATATAGAAAGCACCAAAACAGTATAAGATAATGTAACCATTGAATAAAATATATTTAGATATAGCACTATTTTTGTAAGTTATATTTTATACCAACTTCTAAATTGGTAATTATTTCCCCCAAATTCACACACTCATAAATGTGCCCCCAATACTGTTGGTTTTGTAGTTGAAACATAAGGTGTGCAATTTTTATAATATGGGATAAATAAGTTAATGTGGAACAGTGAGTTAATCTTATAGAGGCAAAACCCATCAGAAAATTAAAGTACTATAAGCAATATGTTTACCATTGTCAGGAGTTATCAGATAAGAACTATGAAGATCATTTCATGAATGCTCACATTATGATACAACGTTTTGTCAAAGAATGTATAACTAACTTTCCACTTACCTGTAGGTCTATGTGATGGCCTATATCCCCCCAACTCCCAGACTTAAGGGTCTGGGCCACCCCTATTGGCTTATCACTGTATCCGCACCACCCTCACAGGGCTGTACATAGACTTCACACTCAGAATATGCTTAGTAAATAAAAAATAACCCTACTCAATTTTGAAGCCAACCAGATAAAAAACATTTTGAGGGGCACCTGGGTGGCTCAGTGGGTTGAGCCTCTGCCTTCGGCTCGGGTCATGGTCTCAGGGTCCTGGGATCGAGCCCTGTATCGGGCTGCCTGCTCGGCGGGGAGCCTGATTCCCCCTTTCTCTCTGTCTGCCTCTCTCCCTACTCGTGATCTCTCTCTCTCTCTCTCTCTCCCCCTCTGTCAAATAAATAAATAAAATCTTAAAAAAAAGAAAAAACAACACTTTGAACACCAACATTTTAACAAGTTCTGAGATTCTACCATATTGTCAAGCACCCTGCCAAGTACTAAAAATATAAAGAAATAATACAAAATCCCCTCAAATTTAGACCTTGTTCTAGAGTCTAGATGGTAAGCAACCCACATAAACATCCACAGTGGTGTAAGTTCCATAATAGCTAAGTGCATATCACATAGGCATCCTGTTGGATTCAGTATTTTCTGGGGAGTCAGAAAAACTTTCAAAAAATTGTACTTCTATTTAGGTGTATATTTTACTTCTTTTTAATTATAAATAATAATAATTGTTCTGTCATTGAGAGACTAGACTCATCCACAATATGTGCATCTATACATTCTATCCGATATCTTGATACAGATTAGAGATTAGATAATCAGCTTTCTTCCATCTTAATAATGTTGAGGTACCTCAGTACCCTGATTAAAAATAGAAACCCTGACCAAATAAAGTACCTAAATGGCATCTGAGTTGAGTGTTGATGGCTGATGCAAACTTAAATTAGATTGGGTGACAGATGTGTATTCATTTATAGATTGGCTTGATTGATGCTCCTATGTCCCCTAACCACAGATTCCTGAGCCAAATGTTCAGAATCTCATCTCAGCCTAGGCTAATCAGAGACTGTGGAAGCTTCAACAGAGCCACAGAGCCTACAAGAAGAGAGAGAGTAATACAAAGAGGTCCCCAAAAGCACCTGCTGATGTCGTACCTGAACCAATCCCTCCCAAAGGTGGCCTGTAAGATTCTCCCTTCACCCCTGCGAACACCTCTGCACGACTGTTAACTTCAGTCAGCCACACTCACTGGGTATCTAGTCTTTAATCCTGAACCAATCTTAATGGATACAGTTGGTTTAGAAAATCCTCAACTAAACAACATTTATTGTACCAAAAAACCAATACCAAAACCGATAGATGCTCAACTCTCTAACATGCATACAAGCAACTTCTATGCACAGACGTTTTCTTGGGATTGTTTTCAAAAATGGAATGTTGCCAAATAGTTTAACAAATCTGTTAGTGCCGTCAAATCTACAGAAATAATAACCTTGATTATGTTATATAACTAATAAAAGGACAAAATTGTCTAAGATTAAGAGTATTTTGATTTTTTAAAGATTAAAACATATTAAGCATCTGCACTCCCCAATGTTATAGATCACATGAAACAATGATCCATAAAGAATGAAACTGATGACGTATAATGAGAACATTACTTCTATCCTCTGAAGTCACTCAAAATATCCCATTCTAGATAGTGCTGAAGGAAAGCTCTAAAATTAAACCAGAAAACATAGTTTGCAGTCATCTTAAAAACCTTTGCTTCTATTGCTTAGTAATAAAAGGAGGTAATCCAGAAGTAAAAACCAAACATATTTTCTCTAACATTTGAACTTGTTTAGAATTAGATACTTTCAAATGAAGAAGGAAAGGACAATAAAAATGCATAGTCTCAGTAGTTAGGAATTCCAAATGTTAAGAGCTAATTCTTTTAGTCCTACCATGGGAAGGTTCTTTCTACCTCTTTTCTGATTATTAATCACTTTAAGTACATGTAAGGCATGAGTTTCAGAGATCTGTATTCTTAGATGTAACTACATTAAATGAATCCATTATTTTATATTACACAGACATTTTCCATTAAATTAAGGAATCAATACATCTCTGTTAAACTTCCAAGTTTATGGAAGTATATTTGAGGTTATCCATAGGGCAATCAGACAAGGCATATTCACAGTAATAGCTAGCTATGTGTTACAATGAAAATCCCTAACTACAGTGTCTTAAAATATATGCCTCCAGGCATACTAAAAGCATATGACAATAATTCATTTCCTAAATGAATGCAATGATGTCATCATTCTTTTAACCAAAAACTGCTAGGTATAATCTTAGGAAACCAGAATAGATTTATTGGTAAATAAAATTGGAAAATTGGTGAATAAGAATTATTATGCACATACTTTCATACCAGAATGAAATCTTGCATTTACGAAAAAAGAATTAGGACTTCTGCATACAATAAAAACATCTGCTTCTTTTCTTCTTCTAAAAGAAATTGCATTTTAAGAATTTTATGTTATATTCTCTCACCACGTATAGTTTTAACAGTATAAAAAAATTAAACCTTGGATTTGTCTTTTCCAAGATTCTCTAGTAAAAAAAGATGTGTGACTGAGGTGTCAGTCTGTATGTAGATTATCTACCACAGTAAATTCTCCTAATATATTGGCTCCTAATATTGGCTTTTTCTGATCATACTAATGGTATTATTTTGGGCATTGGGCAGATCTCTTGGGCAAATTATTTGAATTAAAAGATCATCCATAGAATATACCATTTAATTCAAATTTTAGTTTAATTGATAATTATAATGACATAAAATCATGGAGGCATATAAGTATCATCATTTGTCCCTCTAGTACCTAATTATTCCAGATGGTAATACATTTTCTAGAAGCTACTATCTGGAAGACATTACAGAAAGATGTTAATATAGGTAAAATTAGGAAGACCCATCCACTTAACATATAAAAATTAAAATAAGAACTATTTCTGTTAAATAAACTGTTCACATGTAAAACAAGAATGATGTGTGTATGTGTGTGTGTGTGTGTGTGTGTGTGTGTGTGTGTGTGAATTTGCCACATAGTGTTTAAAAACAACACCAGAGCCCATGTCTGCCTGGGCTGTGAGCATTTACCATCTCATTTACTCCAGCTGAGGTTTACTGAACAGTGAATTGGAAGACAACCCGCTACAGGAGTAGACAGCAAACCCGGAATAGCATTGTTCTATAAGGTCTATCCTAGAAGCAGGTAAGCAATACCCAACCAACAGGAAGTGGAGAGTGTTTAGAGTGTAGATTCTGGACTTGGACAGACCTGAATGTGCCTACCTTACTAGCCACGTGATCTGGGCACATAATTTAAACTTTCTCTATTTTCTTCTCTTAAACGGGAAGACAGTAACATGTATTATCTCACATAGTTTATATAATGAGTGAAATACATGAACAGTGCTTAGCGGGCCAACTCAATGAGTGCTAAAGAAACCTTCTTGCTGTTATTATTGGAATCATTATTCATCATTTTTAATATTATTCATATTATAATTCACTGTCGTCTCTTTTGATTGAGAAAAATGACAGTTGCGAGTTTGAGTATCATTATTCTAGGTAAAAAAGGAAACAAAACAACAACAACAACAACGCAGCTAGCACTGTGATGGCTTGCCTGCAGATACAAAGATGGAAAATGGTAGGATCTACAATGAAATCCAGTTGTTTCACTCTATGCTTACTATTGTTTCAACAGCCATAACTATGACCATGTGACAGCTGTGGAATCCTTGACAGACAGTTTTTAGGACATGTGGGATAGGACACTGGCTGCCTCAGCTATTCCTCCAAAACGCACTTTGAACAGCCACTGAGAGCTTTTTGGAGTTAGATAGGACGTCTCTCTCACTCGCCACCTGCATTCTTTTTCTTTTCTTTTCTTTTCTTTTTTTTTTAAGATTTTATTTATTTATTTGAGAAAGTGAGAGAAAGAGAGCACAAGCAGTAGGGAGGAAATGAGGGAGAAGCAGGCTCCCCCTACTGAGCAGGGAGCCCGATGAGAGACTCCATCCCAGAACCCTGGGATCATGACCTGAGCCGAAGGCAGACGCTTCAAGGACTGAGCCACCCAGGCACGTTTCATCTGCATTCTTAATCAAGTCTCATCTCTTTCTCATTCTTTCTGGAATGCACCCTTCTCTGACCCTCACCCTCTGTACTCTTAAATTTCAGATTAAGATCACATCATGATATATTGATTATACACCAAATGTATACCTTCTCTGATCCATAGTATTTTAACAGTCCTCTATGGGAAGTATGACTCCTTTATATCCATTACATTTTAAAAATGTAAATTTAAAAGTTTTGAGGTTGAAATTATTACTCACGTGCAAATATATGCTTACGGGCTGTGCAGTCAAGTGCAAGGTGTCTGAGAAATCCACTAATTGTAATTAATTACTGCATGATTAAACCACTTGAATTATTTCTAAATAGACAACCTCTAAAATTACACTGTAATGCAGGAGTGTTATGAAATTATACATTTTTGTACTACTCTGTGTTACAACAGCAGTAACTGTTAAGCAAAGTGATTCAACCTTTAGGAATCTACTTATGTAAAAACAATATACATATATATATATGTATGTATATACTCTCTGTATATATAAACGTCTAGATATTTCCTTCTTATTACTGAATGGCATAGTTTAACAATGAGCATGAAGCAGGAAAGTTCATTTTTAATTGTGTATTATCTCCTAACCTACGAAAAAATTTCATGGTGTAAAAGCATTTTGATAAGTTGCATACCTGACTCATATTTTCTCAAGTAATTAGTGGGGATCATCACATGCTGGGTGAAACAGGGCTGCAAAATCGTGATCTGTCATACCACCTTAGTTTAATGAATTTAGGGAGTCATCGTTGAGGGATTATGCATATTTAACTATCAAAGGGGCCATTCGTGGGTGTTTTAAAGCTAAAGACTGACTTCAGCTTTTTAAATTATCTGCATAATTCTGTACACTCTTCCTTCCAAAGATACCTATAACTAAAAGCATACAGTATGTTTTCCAAAAATGTTGCTAAATCTAAGTTTTAAAACATTGCAATTGTTTCAGATTTTGAGATACATGATAATTCTTATGCTAGGTTTCTAATCTGATTTGTAGATAGAATTAGAAGGAGGGTTTTTTTCCACTCATTTTTTATCAGTTTTGTACAAATGAATCTTCATACATTATTTACTATAGAATGGGGGCAGAGCTTACTTTGGACAGTTTTCTTTTATCTTGGTTTCTGTATCTGATGGCATGACATGAAATCCATCAAACAGTAAAAGAAAAGAAAAAAAAAAATCTCCAAACATAGACATTCATGACACATAAATCAAAGTACAAACTCTACTATGTTAAGAAAATATGAATCTCTTTACCCAGTAATGGAATCACCTTGAATTCCTTAAATCAATAGTTCACTGAACCTGAAGAACAATTTTCACGCACCGGCACATACATAATCTGGTTTATGCCGTGTGCCAGAACTTGTTCAATATGAGAACGGAGCTCAGTTTTTAAAACAAAAACGCCTTTACCCCTTCAGCACGAGACACTTCCGAATACCAAAACTTCACATTATTCCTGTTAATACATCAGTATTCATAGGCACTGCCTAGATAGTTAATAATTTTGGAAGAAATGGAGAGTTTGGTGAAACTTAAATAGCATTGTAAATAAAATTCATTGCACTTAAAGTTAAGCGTCTCATTAATATATGTACGCTATACGATTCACACTAAAAGGTGGGATGCAACATACACTAGAAAAATTCCTAGTTTGGTCCCCTGCACCCAAGAGAGGTTCTATTCAAAATTTTATTTTATTTTATCTTATTTTAAGATTTTTATTTTTTTATTTATTTGCCAGAGATAGAGTGAGAGAGAGAGTGCACAAGCAGGGGGAGCAGCAGGCCGAAGGAGAAGCGGGTCCCCACTGAGCAAGGAGCCCGATGTGGGACTTGATCCCAGGACCCCAGGATCATGACCTGAGCTGAAGGCAGCTGCTTAACCAACTGAGACACCCAGGTGTCCCTATTCAAAGTCTTAAATGGAGATTTGCAGCATTCCTGGAACACAGATGATTATAAAACCTCATAGGAACCAGTTATATTTCTGAACAATTTATAGGCCTAAATTGATAGAAATATTCTACTGCCTGTTTAAAGTAAATTCTCTCAATAAGAATTTCTCCTACGAAAGTCTAATTTTTCTACACTCTTCTATATTTTCCTACACTTTTTCTACAATTTTACTGAAATATTAATTTGGATCCAAAAAGTGGGTCAGTGTGCATAGTTAGTTCAAAAGTGAATTTTCCCTAGAGTTCTATTAGTATTTTCAATAGCTTCTGTTCCTCAGAAAAAAGCTATTGCTAATGTGTCATACTAGATGCTAACTAGTAAATTAACAATTCTGCTCTCAACTAAAGAAGAAAAATTCACAGCCATGCCTAGTATCATCCAGTGAGATGATCTATAAACATGAAGTTTTTCCATAAAAATACATCTGAGAAACTCACATCAGCTTCTCTTTTCCTACAGTTTTCAAACTGTAATGAATTTTTTATTAACTTTCATTTAATTCCATGTAGGTTTATTCTTGCTGATAACATGATCTATTGTTCTCTGAGCCATGGTGAGATTGCCATTTCTTAAACAGACAGCACTTATTGGAAATTAAACCTCTACTAATGTATTATAATTATTACTTGAGGGTAATTTGCTGCTCCAGCAGGGAGTCGCAGCCAATGTGAAGGTAACGTTTCTTCCAGGGAGCTGTTAATATTTCTTCTATGCTGAAATCCCACATAATGGATCTTGCCTAAGGCTGATTAATGATTTTAGAGCTGGAACAGTGATTTGTAGCTAAATCAGTCCTCACTGGAGGAGATTCAGGGTTATTTCAGTCAATACTGTTAAATAAGTGTGAACAGTAACTCCGGTTAACACACATGTAATCTAGAAGGTAAGAAAGAGAGAGGCAATAAAAGGAAGTAAATAATGGTAATCCTGCTGTCCGTGCATTTCATTTACACTTATAACAGATACAGGGAAGAAACACACTGCAGTGTCATCAAACCCATGGAATTACTTCACTGCAACACATTTTTCTGCATTGAAAAAGCAATTTCCCAAACAAGTAAAAGCAAATTGAGCTAAGTGCCTAAAATAAATCAACATCTTCCCCTCCCTTCTTTAGTTTCTATCACCTTCCCTGCTCAAGAAGAAATTGGACAAACAACTCGGAATGAAACTTGTGCAAGACAGATTCAGAGTAGGGGAAAAGGTTCATTTAGGATAATACCCTACAAGCAGGCAGAGTTCCAACATTCAGTATGCTAGCCAAGCTCTAGGGATCCTGCCTTTACCTGAAACAATGCAGAGCAGCAAGCCACAGGAAGTAACCTTGAGATCCCGTCACCCTAAGGCCTGCATGAGGAAGGTACAGAATGGGAAGTCTAATCACTCAGCCGGACCCTTCTTTGCTAACATGAAGTCAATGTCAATGAAAGGTAGTGACAGGACGGCAGTTGACAACAACGCTGTGGATGTCAATGTACATCTTCCAACATGTAATTCACTAACAGTCCTGCTTCCCACTGTTCCAATGATTTCCAAACAGAAAGCGAGAAACAGTTACAAACATTCTGATCATGCATTGTGTGTCTGTCTGAGGTCCCCGGTTTCCGACCAGCAAACCTGATGAATAAACACTATGCCTAAGTAACATAGTAAGGGAAAGAAGAAGTACTTGTGTGTTAAAAGCTGAAGGTCTAGACATATATTCATTAAAATGAGCATGATCATCAAAGCGATCGTGAAGTCAGAGTGAAAACTGCTGTTACTGTTACTTAGCTAAACAATATAATTCCAGGTAACATGCAAAATATGGGCTGTGACTTATTACTGGGTTTCAAAAATCTGGAATAATCAAAAACAAACAAACAGAAATCTGGAGGTATCTAGACTTACTAAATATCTCAAAAAAAAATGTCAACGCATTTATAATAGGAAAACATTCCCCCTGCCCTCTAACTAGAGGGCTGTGTGTAAAAGGACTGCAATGACTGGCATTAGGCTTTTAAGAATTACGTTTGAGCTTTCATTCAGTTTAGACTTTTACATAAACAATGCAGCTCACACACACACACACACACACACATGAGTGTGTGTGTGCCTAAATATACACACACCTCAAATCAATGGCTTTTAACCTTCAATCACAATCAATACCAAATCCCATCTTCAATCAAATCAATGCCAGTGTTTCTCAGTGAACAGATATAATGCATGAACCTTTTTCTCTGATAGGCTCAAACAAGTCAAATGCAAAACTAATTTTGCCAAGAGGAACATTTCTACCTTTAACGATAAGCAGAGGTATTTGGTGGTCCCCCTACACACATATTTTATCTGGTTAGTTGAAGTGAAAACTTGGCTTCATATCCTATAACTTTTATAATGGCTTTATTAAACTTCATTAAGTATAGTTTATAAAACATACAATCCATCCATTCAAATGTAAAATTCTATGGCTTTTAAACTAAATGTAAAATTCGATGGCTTTAATATATTCATAGAGTTGTGAAGCCATCACCACAATTGTAGAACATTTTTATCCTCCAAATGAAACCCTGTCCTCATTAGTAGTCATTTCTATACTTATGCTCTACTCCTAGTTACTAAGAAACTATTAATTTATTTTCTGTTTCTACAAATTTGCCTCTTCTTGATATTTTGTAGAATCCAAGTTATATGAAATAAGTGATCTTCAGTGATTGACTGGTTTATTTCACTTAGCACGTGTCAAGTTTCATCCTTTCTGTAGCAAGCCTTAGTTCTTTTTTTTAATGTCCAATAATATTCCATTGTGTGGATATAACACATTTTTTTTGATCCATTTATCAGTCTGTGTGAATTTGGATTGTTTCTGCATTTTGACTATTAACAATAATGTTGTTAGGAACAATTATGAACTAGTTCCTGTGTACATATTTTTATCTCTTAGGTGTATACATAAGAGAATTACTGGGTCATAAGGGAACACTGTATTTAATGTTTTGAGCAACTATGTACCTGTTTCCAAAGCAGCGTACTGATTTGCTTTCCCATCCGCAATAGGCAAGAATTACAATTTTTCCAAATCCTCACAACACTTGTTTTGTCTTTGTTTTTGCTGATAGTCATCCTAGTGGGTGAAAAGGGTTTTCTCATTAAGGTTTTGATTTGAATTTCCTTAACACCTAATAATACTGAACATTTGTGTGTGCTTATTGGGCATTTTAATATCCTTGGATCATTTTTCTATTTTTAAAGAGGGCTGTCTTTTTATTATTGAGTCGTAGGAATTCTTTTTATATTCTGCATATACTTCTCATATATTCGACTTGAAAATATTTTTCTGAAACTGGGAGTTGTCTTTTCACTTTTTTCATAGTGTCCTTTGATGCACAAATATTTTTAATTCTCACAAAATACAATTTATCTATTTTTTCTTTTTTCTTTTTTTCTTTTTGGATCATAGCTATGAAGACTTTGCCTAACTCAAGTTCATGAAGATTTACTCTATGTTTTTTTCTAAGAGTTTTAAATTGTTCAGCTCTATATTTTGGCTCAGTTAATTTTTTGAGAGTTTTGAGGAAGGGTCGAATTTTACCTATTGCATACAAATATCCAGTTACCCAAGCACCATTTGTTGAAGAGTCAGGTTAATTAAGAACAAGACAGTTGCTTCTTGTAAGCCTCAGGGTCTTTACTAGCAAGATGGCGGTAATGGATAAAAGTGTCTGAGTAATTTTCAAAATTGAATTCAACAATACATAGAAAATTTCTAATACCATGATTAACACACCGTACTTGCATTTCACCTCTCCAGAATCTCCGGAGGGCATCTTTACCTATTCCTGTCCCCTGCATTGTCTCCTCGGCATGTCATCTGATGTTGTGGAAAGAATTTTGGTCTTTTTTTTCCTGAAAGATTTTATTTATTTATTTCACAGAAAGAGACACAGAGAGAGAGGGAACACAAGCAGGGGAGTGTAAGAGGGAGAAGCAGGCTTCCTGCTGAGCAGAGAGCCTGATGCGGGGCTCAATCCAGAACCCCGGGATCATGACCCTAGCGGAAGGCAGATGTTTAACGACTGAGCCACCCAGGTGCCCCAAGAATTTTGTTCTTAAAATGTGCTTTTTCTTATCTGCCTCTTGCTAAAGTAAATAGATAGATAGATAGATAGATAGATAGATAGTCTCCCTGTGACTCTCTCAAATACCACTTAAGAAATATCTGTTAAGGTAATTCACACTTAAAAATACAGGCTTACGACAACAACAACAAAAAAATGATCCTTTAATGGAGCTATGTGTTTATTTCATGTAACTCCAGATACAGTACCCTAACATGTATTAGCATCATTCTTTTGTATACAAAGTTCCTAAATGACCAATGTCCCATACTGTGGTATAATGACAAAGGTATTTGGTCTTTCTGGTTCCTGGCACAGTTTCCTAAAACCCTTGGAATTTCCTGAGTGATGAGGGCGATTTGTTTTAATGAGGCAACTCTTGGTGGAACCGTAATTGTTTCACCCTGAGGACTGGTCAGCAGAAAGGTTAGAAGTGTACAAATTTCAGTCCTACCCTCCTAACCTCTGGGGAAGAGGCAAAGGCTAGAGACTGAATTAACCCCCAATGGCCAATGATTTAATCAACATGCTTATGTGATGAAATCTTCATAAAGCCCCGGAAGCAACTAGATGCACAGAGCTTTTGGGTTGGCAAGGACCCGGAGGTACGGGTGAGTATATGGAAGCCTGCCCCATGGATCTTTTCCACCGCCTTGTTGCTGAGTTGTATCCTCTTCAATAAACTGCGAACAGTAAGTAAAGCACTTTCTTGAGTTCTGTAGGATATTCTAGCAAATTATCAAACTTGAGAAGGCAGCCCCGGGACCCCCTGATCTGCAGCTGTGTAATCGTAAGTACAGGTGACTCAATCAAAGGTTCAGGTGGCCTTTGCAAGTTTCCAGCTATGTGACCTTGATTGAATTGTTCTCTCCTACATACACTTGCCCATTTTATTGCGTGGCAGTGCCAACAGCTATAAGGAATTTCATGAGAACTAAATGAGGCAGAGTAAGCAGAAATGCTATCAAGATGTAAAGCCCTAGATAAATAAAATATCCTAATAACTTCTATGGGTATAATGATACAAAATAATGTAAACTGCTTATAGAATTACATGCATGTTCAAATTATTCTCTATTTGAACTAGGAACACTTTTATCTCCCACTTTGAATTCCTCTTGTGCAGATTTCTGAATCCATTGGCCACCTAATAGTGGATCCTGCAGTAATAGAGCATTTCTATTATATTCTCTCAATAACCAATAATACCATCTGTCAACCTGCGTGTTTTTCTCATCACTGAAAATCAGAAGAGTGTGTAATTATCCCACTGAAGGGGAATTTCTCAAGAAAAGCAAATGGAAGAAACATTTTCTTGCTGCACTAGAAGAAAAAAGACTGCCAAAAATGGTGGGATGTTGTGTAACTTTATATAAAACCATAACACATAAACACAAACATTATCAATTGAGGCATAATGTTCCATGCTATTAACTACTAAAATCTCATAATTTTTTTTAAAATCTCATATTTTTAAGGCTCTTGGCACTTGGGTTAGAACTGGATGATGACTGAGAATCTCACCCTGACTTCATTAGGAAGAGGGTGTTTTGAATGATAACAAAACTGCCAATTAACATTTATTTACTTTTGGAGCAGGTGTTAAATGATTGATTTCAGAGTGCAATAATAAAGTCTGCTTTGTAGCCAGAGCTGTGAAAAATATTCACAGCCTGAACTAAAATAAATGTTTAAAAAAAGAAAAGAAGGCTGGTCCAGATACAAGTAAAAACCACAACTCTAACTCCATACATTAACGCCATGGACGATCGCTAGGGTTCTTGTGTATATCACAGTATGTATCTTCTCTTCAGAATATTCAGCAATACCCTGAAAGAACTTGAGGAATGTCCTGGTTTCAAACATTCGAAATCGTGGAGATTCTGGAATGGTTACATAAGGTGGGACGAGGCTATTTGGGCTGAAGAACTGTGGGATGGAAAATGTTTACACAGTATCCACATGGCCATCCCAGTACCTGTGGTCCTCAGCTTGCTGTGAATATACGCATGCCACCTTATAATAAACATACCAAGAAAATACTTGTCCTTAGAACCCTTACAAAGATGTCATATGTGGAATGGAATATGGGTACACCGTATTCAGAGAAGATCTTTGAGATCCTTTTCTAACATTACAATGAAGTAGTTACCAACAAAAGCAAAAGGGATTAAAACTGGAAGATACTTTCCCACATTAAGTGGAAATATATAACAAAGAATTTTACCCATATGTTTGGCTCCAGAGGGATTATTGTATAAACTGCAAGAACTCTGCACTCAAAACAAGACTGAATTAATTAGAATAACACATGAGATTCAAACTGGACAGGTACATGCCAAAAATCCTACTTAGTTTGCATATATTCAGTTCTATTCAAATAATATTTAATTAAAAAAAAAGTCCATATATTAGGAACTAAGTTGGAAGCGATGAGGTTTAGGGATTAGATTCAAAGTAGAAATACAACATGGATTTAATTCTTCAATATCACATAAACTATGAGCAACGTCATGGGTAAAAATAAGAAACAAAATGTATTTCATTAAATTCTATACTGTGATGGTTAAATTATACTTCATCTTGACTTGGCCATGGGATACTCAGATATCTGATGAAATATTATTCTTTAGTAAATCTGTAAGGGCGTTTCCAGAAGAGATTAGCAGTTTAATCAATAAACTGAGTAAAACTGTGAAGCAGATCTCCTCTCCCATTTCTGAGCACCATCCAATCCTTTCAAGGCCCGGAGAAAACAAAAGGGCAGAGGAAGAGAAAATTCTCTTGCCCTCAGAATATCACATACACTATTGACACTTCTGGTCCTCAGGTCAGACTCAGCCTGAAGTATGTTACAAGCTCTCATGGGTCTCGAGTCTACAGGTGCAGATCGTGGGACTTCTCAGCCTCCGTAATCACGAGTCAGTTCCTTATAATTTCTCTCTCTCTCTCTGGATATAGATAGATCTCATCTATATCTGTATCGGAGTTCTCCAGGCAAACGGAAATTACACTGTAGATAATGTGTATAATATAATCTATTTTATACTATGATGCGTATGATATATGTATATACTTAGAGGAAATTATTTCACCTCATCTATATCATATGACTATATATATATATATATATATATATATATATATACACATATATATATATAATAGAGACCACTTTTAGGCAACCAAGCTTGGCCAACGGAATACAGACGGGCCCATCAGGCAACCCACATCAAAATATCCATAGGCTAGCAACTGGGCAAAGTTACCAAAGAAGGAATTCCATACGTTGCCATACCTCCTCATCTTCCTCCTTTAAAACCAGCTCCCACCCACTACCTTGTGGCAGTCTCTCCTCTGCTGTCCTGACCACCACTCCCTTGTGTTCAGTAAACTATCTCCTTTGTTTGGTCTCAGGTGAATTCCTTCACCGCCTGTGCCACCAGCCTCTACCTGAACATCACCCCACACTTGGGGGCTCCCATCTGACCGAGAGACACTCCATTTAGATGTAGACTTAGGGAGAGAAGTAGAATGTGTCATAACAACCAAATAGTATGGTAGAAAGAGACATGGGATGTGGGAAACAAAGGCAAAAGAAAACATTAAATGTCCTTACCACTTGCAGCCCATTTATAAGTCCATGAAACGGCAGAGGGACCTACTGGGAGGTCAGCTGCCTCCGTGTTAATACTTCGCTAAGGGCAAAAGGGAATCTTATCTCCGCCCTACCCTCCATCCTGTGAGTCTACTTTAAACATATAAAAATCCCTTTAGAAACTTCCTTTATCTCCACCCACCCCTCCAAGATGAGGAATCATCCTCCAAGCATATGTCCCACTGATGTACATCTGGAGGGTCTTATGACTGAGGGTCTACCAAGCAGCAGTTAATGACCTTTCCCCAACCATAACTAGCCCCCTCAAGGACGTGGAAACCTTATTCCCCAAATACCCTGGAGGCTTGTGCTATCCCCAACCCCTCCCAACTTGAAAGTATACAATGGGCCACCCCTCATAACCCCAGTGTAGCTCTTTCTGCCCATGGGTCCTGTTCCTGTACTTTAATAAAACCACCTTTTTGCAATGAAGACATCCCAAGCATTCTCTCTTAGCTGTCGGCTCAGAACCCACCAATTGAAACCATATCAAAATGGCCTGAGTCCAAAGATACAATCTGCAAAACCCATCTGTAAGATGAGGAAAGTCATTTAACTTTTCTTTTGTGCCACTCAGGCAAGTTATTTGATCTCTCTGATCTTGGTACTTACCTCTAGGGCCATTATAAGGTCTTAAAGATCATTGGGTGGTATATTTTAGTCATTGTCAATATTTAAGATTTGATTCTTCTCTTTGTGCACTTTTCCCCCAGTTCACTATCCTTTCCTGTTTCAGTCTTAGTATTTCCACTTTTTCTCAGAGACAGTTTCCCAGTCACACCACATCCTTCTGGTTCTCCACTGAACAACGCTGTTAACGGCTTTCCAGCTATGAGGCCCAGACCTAACTCAATTACCCCTGATACACTGAGCAATGCAGTGAGGTTCATCTCCTTTGAGCTGGACACGGTATTTTCCTAAAACCTCTTGGGACTGAGTTAAGTTTTTGTTTATTTGTTGTCTTTCTTAGCAGTAGCACATGTATAACTTGCAAAAATTTCAATAAGTTCAGGAAGTGTTTTTAAATTGTATGTGTGTACTAAACACAGAACATTTTAAAGGGAAAAACAAAAAAATGTATTCTTTGACTGGGACATATTTGGACTGCCATTTTTTGACTAGAACAGAAAAAAAAAAAAAAACATGCTTCAGTTGCAGGTTACTCATTTTTTACATGCATCTGTGTTCTCTAGTTCCTGTTAAACCCACTATATACCATGTTAGGTAAAGTAATATCGACTCCCTCACAGTTCACTATCATTTCACCAAGATATGGTGAGAGGTCCCTCCCCAAGTGTAATAGCACAGTTCCTTCAGCAGCTGTGATTTGATGGGGGAATCCTAGACTTTGGGTTCAGACATTTGGCACCTGTAACATGCACAACAATTGATACAATTTACTTCAATACAACTTCATATATAACTTATTTGAATCCTGGATTACTCCTGCTAAAAGCTAGCAAAATACCTAATGGAAAGGTTTGTTTTGATTATAGAACAAAAACATTTTAAACTTTGAATATAATGATTTCCATTACACAGTATAACAGCACCTAACAAATCTTTCCTCAAAAGAAGTCAAGCCTGAGAACGCCCCAGGTAGAAGCCATTTGAGATCTTTTGTGATTCACTTTCCCTTAAAGACAAAGTAGACACATCACTTCTTTGTTTCCCTTCTGGATCTCTCAACACAGAGGGTGTCCTTTCTCCTAAAACATAGTATAGTTAGTGACACTGTAATTAATTAAATATTAGTAGAAACTACAAATAGAATCAAGGGGAAAAAAGACAAATGATAAAGAAGAAAGAAGAGTGGGGGGGGGCGCCTGGGTGGCTCAGTGGGTTAAGCCTCTGCCTTTGGCTCAGGCCATAGTCCCAAGGTCCTGGGATCCAGCCCCGAATCAGGCTCTCTGCTCTGCAGGGAGCCTGCTTCCTCTTCTCTCTCTGCCTGCCTCTCTGCCTACTTGTGATCTCTGTCTGTCAAATAAATAAACAAAATCTTTAAAAAAAAAAGAAGAAAGAAGGGAAGGAAGGAAGATAGGAAAAAAGAAATATTCTCTCTCTCTTTTCACCTTGTCTACAATCATTTGAAAGGCATTCCCTCTCATTGTTTTCTTGGTTCCTGAAGAGACCCTGAGGCTACTGAAGGTGGGGCTTCTGTTTAATTTAGCCTTCTCAACCCAATACAGAGAAATGTCAGGTGTACTATATTAAAGGAGTTTGGAAAAAACGAAATAAACATCAAAGACGGTGAATATTTTATATGCCAGCTCAAAAAAATAAAAAAGTAAAGAAAGGAAAAGAAAAACAACAACAACACAGTGTCTGTATGCTCATCTAGATGGATTTCAAACACAATTAGTTGATGATTTCCATGAACCCCAAATGTGAGGGGGGCACAAAAACAACTGTTTTGCTTACTAGGGTATCCTAGTAAGTAAAACAGAAACTTTCTTCTTCTTCTTCTCCTTCTTCTTTTTTCTTTTTTTCTTTTTCATTTATTTATTTATTTATTTATTTATTTATTGAGAGAGAGAAAGAGAGAGAGAGAGCACAAGCAGGGGGAGGGGTGGAGGGAGAGGCAGAGAGAGAATCCCAAGCAGGCTCCACACCCAGCACACAGCCCCACATAGGGTTTGATTTCATGACCCTGAAATCATGACCTGAGCCAAAATCGAGCCTAACACTTAGCCAACTGAGCCACCCAGGTACCCAAAACACAAACTTTATGTTGTATCATTTGTCAAACAAAATATATTTATTGAAGTTATATAGTGTTATATAGTTATATATTGTGTGTATACATATATATGTGTGTGTGTGTATACACATATATATGTACATATATACACATATATGTATATAGTGTATATATATGTGTGTGTGTATACACACACACATATATATAGTGTATACATATACAAATTTTATGTATTTGCTTTGTTATGAAATAATTTTTAGACTACTAATTTGATGGCTGCATAATAGTCTACTGTTTCATGACTAACTTATCTGTGTCACTATTTTAAAATGTTTAGTTATTTCAATATAAAATACTATATGCTGGATATTTTTACCTAAGGATCAATTGCAATATTAGAATTACCAGATAAATTAGAAGAAACATTGTTAAAGCTTGGATGTAAAATGACAAATTTCTGATAACGATTATATTTTCTTTACAGCCTTCATCCATGACTTTCTCCTTAGAAAATTCTTCTACACCCTAAAACCTAATTAAATACTACTTACTTTGATCATGCTATTGATATGGCCTTATTCCCTATACTAGGATTTTTAAATTATTTTAAAGTTAATTTTGATATGTTGTGAAACTATTTCTCCAATTAATTCCAAATAATTGCTTAACAAAATTACTACTTAGTTGTTTCCCTACTTGTTTAGATGGTACACTTACTATGTAATCATTTCTTCTGTATTCTGAAACTTGTTTCTTATCATTTTTTTCCCCACAACAGTATTTCTATTTCAGTAATTGTTCATTTACATTATTGATGAAATATAACACATTTTCAAATAAACCTCTTAGGGAATAATGGTTTTTATATCCCCAAAGACAATATAGTTTCCTATAGCTCTCATGTCCCTAACTCAATTATCCATTATTAATATCACCCATTACTGTAGAATATTATAGTGTATTTTTACCTTATAATACAGAATTAAATCTTTGTTATTCTAAGTTTTATATGTACTTCTTGACAATCTCTTATTAGTTTATTCTTTTTAATAAAGACACTTTAATCTGTTGACACTTGACTGAAATTACTTGGAATCTGGTGATTAAATCTGCAATACTTGGAATTAGGATATTTTATAGTGACATCTAAAAATTTACCATCCATATATTCAAGTTTTCTTCCTTAATCTTCAGGAAGATTTTATTTTTTGCCTATATGCTATATATATATCTTAGTAAAGTTTTATTTCTCCCTATTTTCTTAAGGAAGACTTTATGAATTAAACATATCCACTCACTATTTAATTGACCATAATTTTACGAATATTAATTTTATGTCCAACAAACTTACGCAGTAAATACTGATTCTTTTAGTTGGTTTTTAAATTATATAAATTTTAAAAATGAATAAATAAATAAATTTATAAATTTATCTGTAAATGCTATTAGTCTCTAACCCTCACCAAAGAAAAATTGATTTTGGTGGTAGTCCTTTAAAAACATATTTTTCCCCTTAGTTCCACAATTATTTCCTTTTGCTTCAGAGCAAAAGAGTCTATTGATCTTACTGAGAGAACAGAAATCCTCTATTCTTTCCCCCCTTTAAGTATCAAGTTCTGTCAAGTATCCATTAACATTTATTTTGTGTTAATAGATACTATTCCTATTCAGTCCTTTTCATAGGCTAATTTTTTAACATACTCATTTTTATTTTTGCATTAATCAGAGTGTAGATCAGTACATATTTTCTATCCACATAACCACAGTAACTTAATAACAATGTTTCCTAACAGAAAGTAACTTTTTTTTGTAAGGTATAACCTTCTATCAGCTAGAAGGATTTCTCGTCTCGTCCTTTCTGTCACCCCAATAAATCTTTTACTTCACATTTTCACTGTATCAGCATCTCATTTTAGTGTTTTCAAAATAGTTATGCATGCAGTGTTTTATGTCATATGCAAGGTTGAAATGTCAGGAATTCCATTGCTTTTGAAAGAAACTAGCAGGAAGTCTATACCAGATCCTTGCCCTTTCTGGCACTCAAACTAACTATTTAACTTTCAAAGAAAATCTTAAAAAAAAAAAATTCCCATTTTTTTAAAGATTTTATTTATTTATTTGACAGACAGAAATTACAAGTGGGCAGAGAGGCAGGCAGAGAGAGAGGGGGAGGCAGGCTCCCCGCTGAGCAGAGAGCCTGATGTGGGGCTTGATCCCAGGACCCTGAGACCATGACCTGAGCTGAAGGCAGAGGCTTAAACCACTGAGCCACCCAAGTGTCCCACCCTACTTAAAAAACCACTTTCCATTAGACCTGGACTACTAATTCTGAGCCCAGAGTCGGATCCACATGGCAGCTCAGCCAGGGAATATTTTTAGGGTACTATTATAAAAACTGTCATTTGATGACGCATCATGCTACAGTAGTGTCTTATGTTTTTTTCACATGGAACAGTTAAAGCAAATTATATTAAATTATAGAGAAGAGTTGATTTCAGGTGACAGTGTAAAGGGCTTCGATGCAGAGACACTGCATTTTAAGTTCAGAGCGAGACCCTCCTTTATATAAGAGGAAACCTATCCCGAGGAGCACAGGTTGTCGTCTATTCAACTACTGACAAACATTTTAAGTTCCAATTGTTTTGGCAAAACACTGGTATTAAGGACTGAATTATACCCCTCTGCCCAAATTCACCTGAGGAAGCACGAATCCCCAATGTGAATGCAATTGGAGATAAGATCTTTAAGGAGGAGATAATTAGGTCATCAGGGTGAGACTCTAATCTAACAGGACTGATGTCTCTAAACCAGGAGGAAGAGGCCAGGTCAGGATAAAGAGAGAAGCAACCATTTACGAGCCAGGAAGAGAGACCTCAGCAGAAATTAATCCAGATGGCACCTTGATCTGGGACTTTCAGCCCCCAGAACCGTGAGCTAATGAATTTCTGTTATTTAGGTCATATAGTCTGTGGCTTTTTGTTATGGCAATGGAGAAGACTAACACAATCGAACTCACTTTCTATTTTGGAAACTATCACATAGGTCACACGTTTTTAATGGCCACATAAACGAAGGCATTTTACCAGGAAAACAGGGCTTTACTGACATACATAATTCTAGGTTCTTTTATCCATGGTAACTCCCTAGCGCCTGAAAAGAACTTTGTGATATTCACATAAAAAGTCATAAGCCTGCCCTTTTTCACAGATGATTAAAAGGATGAATCTACCTAAGCATGTCTATCACAGAAGTTTTAATCATGGCCATTCTTACCTACAAAGTATGTTACTGAAAAGCATTATATCTAGTTGCATGCAGTCCCTAGAGGTATAGATATCTGCTGTGTGTGTGTGTGTGTGAGAGAGAGAGAGAGACAGAGAATCAGATAATTATAAAAACTAAATCTTATATACATGTTTTGTGGTGGGAGAAGAAAGAGGGATTTTATCTATTTGCCTTAGAAGTAGCCCCTCTCTATCTTGAGAATATAAAAAGTACAGATATAAGCAGTATGAGAGAAAAGGAATAATGACCCAAGACGGCCAGGTAGTTGGAGCTGTGACACCTGTATTTCTTGGTGTTTGATATGCATTTCTTATAAAGACAGAAAGTAAGTTGTGTATGCTGTGGACGGAATGCACAAGGGTACTGATCTGAAAAATAATCTGGTGTATTGCCTCTAAAGCAGTGATGCGAACAAGAAAGAAATAAAAGGCTGTGAGCACTTACATATTTCTTCTCATGTGCATCAAAAAGCTAAAAGAGCAATAAAAGGAGATGATTCAGACCTATTTATACATCCGGTGTTTTTTTTTTTTTCCACCTTTAACAGAAAAGAGTTCTAAAATCGCCCACTTATATTTATCTTCTAGATACTACAACTCATTAGTGATTAAATAATTGCAAATATATCTTTAAAGTCGTAGTTATCTTTGTCACAGAGGGTTCAGTTTAGAACAATTATATAGAAATGACACCCATAAATCTGTGCTAATACAATTCAGTAGAAAGTAGAATTTAGTGTGCAAGGGTTCCCCATGGGTCCTATCTAAGATTTACTGGTGTATTAAAATATCAAAAAGGCCTTGCCATACAAAATCTCTAAAGTACATGTGAATTGTAGCATTAAAAACAAACAAACAAAAAGACAAAAGAAAACAAAACCTCAAACAGGAGGACAGTGGTACTTGGGGAGGACTTCTGTGATACTGCATAGGGCTATGTGGATGCAGCACACGGCTCCGTGCCTGTGATCTGGTCCCGTGAAGGGTGCCAGACACCTTTCGCCAAAATACACAAATATGATCAATCATATGAACATTAATGCATGTAATCAAACTCACTAGTATAAATGTAGGTATGAGACAGAAGGTATGATAAGGGATATAAATACTGTTGTTTTGGAAAAAATGTTCTCTTTATATAGATAGATTCAAATGAAAAGCCACATCACAATCAGAAGATGGCCCAATGAGTTTCAATAAACATCAAAGAAGGGAGAACAGAGTGAATTTTATGAATGTCTCCTATCCTTGTAGTATGCTCATCTCACGTATCTCTACGAACTGTTGGTGCATGCTCTTTGTCTGGGGGCACTAGTGACGTGCTGACAAATTAAAACTCTCTAAAGAATAACCTCCAGGCTCCTCCTCCATGAACATGTTTCTTTTTTTTTATTATTTTATTTTTTTTTAAATATTTTATTTATTTATTTGACACAGAGATCACAAGTAGGCAGAGAGGCAGGCAGAGAGAGAGGGGGAAGCAGGCTCCCTGCTGAGCAGAGAGCCGGATGCGGGGCTGGATCCCAGGACCCTGAGATCATGACCTGAGCCGGAGGCAGAGGCTTTAACCCACTGAGCCACCCAGGCGCCCCAACATGTTTCTTTTTTTTTCCCACGTCCTTCAAACATCAGTAGACAAACGATCTGCCCTGAATGCCACAGGTTACCCACTGTGCACCCTTTCCCGCATTCGCACTGGGATTCCCTGTCTGAACTCTGGAGTTGCTTAGGAACCCTCCCCTACACCGCAGAGGGACGTGTTCAGGGTGGCTGACTGCAGACCCAACTCCAACAGGACCTGGCTTTGCTCTCAGTATATCATCTCACCTATTGCCAGGGATTTCTTCAAACATGTCTATGTTATTAGCTCTGGCTTATGAAATGCGCAGTGAAGTAGGCTGAGTCACTTCTGGCAAAGCTTCTTCTCTCCTAAGGGGAAGCCACAAGAGAAGCGCTGCTTCTCGCTGAGTACTACGGAATCCGGGTATCGCAGGTAGAACAGCTACAGCTATTGTTTTAGAAGCCATCTTCTGTTTACTCCACTAAGGAGAGAGCCTATATTGATCGTAACAAACAGATAACATAACCTGGACTGTTGATGGCATCATTCATCTGTTTCGTCTAACAATGCTACATTTGAATACCCAAACACATGAGACAAAAACTGGTCCTTAACTGTGAGCCAGGTTAAAGCTGTATTGATATTGCTACTAAAAACACTTTTTAAGGAGTAGAAAGTTATAAAATATTCTCAGGGCATCTCTCTTTCACATTTCCTTGCTTGTTTCTACTTAAGGAGGAGAAATGTAGCTCAGATTCCTCCTTTCCCTTCGGAAACTCTTCTTTCTTCCCCATTATGAGATTTTCTTTAGGGTTTAGCCTGTAACCTATTAACGTTTCCTGCACCCACTCTTTCTATAGTTGACCTGATTAGAGCCCATGGGTTTAATTCTATCTGTAAGCCCCAAACTTCCAGATTTCTTACTCCGACCAGACCTCTCTAGAGGCTCCTGACTCCCATAACCAACTTCCCAGTTGACACATCCAATTCCTATGTCTGATGGTCATCTCAAAGGGATCATATTTATATTTATATAAGTTTATATATATTTATATTTAAGATTTTATTTATTTATTTGAGAGAAATAGACAGTATGAGCAAGGGGGAGGAGCAGAGGGAGAAGGAGAGAGACTTTCAAGCAGGTTCCATGCTGAGCACAGAGCCTGATGTGGGGCTCAATCCCATGACCCTGAGATCATGATCTGAGCTGAAACCAGGAGTGATAGGCTTAATCAATTAGGCCACCGTGTTGCCCCATATACAATATATCTAACATTATTCTCTAAGTTCTCCCCCAAATGTTCCTTATTAGTGACAACCTCCTTGATCTATAATCCATAAATATCAGTATCTCCAAATATAACCTGAGATGTCCTAATGTTCTTCAAATCCATAATCTTGAAACACTACAGTCTTTGTCTTAAGCACCATCATCTTATCGCCCATTCTGGAGCAATGCAGTTTTTAAAAACCAAACCAGATCAGATTGTTACTTTCCAGCTTAAAATTTTCAATGACTTCTCATTGTTCTCAAATAAAATTGAAGTTTTTACAGTATCATAGAAAATCCTACCTAAGCTGACTTTGCCTCTGTCTCTGACTTCAACGAAAGCTACATTCATCCTCCCTAAGTAAAATCCAGCCACTCTGGATTTGCTCTAGATTTTTAATATCTTTCATGTCCCAAAGCCTTGCTGTTTTTGTCAGTTCTCTATAAATCTAGGAAAACCCCTTTACTTATAGATCTTACCTTATTTTTCATTTCAATTTGAATTTAAACATTGTCTTCTGAAAAGGTTTTCACTCACTACCCAACCTAAGACAGGATCTGTCTCCAGTACTCTCTACAACATCACTCATACAAATTCACAAAATCCTTCAAATGTTAGAGGTTACCAGTCAAATGTTTTGTTTTTAGTGGAGGCTTGATGGGATGTGCTGTTTAAAATATCAACTCCCTCACTAAATTCCCTTCTTTCCTAAAGTCTCCCTGTTTTATTTGTTGCCGTTTATTACTGAGGTCTGATCAAACATTCATTGCTTGTTCACTGTGAACCTTCTCTTTAGGGCTAGATTATGTTTTTCTTTGTTCACTGTTGTATTACCACTGTCTGAGGGTGTCAAAACATAACAAGTGGTCGATAAGTATTTTCAGGTAAATGAATAAAATCCTTGTTTTACTCATAGTACTTGACACTCTTTGAAATATTTTTGGACTTCTTCCTTCTAGAATACAAACTGTTGGAGAACAAGGAATCGGTTTGTCTAGATCATTGTAGCATCTTCAGTCTAAAGACCATGGTCTGACACAAAACAAGTATCATGAATATAGGCATGCATGAATAATTAATTTCTTTGATCGTGATTTAACCATGGAGGCTTGCTTTTGCTCAGCATTTCTTAGGTTCTTTAGAGTTTCTTTCTTTCTTTCTTTCTTTCTTTCTTTCTTTCTTTCTTTCTTTCTTTCTCTCTTTCTTTCTTTCTTTCATTCTTTTTAAGATTTTATTTATTTATTTGACAGAAAGAGAGAGAGATCATAAGTAGGCAGAGAGGCAGGTGGGCCGGGGAGGGAGGGGAAGCAGGCTCCCCACGGAGCAGAGAGTCCAATGTGGGGCTGGATCCCAGGACCCTGAGACCATGACCTGAGCTGAAGGCAGAGGCTTAGCCACTGAGCCACCCAGGTGCCCCTAGAGTTTCTTTTAGGAGGGTTTTTATCCCCCATTCTTCCTTGGTAATGTAATAAAATATCATGGTGAAGTACATGTTCTGGAGCTAGAAGATGTGTCCTTGAATCCTGCCTCTTCCACTAACTCTGTGATCTGTGGAAAGTTATTTAATTATTATAGTCCTCAATTTCCCCATACAATTAAGGATAATAATAACAATTGATGAGTTATCATTAGACTGTGCAAGCACACACGGACTTCCCAAGGTATGTTGAATATATTTTATTAGTCATATATTTTATCCAGCCTAAGGCCTACACCCACTGACAATGGCAAGAGAGGTATTGAGGAAGTTCAGGCTCCTTTACCCATATATTGATAGGAACAACAAGGCAAATTCTGGCAATCTCCCACCACCTGGATTGCAATTTCTGCCTGGTTGAGTTGGTCGAGTTGGTCAAGTTCCACCACTACTCACCCTCCTCCTTCTCCTTCTGGTGTTTCTTCTTTTCTTTGTACCCAGAAGGACTAAATGGTGCAACGGCCTAAGAATTCTTCCTCTCTCATGATCAATCAATCTCTCTTTCTCCCAAAGATCTGTTTGGACTTCTCACATAACTGGTGAGACTATGATACCTTCCCGTATATGAAGACGGGCTATGGAGTGAGAAAACATTTTTCTTTTCCCTCTGGCTTGGTCCTTCTTCCCAATCCAGCGTATCAAAGCTCTTCATCCTGCAGATCAGGGCACAAGCTTGATAACAGTAAAAAGCAGCTTTTACTTTTCTTTTTCTAATTATTTTGCTGTATATATATATATTCCTTGTAGAAATCTTTGGAGCAGTTTAAACCTCATTGGGGCTGGGTTAAGGGACTCCTGATCCCTTGACATAGTATTATCCAATCGTGCTCCAAACTTCACCATCCTTCCCCTAAAACCTTAGTACTTCCTGTTGCAGTAAGAATAAACAACTTTGTTATATGTATAAACTTTTTTTTCCCAACGATCTTTTTCCTTCACATTCCCCCTTCCCCAATTCAACCCCACTTGCCAAAGAATGAAGATGAATTTTACCGTATCTCTCCGATCTATTCTTTCACTCCTTTGCTCAGGAATTTTCATTAGCTTCCCATTTCTTATAGGATAACCTCTCACATCTTTGCCGTTTAAAACCACATATCTATGGACACTGTAATCCTTACTAACATTCCAGTTTTTCTCTCCTCAGACTGTGTTCAAGCACCTGTGTTACAGTCAAAGGGATCTTTCTGCTTCAGACCGAGACACACTGCGCTGTTACATATCTTTGGATAATCTTTTCCCCACCTTGGATACCACATTATCCTTATCTATCTAAACTCCCAGCTGGAAATACCATCCCTCCCCTTCTGAGCCGTACAGCCTTGCATGAGATCTCTTTTCTCCGAATTTGATTTGTACGAACATCCTACAGCATCTGTATATTATCCCATGATAATGGTTCTTCACTGGAGTTTTGTGACTTCTTGTTAGAAGAAAACTATTTTGAAATGTTATTTTATGGGGCGCCTGGGTGGCTCAGTCATTGAGCATCTCCCTTCAGCTCAGGTCATGATCTCAGGGTCCTAGGTCTGAGTCCCACTTCGGGCTCCCTGCTCAGTGGTGGGCCTGCTTCTCCCTCTCCCACTCCCCCTGCTTATATTCCCTCTCTCACTGTCTCTCTCTCTCTCTCTGTAAAATAAATAAATAAAATCCTTAAAAAATAAATAATAAAATGTTATTTTTACAATACTTAGCACCTTTTTCTCCTGAAAGAGTAGGTACTCAAAATTAATTATTGACAGAGTGAGTGTCTAAGTGAAAAGTTAAATTAAGCCCTTGTAACTGTGAAACATGAGGCCAAATGAGAAGTGTTATCCCCAAAATGACAGTCAAAGCTAAGAAAAATGCGGCAAAAATGTTTTACTATTCTCTGAATTCTTTGAGCCTTGTCTTAACTTCTTCCCCTCCATGGGGTTAATCTGGTATTCTTGGTGTACATCAGTGAGTCAAAATAAAATAGCATATATATATATGATATTTATGATATACATATATGTTATATATATGATATATTATATTTATATATATGATATTTATGATATATACATGCATACATACATACACACAAATATATATAAAGAGAAATGATAGGACTAAGATCATAGAAAAGACAATGATACTTTAAGAAAGCATCATTTTCATAAGAAAAGTTGAAAATGATTTTCTATCCTAAATGTCCCCTTGTTTTTGCAGTGGTTCTCTGTGAAGAAAATACAAATAACCTCAATGCTATAATGTGCATATGCTGTTTTTATTAAGATTCATGGACAAATAGTTAAGGTTAATAGAGCAGACATATTCTGGAGTGGCTGTTCAGCACGATATACCCTCCTTTTCCTTGCGAACTGTCGTCACACCGAGAAGAGGTATAGAGTAGATTCTCAAAATTGTTTCTTTATGCCATGTGCTCTCCACATCACTGATGTGGGTTTTAATTTTTGGTATTTAAAATTTCTCCACTAGAAATTTGACAGTATTTTTCATTTCTTTTCTGTCTCTCTCTCTCTCTCTCTCTCTTTCTCTTTTTATGATGTATTTATTTATTTTAGAGAGCAAACCCAAGCAGGAGGGGCAGAGGGAGAAAGAATCTGAAACAAACTCCATGATCAGTGTGGAACCCAACAGGGGGCTGGATCTCATTAACCTGAGATCACAGCCTGAGCCAAAAACAAGAGTCAGGGGCGCCTGGGTGGCTCAGGTGGTTGGGCGTCTGACTTTAACTCTGGTTGGGATCCCGGGGTCCTGGGATCGCACCCTCCTCGGGCTCCCGGCTCAGTGGGGAGCCTGTTTCTCCCACTCTGTCTGCCACTCTCTCTGCTCTCACACTCACTCTCTCTCTCTCTCAAATAAATAAATAAAATCTTAAAAACACAAAATAAGTGTCAAAGGCTTAACCAACTGTGCCACCCAGGTGCCCTACATTTTTTATCATTAGATTCCAATAATGTTGGAACTGAGGATTTCTAAACTTGGAAACTCTTTGGTCATCTTCTGCTAGGTATATGGAAAGGTAGTGAAAGCAGCAGAAAGAGAAGCTGCTGAAAGAGAATGTTAACGATGATATGCAAAGAAAGGGGAAGAGTAATGTTGGGCTACAGAGGGCTACTGCCCTTGGAGACTGGGAAATGGCCCTATGTACTTGTAATAAAATCCATTTGCTTAATCCAGCTCAAGTTATTTTCTGCTATTTGCAGTCAAAAGTGTTTTCAACTAAGGCAGAGCTACTTTGAAATACCCCTTAGGAAAATCACATAAATTATTAGGATTATATAACTAAAGTTCCAAAGGTCCAGCAAGAAATTCACAGGCCAGAAACAGGGAAGGCATAAATCTTACTTTAAGCCTGGACTTTGTACAACTACTATTAGTACATATGGCAACTTAAAAACAACAAGTTAGAATATTTACAATTTTTAGTAATAGAAAATTCAGAATTACCTAAACTGATAGAGACTATATTTAGCATCCTTGAGCAAGTTACAAATAATATTTTATCATTAATGATAAGGTTGTCAATATCTTTTACGTTCTTCAGAGTTTTTTCAGATTGCAAATATTTTAAGGTAGATGTTGAATTTGCATTATCAGATGAGTGATATATATTGTGGTTTCACATTTTGGAGAGCTTAATTTTCTTATTAATTCATTATAGTTTTCTTCTGTCTCACATATTGCAGTTTGGGTTCACAAAACTTCATTTTCTTTAAACCATGTATCAACCATATAACGTTAGAAATAAAGATAGGTTGTAGGTTGTCTCCTTGGTTTATACAAAAAAAATCTAATTCAATAAATTATTAATCCTTGTGTACAGCATGGATCTACCTAACTTTATGCATACTGTACGTACATATAATATTATAATATATTATATATATATAGTGTGTGTGTATCCTTTACATCACTTCTCTGAGGCAGTAATTTATATTTCTCCAAAATACAGGAGGAATTGAGATGCAGAAAGTTTAAAAATATTTGCTCAAGGCTACAAAGTCAATGAGTGGTTGAGCAGCAAAGATATTAACAAGGTCAGTAAAACATAGTGCTTTTCTATAACAAATCCAAAATCATGTCACCTAGCTCTCAGCTTCAGATTCTATAAGAAATTGATAACTATATAAACTCTCTAGCTTCCATTTCACGATACAGATTCAAAGCAATCTTCTTGGAGGAAAAAAGGGTTACATTAAAAAATACACACACACAGGGGCGCCTGTGTGGCTCAGTGGTTTAAGCCTCTGCCTTCGGCTCAGGTCATGATCTCAGGGTCCTGGGATCGAGCCCCGCATCAGGGTCTCTGCTCAGCAGGGAGCCTGCTTCCCCCCGCCCCCCCCCCACCCCGGCCTGCCTCTCTGCCTAGCTCTGATTTCTCTCTGTCAAATAAATAAAATCTTTAAAAAAAAAAAAATACACACACACACACACACACACAGTAACACATATAAATATTTCTCAATTTGTGTAACTCAAAATGGGAATTATTAAAACACTTTTAATATTGAAGTATTTGGGGAAGGAAAAAATAGAGGGTGCTCCTTAAATTCAATAAATGGCACAGCTGAAAAAATAAGGCTATGTATGCCACCAAGGGAGATGATAATTACTTTTTTTTCTTTTTAATATGCACAGAGGCATAAAGAAATATAACGAAATGGAAAAAAGTAAACATTACCACATTGTTTGGTATTTAATCATTACTTTTATGTGTTTGCTAATGAGACTAAAACTGATGAAAATTTCTTCAGCATTATTTTTTTTCCTATCCTAATGGTATACTTTATCAAAATGCTATAATAAGGTGAATGGAAAGGTATTTTCATACATTATGGTTTACTTACATTTTTCTTTGAATAATTGTCATAAAACCTGATATGACATGTGTTATTTATGTCATTTAATTTTGGAGAGATTTCAGATAGCTGGAAATGTCTGCTGCAAAATTGGCAACTCAAAGCTTTAAATGTGCTTTGGGCAAAAGAAACTTCTTTTGAGATAAAGTATAGTTGGCTCATGCTGCTTAGTTCTAAAGCATTAACTAAATTAGTAGGTTTTCACTGGCAGATACAGATGCCCAACCCATTTAACTTCTACATATTTTATGTCTTTTAAAGTATGTATACATAGGGTGTTCTTAAGTTTTTCTATTAATAATTAAAGGGCTTTAACTTATAATTATTCCCTAAGCTATCTTCAATAAAAAGAACATGTATGTTTATATTTTTTCAGTTTTAGTATTTAAAATATATACTCTGATTTTAATACTTTATCACTTATATTCCATATTATGAGAGTAACAGAGTCATTACAGAACATATACACAAACTAAAAAGTTCAAGGAATGGAAGCAAATCTTATATAACAAATAGTATTATTATAAACAATATAAAATGTTTAAAAATTTATTTATTTGAGAGAGAGACAAAGAGTGAGAAAGCATTAGCACAAGAAGCAGAGGGAGAGGTAGAGAGAGTCCCAAGCAGAGACTTTGCACAGAGCGTGGAGCCCTACATGGGGCTTGATCTCACAACACTGAAATCATGACCTGAGCTGAAATCAAGAGTCAGATGCTTAACCGACTGTCCCACCTAGGCACCCCAACAATACAAATGTTTTATGCCTTATTCATTTTTATATGCCTCATTTTCTTCAGCTTTGTCTTCCAAATCCCATTTAATATTTCAGTTTTTCATTTAATATAAATTCTCTCATGCATAAAAATGTTATATATCTCAATTAGAGAGTATATAAGGTTCAACTATTTTAATGCTTCATAGTTTATTTAGTTAGTCCTTCATCCATGGAAAAATACTTGTTTGAATATATTGCTACTATAAACACTGCTACAATGAGAATCTCTGCATATAAATTTTCATTACATTAATGTTCTATCATTGAATTATTGAGCCAAAAGTTATTGGCATTTTAATTGCTGTTCATAGGCATCAAACCCAGAGAAACCAAGGTTTTAATTTCTTTAAAATATGTGGTCTCATTATATCCCTGGAGAATAGTGGTTTTTACCACTATTCTGAAAAGGGGAAAAAAATCCCGTTTTAATATCCCATTAGTGTCTAGAAAACAAAATGAATTTGCACAAGAACAAGACAGGCTTATTTCAAGAATATCTCTTAGATCCAAGTATCCAAGTGTAGAAAGTCTTCTCTCTAACCACAATATTTTTCTTCAGTAGTATCCCATTTGCACCTACCACACATCTGGACCCTCATTTTGAATGCACCAGTGTGAATTGGCCTTAATACAACCTAATCACACCCACTTATATTATACAGCAGAGTCACTGACAAAGACACAACATTAAACCTATTAAATATGCATAAATCCCTTCAACTAAAACTCTGAAATATCATATTCATGTTGAACATACAAATTGTTAATATTCCTTAACTGTGCTGATGTAATTTTAGTGCAAATTAAATTCTTTATATTTTTTTCTGAAATTTCACTGTGCAATACTAATAGGAAAGAAACATCTCTACTGAAATGATAGTTAACTTTTAACTATGATTACACCCTTATTTCCACATTTACCATGTCCTCCAGTGTCACTTTTTAGCCATTTTTTTATACCATCCCCCATCTATAGTCTAGACACTAAGTTCATTGAAGAAACGATGCATTGATATTTTGTACCATCAATGTCATTCTTGAAATAGAAACAATCAAACATCATCAACAAAAGCACCATCACATTAAGCTACCCTTCCAAAAAAAAATTATTGTTTTGTGAGGAAATTTATCCTTTTTGAAAATTTCATTGAAAAGAATTGGTTTCTCCATTATGACATGTAAAATATTTTGTTTATTTACTCTAGGCTCAATCTGAAATGTGATGCACCTATCCTTTCTAAAATGAAAATCCAGAACATTTGCTTTAATTTTATATCTTCTGCTGCCTCCTATTTCATGTTAGAGCTTGATTTTATAAGTTTATTTTGGGGGTTAACTTTACATTGTAAAAGTATGGCAGATACTAAGACAAACAGTCTCAAAAAAACTTACGTACATTCAGGGAAACTGCTGTTATTGGGAAAATAATCTAGTCTTTCTCCAATTATTAGTCAGTGCTATAACACTGATACAATAAAGCCAATCTACTCTCAACAGAATGACTGGGAGGTCAGTGTAGAATTATTCTGAGGTAGCAATGTTAGATGTGTTCACAACTAGTCTCTTGTAAACAAACACATCTGAGAGAGCAATAACAAAATGTGCTATTTATTCCAACTGAAAATATGATCAAGGTCTATTCTCTCACTTTGTTATTCATGTAGATTCACACAATATTTCGCTTATGAAACTGATACATATGTACAATTCATTGCACAACAGGGGCCATGGTGAGTAAGGGAGAAACACAGTTAACTCTGATACACACAGCCCTTGCCTTCTTTTTTTTTTTTAATTTTTAATTTTTTATTAACGTATAACGTATTATTAGTTTTCCTTCTCAACATTCACTCAAAGCAAACATGTGCACACTGATGCGCACACACATGTAAATGTGCATTAACTGCTGTTCCTAGATCCCTTCAGTTGTGCTGAGAAATTATAGTTGTGATTTGATCATGTAAATGTTTCTTTTAAGAAAGTATTGGCCGCAATGAGGTTGAAGAAATGAGTTACCTTACATCACGAGTCTTGTATCATAAGTCATACCATATGGAAGGCACTCAACACAATGGAGCAGCCCAGGTTCCTGGCAATTCTGAACTAAAATACTTACTCTACTGGATTGCTTAAACCTAGACTGTTACATGAAAAAGAAATAATATTCCATCTAATTTACATTACATTGGGTCTGCTTCATTGTCAGGTTTCTTTCCTAATCAGTATAGAACTCAAATTCTTTTAAAAAATGCAGAATGTCTACCTCAGAAGCCCTCAAGCTCCTAGTTTTGAGAAGTTAGTATGTTTCATACTAAATATATTCTGCATTTGAGTAAAGAGAAATAAAATACATTTAGGTTTATTTAAAGCAAGGGTTGACTTTCCAAACATTTTTTATTCTTCACAAGGAATAAAATTATCTTTCCACACATGTGCTGTTCAGAATCTAACACAGGAAAAAGGACACTGTCAGCCAGAGGAGCTAAAATGGTAAAGGCTGTGGACAACTGAACCACACGAAGGCTTTTGGAATAAGATTTCTACTTTGGATCAATGAGTTGTTTTTTTGTGAAATTCCTTCCTAATGTTATTTATCTCAACCTTTGGGGGGGTTCGGGTTCTCACCTAATATACACAGTGTAATAACAGCCTTTTCTGACTTCAGGTGCAGTTGAACATTAAAAATTTGAAAAAGAGGAAACACAAGAGTGGTATAGGCAATCCACACCTTCCCATACAGAACAGAATTTCTAAATTCTACTTCATAACTAACTGGTCTTTTTGTCTTTCTAGTTGACAACCTTAATGAAGAGGACATGATACTTGGGGTTGGAAAAGTTATGCCTATTTGGATTCTGCTCTTAACTTCATAACAAAATAAGACACACAATCCAAAACCAGGTTTGTGATAACCTCACAGGATTGTTGTGAGGTTAAAATTTATATGGGTGATGGACATTGGGGAGGGTATGTGCTATGGTGAGTGTTGTGAATTGTGTAAGGCAGATGATTCACAGATCTGTACCCCTGAAACAAATAATACATTATATGTTAATAAAAAAAAATTGAAAGTTACTGGTACAATTCAAAAATGAATAACCCATCAAAAAGTGGAAATATTATTTTTTTCTTTTATTTTAAAGATTTTATTTATTTGTTTGATACAGAGTTTTTGAGACAGCACAGGGAGAGCAGCAGGGGGAGAGGCAGAAGCAAGCACCTCAATGAACAGGGAGCCCAGCACAGGGCTCAATACCGGGACCCTGGGATCAAGACCTGAGCCTAAAGCAGACACTTAACTGAGCCATCCAAGTGCCCATATTTATTTGTTATTATTAGTATTTCTTTAATATCTATTTGGTCACTGTGCATGAATGTCTTGTGTCAATTAGGCTCTTATCACACAGAATTAAGGGTTTTAATTTTAAACTGTTTGCTTATCCATTAGGGCATCAAACAAGCGAAACCCTATGATAATTGACTTTCTCTGCTTGACATATTTCACTCAGCATAATCTCTTCCAGTCCCAACCATGTTGATACAAATGTTGGGTATTCATCCTTTCTGATGGAGGAAAAATACTCCATAGTATATATGGACCACATCTTCCTTATCCATTCATCCACTGAAGGGCATCTTGGTTCTTTCCACAGTTTGATGACTGTGGTCATTGCTGCTATGAACATCGGGGTACATATGGCCCTTCTTTTCACTACATCTGTATCTTTGGGGTAAATACCCAGTCGTGCAATTGCAGGGTCATAGGGAAGCTCTATTTTTAATTTCTTAAGGAATCTCCACACTGTTTTCCAAAGTGGCGGCACCAACTTGGATTCCCACCAACAGGGTAACAGGGTTCCCCTTTCTCCACATCCTCTCCAACACATGTTGTTTACTGTCTTGTTAGTTTCTGCCATTCTAACTGGTGAAGGTGGTATCTCAATGTGGTTTTGATTTGAATCTCCCTGATGGCTAGTGATGATGAACATTTTTTCATGTGTCTGTTAGCCATTTGTATGTCTTCATTGGAGAAGTGTCTGTTCATGTCTTCTGCCCATTTTTTGACATGATTATGTGTTTTGTGTTTGTTGAGTTTGAGGAGTTCTTTATAGATCCTGGATATCAGCTCTTTGTCTGTATGGTCATTTGTGAATATCTTCTCCCATTCCATGGGTTGCCTCTTTGTTTTGTTGACTGTTTCCTTTGCTATGCAGAAGCTTTTGATCTTGATGGAGTCCCCAAAATTCATTTTTGTTTCCTTAAGCATCAAACTCTTGATTTTGGCTCAGGACATGATCTCAGAGTCATGAGCTCAAGCCCTGCATCAGGCTCTGTGCTGGGCCTGAAGCCTGCTAAAAATTCTCTCTTTCCCTCTTCCTCTGCCCCTCCCAGCTCCCCTTCTCTAAAGAAGAAGAAGAAGAAGAAGAAGAAGAAGAAGAAGAAGAAGAGGAGGAAAAAGAAAGAAGAAAAAAAAGGTGATGTCAAACCCTTATGTCTAAAATGTCATATATCCATTTGCCCTGATTAAAAATTCATTTGATTAGAGTTGCATACTTATTTTTTTCCTTTTAATGTTATTAAAAATATAAAATGCATTTTACAAGTTTCTCAGGATCAAAACTCCATTTTTTTTTTTTTTTGCCTTTGTTTTAGCCAGCAAAAGACCTTTAGGCAAATAATCTAAATGATCCTGGACCATGTGATACAATAACGTGGTGAAAATTTCCATGGTTCTGTTCTCACCTCTGTTTACATTCCTCCCCTTTTATAATCACCATGGTATAAAAATCAGTAATCAGTTTTTGATGGCTTCCTTTGTAGCAGACACTGCTCTAAAAGTTTTTAACATATATATTATTTTAATCCTTATAATAACTCTATGAAGTACACATTAAAGATCCTTTTCTATAGATGGGGACATTAAGAAATAAATGATGTTATGTTTTCAATGTCACAATGTTAGTAAGAAGTGGAACTAGGATTTGTAAAAAAGAAACTGTAACTCTCCAGAAATCATTTTCCCAGCAGGTAAGTAATATAATATCTCCTCTATATTACACAGACCCGTGGAAGGAATGGATATTGTAGAATATAAAAAACATTCGGAACTCCATATATAAGCTCCCTTTAAAATGCTATTAAATTCAACTCAATAATTTATAATCTTCTTTAATGAGCTTCATGATTGTGCCTTGGGTTGTCTACAGCAGGACTCTGTGCTCCTTTGGTTCATATTAGAGCAGAATAGTTCTGATCCCCAACACTGGATCCAAATGCCTGCTCCGTAACTTACTCATCATATGACCTTTAGTCCCCTTGCCTTGCTTTCCTCATATGTAAGATGATGATAATAACAGACACGTCTCACAGTCACGTGATACTGAGTTGACATATGGAAAGTGCTTGGAAAAAAATGCCTACCATACAATAGCCACTCCGTAAGAATTTTCAATTAATCATATGTTAGGGATATGTGAATAAGATTGTAGCTATATCATGATAGGTAGGTTGATAGGTAGGTAGATAGATCAATTGATAGATAGACTGATGGACAGGCAGAAGATGAAAAGGGGTGTGTATATATGTATGCACATGTGCTATCAGACATACTATTTCAATTTATTACTTAGTCATCCAGCAACCTCCTACTACTTTTTATGTAACCCAGAAGTCATAATATGTATCCTAACCTTTAAAACCCCAATTCTAGGGGCACCTGTGCGGCTCAGTAGGTTAAGCCTCTACCTTCGGCTTAGGTCATGATCTCAGGGTCCTGGGATCAAGCCCCACATCAGGCTCTCTCCTTGGCATGGAGCCTGCTTTCCCCTCGCTCTTTGCCTGCCTCTCTGCCTACTTGTGATCTCTCTGTCAAATAAAATAAATAAAATCTTAAAAAAAAAAAAAAAACAATTCTACACATCTCGTTGCTTTGGCAATTCTAATGCCATGACCAGCATATGTTCAAGTTTGGAAGTATACAATCTTCTCATCCTCATGTGTGACCCTAAGTCAGTATTCTTACCTATTAATTCAATGCTGGGACCAACGTACCTTATTGCTGTTGTCCTGTTCCACCTCATTTGCCCCATTCTCCCATTCTAATTTGTCATGGAATAAAATTCAATCCTTCTCCTTCAACAACCCAAACGCCTCACTAACAATTTATCACATTATATTACACATGGCAATTTCTAAAATGCCCTGATCCCATCTTCCAGCTAGAGATATAGCATTCATACAGTAGTTGGTTTTCCTTTCTGCTGCTCTCCCAGCCTCTAGACTTTCTTCTGTTCTAACGCAGAGCCGTTCACACTCCTGATTCTAACTAGGCCATCGGTTGACCCATGTCCTCAGAGACTAAGCTTTCTTGCCAAGAGATTCATTAATGTACTTGCTGAGCAGGGTAGCTTCAGCCTGGTGGAAGAGTTCGGCACTGGCTGGCAGGAAAGAGTGTATCATAGGAAGAGGATATCTTCACACAGGGAAAGAATATCTCTCCTCATTTGATTATGAGCCCTTTCCACATATTACTGGTATACAGCTGCTATACTGATATATTTCTGAATAAAATGAGCATGAAATGCACTCTGTTATCTGATGACAGATCATGAGGAGCCCATTTAGACCTTTTTGGTAAATATGGTTAGGAAAGAAGAAGAAGAAGAGGAGGAAGAAAAAAAGCAATAATAATAATAATAATGTTAACTTAAAGCTGGGATATTTCATAAACTTTTAAATGACCCTGCCCTAGTGAAGAACTCATTACCACCACACCATACATTTAACAGCTAATTGATCCCAATAGGCCCACCTAGTATTGCAATAATATTTTAAATCAGATGCTCTCTGGTAATCATATTGAGATCCATTTATTTCAGGAAACCTGTTCCAAAAAAGGACTCAGACCAAAATAATTTCTTTTCTGCACTATTTGCAATCAAACTCTTAGGAATCAACGCATGGAATTTTTTGAGTACTTGAACAGATTCAAAGTGCATTTTGAGGTGGAATGCTGGTCCTAACCACTAGCGCTTGGGAAGTCTATCCCATGTATGTGAGAAGTGAATTTCTGTTTGGGCAAAGTACAAGTGATGTTTCCAAACTTGCAGTTGCTAGAACATTAGCTTTGCCATCCAGTACATGTGTTATCCAGAGCATTGTGTTCCTCCTCAGTTATCAGCACAGACACTCCCGGTTTTTCAAAAATTAAGCCTTAAAATCACAGTATTACTTCAGACATTGGATATTAATCAGTGAATCTAAGAATCTTGTTAATTACCTTTTCAGTTTCTCTGAAAAATAATTGGATGATATTACCTCAGCTGCCTAAGCATGATTTCATGAATTATAATTTGATAGCATTTATTCAGCCAACTGAAGAACAATATAGGTCGATTCCATCCAAAGAATGCATCTGCATCCCTGAGAAAAACTCATTTGAGGGTATTGGTGATCTCCCTTGTTCACGGATTCATCAGTCATTTGTGTTGAGACTGTGCCAAATCCTGTGATAGATGCCAGAGCCCATGGAAAAGGATGAGAGAGAGTACCTGTCTCTCCCAGTTCAAAACAGAGCACAGAACCTGATTCATTAAAATAGATACGACTCAGTGGACAACACTGAGACAGCTGAAGACTGGAACTGAAAACCAAAACACTATCAAAATCAGAGGGAAGAGAGGAGTGGAGGCTTTACTGATGGACAGGTGAAGAGTGGAATGCAGATGCAGGTAACTGGAATGCATGCTCTAGAAAGAAATGATGTGCAAATGTGACCCAAAACAACTGTCAAGTTTAGAAATGGGAGGTAGATTGAGTAATATGGGGGAAAAAAAATCTGTTTCCCAGAATTCATTTCTTGGAGAGGTACTATCTTGGTTTAGAATAAATATTTAGATTATTTGCTAAGGTTTGTAGGGGAGGGAGGCAAGTAGGGATTAAAATTCTATTGTTCTAAGGAGACCTTCTTGCTACAAAGCTTCATCTTGTGGCCAGGCATTTGCCGCCAGGGAACCACCTCTGCTCAGCCCATACGGTACTCTAATACTCGTCTAAGTTAGACCTTCCTGTTTAAATGCTAACATTGTTCCTGGTCATGCCTACACATGAGTATCCACATCCACCATTCCTTAGTTGGAATTTGTTTTATATGGAGGGTGTTTTCTGTCATGTGGGCTTTTCATAAATCATGCGTATGTTTAACTCACAAAAGAGCTCGAGACACGAACAATGCACTCACTTTCTGACTGCATCCTGCATTTTAAGAACGGCTATTTTAGCTAATCCATGTTTATTAGATACACATTTACTATGAAAAGTACTCAAATTCATCAAGTACTCAATTTCCACTTTCTGAGAACTGAGTATAGATCCTTAGAAAGTAATATAAATACCCCATAATACAATGTAGATTAGAGGAAGCTATATTGTGCTTTGTCCTGAAAAAATTAATTGGTAAATACAAAGTTTAAAGATCATAACATTCTTGGGACATCTGGGTGGCTCCATCAATTAAGATCCAACTCTTGATTTTTGGTTCAGGTCATGATCTCTGGGTTGTAAGGTCGAGCCCCACAACCAGCTCCATGCTGGGCATGGATCCTGTTTAAGATTCTCTTACCCTCTCACTACCCCTTTGCATTCCCCCTTCTGAAAAAAACCCTCTCTTTCCATCCACCCACTCCCAGTCTCACCTCTACAGGTAAAGTGAGAGCTCTAGTATTTTGTGGACAGTAAGTACTTTATACAGATGTGGAGTAAAATACCCAGGAAATTCTGGTGCTTGTACTGGGAGCAGAAGAGAGATACTTATGTTGTAGGGTTTCTTGTTCAAGGAATTAAAATTAAGGTCCTTAAAAGGCATTATATGTATTAGCTTTTTTAGGTTAAATTCATGGGACATTGTGTAGTGATGAACACTGGCCCTCGATTACCAGGAGGTGATCTCTAGACTCTAGGATAGGAGTCCTGCCAGAGAGGAATGTCTTCATTTTGCTAGAACTTCGGCTGCGAGACAGTGTTAACACTGTAAATTGTGATGGGAGATTTTAAGGTGTAAAGGTACTAGCCCAAACCTTTGGGAGAGCCTGGAACGTGAAGGTCAGCCAAGAGGGCAGTGTGTGGTCCAGCTCCAGTTAAAACTCTAGACACCAAAGCCTCTGATGGGTGCTACTTCACATATTGTCATATATCATGACTGGAAAGAGGTAGAAGCTTCTATGACCCCACGGAGAGAGAGAATGACAGGAAGCTCCAAGTGTGCACCCCTTCTGGGTCCTGTCTTGTACGTCTCTACCCTCGGCTGAATACTTGTATCATTTCCCCAAATTAAGTGTAAGCATAAATATAGGTTTTTCACCAAGTTCTGTAAGTTCTTCTAGTGAAATATCCAACCTGAAGGTGGTTAGGTGGGACTCTCAAATTCATATCCAGATGATCTAAAGTGAGAGTGATCCGAAGGCCCCCAAACTTAAAGCTGGTATCAGAAGTGAGGACAGTCTCGGGGGACTGGGATCATGCAATTTCCTCTCTATGGGCCATGATTTCTGGATTTGCTTTGCCTCGTGCAGGAGGAGGCAAGGCATTACATACCTTTCTTAAGGGGTGGGATACAGGACAGGGAAAAGGAGAATATTTTATATTTCCTAAACTACTATCTTTACTCTTCCTCCTTAAAGGCTTAGCAGACTCTCTATGGTTTGAAGCAAGATTTGAGATTCTTCCCTCCCCTATTTATTGGCTCTATGACCTTGAACTTGCTACTCGATCTCTCTTAGACTTAGCTTTCATATCCTCATCCTTACAGGTGCTACATTAGCATCTATTTCAAATAATTTGGGGGAGGATTAAATGGTATAGTGCCTATCAACATACTAGTTTTAATACTTCTGTCAAGTTTAAAAAATGTGGTCTCTCATTCGGAAAAGACATCTTCTCTGATTGTGACCTTCCTTCTCCTCCTGTTACTTTGAATGGGAAGAAATAGCGACAGATTGGGAACTTTCTCCAGATGGAGAAATGGGGAAAGAGAAGCCTAAATAAGTAGTTCTTACCCAAAACATTCCTACACCTGGTACTTCTAATGGCTGTTTTTCTTGTTAAAATACAAAATGAAAATACATTATACTTAGAGATACTGTGTGCAATACTAATTTAAAAAATGTCCATCCTGTGAATAAATTTAAATTCTTAAAATATTTAAAAAATCTCATAGATGTCGCAAGTTAAATAAGGGTACCTTTAATATGTAACAGTTAAATGACTTTCTTCTGGGACAATATTATTATACAATATTTGGGGTCATAATGAAACTTGCATATATGTATATATCAATATTCCTGTGTACCATTTAAAATACACATCTACATACCCAACGCAATAACAAAATAATTGTTTCTCAGAAAATTCCAATATTCTTTCTTTAATTTCACAACTTAGCCTATACCATTACCCTAACCCAGAAAACCTTTACTCCTCTCTATCTGCAAAGGTATTTCACACTCTTTATGAGGACCCTTAATTTCAGTGCTATTTCAACCCTAAAATACAGGTTTCTTGACATTAGCGAGTCAAAAACCAAGAGACATCATATATTTAAACTGTACTTTGACGACCTCCCCCCAGCCCGCCCCATGACGGTAGCAACTCCAACATTTGTGCTTCTCCCAGCCCTCTCCAGACTTTTGACGTCAGCACTTTTTTTCTTTGTCCAATAATCTGTTCGCATGTGTATTTCCTGTAATGGGCAGCAGGCTCCTTGAGTGCTAGAGCTTCCTCTTAGAGATACTGGTTTCAGGTAATCTTCTCAGAGTCTACCCTGGCTGAAGCTAGCACAACAGCCTCATTTTCTACAACACACAAGAAACTGGGGCAATGCAGTCGGCTGGTACTTTCTCTCCCCATGTTGCTGCTGTCCCTGCACTAGAATTTGCCCCCCCGCCAAAAAAAAAAAAAAAAAAAAGAATAGAATGAAATGGAATAAAGTGAAGTAAAATAAAGTAAAATAAAATAATTATTTGTGTGCCACCACCAAAGTGGCTCTTCCATGGACAGGTTTTCAGTGGCATATGTGTGTCCTCCTTTGCCTTTTGATTATAGCCTCTCACCCTTGTAACACTATTATAATATGTATTACAGACCCCATGAGACTGGGCCATACTTATTTATCTGTTCGCTTCCTGCAACAAACACATTGCCTGGAATATAGTCAGCATGGTTCCTTTTTTTTTTTTTTTTTTAAGAATTTTTATTTATTTATTTGACACAGAGAGAACGCAAGCAGGGGAGCAGCAGATAGAGGGAGACAGAGAAGCAGGCTCCCCGCTGAGCAAGGAGCCCGATGTGGGGCTTGATCCCAAGACCCTGGGATCATGACCTGAGCCGAAGGCAGATGCTTAACCAACTGAGCCACCCAGGCACACCAGCATGGTTCTGTCTTAAGCGAATGATATGAAGCATAAAGACTTAAGAGTGTGTGGTGGCTTCATGCTCACCTTCAAGCTGGGTTCAACTCCATCCCTTGCAGAGTCATATAAAAACTGTGACAGTTTTTATCGTAAAACTGCTCTTTATTTTAGGGATGCCTGGTTGGCTTAGTCAGTTGAGTGTCTGCCTTCAGCTCAGGTCACGATCCCAGGGTCCTGGGATTGAGCCCTGTGTCAGGGCCCCCTACTCAGCAGGGAGTCGACTTCTCCCTCTGGGCATGGGGTGAACCTGCCTCTCCCTCTCCTCTCTGCTTGTCCTCTTGCTATCTCTCAAATAAATAAATATATATATATATTTTTTTTTTTTTTAAAAACCAGCTCTTAAAAAAAAAAAAAAACAGCTCTAAATAAATAAATAAATAAATAAATAAATAAACAGCTCTTTATTTTAAAGTTCATGGTCTTAATACATAAGTGAAGTCTCCTTACATGTGTACAGTTAAAATACACAAGGACTTGCCCTTATATTTTCAATTATAACTACTAAAAATAGGGCATAATGTAATATATCCTAAGCCAGGGGAGAATCAAGAGGCTGCAATCGATTTAAGTATTCACAAATTCAAGTGAAACATATAAATTTTGCAGTTAAATTAGGTAAAATAAATCCACCCAGATGTCTTGCCAAAGAGGAGTACAGAGCTGCTGTCTTTAGCTCCTTCACACATATGTCCCCTCGAAGCAGATGTATATCCATATTCACTCAGGAAATAGCGTGTGCTTGCATACCAAGTATGAAAGAAGAATGAGTGTACAGATGAAAATAACTGCTCTCTATGGGAAAACTCTTAAATTGATGCTAGATTTGCGTTTCTGCCCATATGTGTTTACGTACCTTGAGTCGTAGCTGAGCAAAGTGTATAATTCTGATGTTTCTATTCTCGTGGCATCATTCTGGCACAGAGTTATTGTAAAATATCACCCTAAACGAAGCTGAATTTCACTGGGGGCATCCCTTAAATATAGCTTGTAAACACTGAAAAGCACTTCGTGTTTGAGGGGCAATATAATTCAACATATCTTTATAATAACTCTGACGAAGATCAGAAAATATAATACTACTATAAAGAAGATAATTGCTAATTCTTTCCTCTAAAATGTTGATAAGGCTTTCATTTTATAGCTTTTTTTCTTATTACAAGCATAAGGCATGCTCACTGCAGAAAATCTCCAAAATTTGCAAAAGTACAAAAGGTAGAAAGGTGTTAAGAGAAAAGGAAAAAAAAAAAAACAAAAACCTCACATGCTTCCCACACTCCATATGTAGGTATTATACTGCATTACAAGTAGAGGATAGAAAGTCATTTTTACTGCATTATAGGTCTATGTGTTTTCCTATAAAGTGCCCACATTAATGGAAGGAAGAGAATTAATTAAAAATTTAATCTCGGCGCACCGGGGTGGCTCAGATCATGATCCCAGGGTCCTGAGATCCAGCCGGAGTCAGTCTTTCTGCACAGTGGGGAACCTGCTTCTCCCTCTCCTGCTTCCCCTGCTTGTGCACTCTCTCTCTCTCTTTCTGTCAAATAAATAAAATCTTATAAAAAAATGTTTAATTTTAAGTTGGGGTCTAGGGGGTGCCTGGATGGCTCAGTAGTTGAGCATTTGACTTTGGTTCAGGTCAGGATCTCAGGGAGCTGGGATCTAGCCCCAGGGAGGGCTCAGCTGCTCAGCGGTGGGGGGGGGGGGGGAGGAGTTTGCTTCCCCCTCCCTCTGTTCCTCTCACATACCATCTTCTCCCCAACCTCATGCTTGTGCTCTCTCTCCCCCAAACAAATAAATAAAATCTTTAAAAAAAAAACCTATAAAAAAAACAAAAAAAAAAAAAAAAAAAAAAAAAAAACTGGGCTCTAATAGTGAATTAAAACAAAACAAAACAAAACAAAACTATGAGAATCCTAAATATAAAAGAGTTTAGTCCAGGGCTAAGAGCAAAGATGTCTGTGAAGAGCCCACAGACAGGTAAGACAACAAAATACCCCTCACCCTAGACAGAGATCTACAACTTCAGGACCCTCCCTGACACCATCATTGTTCTGGAAGCCCAGTGTCTTTAAAACCTTCACTGCTGATTCTCAACTTAGAGGCATTAACTTTAAGAAAAGGTAGTTTGTTTGTCTCTCATTTTCTTTTTTAAGATTTATTTGGGTAATTACAAGTGGTAAAGGAGAAGGAGGGAAGTGATTTTAGGGATAATTTCCTTTGGCTTTTCAAAGTACAGTTTCCGGAAATGAAATCCGACAGAGAAGAAATATAATAAGCATGCACTCAGTTCATGGGCTGATGACAATAACACACAAGCATTAAACATCCCATGTTTGGGGAACATTTCTAAGCTCTTTGCATTTATTTTCTCCTCAATTCTCACAAGAGAATGATCAGTATGTGCTACTACTTTCTCCATTTTACAGCTGAGCGAACTGAGGCACAGAAATTTATGTAAATTCCATGGCATCACATAGGTAGCAACTGCCAAAGACAGACTGTGAACTCAGACACTCTGGAATTGGGGTCTGAATTCATAATCACCGAAATGGAGAGTTTAGAATTATCCACTGTTAACACATCATGTTTTCCCCCACCCCAAAATCCGTATTTTGATGTCAAAACAAATTTTTCAAAATATAATTTTATTTTTATTTATTTATTTTTTTAAGATTTTATTTATTTATTTGACAGACAGATCACAAGTAGGCAGAGAGGCAGGCAGAGAGAGAGAGAGAGAGAGGAGGAAGCAGGCTCCCTGCTGAGCAGAGAGCCCAATGCGGGACTCGATCCCAGGACCCCAAGACCATGACCTGAGCCGAAGGCAGAGGCTTAATCCACTGAGCCACTCAGGCGCCCCAAAATGTAATTTTAAATGGCTGTATGACGTTCTTTTAGAAATGTTATGGCTCACCTCATCAATCATTCCTCTTTTTTAGATTGTTTCCCTTTTCTTGCTATCGTGAATTCAGCTGTGATAATGATGCAAAAAATATCTTGTTACTGTATTAATGACTTTGAACTTAAAAAAAAATCTGTAGTTATTTTCAAATTATTTCTGATAGAATTTTACCAATTTTAGTTTCATCAGGAGCCGATGAGAAGACTCAGCTCATCACTTTCTCAGTAATATAAAATACTACCAACTTTATTTTGGTGTGTTAGGATTCAGTGATCTTTAAGGAAATTTTTAGGAGACATTTATTAACTTTTTAATTGTTTCTATGAAGTACATAGTAAGACAGAAAAGAAATTCCAGATTTGAACACAATTCTTAGCTATATGATATCACACATGAATTCATTCTGAACTTCAATTTTCTTACCACCCTAATAGGTCTATGACTTGCACCCTCCAATTCAGTGGCTTCTGGTAAAAATAAATAAATAAATACATATTATGTGAACATACTCTGTAAACTGTAAAGTGCTATCCAAACAACACTATTGGCTGTTGATACCATGAGGAACAGACAAATTAATTTTTTTACTGTGACATAGGAAACTGAAAACTGTTTATTATAACACTAAAATTAAGGTAGTTCATTCTGTTTTATCCTTGGGTCTGATCTATTCATTCTGTGTGAATTTTCTGAAGTAATATGCAAAGTCTGTAATTCCTGATTCCAAAGAAAAGGGCATTAATAGATGTATATTCTTCTCGGATCATGAGATGGATAGCAGAAGCAAAAAGTAAAGATCCATAGATTTTGGTTTTTTCACTTTTTTTTTTTTTTTTCCAGAGAGGTGGGAGGAGGGACAGAGGTAGACTGCTCAGCACAGAGCCTGACATGGGGCTCAAACTCACAACCCTGTGATCATGGCCTGAGCTGAAATCAAGAGTAGGACGCTTAACTGACTGAGCCCCCAGGGACCCCAAATTCTGATTCTCTTTTGAAGTATAGAGAGAACATCAATTGCTTATATTATTTGACTTTTGATCAGTCTGTTTTAGTACATATTTTTGTTGATTAAATATTTTTGAAAGATTTGGAAGATTCAGATTTAAACCCCTACTTATTTTTATTATTAGCTAAGGAAGAAGGTAGTGCAAGGTAGTTCATTTGGAATATAACTCATCCTGCCAGACAAGACAGCAAAATTAAAACTCTCTTTACTGCATCCATAACTTACATATTATTTTTCTGTATATATTATTTATATGACATTATTTATCTGGTCAGTACTCATTTAGATTTACCAACATATTTACCATTTCATGTCCTGTCACTGCTTTAAGTATTTGGGGAATCTAGTGTTCCTTTAAAACAATAATATAATGTTTATCTGAGTCTATGTTTATTTAAGTTTGTGTCTCCTGGTAATAAATTCCTTTTTGTTTTGTCTGAAAATGCATTTATTTTGCTTTTATCCTTAGAGGGTATTTCAGATAGGTAGATAATTTTAGGTGGTTGGGTTTTTTTTAATTTCATCCCATGGAAGATGTTCAATGGTCTTACGGCTTCTTTTGTTTCTTGTTAGAAGTCAGTTCTTTTTTTTTTTTTTTTTTTTTTTTTTAAGATTTTATTTATTTGTCAGAGAGAGAGAGAGTGAGCACAGGCAGACAGAGTGGCAGAGGGAGAAGCAGGCTCCCTGCGGAGCAAGGAACCCAATGTGGGACTCGATCCCAGGACGCTGGGATCATGACCTGAGCCGAAGGCAGCTGCTTAACCAACTGAGCCACCCAGGCGTCCCCAGAAGTCAGTTCTTAATGGTTCATCTGAATGTGGTATATCACTTTTCTTACACAGTTTTTTAGTATCTTTTGCTTTTGTTATCTGCATTTTTGAACTGTGAGTAGTAGTTGCATAGCTGTGAATTTCCTTGAACTTGTCCTGTTTAAAAGTTGAAGTTTTTGAATCTCTAAATTACTGTTTCTTTCTTATCTAATAAATCTCAGTCATGATTTCCTCATACACAGCTACTGCCCCATTTGTTTTCTCATCTCCTTATGAGATTCCAAATAAATATGTAAGTTCTTTTAATTCTACTTTCAATATACTTTATATCTTTTGATGAATTTTATCTTTTTACTCCATGTTTTTTGATACAGAGCTTCCTCACCATTAATTCTCTCTTAATCTTCCCCACCTTCCTTATAAATCTACCGATTGGATTCTTAATCTTAGTTATTGCACTTTTTTTATTTCCAGTAATTCTATTTAATACTTTTATTATTCTATTTGGCAATTCTGCTATGGACTTTTTGTATTTTCTAGCCCTCTGCAAGAGTTTTTAACCTTTTTATTTATCTTTTGAGTACAATAAGGTAGATAAAGTCTAGATGATTCTATTCATCAAGAAATTCTCTTGGTCTCTTTTGATTGTCATGTTTCTTTATGTTGTCATTCATATTGTCTTATCTTCTCGACTGCTTTATTAATTTTTACTTCAGGCTGGACATTTTATTCATAAAAATGTTTGTAGTAGTATCTTGAGGACTAACATAACATTAAATAATTCCAGAGAAGTTTTGTGTTTGCTTCTCCTGGGCATCTGCAGGCAGCAGCTTATCTGGGATCAACTTAAAGCAGGGTTTATGAACTGCAGAATTTTATTAGCATTTGGGGACAGGTAAAAATATTTGTTGTAGGAGGCTGTTCCACATACTGTAGGAGACTGGATACTTTCCTTGGTCTCTGCTCATTAGAAAGCAGTATCATCCCCTTCCCCTAGTTGTGACAACCATAATATCTCTAGACATTGCCAAATGTCCCTTGGGAAAAATCCAGAAAAAGAAAAAAAAAAAAAAAGAAAAAGAAAACTGCCAGCAGGTAAATTCTACTGACTTAACCCAATTTTAGAGAGTGAAATTCCTTAGCACATTCAAATTGATTAAAGAAAGCTATGGGGGCACCTGAGTGGCTCAGTGGGTTAAAGCCTCTGCCTTCAGCTCAGGTCATGATCCCAGAGTCCTGGGATCAAGCCCCGCATCAGGGTCTCTGCTCAGCGTGGAGTCTGCTTCCTCCTCTCTCTCTGCCTGCCTTTCTACCTCCTTGTGATCTCTCTCTGTGTCAAATGAATAAATAAAATCTTTTTAAAGAAAACTATGCTGGAATTCACATGATGTCTCTTCTACTTATTCCAGTCTTAAACCTAAGGTATAATTCCTCAGGCCCATCACCCAAAATTTAAATTTTTAATGGAGTCCCTCAGTCATGACAGGATCCAGGCTCTACTTATACTCTCCTTAGGATATAGGTATTACTGCATTGCTTTGTGTCAGTCTCTTCTAGGTTAGTAAATGTGCCCAAGGTAGGGGAGCCCGGGTGGCTCACTCTGTTATGTGTATGACTCTTGATTTCAGCTCAGGTCCTGATCTCAGGGTTATGGGATTGAGCCCTGCACTGGGCTCCTCACTCAGCAGGGAGTCTGCTGAAGATTATTCTCTCTCTCTTCCTCTGCCCCCCCACCAAATAAATAAATCTTTAAAAAAAATGGCCAAGGTAAAAGCATACTGGAACAGTGGATTGCTTCTCTAAAATTTAGACTAGTAATCCCTCATCACTAGGTTAGCTCTCTGTATTAATATTCTATCCCTGTTGCAACAATTCATCACACACTTAGCACCTTAAAAATACAGACTTATTCTGTCACAGTTTCTGTGAATCAGAAGTTGGGAGACAGTATGAGTCTCATAAACCCAAAATCAAAGTGTTGTCAAGGTTCTGGTTCTCAGTCTGAGTATCTTTTCCAAACTCAATGGTTATTGACAGAGGTCATTTTCTTCTCATACTTTTCACATGGTCCCCTAGATCTTCAAGCCAGCAAAGACATGATGAATTGGCTTAGTGTTTCAAATTTCTATGTCTTCTGTTTCTGCAGAAGGCTAACATAAGGGCTCCTATGATGACATTGTACAGCTGGATATTTCCCCTATTGTAAAGCCAATGTTTAGTAACATTAATTACATCTTCATTACGTCCATTTTACCTGAACAAATGCATGGGTATATCTCCTCATACTGACAGTTCCAGGGTCTAGAGTGTGGAAGCAGCTTGGGGACCAAGATTTTACCACACTCATCAATGATTTCAGGAATTTTTTTTTTTCCTTTGTAATATTTTTCTAGTTTTTCCAGTTATCCTCAGAGGGGACACTGGCCTGAACACTTACTCTACCATTACTGAGAGCAGAATTCCTTTTGGTAAAGTGTTTGTTCAGGACTTTAAAAATTTCTCTCACAAATTATCTCCATTTGACCAGTATAAGAAATCAGACTGTCCATTTGTGTAATGTCCTAGTAAGGTTCAAATCTCAGGGGTTCGCTTACTCTTCTATGACTTTCTACAAAGTTTCTCACTTCTTTATGACTCACTTTTGACACCTATTAACTTGTAACTATGTTACCTAAAATACTGAATTATTGTGAGAATTAAATAAAGATATATAAAGTCCCTTTGAATGCTAAAACATGTATACTAAATGTTAATTTTCAGAATGTTCATTTTTATTATTTGACTTTAGAAAAACATATTTATATTTAAAAAATTCAGATAAATGGAAAGCAGCCTACTCATCCATATTTTAATACCCTAATAAAACACATCTTTAAAAACAGCAGACCTCATTGTATATTGCCTATATTAATCCAAAGGATAACTTATAACCAGATTATTTAAATAAAAAGCATACACACAACAAAATTAGACATTTCTATCATTCTTTAACTTTGATTATTCTTAAAACTCTGGAGTGAGTATTTAGAAAATGACTATCCTAAATGAGACAAATTGTCTTGTCCTGGGATCGGTTTTTGATGAGCTATATCTTTTTTGCCAGTCTATAAAAAATTTTTATAAAAGTGCTTCAGCAGTAGGCATAAAACAATGTTAAGAAAAATTAGTCTTCGCTCTACAGCTACATAAACATAGGATATGACTGCAGATTTTAAGGCAAACCATGTTGAACATGTTTGAATTCAAGTTGAGATATAATGTTTTAGTACATTCACACCAATTCTCAAAGAAGAGTGTCACACATAATTATAAAGAACTCAGAAAAAAGCACAAAAGGCCATCTGTGAGATTCGAACAAAGCTGTTGAAAATACTTCGTTCATCTTACAGTTAGGAATTCTAAAGTTTAAGTAATTGGTGTTTAGAAGAGTGGTAACTCACACTTGGGGGGGAAGTCACTGGGAAAAATAAAATGTAGGAAGGATGATTTGTATAATTTTGGTCATCTGAAAGTTTTCTATTAGAACTGAAGTAACTTCTTCCTTTTGCACATAAAAATAATTCCCTATAGGAAAAAAAATACAGTAATAGAGACAGACAAAAATTAAAACACAGAAGAAATAGAAGTTACTAAAAATTCCTTTCTCATATATGTGCAGTCAAGTTCTTCACTTTCTATTGGCCATTTCACAATTAAAATATTAAAAATGATATTGGTGCTAAGAATTGGGAAGTTGTTTCCTAACTGAATCAAGTGTTCTTACTTCCTCCCCTGGATCTGTTGAGTTTCCTTCCTCCTCTACCTCATTTTCATCAAAAGCATCCCTTAAGACTGTGGTTCAAAAAGGTCACCACACTTTAGAATCCTTCAGAGATATATTAACAATTCTATGCCTGGTTTCACTACACATTAATTAATCAGAATCCTTGGAAATAAGACCCAGTCATCAACTTTTTTAAGACTCCACAAGTGATCCTCATGTGAAACTAAGTTTGAGGAACAGTGTTTTCCAAGCTATTATTGGCCAAATGTAGTTAGTATCTGAAAGTCAAGTCTACTCAAAATATGAGGATAAAACTATATCTATATCTATATCTATATCTATCTATCTATATATATATATATATATATATACAGATTTACAGATTATGAAATCAGTAAGCATCTTACTGTCATTAAAATATTAGGGTTTCAATGGCTAACTTGACTTTTTGGGGTTATCACTTTCTAGTATCCACAAATGTTGAATTACAATGCTGTACACCTGAAACTGATTTAATAACAATTTTTTTTTTAAATGCCCGTTATGTTTTCTAGGCAGGAATCCAGTCCATGGCAGCTTGGTGCATAACTGATTTGAGCACCTGTATGTGTCTTATGTGGCTGTTGTAATAAACATACTGATCACAAAAAAAAACCCTACTGATGCTCATGAAGGTATGCATTTTTTGTGTGAACATATAGCTGTGTCTACATGTGTATTAAATGATATAATATTAGTGTCACATATGTAGAGAAATGGATATATTTGCAACTATCATCAGAGTATATATAAATACAAAATTCATATAAATATAAAAATTAAAATATACTTTTCTTCATTTATTTTAAGATAAAAGTCTAAAATCTTTGACTCGGAGAATGAATGGAGGCAATCCAATTTAACTTTCCATAAAATCTCAGTTACATTCTTTCACAGTCTTTGTCAATGAATATTCAATTGTCTCTTAATATTTCAAGTTTACTTTTGTAAGTGAGAGGCAATGGGTTTGTGACAGTTCAATTCTTGGAAGGCCTTTATCTTAAACTTACTTCTAAATCACAATAACTGTATCTATGTTTGCCTTATGAATCAGTTTACAGTAAGAAATTGCTAATTTAAATATCCTTCACTTTTTACATACAACTATGACACTGCTCAGCTAAAATAACCTGCATCTTAAACAATTAAAATGCCACAGGTGAATTGTTTTAAACATGAAATTAGTATTGACCATAACTAAAGGTGAGTCAGTATAAATAACCAAATATATTATATATATATGAATATTGTATGTCATATATAAATATATATAATAATAATATTGAAGGAAAAACTGAAAGAAAATAAGAGAGAAGCTAGGTAATGTAGTGAACATAGTTTTAATATAGCTAATAAAGTTTTTTTATAAATAAATAAATACACACACACACACACGCACATTTATGTGCGTGTGTGTGTGTGTAGTAACTATTAAAGGTAAAAACAGAAAGAAAACATGAGCAAAGCTAACTCCCTCTTACGGGTTGAATTGTATACACCAAAAATTCAAATGTTGGTCTATATTACTTTGCTAAGTCTGTATTAGTTTGCTATATCAATTTGCTAGTTAGTAACACAGCCTGCATAGCTTAAAAACAAGAAATTTATTTTCTAATAATCATGGAGGCACAAAATAAGAGAACAAAGTATTTTCCAGGGTTGGTTTCTTTTGAAACCACTCTCCTTAGCTTGTAGTTGTCTACCTTTATCTTGTGACTTCACGTCTTTTCTCTGTGCATATCTGTGACCTAATTTACTCTTCTTACAAGGATACTAATCATATTGTATTAAGGTTCACCCTGGAACCTCATTTTAACTTAATTACTGTTTTAAAGACCTTAACTCCAAATATAGTCACATTCTGAGGTTGTGGGTTATTATGACTTCAACATACAAATTTGGGGGGAACACAATTTAGTTCATAATAGAGTCCTACTCACCAGTGTCTCACACTTTGACCTTACTTTAAAGTAGGGTTACCACTGATATAATTGGTTAAGATGAGATCATATTGGAGTGGGTTAGGACCGGTGTCCTTCTAAAAAGGAGAAATTGTCCTCAAACAGGGAGAACACCAAGTGAAAATGAGCACAGAGATTAGGGCAATGCATCTATAAGCCCAGTAATGCCAAAGCTTAACAGCAAACCACCAGAACCTAGTAGAGATTCATCAAACAGGTTCACCATTACAGCCCTCATAAGGAAGCAAGTGGCTAACACTGTCAGCACAGCCTTCTGATCTCCAAACCTGAGACAATAAATTTCTGTCATCCTAAGGTGTGGTGCTTTGTTACAGAAGCCCCAGGAAACCAATACACTCCCTTCAAAATAGTCTTTCAACAGGGATAAAATAAAACAAAATGTGTTCCATAAATCATCAGAAGTCACCTGAAATAATTTATGTATCAGATGTGTCATGGCAAAACTAGAGAATCACTGAGAAATAACTAAAGTTATCCTTATTAAGAATCAATATTAGATAACTAACACAATTTTAAATACCAGTAGACCTCAAATGAATTTTCAAGTAAGGCAAAAATTACCTTATTCCTACTGGAGTTATTCACAGAGTTCCATGAATGAGTAAAAAGGTTAAATCATTTGTCATCACCATTCAGTTTTATGGTATCAATTAAATATTTTCAGAAAGAAAATGGGATATGAATTTCATTTTCAGTTTTTATTCTTTATTCCTATGGATATTTTCAAAAGAAATGTGTACAAAACCAGTAAAGTTAAAAATACATATATTTATATGAACTGTGATTTTTTTTATTGAAATAAAATTGCCATTTTCTTTGTGAATCACTATTTTTTTTAGTTCAGCATATTCATCCTGTGTGTCAAGTTGTGATTCATTTCTCCCACTTTTTCCTCTTTTAACATCTATGAGTGCTGTGTTGGTTCATTTTTATGCACACATGATGTCATAATTTTTGCCAATACAAAACTTTAAATTGATGAACTACATATCATTTCCATGTAAAGTCAGCCTCTCCTCTTCCTTCTTAAGCCCAATTCTATAAAATGAATATTTCATCATGCAGCATTGTCAAAATCACAAATGATATATAATCATAAGTTATAGGGTATCATTGTTACTAGTTGAAGGGGAATTCATCCCAAACGTCTCATATTTCTTTACGGAGAAATTTGTTTTCCAGAAAAACAATTGGCCTGACTTGTGCTTTCGTAAGCAGGGGTGACTTTATTCGATTAGTGAGATTGGTAGAAGCAGATGCGCCTGGGTGGCTCAGTGGGTTAAAGCCTCTGCCTTCAGCTCAGGTCATGATCTCAGGGTCCTGGGATCCAGCCCCGCCTGGGGCTCTCTGCTGGTAGGGAGCCTGCTTTCCCCTCCTTCTCTGTCTGCCTCTCTGCCTACTTGTGATCTCTGCCTGTCAAATAAATTTTAAAAATCTTAAAAAAAAAAAAAAAAAAAAAAGATTGGTAGAAGCAACCAAGAACACTTAATTCGGCATCTTCTGTTTCTGTTTCAAAATTGTCCATCTTGCAGAAAAGGTATATTCTAGCTGCTATCATATGCTGAAACAGAGTGCTCCACCCAGGTCTGAAGACTGGCTGAATGTCTGCATGCCCATCTGACAACCCCTACATGGGCTTCCCAAATCTCCAGCCAGAGATTTAGCAGATATAAAATTAAATCTCTAAAGACACACTGCCCAAGTGTTATTCCTAGCTCCTGTATGGACTAGCTATGTGATTTAGCCAAGTTTCTTAAACACATTGTTTTTCAGTTTCCTAAAATCTAAAATGAAAATGACCCTACGATGTCCTTCTTCCAGTTTTTGTAAAATTCAAATGATCTAATAAACATCAAAAGCTTAGAAAGTACCTGTCATCCAATAGTCACTATTATTGATTGATACTTGTTGGTCTTCTGTCTTATTTTTAATTATTCAATAGTTAGGTATAATAAATGGTAGAGTTATTTGTTGACCCCTGAATTCCCAACATTTTTAGAAGAAAATCATAATTTTTTTCATAATTTCTTAAAACGGGGAAAATGAAATAAATTATATCCCAAATTTACATTTATAAAAAACTGCTGAGAAATCATAATCTAGAGATAGAAAAGAAATTAAATATACACCAGTTTCTGTGTTCATAGCTTTTCTCACATTACCTAATTAAGTGCAATAAATGTCTGGATCTAGCCTTTAGTTTGGAAAAGGGTGGTAGTTCTGGTCAATTTTTGGCAAGATCAAAGACTTGTTTTAAAAACTGTACAGAATAATTTGTATACAACTTCTGCCCAAATATTGCTAATTCATTGCTTTAGAATCAACTTAATATTCCTTAGTTTCCTAAGGTTGAATGATTTTAGATCTTTCATTTTTTTTTTCTTATATAGGCATCCAATGATACTACCCACAAATTTTGAAAAGATATATTTTAATTCAGTCATAAATTCATTTAATGTCTCTTTGGACATATTTTATCCATGAGTTGTTTTCAAATACATTGCTCAATCTACAGATATTTGGGGATTTTTTCCAGCTATCTTTCTTTCTTTAATCTCTAGTTCAATTCAAATGTAGTATGAGAACATATTTTGCATGGTATTTATTCTTTTAAATTTATCAAGATATTAGCCTAGAATGTGTTTCTTTTTTTTTTTTAGTTTAAAAAGAATGTATCTTCTGCTGTTAGAGGGAGCACGCTGAACATTTCAATTAGATCAAGTTAATTAAGAATGTTAGCCGTTTGTACCCTTATTGATTTTCTTATTTATCGATTTATCAATTTCTAACAGAGTGGTAATGAATATTCCAATGACTATCATATATTTCTCTATTTCTCCTTTCACTTCTATTGGTTTTTACCTCATGTGTGTTGATACTCTCTTTTGAGGTGTATATATATTGCTGTTATTTCTTCTTGGTTTAATTTACCCCATTATCATTATGTAATGACTTTATTTTTGACTATCTTGCTTGTTCTAAAATCTACTTTGTCAGTAATTAATATTAACTCTCTCTCTGACTCTGACACTCTGCTTTTGTCTTCACATTTCTCCTCTGACTTTTAAAATGACCTTTGTGGTTACATTGGGATCACCTAATTATCCAGGATAATTTTCCATCTCAATTTCCTTAACGTAAGTGCATTTGAAAGTTTCTTGCCATGTAAGGTGACATGTACAGGTTCAGGAATTAAGAGACGGACATCTTTGGTGAGGAGCATTATTCTGTCTAGATCAGACAAGTGGAAAATAACAAATGTTGGGGATGATGTGGAGAAATCATAACACTCTGATTTCTAAATCCAGGAATGAAAAGCTACTTTAATATTAGAAAATCAATCAATGAAATTCAACATACTAACATGAAAAGTTAAAAGAGTACAATCAGAATAGTGAAGCAATTGTGTTTTGCTACAATGGTATAGCCGTTAGAAAAAAGTTTGGCCTTTGCTCAAAAAAGCTAAACACAGAATTATCATATGACTCTGCAGTTTTAGTAATAGTTATATAGTAAGAAAGGTGTAAACAGGTACTAAAAGAAATACTTGTACATGGATGTTCACAGTAGCACTATTCACAAGAGCCAACGGGTAGAAACAAATAAAACACTTATCAACAAATGAATGGAAAAACAAATTGTGACATGCATGTGCACTATAGTTCATATTTAGCTTTAAAAATGAAGTACTGATGCATGCTACAATGTTATCATGTGAATGACCTTCAAAAACAATATGAAAAGCGAAAGAAGCCAGACACACAATATCACATATTGTATGATTCCACTTCTATGAAATACTCAGAATAGATAAATCCATAGAGACAGAAAGCAAATAGGTCATTGCCAGGGTGAATAACTGCTTAAAGGGTACACAGATTTTGTGGCGTGATGAAAATGTCTTAGAACTTGACAGAGGTGACGATTGAATAGCATCATGAACATATTACATGAAACTGAACTAAAATGGTTAATTTATATTATGTGACTTTTACTTCATGTTTTTATTTTTTTTTTTAATTTTTTTTATTTATTTGACAGACAGATCACAAGTAGGCAGAGAGGCAAGCAGAGAGAGAAGGGAGGAAGCAGGCTCCCTGCTGAGCAGAGAGCCCGATGCGGGGCTCGATCCCAGGACGCTGGGATCATGACCTGAGCCGAAGGCAGCGGCTTTAACCCACTGAGCCACCCAGGCGCCCCTACTTCATGTTTTTAAAATGCTATCTTATTAATGAAAGGTAAGAAATGAGGTATAAATAAATTAACTCTGATGATTAATTTTATGTGTCCACTTGTCTGGGCCATGGTGCAGATACTTTGTTAGAATTTTTTTTTTTTAAAGATATTTCCATGAGAATGTTTTTAAGTGAGATATATATTTAAATTAGTGGATTTTGAGTAAGAGATTGTCCTTATCCAATCAGTTGAAGATCTAAATAGGACAAAAGGCTGGGCTTACCCAAAAAAGAAAGAATTTCTTGGCAGACTCTTGACTTTGCCTACAACACTGGCTCTTGGTTGGATAGCAGACTGCCTTTGGTTTCCAGCTACTACTTTTTCTTGAGCTTTTAACCTGTTAGCTTCCTTCAGATTTGCATATGAGCAATTTGCTTAAATTGAACTTCTTTCTTCTACTATGTATACACCCTATTTGTTCTATTTCCCTAAAGGGCCCTAATATAGTAATTTATCCAAAATCATACAGAAATTCAGAGGCAGAGAGCTTATACTTAAGAAGTCAGGCGCTCTTAGTTCAAAACCCAACAATATTTATTGCCATTAATAGAACACATTCTGGAGTCAGATTGACTGGATTTGTATCCTAGCATCACCCCTTACTGTGTGTGTGACTTTAAGTTAACCACTGTAAGCCAGAGTTTCTTAAACTATTAAATGAGATACACTGAATAGGTACAACATAGTATTGCTATGCCTCTTCAATGAGAAAAACATGCAAATTTCTCAATAGAGCAATGGCTGTGTGTATTTTACAAAGACCAGACACTGTTATTACTTTAACAAAAACAGTTTAATTTATAATTATGATCGACTCTTCCTTGTTGACTATTCTTGTCTCATTTAAGAATTCAACTCAACTTATGGGAGAACATGGACTTTGTGTCAGTTCTGTCAGTATCTGAACTAATAGATCTGCAGTGTACATAGCGTGTGCTCTTGGTGAAATTAGTTATCTTTTCTGAATTCATTATCTTCACTTGTCAAAGGTGATTTAGCTACTTATCACAGCTAATTCAACATAATACAATCCTATGTGATATGAAGTAGCTCTAGTAAATGTATAGCTCTAATAATGGTAGTATTTTTACTTTATTGCCTCATTCCTCCTTTGTGATTAAACATGCGCAGAGCATGTTAGATTTCATGAGAGATTAAGTTTTTAATGATACCGGGTTACCCATTAGATGCCTTAGTTAAAAACTTATGAAAGGTTATCTTGAAATATGTATTTACATATGTCTGTATGTATGCATATACACAAAAATATACATTTACACACAGATCCTTAAGAAGCACAGGGAGATGGCTCAGTTGGTTAAGCAGCTGCCTTCGGCTCGGGTCATGATCCTAGTGTCCTGGGATCGAGTCCCACATCGGGCTCCTTGCTCAGCAGTGAGCCTGCTTCTCCTTCTGCCTCTGCCTGCCACTCTGTCTGCCTGTGCTCTCTCTCTCTGGCAAATAAATAAATAAAATCTTAAAAAAAAAAAAAAAGCACAGGGAGAAAAATAAATTTATATGGAAAACTTCTGATACTTAAAATATAGATAATTAATCCACTTTTGAATATACTTTTAAATTCTAGTTTTCCTTCCTAAAATTTCCTGCAAACACAATGTATACTTCTACAGTAGTCTTCTACTCAGGCAAATACACACACACACACACACACACACACACACACTTTAGAAGAACTGTTCTCATGTCAAAGAACAAATATTTTTAGAAATACTAAGGAAATTGAAATTGACCCATTTATCCATATAAAAAATAAATTGACTAATTATCTGTGGACTTAAAATATCTATGACAAAAAATATTACTTATTTATAGTTTACTTGAAAAATAAATGTGTTACTCAAGAATGAGCGTGGGTATCAGTCTACAAATATTTTTGTTCTTTAAGTTATTAAAAATCAATCTGAAGAAATGTGTATATGAAAAGTTATCAGGAAATCTCTAAAAAGATTAATGACAGAAGTACTGAACCAAGTTTCAATTTTTTTTTGGAATAATTGCAAAATACATATAATAGATTCAAATTGTGATTTTCTATTACCTAACAATTATTTTATCATTTTACTTAAATTATATAAATTGCTTAAACTTGCTGAGCCTGGAAATCCTTGTCTAAAAAATTTGAATAGTTTCATTCCAATACATGATTATAGAGATTATATATGACACTCTATATAAAGTACAACAACACAATTTATACCTTAAAGTTGATGTGTGTGTATATATATTATTATATATGTATATATAAATTTCACAAATAAGATATTTAGATCAATTAAATAATGTGAATATACGTATATTTTTTAAGCAAGATGACATAGTCTATTGATTGAATTCAACAAAATTCTTCCTGTATTACTTGGTAAAACATATTTACAAGAGAAATTACTGTACTTAATTTTGCTGATGCCTTTGCTTTTCTCTAAGACTCAATTTTTTAACAAAAGCGTATGCTCTTAATAATATTCTTTATACACGCCTATGTGTTTGTGATATTATTGGACATAAAGTATTTGGTCTGTTGATGTCAGCATTTTTTTTTTTTACTTTAAAGTTTCTTTTTATTGAGGGATAATATTTCAAAAAATGCTATGAATATTTTTTCCTTGTTATACTTTCGTCAGCATTTTCACATATGTATCAGATAGATTAAGGGGGGGAAATGGCAATACAACCCGAAGGCTGAAAGTTTAAATGCAAGAAAGACTAGAAATAGAGAAGCCATAGTTGTCATAGCAACATAATCTTGCTATATTCATATTATCCTTTTCCACACAAGAAGAATTTTCAAAGCTCCATAGAGTTGTTCCAAGTAGTAGGGGAGTGAATCCTGTGTGCATTTAATATAGAACTTTAAGGTGCTGTTAATACAGCCCATCTTCAGTAGAAGAAACACTGTGCTTGAAATTTAATTCAGATAGTATAATCATTTAGAGAGATTTCCAGTAATACATTCTTTATGAGATAATGTATAGTTAAGACTACATTTTTGCTTTTTTCCAGGACACATAAAGACAGAAACATCTCATAGTAAAATTTTAGAATTATTCCAAGGTTTTACTAAATCTGATTCTTTTATTTCCCAGCTGCTTTTCTCTGGTTTTTATAAAAAGCAGCACGTATTATGCATCTTCTTTCACCAGTGAATATTATATATTTTATCTTACGTGTTTAATTTTGAGCCTTTCTAATCTTTTGATATACCTATTTTCACTTTAAGATATATTGAGAAATGAATAATGTCATGCACACACAAATTCCACGCTCTGACTCTACCTAATCTTTTGCTAGAATATTAGTAACAAAAATAACAAACAAAAACTTTTACATAGAACATAAACAACTATGAAATTCAAAAGATCATATTTAATTTTATTTCAGAAATACTATTTAATGAAAAATACACATACTCATTCAGCCCATAGAGAATTATACAAATGCCAAGCCACAGTATAACTTAATATATCCTACTCTTTTTCCCATTAATTTCCTTTCTCCCCATTCAGCTTAAAGTTATTAGAAAGAATTTGTCCAGTTCCAGATAAAATGAGATACTTTGGGGAATGGATTAAATAGTATAAAGAGTATTAGTTGTGACCATCTGGGAAGAAATGCAGATTCTGGAGAGTCTGAAAATTGTACTGCAAGGACATCATAGATTGAACACAGCCGCAGAGATGCCCAATGAGAAGTGAGAATGTGAAATACTGAGTAGCAGCCAGAAATTGCTCAGAGTAGGAAAGAGCTACAGAGGAGGCACAACAAGGTCCTAGTGCAAGGTCTCTCAGCAGATTGCTTGGCTTTGGGCCTCATGACCCTTTTGGAGAGTAGACATTACATTATTTAAGGTCATTGGTAATAGTCTACTTTGCCTAACATTTGCTTGTTCCAGTTTGATTTATTATTGCATCCCATGGTTATGACACCTGCCTTAGTAAATATTGAGGAAAACATTTTCTTAAAATACAGCCATGTTGACAATGTCTGGTTCAGCCCTGAGAAAAATGGCTCTTCCTCAGATTTGACACTTCTCCTTTGATATTGTTATGCCCAAATAACTGAACTAGTAAAGATAAAGAGCAACATCTCTCTCTGCTACTCTTCCCCATATGTTGATAAGTAGATACCTAACATGTAAGAGAAATTTTGCTATTGTCCAAGACATAGCTCCTAGAACTTGTAGAGATTTTGGAGAATGGTAATCTCTTAAATTATGACAAACATGAAACAATATACAATTTTAAAGGGACATGTTATTTGAAATGTCATCAACTCATATAAAAACAATGCATTTTTTTACCATAATGGGCCAACATGTTAAGAAATATGAATTCAAATGGAGTGAAACCACGAAATCCCACAAAATAGGGATTTAACACACTAATGTGTATGTTATTTTGAAAGCATAACACAAAAGCAGTAAGTTACAAATTCACATTATACTCTCTGAGTGCTTAGTTTTTGGCACTTTACTTTTTTCTAGTTTTAATTGTTTTTTTTCAAATGTACAAGAAGAAGAAGAAAAGTCTTCATGTTACACAACTGTTCTAAATAAATGTAGTGGGTTTTAGAAAAGCTCTGTTTATTCATTCACCAATTCTGATGTACCCTTGTTTATTTTATACAAGGAAAACTATAACTATACATTAGTATTCATTACTCTATATAGATCTTTTAAGGTAGAAATCAAGGTTAAAGTGAAACATCAAATGTCAATACAAAATACAGTATGATTTTAGGTTTAAAAGAATTTTCATATGTAATTTTATTTTATAATCACTTTCACTAAAAAAGATTCAGAGTTAATATGTTAAAAAAAACTTTATTTAGGACCTACTTATTATTTTTTTTCTACTACAACAAAATATATTTACTATAATTTGTTCGAACTTAAGACATTTATTTCTGACATTGAAGAAAAAAAATTCTGAGCCCCATAACACTACTTAAATCTGTATGAATAGCCATCCCCCCGCCTTTTTTTTTTTTTTTTCCTGGACAAATGTTATTTTTAAGAACCTAATTTATCATTTTCTACATATGTATTTTAAAAGAAAACAAAAATGTTTCTGGTATTTCTGAACAACAAAAAAACAGAAACATATGATGAAATAAGCATAAAACTTCTATATGACAATCTAATTATGGAAATACAATGTAAACTGCTGGAAGGGTCATGTGAAGAATTCAATGGACCCTCACTCCAGCAAAAAACAATGATGACTGGTGAAAAATAATTAAAAATAAAAATCTCTGGAAAATTTCCTAAAGACATACTTTAAGTGGAAAAAAAAAATCTAGAAAATCTATTAAATCTATGTAAGAAAAGCCAGAGTCCATGGCATCTGAGCCAAGACCTGCTCTACTCCCTCCCTGCCTCCCCAGTTTATCATAAGGGGAGATTTATTTTTGGTCGTTGAAGCAAGAATACATCACTTCATCTTCCCCCTGGCTTTTAGTCCAGGGCTACAGTATCTTCCTAGGAGGGGAGGACACTACCATTTCTCATCATCTCATGCAGAGGCTCTATTCCAGACAAGAGGAGCTAAGAAGACCGGAATCTCTTCCTCCATTCAGTTCCAACTTGTAAGGTGGAATCTCCACCCAGCAGGCAACAGGCTGAGAATACTGGGGCCCAGAAGGTCCTCATTCAAAACAAAAACAAAACAAACAAACAAACAAACAAAATCAGAAGCTCCTCCTTTACTCAACTTCTTGCTCATTAAGCAAGGTTGTCATTCCAAGAAAATTCCAAGAAAAGCATGCCACCATCCCCACACCCATCTCTGGAGCAGGGGCACAGATTTGGTGGAAGAGGAATCAATCAGAACAGATGATCATGTAATCCTAAAAAACAGTACAGATGCATATTTCTTCCTTCTTGTTTAAACTGAATAAAAAACAATTATATAAAGCAATATGTAAACAACTGCATTATTGGGACTATAATATATAATATATATTTGACAATTACAGCACAAAATAAAAAGGAGAAAGCTAAGCTGTACTGAAGTAAGGAAATAACTCCAAATGGTAACTCAGATTCACTGCAACTAATGAAGAGAACCAGAAGTGGTAAATAAGAAGGTTAATACAACAGGCCCTATAAACCATTAACTGCTCTCCTTTCCTTTTCTCAGCTTTTAAAAAAAGATTTTAAATTATTCAAAGTATTTAATTGTAAGAATATATTTTGAATTTCAAGATATACAGATCCAATTTCCATAACACTAATGTGTTAATATTTAAGAAGTGGGAATATGGGATAAGGATACAGAGAAGTAAAGTTCCTATTCTCACTGGAATAAATCAGAAGTAGATTCTGGTAACTTAAGATATATATATAGTAAGCTCTACAGTAAACGCTAAGTAAATGGCTCAAAAATATAGTGAGAAATCACTTAAATAATTAAGAGGATATCCTAGAAAATAGTCACTTAATTAAAAAACAAAAGCATTAAGACGAAACAAACAAAAGGAACTGAAACATACCAAAAAAATAAAAGAGCAAATATAAATCATCAATAACAACATTAAGTGTGAATGAATTAAACAATAATATCAAGAGTCAGAGTTGACTGGATTGAAAAACTATATGCCCACTGCAGAAGACACATTTAAGAATCAAAGATATAAACAGATTGAAAGTAAAGGACAGAAAAACCTGTTATAAAGACGAACAATTATAAGAAACCTGTAGATAGCACTAGTATCAGATAACTTAGCCTTTAAAGCAAAAACTTTTTGCTAGAGGTAAAAAGGATTTTGTTGTTGTTGTTGTTGTTGTTGTTGTTGTTTTATAATGAAAGAGGTCAATATTTGAGTAATCTTTAACAAGTACATACATGTATATACCTCACAAGAACTCCAAACCCCACATCCAACATGGATAGAACAATTGCACAGTACATACAAAAGGAAAAGATTTGGCTACCATTAAAAACCAACTATACCTACAGATATATAGGAAACACTCCATCCAACAACACAGAATACACATTATTCTCAAAGCACAGGAAACATTGCCCAGAATAAGTTATATATCATAATACATGCTTCAACATATTTAGAAGGACTGGCTAATACAAAGTGTGTTTTCTCACCACAATGGAATAAGAAATCAGTAAAAGAAAAAATTTGGGAAATTCACAAATGTGTTAAAATTAAACAAAACTAGCCCAAATAACCAACAGGTCAAAGAAAATATAGCAAGGGAAATTTTAAAAATAGTTAAAGAAAAATTAAAATGAAGACACATACACCAAAACCTTTGGGATGAAGCCAGACTAGGGCTTAAAGAAAATTTATAGCTGCAAAAGATTATATTAAGAAGGAAAAAGAAAAGCTCAAATCAATAACCTAATCTCCCATGTTTAAACACAAAAAAATGAACAAACTAAAACTAAAGTAAGCAGAAGGAAGACAATATATTTAGAGAGGAAACTAATGAAATTGAAGCTAGAAAATCAGAAGCCATTACTAAAACCAAAAGTTGTTTTTTTGAAAAGAGAAAAAAACCTGAAAAATAATTTAATTACACTGACCAAAAATAAAATGAGAAAAGATTCAAACCACTAAAATCAGGAATGAAAGAGGGGACACTACTACCTACAGAAATCAAATGAATAAAAGGGATTATTCTAAACAACTCTATGCTAAAAAAATTAGATAATTCTGATTAAACTCATTCCTAGAACAACAAAAACTCTGTAACTAGCAGAATAAGAAATAGAAAATATGAATAGACATATAATAAATCCCAGGTTTGAATTCATAATTTAAGAACTTCACACAAATTAAGCCCAAACCCAGATAGCTTCATTGGTGAATTCCTTCAAAAACTTAAAGAAAATTAGTAGTAATTCTTCACAAATTCTTCTTAAAAACAGAATGAAGAGACTATTTCTCAATTAATTCTATATTATCAGTATTACCTCAAAAGCAAAATTCAAGAAACACAAGAAAGCTACAGATCAAAATTTCTTAGGATATAGACACTAAAATTCTTTTTTTTTTAAGACACTAAAATTCTTAACAAAATACTAGCTTACCAAATTCATCAATTCACAAAAACAATTCCACATCCCAACCAAGTAGGATTTATCCCAGAAATGCAAGACTCATCAAACATCCTAAAGCTAATTATTTATAATATATTATATTAAGAGAATAGACAAAATCATCTCAGTAGATGCAGACCAAGCAGTTGACAAAACCTCATACTTCTTCATGATAAAAATACTCCTTCATGATAAAAATGTCTCAACCTGATAAAAATCCAGCCAATGTTATACGTAATGTTGAAAGATGAAATGCTCTCATACTGGGTTCAGGGATAAGAGAGGGATGTTCAGTCTTGTCAGTGTTATCAAAATCATGGTGGTTTTAGCTAGGGAAATTGGGAAAGAAAATGTAATAAAATATAGCCAGACTGGAAAGGAAGTATTAAAACTTTATCTACAGATAACATGACCCTTTATATAGAACACTTAAAATGAAAGCACAAGGTTGATGGATATATTATTGCACAGAGAGCAATTGTCTACATAATAGCAATGAACAAACTGAAAATGAAGCTAAGAAAATAATTCCAGTAACAGTACCATCAAAAGAAATAAAATACTAGGAATGACTTCCACAAAAGAAGTATAAAACTTATATTCCAAAAACTACAAAACAGTGCTGAAAGAAATTAAATAAAAACCAAATATATGGAAATCCACCCAAAGAGTGGTTGGAATACAGGGATGAGATTGGGTCAGAGATTGATGACGTTAAACGTATACTATGAGTTAAATGAAAAATAAATAGCAATTAAATTGACAGGTGGCTCTTTGAAAAATTATCAAAATGGTTTGTGTAATACTGGCATGTAGCCATTTTTTTTTTCCTTTTGCCTAGAGTGAGCTAACATGGCAAAGACTGATTTTTCAAGGCTAAAAAAATTAGGTATAATTTTCCTAGCAACTTTTCAAAAATGACTGAAGAAGTATCTTTGCAAGACAGTGGTTGACATACCAGTGACTAAGAGAGACTAGAAAAAGCAAAGAGAAGAGACTAATTCCTGGACATGTTAAAATACCATCCTTTTCAAAGATATTTCCAAGCATCAGGAACTTATTGATGTTTCCAGGTTTTCTGCTTGGCTTTCTTTCTTTTTTTCTTTTCTTTTTTTTTTTTTTTTTAAGGTTCTGAATAACTAATAACAGGCCATTGTAAAAATTTACAAAGCAGATTGACTGAAGGTTAAGTTTCAAATTAAATGAGCAACTAAAATAATGTTGACCAGCTCAAATCCCAGAATACCTCCTCTTCTACATCAAGGCCTATGTATAAATTTTTAATACATTCTGAAATCTCAAAGAAACATATCTCTTTGATAAATTTTATTCTCTTTTGTCTTTCGTGGGGTAGGGTGAGTTTCTGGATTTGAAGACTGCATTTTTCTTTAAAAATTCTTTTTTAGTAACCCTGAAGCAAATAATACATCATATGTTAATAATAAGAAAAAATTCTTCCTTAATTTCATTTTAGCAATCATTTCTATTTAACTACCTAGCTACCTATTTACATATATGTGTATATATATATATATATAATATATATGCATATATAGAGATATAAGTATCTTTATCTATAACTAGTTATCTCTACCTACGTATAAAATTCTAACAATTGTTATTTATTTATTTATTTTTCCAATTGCGTTGTTCCAAGACAGCCTATTACTGGATCATCTTCTTGCCTCTCACTCATTCAGATCTTTTAAAGATCCTTTTCTCTTGTTGTAATGAAGAAATGCATATTTGGGATCATTTTAATGTGTCTGGTGTTTTAACCACGACCTTTCGTCACTGACGGTCAGGGGCTACAGCCAGGGTTTTCTGTGGATGACACATACTGTTTTCATGACTTCACCTCGGAGTACCTATAAGAGCTGGAGTCAGAAAAGCACTCCATGCTCTCCATTTTTTTTTTTTTTTCAGTAAAGTTCACATATTGAGCTCCAATCTCCAAAGTCCTTCCTACTCCCATGAAGGTAAATCAATTCATTAAGAAGTATTTTCCCTAAATAAAAGTTGTTTGAATTTGAAACATGAAAGAAAGAAAGAAAGAAAGAAAAGAAAGAAAGAAAGAAAGAAAGAAAGAAAGAAAGAAAAGGAAGTATTTTCCCAATTCATCTGGAGGACATTTAATCTACTGCACGTTTTGGGTGAAAGGTACTGGAGGGGATCACAGAGGCAGGCATGTGCTGAAATATGTAAAATGCCATTTCAAAGAATTTCAGAAAACCACTCTGATCTCTGCGCTCTCCCTGGTTTAGTTGTCCATATTTATCTAGCCCAGGGTTTTTCTGTGATAAAAAACAGTTCCTGCTTCTAGAGAAGCCTTCTCTTGTAGATGTTCTGAGGAGGATCCTTTGATCCTTAATATCAAACAGTGTTGCTCTCCCTGAATTCTGTCTTCCTAAAATGCATCAGGGATTACAGGTGTTCTCTCCTCTGGTCACTCTCAGTTGTGGTTGTGGCAGTCGGATTTGTTGCCTTTTGAAATACTTCCATTCCTGATGCTTCAAGAGTGTTTCTTGGAGGGGGAATCACTAAATACGTGCCCAGTAAGACTTTGAAAATTGAAACTCCACAATAGCTTCAGGGTACAAATAATTATGCACCTGATTCATTTTTTTCCATTTTATATGGAAGTATAATTTAGAAGGTAAAAGGAAATATTTTTGATAGTGCAACTGAGTTTACTTTCATGAGATATGTCATATTGTCCAAAATATAATTCAAGTCATTGTCATCTCAAATTGCATTTATTGTTTTAAGTTCCCTTCCCCCACCCCAATAGAACATTTTAGCCTCCATTACTAAGTATTTCATACTAGTATGAACTAATAAAATTGAATTATGTACACTTCAGTTCCCAACATGGTGCTGAAATTTACTTTCTCTGTGACCTTAAGAAAGTTCCTTAAACCTTTCAGATGTATAAAATAGGGATAACATGATGCTGCTAGACCTTGCTCGATGTAGAAAGGAATGACATTAAATTGGATGTCTTCATCATGGATTAATATATTTTAAGATGTCAAATTTAAATGGAATTTATGATTTCTCAATTGCAGTATTAAATAATTTGCTTTGGGCAAAACCAGGAATGGGTTCATATATATTTGATATTAATATTCTTTCCAGTCTCTAATAAGAAACAAAATGTCCTTATTTATATGCATAGTCCTTACATTGCAGTGTGGTCTTATATACCTGGGAACTGAACTAACACTGCATTTCTCAGGAAAAGAAGCTCCTTTTTCTTAATTTTATGCCACTTATTTATATAACATGGGTCTCATTCACTATTCTTCCAGGGGATTTTCTTTGCTTGAATTACTTCACTAATTTGTTCAGCATTAACCTCATTTCCTACATGATCAGAGTGCTGTTCTTTTATATGCACACAATCATGTAGTTATGCTGAATAGACCGTCTCTACTTACATATTCATTAGGTACAAGAAAAACTCAACTTCAATTATGTCTTAGGGTGAGCTGTTCAAGAGGCTACTGTTTGTGATTCTCATTCTGTTTATAGCAGTGACTGTTGGAAGTCATTGTTAAATATTTATTTGATGTTTACAATGAACTAAATAGTAGGTTTCCTTGAAACTTTACTTAAAAGGGAAAGCATAATACCTAGAACACATATAAGAACCACATAAGACATGAGCTGTAATTGAAGTTTTGCAAAGTGACAGTAAAATGAGATTTATATGAATGGAAACATTTATATTAATTTGACTATTTTGGGCCAATATCTAAATAAATATAACATTTCTATTATGGATTCAAATAAATATGGATTCAAATAAATGTTTTCTCCATAAAAATTATTATTTTTAGAGCTGACATATCTGGGATATAGTCTAACTGGGGCAAAGGTACAGCAAACACAATCATGTATATCCTGGAATCTGTTGTTATTTCCTTCTGCAGATGTGTTTTCTTGTTTTGTTTTGTTTTTTTAAGATTTTATTTATTTATTTGACAGAGAGAGAGAGATCACAAGTAGGCAGAGAGGCAGGCAAAGAGAGAGGGGGAAGCAGGCTCCCTGCTGAGCAGAGAGCCCAATGCGGGGCTGATCCCAGGATCCTGGGATCATGACCTGAGCAGAAGGCAGAGGCTTTAACCCACTGAGCCACCCATATTCCATTTCCCTAGAGCCAGGAGGGGAAAGGATTAAGTTGAACAGTTTTGTAATTCAAAGAACATTTGTGTATTACCATTCACTAGGCTAAGATTGTATTATCTATGGAACTTTGGTCTCTTAAATGAAGTATATGAGACTTATTGCAAGAAAGATTATGTCTTGAAAAATAATGCGTCAAATAAATATTGCTGTATTTTTAAATAGCACTATTTATAAAATCAGTGTGTAACAGAGTTCAGAAACAATGAGATTTCAAGTGCCTTCTCCACTCTAATTTCAAAATCTCCTACAATATAACATCTTATTTATGTAAAACAAAAGATTTTAGAAAATATTTGAAACTGACATTTAACATAACTCAAAAGAGATCTAATCTGAAAGGTTTTGAGAATAATGAATTATATATTTGAATGTAGGAAGCATCCATTGTTTTCCTTGGAGTGTATCATCCTGTCTAAAAGTAAGCTCACTTGAAGGAGAATTTCTAGAGGACTTTTGATGAAGAAGAGCAGTTTCCATGACACATATTCAAGATTAGGTCCAGGGATTGTCTAGACTTTGAAACTCTGTAGCAACTATATAGAGACTTTGCTTTTATATTATTAATTTAAATATGCATGTTTGTAGAGATTTAAGGCACACTTAATGAAACAAAGTAGATTATTTCCCATCTTTGCTATGTTTATTATTAGCATTATATCTGTTAGGATTAGCAAATATCAGAAAATTTCAAATCAAACTTCCTGAAACAAGAGTTTTTGAACTTCTGTTTGTTTGCATGCCCAAGCACGATGTCTAAAGGTGGGGTGGGCTCCGAAACTAGCAGATGCAGCATCTTAACCAATCCCTGAGCCAATTCTTTGCCTCCACTGTCTAAGGTTCAATGTGGGAAAGAGACTTAGCTATCCTCCCTCCGTGTGATAAAGATGACGCCTGCAGATGTAAGAGAAATATCCAGATATGGCAATGTTGAGAGGAAGAAGGGAGCAACACTTTCATGCATCTCCTTCATAGGAGCAGTGACCCTGTCCCACAGCTCTCTTAACACTCTACCTTCTACACCACACTTGTCATCATTGTGTCAAGGATTTAGTCCTTTGACAATCCTTAGCAGAGGTATGAGCTCACCATGACTTGGGTTGGAATGGGTATCAGGGAGTCACCCACAAAGACCTCCATGTAAGATTTCATTATTTTGACTGAAGACAAACTAGGAATCTTAACAACAGAAACAACAGAAGCAAAAACTAGAGGTTTATAGTCAGTGTGATCAAGGTCCTGAGAACCTGAGGGGCTGGAGTATGCTCTGCCCTCTGTCATAGGAGTAAGAAAACCAAGGTGGAATAGTATCAAAAAAAAAAAAAAAAAAAAAAAAGAGTCCACATGCCTTGCTCTAAAGAAAGCAAGCTAATAAAGAATTAGAGTGGGCCTGACCTTCAGAAAGGTCGTGTAAAGGTCCTCAAGAAAGAATAAATAAGAAATGGATTCCTCGGCCATTTCTCTATAAAGGATGGTCCAACAGATAACTTGTAAACATTTCTCTGCCCCGGAAGTCTTAATTCTCTACTGTGGACATGTAAATGAAGAAACTATCAAACCAACACAGCAGGCTGCTCAAACTAAATAACACAGACATATTAGTGGACATATTTAGAATCTATTGCCCAATTTAAAAATGAAATTTGCATAATTCTATACAACCTTACATCTTATGGTATATATTATTTTACGGTACATATTATACACATACACATATACATATACACTGGTACACACACATTCACATTCTTTTATGAGATGGTTAATCTTATGTGTCAATTTGACTGGGCTATGGGGTGCCCAGATACTTGGTCAAACATTTTTCTGGGTATTTGGGTGAAGATGTTTTAGGATGAAACGAAGTTTTAAATGTATAGACCGAGTAAAGCATATTGTTCTCCCTAATGTGGATGGGTATCACCCAATCATTTGATGGTCTCAACAGGACAAAGAGGCTAATCCTCTGCTGAATAAGAGAATTTCTCCTGCCTGCTTTTGAGCTGAAACATAAGCTCTTCCTGGGTCTTGAGCTAGCAGGCCTTCTTCCTAGAACCAAGACATCAGTTCGCATGCTTCTCAGGCCTTCAGACTCAAATTAGAACTACACATTAGAGCCTAGGTCTCCAGTTTATTGACTCACCATGAAGATCTTGGTGATCTTCATAATCATGAGTCAGTTCCTTATACTAAATTTCTATCTATCTATCTATCTATCTATCCATCTATCTACCTATACATCTATATATACACATATATATGTATATGCATATATATACATATATACATATATACATCTATATATATACATATATACATCTATATACATCTATATACATATACATATATATGTATATATATACACCTATACATCTATCTATATATCTCTATATAAAAGAGACATAGGGGCACCTGGGTGTCTCAGTGGGTTAAAGCCTCTGCCTTTGGCTGTCATGATCTCAGGGTCCTGGGATTGAGCCCCGCCTCAGGCTCTCTGCTAGGCAGGGAGCCTTCTTCCTCCTCTCTCTCTCTCTCTCTCTGCCTGCCTCTCAGCCTACTTGTGATCTTTGTCTGTCAAATAAATAAAGAAAATCTTTAAAAAATTATAAAAATAAATAAATAAAAGAGACATAGATATCTATACATATATATAGATATAGGTGTATAAATAAATATATATATGTATAAATATAAGATCCCTCTATATAAATACATTCTGTCGGTTCTGTTTCCATTAGGCATGCAATCTTATGAGAGGATGTTCTTCGGTGATAGTAGTATTGGCATAAGAAAGTATAACAAAAATGATGCAAAGATGATCAGACATATTTGTTTTCCCTGAATGCTAATAAATTAACACAAAGCGCTATTCTCTTTGGGTTACACTAATCTAGATTTTTAGCATTCTTATTTCAAAGACTGGGTGTTCAGGTTACTATTTGGGGGAAGATAAATTATTAAAGATAATTATACATAAAACATTATACTGATCATTTTACTTATAATCTGTAATAGTTACATATTAAAATATTAACTTTATTGTATTTTATATATTAAGTATATATTAACATATTAAAGTCAGCAATACATTTTTAAAAATGCTCCTCTGTTATAGTGATTTTTATCTCCACCTCATGAAAAAAATACAATATCTGTATTAAAACAATCAAACTTCTTAATAGCTGACATTATTTCACACTAACCATAGCTGACTTTTAGTAACTGTCTCTGACTGCCTGAAGTATTTCTTATATGGTATGTCATGTTCAGGAGTTTACTGAGTCAGGTTTCTACTGTTAGACATTTTCTTATTTGAAATGTATTTGTAATACTTCCTTAGAAATGGAATTTATGGTTCAAAGAGTATGTGTATTTTTTAGTAGTTTTGACATGAGAATGACAAATTGCCTTACCAGAGTATATATGGCCTTGAATCGCACCAGTATTATAGAATAGAGTCCTTTGTCATCAAATCCTGGAGAATGCTCTTAACATTTTACAAATTCATTTTTATCATTAAAAAATATTCACTAATTTGAATTTGGTTAATTGTTATTTCTAATTGGTAATTAAAAATTCATCTTTTTATGTTTTTAGCCTATTGTTCTACTGAGAAATCTTTTTTTTTTCCCTGACACCTAAGAATGTTTTATAATTTAAAGGTACTAATAGTGTATCACCTTAAAAGGCATGCCTCTCCCAGAACCTTTACAGACAGCCATCCCTAGTTTTGTTTTTATATTTAAATCTTAAGCATTTATCTCTGCACATGGCATCAGGTAAGCATTTTACTTCTGTTTTTCCAAACAATCTGGCAATCCACTAAAAAAACATTTATTAATTTGGTCATTTTTTTATCATGGACTTGAAATGTCCCTTTTGTCATAATGTTGATGTGTGCAGGGTTAAAAACAAGTGTTCTTCCACTTACTACCTACCTGTGTGACTCCTGGAAAGCTCAGAGATATTAGTCTCTGTGTCATCTATAAACCTGGATAATAGTACATACCTGATGGGGTTGGTTTTAAAAATAAGTTAATCTATTAGATGTCCATCAACAGATAAATGGATAAAGAAGATGTGATACACACACACACACACACACACACACACACACACACACACACATATAATGGAATACTATGCAGCCATCAAAAGAAATGAAATCTTGCCATTTGCAATGACGTGGACAGAACTAGAAGGTATTAGGCTGAGTAAAATATGTCAATCAGAGAAAAACAATTATCATATGATCTCTCTGATATGAGGAATTTGAAAGGCAGGGCGGGGAGTTTTAGGGGGTAGGGAAGGAAAAATGAAACAAGATAGGATCAGGAGGGAGACAAACCATAAGACACTTAATCTCACAAAACAAACTGAAGGTTGCTGGGGGGGGTGGGGTAGTGATGGGGTGGCTGAGATATGGACCCTGAAGAGGGTATGTGGTATGGTGAGTGCTGTGAAATGTGTAAGCCTGATGATTCACAGACCTATACCCCTGGGCAAATAATACATTATATGTTAATTTAATTTTTCTTTTTAGATATCTAAAGAAAATAAGTTAATCTATGTATGAGGAAAACTTGAAAAGAACCTAGAACATAGTTAATGTAGCAATTAACTCTTGTATAGCTAACTATATGTATATATTCTACTATTAAATGTAACTAAATATTAGGTCTTCTAGAATTATTGACCCCTCTTTGACCTACTTATACTTACCCTGGAATGAAACTTTATTTTTGCTTTATAGTGTGCTCACTAAATCATGTCACAAATGTCATGCCATTCTTATTCAAATATCTCTTCATTGTTCTTCTATAGGTAAAAATTAGCATCATTTTATCAACTTTTCAAATGAAGAGTTAAGCAAACAAACTAATAAATAAGTACCAAATCAGGATATTTTTAATTGTAATGGTGTTAAAGGTTAAGATCTGTGTGTGAGGATCTGTTTTCAAAATTACATTGTTTCACGTAGGAACATCAAAGTCATACAATTTCAAATAGTGTCTAATTTGTTGTTCTAGCAACAGCTGTATTCTTATAAAGACACTGCAATTTAAAAGGTCAAGAATATTTACAGTGTTGGGGCACCTGGGTGGCTCAGTGGGTTAAGCCTCTGCTTTCGGCTCAGGTCATGATCCCAGGGTCCTGGGATCGAGTCCCATATCGGGTTCTCTGCTCAGCCAGGAGCCTGCTTCCTCCTCTCTCTCTGCCTGCCTCTCTGCCTACTTGTGATCTCTGTCTGTCAAATAAATAAATAAAATCATAAAAAAAAGAAAAAGAATATTTACAGTGTGTGAAACAAAATAACTGACCCAAATCTGAAATATAATGATTGGTTTATCTGCCAAATGAAAGAAAATATTTTAGTAGGATTTCCAAAGCATAATGTCAGAATATAGCATGGACACAATCTGCATATATGGAAGTTATATCTCTACCAAGTATCACTTAAAGTAGACAATTAATTGAAACACACAGCCTGGCACACTGCATATCTTCCTTTTGTTAATTGGTCTTAAGAGGCTATTTGGAGTTATCCAAGTATCACTCCCGCAAACGCCACAACAATAGCAACAATTTAAAAATAAATGAGGTCACCTTCCTTTTCTACTAATGAGTAGTGCTAAAAAGTGACATAAGGAATAAAGAGCAAATATCACAGTTTTCCTATGTTTAGACCTGATTTAACAGAGACGTTGTTGACAAACGTGTCAAAAATGGTGTAAATATGGATATGTTGTCAATTTTGCCAAAGCAGAGAATTCGCTATTTCGATTTGAAAAAACCAATAACAAGAACGGTGAACCATTACAGGTGTGTGTGTATCTATTCATGCCAACTTGTTTCTAGGGACTGCATATATTTAAAGTCAAATGTTTTTGTTTGGAAATTTAATAAGCAATAGTATCATGTTTATCTACTCTTCTTCATTGAATTTCTAATACCTGTCACTGCCAAGCATTAAACTGCTATTTATTATACATCTTTTAACCCAGTATCATAAGGCAATATATCAAATCAGCATGCTACCTTGTTCTGTGTAAAGTACATTTATAAAACTCCATGGTAAGCTTCAATAAGAAAATTTAGCTTCAGGTGTTTACATTAGAATTTTTACAACTCAGTGTGGTACCTGGGTGGTTCAGTCGGTTGAGTGTCTGACTCTTGATTTTGGCTCATGTCCTGGTGTCAGGGTTGTGATAGTCTACCTGTAATTCTCTTTCTCCCTCTCCCACTCCCCCTCCCCCTGCTTGTGCATGCACTCCCTTTATAAATGAAATATTTTTTTTTTAAATCAGTTTTACAACTTAGACGATGACTACATGAAACAAAAGCACATATTCATTATCTGAAAGGCACAGACAATAGCAGCCTCCCAAAGGCAGCTCTACACAGAACCATGGATAGAAACTTAGAAGAGTGATAACTGCTTAACTAGGGGGAGGTACTGGTTCACTTGTACTTCACCTCCATCTCCTGATACCTACCTTCATTCTGATTCCCTAGACCATGTCTCTCAGTGCTTCCAAATCTTTAAAACAAAGGGTACTTTAACATTAAATATGGGGAAAGAATAAGTTAAAACTCAAAATGTAAGGCCACATAAAAATTAATACAAAAATGATGAAAATGTCTATTATCATAAGTTGATTTTATAGAGACGCTTTAACCATAATCAGTAACTTGTGATTATTCGAATTATGGTGACATTTAAGCATTGGAAGCAAAAGTCCAAATAAATTAATACTGTTACTCAAGTGGGTATTTTGTCCTCCTTTATAAGCAGTTCGATTATAACCAAAGTTGCATATAGAGTTCTTTGTGGCTCAAAATTTTTAGTCCTCTTATTCTCAATCAGAGCCTTACAAAATAGGTGACTCACTTTATAATTCCTGGTGTTACTAACTTTGCCTTATAATGAAATAGAATCAATAATTTCTTATTAATTATGGTTTTAGTTTTCAAAATTAATTTAGTAATGAAGTTGCAACAACCTGTGGCAGTAGGCTATGTTCACATTTTCCAAATTCTTGTATTCTGGTAATTCAGAAGCATTTGTCTCCATCTAGATAAATTAGAAGAGAAGAACGTTTCCCATAAAAAGCATCCGTCTGCTATAATCACTTAGAGCAAAACTGATGAAACGTCAGAGTGAAGATCCTTGCCACTGGGATGGTTTAGGAGAAATAAATGTTTAAAACGTTTTCAAGAATCAAACTATTTTTTAAATGTCTTCAAATAACATGTGTGTAAAGCTAAACCACAAGACACAAATAAAGATTTTTTTTTTTTTTTAAGAAAATGGACGAACGTGCTGATGAGCCTAAGTTCTATTTTCTCTATATACCCGAACAAATTGATTTCCAGTGTCATGCTGTTATAAGTGAAATATTGGAGGGAGTGCTCGGACACTTCCAGGGCTGAAAGTGACTGTTGTATAAAAGAAGATGATGGAATACACGAGACATAAATGGGTAGATTGGATACAGCAAAGTGCTCCCAAAATATAGATAACACTGGCAGCACAGAAAATGAGAACCCGAGTAAAACATTTGTGAGACCTGAGTGGAGGAGAAAAAAAAAAAGAAAAAGCTAAAGATAAAAGCAAGGCCTCATAACCTTGACCTGCTCAGTATAGAATATTGTGTGAATGGAAATAAAGATGCATTTTGTTTTCTTTTGGACACGATTTCCAGACACTTAATGAAAGGCTTGGGCTATCTTTTATAATTCAAAGGGAGAGAAAGCGCACTTTTAAGATCAAAAGCAACCTGTTTTCAAAATATATGAAAGACTCAACGGCAAGTATTATAGATACAGACATATCTGTATTATGGATACAGAAATGAAATCCTAGAGAAATATTAGTAGACTGCCGATATTTTAATGATGTGATGAAATGTTAATATTAAATTCACGGTCATAGGTGCATCCCACCAAACTTTTTCTCTAGAAATGTTGTTTCATTACATTGTAATGGGGAAATAAGAGAAAACAAAAATAATCTCCCAGAAGGATTTCAGTTTTAGGGATGCTTTGACTTCAGTTCATCAATTATGGATTGCCCTCATGCAAGGTTCTATGTGCTTGAGCCACAGTATCTGCAGTCCCCTGGTTTGGGAGGTAGACATAAAGAGTATTGCACAGAATGACTATGATGACGTGGGAAGGCAAGGCAATTTACTGACTTGGGTTTTAAACAGAATTCTTTTAGACACTTGTGACGAGTAGTTAATATTGCAGTATTTGGCTCTGGTGGTTGTGTTGGAGCAGACAACTGAGACACTGGAATGTGAGTTGTAATTTGCTAGGAGGTTGGAAGTATGGTCAGAAGCCATAGACTAACCCAGAGCACAGAGCCATGAGGGCCTGGCACTTTCAGGTAATAGGGTTCAGTGAGAAACACGTCTGAAGATCATGTGAGAAATAAGACTGGAAAGGGACACATGGCACTGATGTTAGAAAATTTCCTATTGTCTTGAACCTCTTTGATTCACAGAATGCCTAATGAATGTTTTGCCAAGCTGGTGCAGCATTTTCTATTTTGATGAAATGTAAAATAATGTAATTGGAATATTATATATTTTCCCAAGTTCTCCTTAGTTTCGAATGAATGATTTAATGGTCTTTAATGATCTAAATGATAAAATAGGGGCCAGATTGTAAAATAGAGGTAGAAATGTTACTGACTTACTACAGAGAGACAAGATGAGATGATGTATATATTTTTAAGTTGATCGAATTGGTATTACTAGTATGGGTAGAATACATCTAGGACTCCAGGAAATCCAACTGGGGAAGGAAAGGATTTTAAATATCTATCGTGTATGTCATACACATTTTTCTCCATACATTTAGAGTGATTACTTCATGAAACAAAAGGCAAAACTGAATTCTGGTAGAGCATGAAAATGAGTGCTGAGAAGCAGCCTTTCTACCTGATCCTTGTTCAGAAGTAAATACTTCTATCCTACTATGTGTACATATCCTACTACGAATGTGCTTAATCACTATGTTATGTACCATTATTTTTGAGTTTCATAAACACACACATATACTCATTTATATATGCATGCAATTTCCCAAGTCATAAGAATTATCATTTTCTCACTCTCATTCACCACATACTCCTTAACCATTTTATGACTTGGACATATCCCTCTGGTAAACCATCATTCTTAACCTACTACACAATTTTTCCTATGGAGAAAAATGTATGCTGTTAAAAAAAAAACAGCATGCTGTATTTTAACTGCATATTTAAATTTTATAATAGATGTATTTGATTTAAGTTATGGAAGCAAAGTAGAAGGCACATGGATTTTTTTTTTTTTTCCTTGCAGAGATTAGGAAAACAACTATAGAAGATTACCATTTAAACTGGGGCCGGAACATAGAGAACCACAGGAGCTAATACTGAATATGAAAACTGTGCTCAAATTATAGAGGGTCTTCAATACCACGTAAAGAAAATTAGGCTTTATACTATGGAAAATTCCAAGTCATTCGAAGTCTTTAAACTGTGGCTATAACTTGATCTACTTTGTATATCACAAAAGTAATTAGATTGGATAGGCAAGATCAATGGGCAGAGAATCCAATTAGAAAAACATGGCAATAGTCCAGATAAGAGAATATGATAACCTAATTAAGGCAAGAGCAATGGAATAACACTAAAGGATCAAAAAAGAAAAAAAAAAAAAAATAGGGAAGCCTGGCTGGTTCAGTCAGTGGAGTGTGCAACTCTTGATCTCAGGGGTTTTAAGTTCGAGCCCCACGTTGTGTGCAGAGGTTACTTAAAAATAGAATCTTAAAAAAGAAAACTACAAGCCACAAGGTGTGGTAATGGGGATACAGTAAAGAGCCAACATCCAAACAGATATTTCTAGGTCAGAATGAGGAGTTCGTGACTAATCTATCTAGGGCAGTGTAAGAGATGGGATAATGTAAAATATACTAGGAATGTCCAGTCAGGGATACTGGTGGTGCTGTTTAAGTAGAGAATTCTGGGTGGGAAGTAGACTGGGAAAGTATGGGAAGAAAAAGAGTTAGGTTTTCAATAAAACAATAGTGAAGTATCTGCAAGATGTGAAGGGAAAACCATTTGACACCTGGATGGATAGGAGGCTCTGCAGCAAAAAAGAAAGGTCTCAACTGAGTATATACATTTAGGGTAGTTAACATTTAGTTGATATTTAATGTTAGGAAAATATATACTCAAAAAAAGTAGGGAGAGAAAACATGGGGATAGGTTTATAACTCTGAAATAAAAACTAAACATTTAAAATAAACCTTTGGGGGGCACTTGGGCAGCTCAGTCAGTTAAGTATCTGCCTTCCACTCAGGTCATGATCATCAGATCATCATGAGATCAGAGTCCCACACTGGGCTCCCTGCTCAGTGGGGCCCTGCTTCTCCTTCTCTCTCTGCCTGTCCCCCTGCTCGTACTCTCTCACTATCTCTCTCCCTATCTCTCTCCCTATCTCTCTTAAATAAATAAGTAAATAAAATAATTTTTAAAATAAAATAACCTTAAATTTCAGAAATTTGGGAAAATAAATGACTTGAGATGCTGAGAATAGTTAATGTATTAAAAATGGAGAAGGAAGGAAAGACAAATGGTTTAACTTACAGAAAGTGGAAAATTTGGGTCATAGCTCAAAGAGGAAGTAAGAGAGAAGGAAATATAATTTCTCGATGATAGCACTCATCTAAGAATATTTATAAGATGGATCAAGAGAGCCTCGTGGTCCCTTTCTGAGAATATTTGAGTGGCATGGAAATTCAGAAAGATAAATCATTACATCATGACTAAGATGTATAAAGTCTTCAAAGTAATTTATTTTTGTCTTCCCAGAATACATGGTCTCAGTTGGTCTCTTTTTGTCATGTCAGTATATGGCTAAGAGTCTTTTATATTCATGGTTATTGTCACATATTAAGTTAACTAACATCACTTCTCTAGATGCCACATAAATTGCTATTTTACAGATCAAGTTAACTGTTACCTCTGGAAGATTTATCATCATTCTTAAAATAGAACAGAACAATGGCATAGAACATTAATGTTTCCTATACCCATCTGGAAGATGTTTGCCAGCACTTTCACTTGATCATTCAAATATATCTGCTGCCAAACAGCTGTCCTGTGCTCACTGATAATTCTGAAGTTATTTGGCTTGGGTATGTTGTCAGCTAGCAAAACACATCCAATAATCTTACGACACTTCCCAGTAATATTTTGATATTTTATTCAAAGCACTTATGATAAGATCCCACAACACACAATTACTATTTGTGGGATAATAGAGTGTCACTATATGTACATAAACATTCCATAACCACTGTTCCAAGTCTATTGGTACATAGAAATCCACTTGGACAATTTTCTCTACACTGCTAGCCAGCAGATGCTAGACGCTATTCTTTTTGAAAAGTGATCAGCTACAAGACTACACCAAGTTAGTTCAATGATGCTGGGTAGTTTAAGTTAATTGCTATCATTTCCACTTAGAGATGTTCAAAAGAAAAAGCAGCAAAACTAGTACTAGCGATTAAAAACTAAATGTATTATATTACAGCGACAGCTGCTATTTATTTTGCTTTTGCTTCACGGCAGGTATAATTAATATTGTTTTTAGGCATAGATTTATAAAATTTTCTCCATGGGTAGTCCCATTAGAGAAAATGTTTGCAGTCAAATACCCATGGAGATTCTTCTAATATTTGTTAAAATAGAATGTTACAGGGAGAAAAAATAAAACCTAATGTACCATGTATTAAATTAATTAACAGTAGAGTGACTTCAATAATTAGGCTTCCAAAGAAATCAAAAAGTATAAAAGCTGTATTAACAATGATTCTCACGAAGCATTATGCCTTTTCCTTCTGTACTTCTCAAATCCAGTCATATTCTGAACATGAGAATTTCCACATGCATCATTTATCAAGCTATGGCTGCTCTTTGTTTTAGGTCTTAAGGATTCAGGAGTAAAGGAAACAGACAAGGTGTCTCTCCTGGAGAGCACATTTTCGTGAAGGAGACAGACAACGACAATAACAAGCACCCAAACACCTAAATACATGATGATTATGTATAGTGTTAATTTCTGTGGAGAAGATAAACAGGGAAGCTAATAGGGATGGATACAGAGGAAGGCGGCCTGAACTAGAATAAAATGGGCATCATGTACCTTGTGAAGAGGGGATGTTTTGGCAAAGATCAGGGTGACAACGAAGAACCAGGCATGTTAAGACCTGGCACATTCAGGCTGAATAAATGTCAATTACAGAGACTCTAATGTATGAATAATCTTGATACCTTCAAGGAAGAGAAAGAAATTCACTGGGTTGAACATACGGAATGAGGAAGTATGATACGAGATGAGCCGGTAACATAAACAGAAGATCAATTGAGTCTTATGGGCCTTGGTGACAAGTCTGGACTTTATTAATGCAAGACAGAGGCATTAGAACATCTGCAGCAGGAAGATGACCTAATAGGCTGCAAAAGAAAAATAAATATTTTTTTGACATTATGGGCTAAGCAGTTGGAAGTGGACGAAGTGTCAAAGCCAATTGCGTGAGGAGCCTAATGCAGAGTATGGGAGTAAAGCTGACACAGAACAGAAAGGGGAAGAAAGAGCTGAAATATAAATTTTTATAGCGGAACAGAACACAAGTCTCCTGGATTAATTCTCTTCCAGTCCTCTAAAATTTAACTTTAGGAAATACTATCATTCTCTCGGTTCTTATAAATATTGAGCAACAATTTATTTTGTTAACAGAAGACCAGAAAAATCAAAATCCCTAAAATCTAACTTGAATCTTGTCTGTTGCAATTATTCTGCCTCTTTTCTCATTTTCCTGCTAAACAAAAGGGGAACAGGGATGATGTTTACCATGATCCATACATTCTTTTATTTTTTTTAAAGATTTTTTAAATTTATTTATCAGAGACAGAGAGAGCACAAGCAGGCAGAGAGGCAGGCAGAGGCAGAGGGAGAAGCAGACACCCCGCTGAGCAAGGAGCTTGATGTGAGACTTGATCCCAGGACCCTGGGATCATGACTTGAGCCGAAGGCCGCAGCTTAACCGACTGAGCCACCCAGGTGTCCCCACACATTCTTTTTATAAACTTCAAGTATATTATTAGGCAGTCCTTATGTTTGTGAGGCCTAATTCAAATATAATCATCCAGGTGGACTATTTAAGGTCAAAAGCACTAAATATGACTTAGTAATCTCGATGACAGAAATAACCTAGGAACCATCCAATACCAAGCCAAAATAGTGAAAACCATTTTATGGAAGCATAAATTGAATTGAATTGAATTGATAAATTCATAAATTCAAGTTATTTGAATTAAATCAGTCAAATACATACATACATGCATACATACCAGCAAAAAATGTGAACATTTTTAGAAATTTGACTAATAAAGCCATTACACTGTGCACCAGTCGACAATTCACTCTGTTTGCTAAGTGAATATTTGTTGTAGCTTGTTCTAGAAACGAGAGTAACAACTTTTCAACAGTGTCTCTGGATTCACAGAGATTACACGCTAGAGGGGATTTAGACAAATCAATAGGCAAGAACAGCACAGAATGGTGAGTATTCCAGAAGGTGGGCAGGGCAAGGATTGTGGAGTCCAGGTGGTAGGAGTCTCAGGTGAGACCTGAAGGAGGAGATTCATCAAGGGAAAGACTAGGAGGGAGAAGGACACAGAAGTGCAGGTCACAGCAGCTACACTCGCCTGCCGGCCACCGGGAAAATGGCCGTGAGGGGAGAAGGCGGAAAAGTCAAAGACACTCATTAGGAGTTTGTAGTGATAAGTTATACACCTACAAGAATATTTAAATCGTGTCCTCCTCCTTGAGACCCTCTACTCTTAGCCGCAGAGAGCAGGTGTGAAACAGGACCCAGAGGACTCCTCTCTACATTGTGACTATAAATACCACTTACGCTCCACATGTTTTCCTGTTTCAGTTACGGAGGAGAATCTCTGTCAGAAAACATGAGGTTTGAAGTTAAATCTGTCTGAAAGAACAAGCAAATCGGAAGGTAAGGGAGGTATTTAGCCCTGTTTTCCAGAGTCTTTGGTGTTATATGTTCCTTAAATCAGTTGGTTTTACCCATTCCACTCTTATGGTTACTAGCTTCCCTCACAAAGTATTATTTAATGTGTGATGCATTGAAAATCAAAGTTTCCCAGTACAGCTTTCTAGTATCATTTCATTATAGATACTTAGTCATCCCATTATTATATTTACTAGCTTTTATTCAAAATCTGATATATGTTTGGGAGTGTTTGGTGTTTTTCTGTGTTAGTTCCCTGTCACTGACAGGTTACAGAGAACTTATCAGCTGCAAATTGTTCAACTTTATGAAGCTAATACATGAAGATTATGATAAATTCTGTGGTTTTCAGGGGTTTCAGGTTCTAAGGGGGCTACAGTTTAAGTTTTGTACTATGATAATATTTTTTCTGATCTTTAACTTTTTTAAAACAATGGGCAAAAAAAGCATACTTATACTGAAAGCTTGAAAAGTGTACAAAGATATATATATCTGAAATATTAACAAGAACACCTAACTTGCAAATACAGACATAATTCTTAACTCACCACCATTAATGTGGTCAAGCAGGTTAACCACTCTTGATCTCTGCTTCTCCATTTGTAACTTGGAAAAATAACGGTACCAACTTAGCACTGTTTGATCTGTAAATGAAAGGTGCTGAAGGAATTTCCTTTTACAAAGAAAAGGGCAGTAAACACTGTATTCCATCATAATTCCATCATATACCCTGTATCCTATTATTAATAGTAGTTATTTTATTTTGCCATTAAGCAATTGGTAAAAAATACTGGCTTCAGATATAATAAAGACTTTTTAGCCATCTTATTGTTTGAAGTTAAAAAAATTAAACCTTCCCGGGGCGCCTGGTTGGCTCAGTGGGTTAAAGCCTCTGCCTTCGACTCAGGTCATGCCAGGGTCCTGGGATCAAACCCCGCATCGGGCTCTCTGCTCGGCGGGGAGCCTGCTTCCCCCTCTCTCTCTGCCTGCCTCTCTGCTTGTGATTTCTGTCTGTCAAATAAATAAATAAAAATTTAAAAAAAAAATAATTAAACCTTCCAAATTCTCTTTTGATTGATATATTGAAGATATGTATTGAATGCACTTTTCCTGGCACTGTGATCAAGTTAAGGACTTTATAATGGGGTGATTATCTTGGATTATCCGGTTGAACCAACCTAATCACAAGGGCCTTACGCGTGGAACAGAGAAGCAGAAGGGGAAAGCCAGAGGAAAAGCTGTGAGGATGGACGCGGACCCAAGCATGAATGATTTCTGTCTTGGAAGACGAAGGAAGAGGGCCACGAACCCAGGAATGTGGGCCTCTGCGAGCCGGAAAGGCAAGAAAATATTCATCCCTTGAGCCCACAGAAGGAAAACAGCCTTGCCAACACCTTCGTTTTCATCCAGTGAGACCCACGTCAACCTTCTAACCTGCAGAACTACAAAACTAGATCATTTGCGTCGGTTTAAGCCACAAAATTTATGGTAATTGGTTACAGTAGCAGGTAGAAAACTAATATGAGCACTAAAAAAGAACATGAATTATTGAAATAGTAACCTTGAAAGCACACTTCAACATTAACAAAATAAATGATCCAATTATGATAGCCTTCTTTACAATTGAAAAATAATAATAGTACAAAGCAGGACTAAATAAATACCTTCATAAAACATGCAAAAGAATTTCCTTCTTAGTTAATCAAATATTTTCTTTCTCAGTAATATTTTCACATGGTAAAGGGATGAAGACTACAGCAATGTTATGGTTCTATCATCATAATAATTGCAAATGTTTCATAAGACTGCTGTTATATTTTACACTAGAAAAATTAAACATATGATATTTTATGGTAAAAAAAATTAAGTTAAAAATAGAACTACCTTACAAGCCAGCGATCACACTACTAGGTATTTACCCAAGAACAGAAGAACATTAATTCAAAAGAATGCATGCACCCTTATGTTTATAGCAACATTATTTACAATAGCCATGATATGGAAGGAAGCAGCTCAAGTGTCCACTGACTGATGAATGGATAAAAAAAGATGTAACACACACACACACACACAACACAATGGAATATTCAACTATAAAAAAAGAATTCAATCTTGCCATCTGTAACGACACGGATGGAGCTAGAGAGGATAATGCTAAGTAGAATAAGTTGATGAGAGAAAAACAAATACCATATGATTTCATTCATGTGTGGAATTTAAGAAAAAACAAACAAACAAGCAAGAAAAAGGAAAAAAAAAAGAAAGAAGGGGAAAAACAGATAGAAAGGCAGACATATAGACAAACCAAGGAACAGATTCTTAATTACAGAGAACAAACCGATGGTTACGAGGAGGGGGGTGGTTGGGGGAGATGGGCTAAATAGATGATGGGATTTAAAACAATAATAAAATGATTTCATAGCATAGTACCATGAAGAAAATGATATGAAACAGAATAAATTATACAGTAACATTTTTATTCATGTTTGGAGTATAGTTTTCCAGATATTGCAAAGAAACTTTCTGCTAGAGTCCTCCCAATTTAGTGAATGTGAGAGATGTTGGGCATTCTTTGTTCCTGATCCAGTTTGCATCAGGGATGTCATATCCTCAAGGTAATGAGTATGGGGTGGAAAGAAGCAGGGAAGGCAAAAAGGAAAATGAATTCCCCAGTGCTGCTAAACACTGTTTCTCCCTCTCTGCCCCCAGTCCATTCTCTGACCGCTTCAAACTACATCAGTCATCCTGGCAAGATTTGTTCAGAAGACCAAAATCACAAAGGCACTGTCCTCCTCTTCTCAATGCTGATATCTAACTTTATTAAACCAATGTGATTTGATATATGTGTGTGTTATGGGATAGTAGACTCGTGAAAAATAAGCAATTGTTACTTCTAGGTGGTTTCAATTTATTAAACAGTTATAAACAAGGGGTACACTTTGTATAGGATTAGAAGTGGTATAAATGAAAATAATGAGTGAACTGTGAAAAATCGGCCTTCATATACTCCCACAGTGATAAACGATAACATTCCTGTAGTGACAGATCATGTATTTCTGTAGCTACAATTGATTCCACCACAAAACGCTACACTTTACCCCACAACCATACTGAAGAACAACTGGTTTGTTCTTATTTTCCCGTCTTGGGTTACTTTGAAGAGAGAACTATCAATTTTCTTTGCTCCAGAAATAAACAAAGTCAGTGGTACATATGGAAATATAAATTCCCCCAAACAATACTAGTTTGAGGAAAAGCTAACAAACACTTACTCAACATCTGTTTTTCAGTACAGTGCTCCAATTTGCAAGGAGGTATAAATGCAAATTTTACCAATCTCTGAATCATGGCTATCTCAAAAAAAAAAAAAAAAATCCCAATATAATCCAATCCTTTTTATTCCAAACATATTACCTAAAGATCCAGATAAAATAAAATTAAAAAATAAAGCCAATATATATTAATTTATGCAGTAAGACTTTTGTTAGAAACATTTTTTTTTTAAATCAGAGCATTGTTGACATTGTTCCCGTGTTGTATCGTAAGATATTCTCAAGGTTTATGTATATATATTTCAAAGATTTTATTTATTTATTTGGCAAAGAGAGAGTAAGAGGGAGCACAAGTATGGAGAGCAGCAGGCAGAGGGAGAAGCAGGCTCCCCACTGTGCAAGGAACCACATCCCATGAGGGACTCCATCCCAGGACCCTAAGATCATGACCTGAGCCAAAGGAAGGTGCTTAACTGACTGAGGCACCCATGAGTCCCTCAAAGTTTGTATTTTTAAACTATGACTATCCATAATGTTTAGGAAATTTGGTAAGATTATATTTCTAACTAATTGACGCTTTTTTTTTTTAACTTTCATTTTTGGGATATATACTTGTTCATATGTAGCCTACAAAGAGGATATCATAGAGGATAACACTCATTTAATTTATTCTAAATTGTTATGCTACATCTTTAGATAAACAAGTTAGAATCGCAAAAAAAGATACAAGGTTTATCTATGAGGTAATAGTACATCTTTGCTTTTATTAGAATTGTAATTCTTGGACTGAGTAATTCCAACACCTCTTCCTTAAGAAAACTTGATGCTGTAAGTCTCATCTGAAAAAAATCCCTTCATTTAAAATGACAGATTTTTAAGTACCCTGAAGTAATGGGTCCTGACTATCTTTCTTCCCTGTGTACTACTCAAAGCTCCTAAAAGAATTTTCACACGTGTTCAGTGGCTCAGACATGTTTCTTAAAGAATAAGCACATGTTATAATAGCAAGTAGTGATTAAAACACTATTATGTGTATAGTAATAACGCTGCTACATTCAAGGAGGCATACATTCTCTTTAGAAACCTTCATTTTGTTATAAGGAGTGACACATTTCAGTCAACTTTTAGAATGAAGAATACTTGAAAAGATAATGATTAAATTAATTCTCTAGTCCATTCCTTATGTCTTCCTATGTTTATTTTACATCTTATCTAAAATAATATTTTCAACATCTCAAGTATGTAAAAAAGATTTCACAGGATTTCTTTTGTTATCCAAATCATGATTTATGTTCCATATTAGATTTCTAACTCTTATGAGGATGCTTAACACATAAAATGTGAAATCATGAGAAACATAAAGAAAAGTAGGGCCACTACAAATTGTTGATTCTAATTGTGCCTTTTATGTATTTATTTATTTATTTTCATTTCCTACAGATGCTGTCTGTACTCTGATATCTATCCTCAGCTTCTTCCAACAAAATGGGCATTTAGCGAGGCAGAGCACTTGGCTAATGGCTGGGGAATGGTCTATGAACAAAGGGGATATGTACAAAGTTAGGGTCCAACTCTAAAAAGCAAGAAAGCATGGCATCTTCCTACCTGGAGGCAATACCCCCACATGTAACTTTTCTCCTCCCTGCAGATGTGCAGGTAGGATCCAGGCTCGTAGATAACAGCTGTGCAGAAGATGGAGATGGCACACTATCAGCCCTGCAACACACTCTTTTGAACTGCTACAGCGAAGATTATATTTACGCTGTTGAAATCTTCAAACCGGAGACATGTCAGAAAGTATTTATCTTGCTTAACTGCTTTGTTTTTTTTTTTTTTTTTTTTTTTTGGTTGTTGCTGCTGTTGTTACAACAGCTTAGAATTTATATCAACTGTTTCCTTAGTGAAGAAAATACAACCCATGATGTTTGGTATTAGATTGCTTTGAGTCGAGGTAATATTGCTTCATTTTTTGGTTGGTTACATATAGTGTAAAAAAGTTTATGTGACTATCAAGTTATTTTCTTATTAGCTATTTTCCTATGTTCAGGTATAAATTCTATAATACCCACTCTTTCAGTAAAAAGCAATAATACACACTGATCCACTTCTGTTATCTTTCTTTCCAGGGCTTCACATGCCTTTTTAAAACATATGATTTTGAACAATTAACTACTAAAATGTGTGATTCATTTGTAAGTTTTCAGATAATCCTTAGTGACCTTGGATTTTCAGCTTTGTCAACTTCTCAATAACCACTTGTAAAAGTTAGAAGAAAGAATTGGTCCCTCGTGAAATCCCTTAAATGAAGTAAATTTTAAAATCCTTTCATGCATTAAGCTGCCAATCACTGTGGCTAATCCCATTCAAGCTCCGTAATTAGTATCCCCAGGTAGGGATTCCCACCTGTACCATGTTGTACAACATCACAGAATGGGGAGGGGTAGAAGAAAGAAAGGCTCCCAGCAGACTTCTATATGACAGAATGTGTGAATCAATTTTAATTAATTCTGCCTCTTTAAATCTGTCTGCTCTTTAGGAGAGATGGCTATCTGCCTCCAACACTCTGGCAAGATAATTAACGGAACCACTGTTGGAGACTGATAGCATAGGAGCTTGCTGATACCTGTGGCAGGAACGCCCCGCCATCCGAGGGCCATTGAACTGTAAAGGTAAAGGACATGCGTGGAGAGCAACATTAATTTTACTAAATAAGTGCGTTATTTATAGCATACATTATAGACTTTATTTATCTAGCATGTAACCGAAATAAAGAAGATTGTTTCTAAAACACTTCAAACTGTTCTGGCAAGGATCTCAGACGTTCTGACAAAATATATCTAAATAAGATCGCCCACAGTCCCCACGAGTAGCAGCCACAGTATGCATGTGGAGCCCTGCATCCCAACACAAAGAAAATCAATAAAACAGAAATTACTCCTAAGTGGAAAAAAAGAACACTGTGAATTATGAAAGTAAACATGAAACATTGCATTAAGCTCTCTGACATCCATTTAATATAGAACTGTTTTTGTTTCTTGCTAGAACCTGGTATTTTCCCATTCTCTTACAAAAATACTAATTCCCTTATTGGGTAGAATTAAGTAGTGTTAACCAAGCAGAGTAAACATTGTTTGCTTTAACAATAGTAGAACTTAACATCACCTTATCCAATTGCAAAGATTTGCTCATCCATTCAATGATTGCATTTTCATAGTCACAAGAGCCTAAAGTTTATTTACTTACTTATTTACTTAGAGTAGTTGATGGAAAGGCTACACAATTGTATACTAAATGACTATGATAAAGGTAGCTTCAAATAACCATCTCTATATTCAATATGCTTTGGTCACTACTTATTGAGAAATGTATTATTGTCTAGTTTGTCCCAAATTTTCATTTCCATCATCATTCCATCAGATATCCTTGGAGGATTCTTATACTTATGTATTCTCTATTTTTATTATCCATTAAGGAAATAACAAGATTTTATTTTAGTTTATTTTTAATTAATTTATTTTTATTTAAATTCAATTAATGTATCATATATTATTGGTTTCAGAGGTGGAGGTCAGTGATTCATCAGCCTTACGTAATCCTCAGTGCTCATTACAACACGTGCCCTCCTTAATGTCCATCACCCAGTTAACCGCATCCCATCCCCCCACCCATCTGCCCTCCAGCAACCCTCAGTTTATTTTCTATGCTTAAGAATCTCTTATGGTTTATCTCCCTCTCTGATTTCATCTGGTTTTATTTTTTCCTCTCTTTCCCTATGATCCTCTGTTTTGTTTCTTAAATTCCACAAATCGGCAAGATCATATGATAATTGTCTTTCTGTGATTGACTTATTTCACTTAGCATAACACCGTACGACCCAGCAATTGCATTACTGGGTATTTACCGCAAAGATACAAATGCAGTGATCCAAAGGGGCACGTGCACTTCAATATTTATATCAGCAATGTCCACAATAGCCAACCTATGGAGAGAGCCCCGATGTCCATCTACAGATGAATGGATAAAGAAGATGTACACATGTACACACACACACACACACACACACACCCACACACACAATGGAATACTACTCAACCATCAAAAAATTGAAATCATGCCAGTTGCAATAACATGGAAATAATAGGTTTTTTAAACTGAATAAGATCTTGGCCAGGATACCATAAGGTTGGTTAGTAAACTCAGACTCAGAGATGTCAAAAAGACTTACTAAATCTTAAAGTTAGTGAGACGTAGAATTAGAACAGGCAATCAGGATTTCTGACTTGTGACCATGCATTTAACTCATTAATAAGATTGCATTCCAGTATCAGAAATAAATACTTAAGATTGGTTTCTAAGAGGCCACCAAAGATACTTCCAACCTCTTATACACACACACACACACATTTTTGAACTGAAATGACATACTCCCCTGTCCTAATTCTAAACAATTCTGGAAAAACTTTTCTTTTCCCTGTTTTTGTGCAAAAACAACAAGAACAACAAAAAGCCCTGAGAGTAGGCAAAATAACTTTGTTGCTTATTCTAGGGGATATTTACTCCTTGAACACTCTGATCCAACCAAAATAACATACCTCTCAGGACTACCAGGTGGTCTATCAGTACTTGTCTCATCCGTACCTCTATCGATTCAGAGCTGCTGTGCCGTAAACTCTGCCCATTCCAAACTGTTTCCTTGAATTGCAAGAATTGCTTAAAATTATTCTGATTAAGAAATCATTTCTAATGAAATGTTATACATATCTGTCCCTGACTTCGCCTTTCTGAGATACTCTTAAAACTCTGTCAAGATGGTGTTATCACTTGTACCAGTCAGGGTCTCTAGAGAAACAAAATCAATAGGATGTATATTTATATACAAAGAAAGATTTATTTTAAGAAATTGGCTCATGTCAGTGGGGACACTGCAAAGTTTTCAAATCTACAGGATGGGCTGCCAGACTAGAAACCCAGAGAAGAAGTGAGGTTGAAGTTCAAGTCCAGAGGCATTCTGCTGCAGAATTCCCCCTTCCTCAGAGGAAGACATTTTCTAAACATCTTCAACTGTTTAAATAAGGCCCACCCCAACTCTGGAGCCTTACCTGCTTACTCAAAGTCTACTGATTCAAATGTTAATTGTATATAAAATGCCTTTCCAACAACATCCATAACTCAACATATGCCTTGGCATTGTGGCCTGGCCAAAATAACACATAAATTTAACATCACACGTCTTACAGCAGCAAATTAAATACAAGCATACATCATTTTATTGTGCTTCACTTTATTGCTCTTTCCATATACTGCATTTTTTACAAATTGAAGATCTGTGGCAACCATGCATTAAGCAAGTCTACTGGCACCATTTTTTCCAATATGATCTGTTCACTTTGCATTTGCGTGTCATATTTTGGTTAATTCTCATAATAATTCCAACAACTGCGTTATTATTATATTTGTTATATTGATCTGTGATCAAAAATCTTGATATTTTCCTATTGTAATTGTTTTGGGGTGCCATAAACTGTACCCATATTAAAACAGCATACTTAATCAATAAACATAGCATGTGATCTCACTGTTTCACTGACCAGTCATTGCCATGTCTCTCTCCTTCTCCTCAAGCCTATCTCCTCAGACACAAAGCTATTGAAATTAGGCCAATCAGTAATCCTAAAATGGCCTCTAAGTGTTCAAGTGAAAGGAAAAGTTGCATGTCCCTCACTTTAAATCAGAAGCTGGAAATGATTAAGCTTAGTAAGGAAGCCATGTCAAAAGCCAAGACAAGCCAAGAGCTAGGCTTCTTGCACCAAACAAGTTAGCCAAGTTGTGAATGCCAAGGAAAAGTTCTTGAAGGAAAGGAAAGTTATGATTCCAGTGAACACATAAATGCTATGAAAGGGAAACAGCCTTACTGTTGATGTGAAAAAAGTTTGAGCCTTCTGGATAGAAGCTCAAACCAACCACAGCATGCCCAATAGTAAGCCAAAACTGAACCCAGAGTAGGGTCCCCTCTTCAATTCTACAAATGTTGGGAGAAGTGGGGAGCTGCAGAAGAAATGTCTAAAGTTAGCAGAGCTTGGTTGATGAGGTTTAAGGAAAGACGCCATCTCCTTAACATAAAAGTGCATGGTGAAGCAGCACGTGCCGAGGTAGGAAGCCGCAGCAAGTGATCTGGAAGTTCTAACACAGATCATCAAAGAAGGTGGCTACACTAAACAACAGATTTTCAATGTGGATGAAACAACCTTCCACGGCAGAGAGGAATAGTCAATGTCTGGCTTCAAAGCTTCAAAGGACAGGCTGACTGCCTTGTTAGGAGGTAATAGAGCTGGTGACTTTAAGTTGAAGTCGGTGCTCACTTACCGCTCTGAAACTCCCAGGGCCCCTAAGAATCATGCTACAGCAATTCTGTCTGTGCTCTATAATTGAAACAACAAAGCCTGGGAGACAGCACATCAGTTAACAACACGGTTTACTCAATACGCTAGGCCCACAGTTGAGATCTGCTGCTCTTCTCAAAATATTCCTGCTCATTGGAGCAACGGGGTGGTGCAGCCGGTTGAGCATCTGACTCTTGGTTTCAGCTCAGGTTGTGATCTCAGGTGGTGAGATGGAGCCCTGTGCCAAATTCTGCACTCAGCGTGAAGTCCACTTGAGACTCTCTCTCTCTTTCTCTCTTCCCCTCTGCCCCTCCTGCTTGTGTTCTCATTCTAAAATAAATCACTGAAAGTCTTGAAACTATTACTGCTCATTGACAAAGCACCTGGACCCAAGAGCTCTAATGGAAATGCACAATGAGATTGATGTTGTCTTTCATGCCTGCCAACACAGCATCCATTTTGCACCCATGGATTACGGAGTGATTCTGACTTTCAAGTATTGTTACTGAAGAAAATACACTGCATAAGGCATCAGTTTCCACAGACAGCAGTTCCTCTGATGGATTTGGGCAAAGTAAACTGAATAACTTTTGGGAAGGATTCACCATTCAAGATGGTATGAAGAACATTCACACCTCATGGAAAGAGGTCAAAATACCAGCCTTACTAGGAGTTGGAAGACGTGGATTCCAGTCCTCATGGATGACTTTGAGGGGTACAAGACTTCAGCAGAAGTAGCTGCAGATGTGACAGAAAGAGCAAAAGAACTAGAATAGACGTGGAGCCTCAGGATGGGACTGAGTTGCTGCAACCTCAAGACAGAACTTTAATGGCCGAGGCAGAAGAGCCAAGGAAAAAAAAAAAAATTTTTTTAGATGGAATCTACTTCGGGTCAAGATGCTGTGAAGATTATTGAAATGACAACAATGGATTTAAAATATTATATAACATTAGTTGATAAAGCAGTGGCAGGGTTTGAGAAGATTGGCTCCAATTTTGAAAGAAGTTCTACTGTGGACAAAATGCTGTCAAACGGCATCACATGCTGCATCAAAATCATTTGTGAAAGGACAAATCATTGACCCAACAATTTTCGCTGCTCTCCTCTTTTAAAAAATTGGCACAGCCACCCCAGTTTTCAACAACCACAATGCTGATCAGTCAGCATCCATCAAGACATGACCCTATACCAGTAAGAAGATTAGGACTCACTGAAAGCTCAGATGACAGTTCACATTTTTTTAGCAATAAAGTATTTTTAATCAAGGTCTGTATATTCTTTAGATGTGGTGATATTCCATGCACATCTAATAGACAGCAGGATAGTATAATCATAACTTTTATATGCACTAGGAAACCAAAACCTTTATTTGACTTGCTTTATTACAATATTCACTTTACGATGGGGGTATGGAATTGTACCTGCAATATCTTCAAGGTATGTGTGTAAACTTAGTTTTGGTAGATCAACAGTTTTTGCAGTGGTCTACTGGGAAATTGGCAGCTGACACACCATTTGCAGGACTGCAATCATGCAGAAGTGTCATACAGCTGATAAGCCAACCCAGTTTCTTAAGTCTAGAATCTACACAAAAGATAAGATTCATGAGGGAATGGAGTCTTTTGTCATATTCTCAGCACCTATCACAATGACAAACAAATAGCAAGTAACTAACTGAAAAACAGGTGAATGGATAAATAAATTAATAATTCAGATATCCTGGTGTATTATTTGTAGAGAAGGAAAAGATTATTTTCAAAATGACCTCATTATGTAAACATATGTACTGTGGAAACTCTCTTGCATTTCAGCAATTGAAATTCAATATGTACAAGACACATAATTATAGCATAACCTTCTATGTATGTAAGACAAATACCGAGACCCACAAAACACACAGAAGGCACTCAATATTTTTTATGATGATTGACAATAATTTTGTTTCACAAGAGAAATTAAATTTTCAACATTGCTTTCATGCAAATATCATTTGCTTAGGTGATTTGTTTAGCATTCTTTTATTTCACAAACAGAGAGCTCCAGCATGCTGTAATCCCTTAAATATAATCTTTTTTGTCATACTTCTCCTTAATATTTCCTCATTTCTTAATTAATGACGTGTTAAAGATTCTAGACATATCACTTGTGTTTACAGGTCTCCATTTCAAATTTCCGGATGACAAAGATAACTGAGCATCCTGCTGACGCCATCCTGTTCATGAAGATTGAAGAAGTATTCTGCTTCTTGATTTATATACCAGGGTTTATATTCACAGCATTTCATATTTAAAAGATTTTTCACATATGTCATTCTTAGATCTTTATAAAGATTGTTGAAAGCAACTCATTTTTCTTACTTCAGCTAAGAACTGAAACTCCCAGAAAAAGTAGCACCCTTGTCTAGTTTTGAGAAGGACAGGCATCCCAAGGCATGCCACCTAGGACTCTGTAATGACAACGAATCATTATCTACAATATTAAGTGCTATGTAATATAATTTTTCACATATGTCATTCTTAGATCTTTATAAAGATTGTTGAAAGCAACTCATTTTTCTTACTTCAGCTAAGAACTGAAACTCCCAGAAAAAGTAGCACCCTTGTCTAGTTTTGAGAAGGACAGGCATCCCAAGGCATGCCACCTAGGACTCTGTAATGACAACGAATCATTATCTACAATATTAAGTGCTATGTAAATATTTGTCAAGTTGAATTAAGTTTCCTGGAAACATTTTAAAAGATTCACTGAACTAAAAGCTTCTCTACTTATGAGTATACAAGGAAATGCCATTTTTCTGGGTTCGTCCATCTCTCAATCTGGACATTAAGAAATGCTCCAGAGGTTCATGATGTAAATATAAACAATGATATCTTCTCTGTATCTAATATGCGAAATGCCCTATGACATTACCAGTCACAATAGACTTTACTATTTATTTATACCTAACATTAGACATGTGTGGCAACTAATAAATATTTTACTTTTTGATTCACGAAATTTGTGTCAACCAATTTATCTAAACTTAGAGTTTGCTCATTGGAAAAAGCAACTCTTATTTCACAAAGTTGTTAGAAAACAAATAAAACTTGTTTGTGACCTACTGTGTCCTAATGACAATTACACCTTAAACTTCTACAGATTTTAGAATTTATGATTTTTCAAACCCACACATATACATATATACCCAAGTATAACCTGACCTTATAAAATGATGAGATTAGAAAAGGAATCTTCAAGATTATAGATCTTAAAGCCCTGATTTTCCAGACAGACCAAAAAAAAAAAAAAAAAGTATGCTCAGAGAAGTGAATTTGTCAAACACCTCATCAAAGACAAACAAACAAAAAACTGGTAATGAAACTGCAAAACCCAGCCTACCATGTTTCAAGAATTCTTTTTTCTTTCCTTTTTTTTTTTTTTTTTTTTTAAGAATGGGAAGGGGAAGGGGCATAATGAGAGGAGGAGAGAGAGTGAATTCTAAGTAGACTCCACACCTAGTGTGGAGACTGATCCAAGGCTTAGTACCACAACCCTGAAATCATGACCTGAGCCAAAATCAAGAATTGAACACTTAACCAACAGAGCCACCCAGGTACTCTACAGTGATTTTATTTGTATGTGTGCACACCTCCGGGTATGTGTGCTTATGTGTTTAACCTAAATTATTTTGATATATGTACATAAGGGAAATCATGTTTTTTTTTAAGTACATGATTCATATATAGAAAGTGATAATAATTGTAGGAATAGATTCTTATAAAACAGATCTTTCCTTTGGTGTTAGAAAAGAGGAAATTCAATTTCATCATGCAAATTTATTGGCATTTAAGTTTGCTTCTCAGGCAACGATTCTTAAAAAAGAGTATTACATCATTGTATTTTAAGTTTCTTTATAAATAATTTGATAGAATAGCATTTTTCATTTAAAATAACATTGGTGAATAATTCATCTTATGTTAAAAATTAGAGTTATTCATCACTCCCAATGATTTACATTCCAATATCATTTCCTGAGTGAGGCAGAATGTTATATCATCACCTTTTTATCAAGGGAGTCATTTATAACCTCAAAAATTGAGATGAGACCACTTGAATCCACACAGCTTAATGATCAGGACTGAGAACTGAGATCATTTGTATCAAACTGACATAATTATTTTGTCCAGAACATTCTTTTCCATGAAGATAAGGGTGTAAATTAATAATTTTACTGTTTACTTCAGGAAATTCCTGTAAACAAATTTATCTGGACAAAGAGTTTATCCATCTAGGCAAAAATGTCTTTTATGAGGACATTCGTTATCTTCAGAGCAAATAATTTTCTTTTCAAACAACAGTTTAGTTATCATGACTTGCTTCAAGAGCCATGCCTTTTCCTACACACCATTTCTAAACTATTATGTTATGAACTTCACTCACTCGCAACCACTTCCCTAAATGTAAATATCTTCCTTAAACCACTAAGCCACACATCCCCAAACACTAAAAACATAGAACATTAAGAACAACTATTTGCATCTATACTTCCAAGGAACTAATAAGAATCTTCACATTGTTAGTTTACTACTATAGATCCAATAAACTTAGACTTACTGTGTGTGTGTGTGTGTGTGTGTGTGTGTGTGTGTGTGCTTTTTTTGTAGTCAAGGGCTGACAACTTACTTTTTGTCTCTGTTGCAACCTAATGATCTAAAAATGCTCTTGAAATATGTTGAAAACTTGAACACTGTTATAGCTTAAATGTGTCTCATTAAAAGAATAAAAGTCTGAGAACTGCTTCTCTAGATCTTACCATTCTTCATCTAGAGAATGATAAAAATACACCTTACACTTCACGTAACTCAGTGAGATATATTTTTTCAATTTATTCCAGTTCGTCTAACACAGTGTTATATTAGTTTCAGGTGTAAAATATAGTGATACAATAATTCATTGCCCAGTGCTCATTACGACAAGTGCACTCCTTAATCCCCATCACCTATTTCACCCGTCCTCCCATCCACACCTCCTCTGGTAACCATGACTTTGTTCTCTACAGTTAAGAGTTGGTTTCTTGTTTGTCTTTCTCTCTCTCTCTCTCTCTTTTTTTTTTTCCCATTGCTCATTTGTTTTGTCCCTTAAATTCCACCTATGAGGAAAATCATATGGTGTTTGTCTTTCTTGGACTAACTTATTTTGCTTAGCATTATACTCTCTAGCTCCATCCATGTGATTGCAAATGGCAAGATTTCATTCTTTTTTTATAGCTGAATATTCCACTGTGTGTGTATATGCATACATACACACATATGTACACACACACACATGCACACACACACATACACACTACATCTTCTTTACCCATTCATCCATCAATGGACACTTTGCTGCTTCCATGATTTGGCTATTATAAATAATGTTGCAATAAACATAGGGGTGCATGTGTCCTTTTGAACTACTGCTTTTGTATTCTTTGGGTAATACACAGTATGTGATTACTGGATCATAAGATAGTTCTATTTTTAACTTTTTGAGGAGCCCCCATACTGTTTTCCAGAGTGGCTGCCCCTGTTTGCCTTCTCACCCAATGTGTACAAGGGTTTGTGTCCTTTTTCTCCTTTTTCTCCACATCCTTGCCAACACTTGTTGTTTCTTTTTATTTTAGCCATTCTGAGAGGTGTGAGGTGATATCTCATTGTTGTAGTTTTGATTTGTATTTCCCTAATGATGAGTGTTGTTGAGCCTCTTTTCATGTATCTGTATCTGTTGGACATCTGTATTTCTTCTTTGAAGAAGTATCTCTTCATCTCTTCTGACCTTTTTTTTTTTTTTTTGATTGAATTATTCATTTTGGGGGTGTTGAGTTGTATCAGTTCTTCATATTTTGGATATTAATCTTCTCTTATATATGTCATTTGTAATACCTTCTCCCATTCTATAGGCTGCCTTTCAGTTTTATTGTTTCTTCTGCTCTGCAGATGCTTTTTATCTTGATGAAGTCCCAACAGTTTATTTTTGCTTTTGTTTCCTTGCATCAGGAGACATATCTAAAAAAAATGTTGCTCTGGCTACTGTCAAAGAAGTGACTGCCTGTGCTCTCTCCTAGGATTTTTATGATTTCAGGTCTTACATTTATGTCTTTAATCTGTTTTGAGTTTATTGTTGTGTTTGGAGTAACAAAGTTATAAACCATGTTTCCCAGAACCATTTGCTGAAAAGACTTTTTCCCACTGGATATTCTTTGCTACTTTGTCAAAGACTAATTGACCATATAATAACGGGTTTATTTCTGGGCTTTCCATCTATTCTACTGATCTCTATGTCTATTTCTGTGCCAGTGCCGTACTGTTTTGATTACTACAACTTTATGCTATCTTGAAGTCTGGAATTGTGGTAGCTCTACCTTTGTTTTTCTTTTCTTTTTTTAAGATTTTATTTATTCATTTGACAGAGAGAGACACAGCAAGAGAGGGAACACAAGCAGGGGGAGTAGGAGAGGGAGAAGCAGGCTTCCTGTTGAGCAGAGAGCCCAATGCGGGGCTTGATCTCAGGACCTTGGGATTATAACCTGAGCCGAAGGCAGATGCTTAACTGACTGAGCCACCCAGGCACCCCTCTACCTTTGCTTTTCTTTTTCAAAACTCTTTTTGGCTATTTGGGGTCTTTTAGGTTCCATATACATTTTAGGATTTTTTGGTTCTGTTTCTGTGAAAAATGCTGTTGTGATTTGGATAGGGAACCTATTAAATCCATAGATTGCTTTGGATAGTATAGACATTTTAACAATATTTGTTCTTCCAATCCATCATAGGCATGGGATGTCTCTCCATTTCTTTGTGTCATTTTAAATTTCCTTCAACAGTGTTTTATAGTTTTCAGAGTATAAGTCTTTCATCACATTAGTTAGGTTTATTCCTAGGTATCTTATAATTTTTTTGTGTAATTATAAACAGGATTGTTTTCTTAATATCTCTTTCTGCTGCTTCATTATTAGTGTACATTCTTTATTACTCTTTTGTATAGAAATGTAACATATTTCTGTACATTGATTTTGTACCCTGTAACTTTACTGAATGTATTTATCAGTTCTAGTTTTTTTGGTGGAGTCTTTAGTTTTCTGTATATAATATCAAGTTATCTGCAAATAGTGGAAGTTTTACCTCTTCCTTACCAGTCTGGTGGTTGGTTGGATGCTGTGGCTAGGACTTCCAGTACTATGTTGAATAAAAGTGTTGAGAGTGGACATCTTTGCCTTGTTCCTAATCTTGGGGGAAAAGATCTCAGGTTTTCCCCACTGCATATGATGTTTACTATGGGTTTTTCATAGATAGCCTTTATTACGCTGAGGTCTGTTTCCTCTAAACCTACTTTATTGAGGATTTTTTTTTTTTTTTATGAATTGATGTTATAGTTTGTCAACTGCTTTTTCTGTATCTACTGAAATGATCATTTAGTTTTTGTCCTTTCTCTCACTGATGTGATACATCCCATTAATGGATTTGTGAATATTGAACCATCCTTGCATACCAGGAATAAATCCCATTTGACCGTGTGTTTTTCTTTGTTTTTGTTTTTGTTTTTGTTTTTTGATGTACTGCTTGATTTGGTTTGCTGATGCTTTGCTGTGGATTTTTACAACTATGTTCATCAGAGATATTGGCCTGTAGTTCTATTTTTTTCTTAAGTCTTTATTTGGTTTTGGTATTAGGATGATACTGGCCTCACAGAATGAATCTGAGAGTTTTCCTTCTGTTGTTTGGGATAGTTTGAGAAAAACAGGTACTAACTCTTTTTTAAATGCTTGATAGAATTTGTCTGTGAATCTGATCATGGACTTCTGTTGGGAGTTTTTGATTATTGAATTGACCTCCTTTCTGGTCTGTTCAAAATTTCTATTTCTTCCTGCTTCTATTTTGGTAGGTTATTATATTCATAGAAATTTATCCAGTTTTTTCTAAGTTGTCTAATTTGTTGGCATATAGTTTTTCATAATATTTTCTTACAATTTTATTTCTGTGATGTCATTTCTCCTCTTCCATTTGTGATTTTGTTTATCTGTATTTTTTTTAATGAGTCTGGCTAGAGGTATAGCAACTTTGTTGATCTTTTCAAAGAATCAGCTCCTCGTTCACTGATCTGTTCTATTGGTTTTTGTTTTTGTTTGTTTTAGTTTCTCTATCATTTATTTCTGCTCTAATCTTTATTATTTCCTTTCTTCTGCTTGGTTAGGATTTTGTGTGTTGTTCTTTTTCTAGCCCCTTTAAGCGTAGAGTTAGGTTCTTTGAGATTTTTCTTGATATTTGAGGTAGGCCTGTATTGTTATAAACTTCCCTCTTAGAGCCACTTTGCTGTTCCAAAGGTTTTGGAGCATTGCGCTTTCATTTCTGTTTGTTTCCATGTGCTTTTTGATTTCTTTTTTGATTTCTTGGTTGACCCGTTCATTGTTTAGTAGCATGTTATTTAACTTCCACGTGTTTGTGTCTTTTCTTGATTTTTTTCTATGGTTGATTTCTAGTTTTATAATGTTGTGGTCAGCAAAAATGCATGGTATGACTTCAATCTTTCTGAATGTGTTGAGACTTCTTTTGTGGCCTAATATGTGATCTATTCTGAAGAATGTTCCGTGTACACTTGAAAAGAATGTGTATTCTGCTGTTTTCGGATGAAATGTTCTGAATATATCTGTTAAATCCATCTGGTCCGGTGTATTATTCAAAGCCACTGTTTCCTTGTTGATTTTCTGTTTGGATAGTCTGTCCGTTGATGAAAGTGGGGTATGAGAGTCCCCTAATATTATTATATTACTATTGATTAGTTTATGTTTGTTACTGGCTGTTTTATGTATTGGGGTGTTCCCATATTGGGTGCTTAAATATTTACAATTGTCGTATCTTCTTGTTGGCTTTGTTATTATATCATGTCTTTGTCTCTTTTTATGACTTTGTTTTAAAGTCCAGTTTGTCTAAGTATTGCTTGCTTTTGGCATCTTTTTGCATGATAAATGTTTCTCTATCACCTCATTTCAATATGCATGTGTCTTTAGGTCTGAAATGAGTCTCTCGTTAGAAGCATATAGATTGGTCTTGTTTTTTCAACCCACGCTGTCACTCATGTCTCTTGATTGGGGTATTTAACCCATTTACATTCAAAGTAATCACTAATGGATATATATTTATTGTTATTTTGTTACTTGTTTTGTGGTTGTTTTTTGTAGTTTTTCACTCACCCTTTCTTCTCTTTCTCTCTTCCACGGTTTGCTGGTTTTCTTTAGTGACATACTTAGATTCCTTATTTTTTGTTTTTTACATATCTCTTACGGTTTTTTGATTTGTGGTTACCAAACAGCTTATATATAACATCTCCTGCATATAGCAATCTATATTAAGCTGATGGTTGCTTAACTTTGAACCCATTCTTTAGTGTTCTCCCCTCACCTTTCAGATATTTGGTATTATATTTTATATTTTTTTATAATGTGCTTCTCTCGACTGATTTTTACAGGTGTACTTTTCTTTTTTCTTTTGTTCTTCCTATTTTCATTACTCTTACTTAGGGTTTTCTTTCTACTCCCAGAGGCCCCCTTCACATTTCTCCTAGGGCTGGTTTAGTGGTCATGAATTCTTTTAACTTTGGTTTGGTACCTGGTACACACTGTGCCTGTGTGAAGTGGCTGAGCAGGGCATGTGCAGTGTTGACAAAATGTGTTCTGAACCCAGGGCTGAGGTCAGCCAACTTGAAATGGGCAAGTCCTTAGAACACCTGGGTGGAATGTACTGCTGGGGAGATTAAGTAGGTGTTTGTGCACGGTTTCTTCCTGCAGGGGGCACTGCGTTTATGCTAGGGGGCAGGGAGGAAAAGCTGCTTTGTTCCTAGAGAAGTCCCCCAACTAGCTCCAGAATCAGCATAAGCAGATCTTTCTCCTTTTTGCCCCAAGCACTGTGTTAACTGTAGCTTCTGTGTTGCATCTCTACAGGTTGCTATCTCTTTAAGAGCAGGGACCCTGCTATCACTGACTCCCCTCTAACCCACTGATGAGCCAGCTGACTTTTAAAGCTCCAGGCTCCAAGTCCCACTGTTTATACAAACTCAGGGAATTCAGACCCTCACGTTTTCAAAGCCAGTCGTTTTGGGGATTTGTCTTTGCTGCATGGGTTCCCTGGTGCACTGGACGATTTCTTTCCCCTCTCCACGCCTGGAAGCTTTTCCCCTCCTACAGACAGACAGTTCTGACCACCACTTCTGCCCTTCCTAATCAATCAGATGCAACTTCTCTATATTTAGTTGTGGAGTTTGTTCTGTCAGTCTTTGGATGGTTCTCTGTCTATTTACAGAGTGGGTGATATCTAGTTGTAAATGTGAAACAGGGTGAGTTTAGGATCCTCCTACTCTGCCATCTTTCCAGGCATCACAATTCAAAATAATATATTTTTTCCCAACATATTTTTAGTGACATATTTTCCTTTACTTCAAATAACACAATTCATCAGAAGCTATTGGTATCAAAATATAAAGGGAAGCAGAATTCAGTTTTGTATCTTCCTATTTGGATCATAATAGTAATTTGTGAAATAATGTGAACAAAATGGTTTTCGTATCCTCATAATTTAATCATGACAAAAGAATGGCATGGAATGTCCCAAATTTATATAAAATATTATTTTCTTTCTGATCACTCAGTGATCATTTCATTTCTAAATTTTAACTACGTTTACTTACCAAGTAAAATTCAGTAAACTCTACTTATACAATATGATATCTAAGAACCACAGAGAACATTCAGTATTGGGGAGGGGACAATAACTAAGAAATAGAGCTTCCATATATATATATGGAAATAAGAAAAGCTTTCCTTACAGTAGAATCCTAATAAATGTAGAATGAACTGCTAAAATGTACAATGAATCTACAAGAGAAAGATGTAAGGAAGAATATGATATTATAAAATCTCAAGTAATCTCCCCACGAATTACTTTTTAAAATATAAAGGGAAATACTCCACATTGGAAAAATTAATCAGGCATTACTTTAATCACCTTAATGAAGGATCAAAGAGAAGACTACCACTAATGGGACAAATTGTCACCACATTCCTCCTGATATGCTGCCGTGAGAAGGGTACAACATCCCTTCCATGATATTCCTGCTTAAAATGCTTAACCTGAAACAATGAGGAAGTATCTAGAAAACTCTAACTGTGGTTAATTCTACCAAATATCTTACCTGTTTTTTCACAAGTAACAAGATCATAAAAGACAAAGTAAGTCTGAGAAATTGGTACAGACTAAAGGACATTAAAAATATATGACAACAAAATGCATGAATCCTGGAAAGAGGGATCAACATGCATTTTGTATGCATACCATAAAAATTAACACTATGGTAATTCTATTTCTCTTTTTGCCCCAACCAAATAAAAGAAAGTGCTATTAATAAAAATATTACATTATAATATCCATGGCAATTAAACTTGAAGTGAAGAATAACAACTTTGTTATTCTTATGATTAATAACAATGTTCAAGTCGAGGTCCATCTCTGCTCACCTAATTAGTGAGTCTTAGACTGCTTCACGCTCACTGTAATTGAAGGATGACTGCACAGAAAGTGCACACCCTTAGAAACCGAAACAGCTAAATAACACTAATGATAAACTAAGGAGTTGATTTTGAAATATATATTAAATACAGAATTTAAGTATAATTCCCAGTGAGTATGACTTTTGTAGAGAAGAATGATATGTCGAGTCTACCCCAGTAATTAATTGTGTAAGAAAGTCTTCATTGTTATAGATCTAGTGGAATGAGTCAATCATCCGGTTAAATATGGAGGTTCGCTGTTTTGGGCCTGCATCATCCATAGGGTTATGGAAGACTATGAGAGACCATTTGACATGAGATTGTGAATTTTACCAGTATTTTCTAGGGTAGATCATTATTACTAGTTACAGTACAGGAAGCCTGTCATATTGACTACTTTTTCACTGTCACTCAAACACTTAGCTTTTGGAAAATAGCTTGGTTTTCACTTCAGGTGTGAGTATGCATAACTTCCTTTCTCTATGGTCAGATCAGGTAAAAGTTATAGGTCAGAGAGGACTGGTTTTGAAGTTTGAGGCTTCTGACACATAAATCTTACAGAAGTTATATTTCAATACAACACATTCAATAGATTCATCTTCACCAAATCATACCACACATACACATAGCTAGTTTATTGCATATACTTTAGTTTAAATAGTAAATATTTACTGACATGTTTCATCATTTTAAAATCTGGTGATGCATGCACTAGGATGTGAACACATTACACACCAGAGATTTTCATTTTTTTTAAAGATTTTATTTACTTATTTGAGAGAGAGACAGACAGTGAGAGAGAGCAGGAGCAGTGAGGCAGAGGAGCAGTGGGAGAGGGAGAAGCTGGCTGCCCATTGAACAGGGAACCCAACCAACCTGGCCTGACATCACGACCCAAGCCAAAGGCAGACAGTTAACCAACTAAGCCACCCAGGCACCCCCAGATTTTCATTTTAAAACCCTTTACAAGACGATTCTACCTGTAATAGCTTTTTAGGATCTGTTTTGCAATTATACACACTTTAAATAAAGACCTATGTGCATAAAAGTAAGTTTTCAAAACTTGCAGAAACAAGATAATATATCCCATTATGTCCTTAGAGTACGCATAATTCTTAGATGAGATACACATATCACGAAGCATAGAAAATTTCTCAACTAAATTTCAGATCGGCTAAGTTTAAACATTAAAATAAAGGATTATTAAATGGACTATATAAAGAATTCCTACAAATTTAAAATGAAATAATTGACAGTAAAGTTGAAAATAAATGGACAAAGAGTATAACAAGGCAATTTAAGAAAGGGAAACCAAGGGGCACCTGGGTGGCTCAGTGGGTTAAGCCACTGCCTTCGGCTCAGGTCATGATCTCGGGGTCCTGGGATCGAGTCCCGCCCGCATCAGGCTCTCTGCTCAGCAGGGAGCCTGCTTCCCTCTCATTCTCTCTGCCTGCCTCTTTGCCTACTTGTGATCTCTGTCAAATAAATAAATAAAATCTTTAAAAAAAAAAAAAGAAAGGGAAACCAAATGGCCAACAAACTTCAGAGAAAACGTTAACTCTCATTATAATCCCAGAACTGAAACTAAAAATCACAAGAGGATGCAGTTTAACTACCACTCTCTAAAACAAAAGCAAAATAAAACAAAAAAGCTATCTAATTTCCAAGTACTAGCAAAGATGTCGCACAATGGGAACTCTTAAAGAATGCTAGTGAGTGTGTCAATTACCAAACCCAATTTAAAGGATAATTTCAATAGATATGTATTTTAAAATGTGCATACCATGTACACAAAATTCTACTCCTAGATATCCTAGAAAAATGCTTGTACAGGTGTAGAAAGATATGCATAAGAACTTTAAAAACAGTTTCATTTGCAGTTAGAAATAAACTAAATCAGCAAGGGAATGGCTAACAACAGCAATACATACAATGGAACTATCCAACAGTCAAAATGCATAAAATTGAGCTACATCTCTAAATATGGATACATTACTAAGATATTATATTGAAATACAAAGCCAGATTGAAAGAGGATAGGAAAATTATGTCCATTTTAAAAATTTTATTAAAACAGTATTCTAGAAATGCATTCTGATGGAATGGGAGAGAGACAGCACATATAACATGCACTTAGGAGACTTCAACTTAATATGTATGATTACGTATTATTATATGTATTAATATGTATTATATGCATTATATGTAATATGTATTATTAAGGAATAATCCTCAAGACGGGTGGTAGATACACAGTACTCTTTAAACGTTTCTATCATTTTATACACACAAGAAATTTCAGATTACACTTAGATACTTTTGTACTTATTACATGTATTTGACTACAATCGCAATGTTGAAAAAATAGACTATAATGAGTCTAGGGTTTCTGGCTTCTAAAATAATCCATTCTGTCTAGGAATTGATTTTATCTTTAATATAATTATACAGAAACACAGGACCTTTTGAATACTAAGCTATTGCATGGTAAAAAGGCAAAATGAATACTCCGTTTTCTTGAAGTTTATGAATGCATCGAAGACTAAAATTAGCTTGGACTTTGAACGTCATTTAATTGGATATAAACACTAGATTATCAATCAATAGTCCTTTTAAGCTGACTCCTTTACAACAGCAATTCAACATGAAAACATTATTTTTTGAACTTGCTAGAACTGTTCCCTTAGCATTTTTAACTAAACATGGAACAAATGAATTAAATCAAGATGCAGCTTCTCAAGAGAACAGTAGGTCCACTGAGTGGTAAAAATGATGATGCCAACAGCCACCCATTTAAATCAGAGTTTTTTTTTTTTTTTTCTTTTTTTAAAGGAACATTGTATAATATAATAATTACCTAAAATATGAAGCACATAATCACTATGGAACATTTATTTATGGATTTTTAATGTACCTATCCTGCTTTTTGCATGGGGCTGTGAACCAGAATTAATAACACTAATTATACCCAGCCACCTGCAAAGAGTACCATTAAAAAAAATTATACCTACAATTTCTTTAAAAATATATTGATTGGAGGCTGGGGAATGACAGTCTACTATAGTTAAAGAAAATATTATTTTCTTCTTATATCAAAGCTTTATATAAAAATAATAAATTATACCCGGGGCTTTAGAATATTGCCATTTTTAAAGGCAGTATTTCTCTTTGACCTCACATTTTCTATGTGAGCACAGCCACTTAAACTATGGTCTATGATTTTAAAAAGGAAAGTGTTCTGAATGGGCTGATCATATAATTCAATGTGATTACCAGGTACCGCAGTTATAAATTTAGTAAGTAAATTCCATAAAAATTTGATCTCACTATTTGGAATTGTAATCTATCTGTACTCACTATATCAAGGAAAGAGAAGAAAGACTGAATTCAAAACAATATTATGACTACTTAATCTCAGGTTGTGTTTCACATAAGCCATTGAATCCATATAATCTATTCGCTTCTATAATTCTTTAGTGAGAATAACATCAAAAAAGAAAAAATCTTAATTCAATTCTTAGGAAAATGCAGTTAGATAATTCTATCATCCAGAAACTAAATATGTATCATAATGAATTCTGAAATGAATAGAACTGACTTTGCATTCACAAACTCCATTCAAAAACATTGTTATTGAGTGTTTATTATGTTCCAGGAACTGAGCCAAGACAGAGGGACACAATTTTGAAAAGATGTGGAAACAACTCTAAAGCATTTACAATCTAAATGGGTTTGAAGTGTAGAATGTGAATTTTCCATGTGGTTGCAATTTATATTAGTATAGTTGAAGAGTAAATAATGTGGTTTTTTTTTTCCTGAGAATTAAAGGTGATTGGAACTCAGAACATAAACATTTTAGTAGAAACTGAGCAAAACTACATTTAGTGAACTTCATCTGTAAGGAAATAGAGAAAGTATTTGGAATATAGGTGGGATGATCCCAACTTTGGGAGGCAAGGCACATGGGATCTACCTTAGGCTCTGCCACTAATATTCTGTTTCGTCACGAACAATCACTTATATTCTGAGGAATTCATTTTTGTTTAACTGTCTACACATATACTGAATAAGATAAATGACATAACCTGTTGTCTTATAATTATGAGAAAACTTAATCCCCAGCATAAAATTAAACAACTCGATATAGCTACTAAGTATGTTTTTTCCAGTACCATAACTTTGTGGTAAGATTAAAAATTATAGAAAGAATAAAACTGAAATATTTGAAAAATAACTTATTAAAGAACCATATACTCTTTTTGGTTAGCCTGTTTAAACATCAGAATTCTATATCATTTTTGCAGCAGCATCCCCTCCCAAAACAAACAAACACTTAAAGCTTTCTCTATATAAAAGCGTTTTTTTGTTGTTGTTTTATTTTTTTTTGTTTTTTCTGTTTGTTTGTTTGTTTGTTTGTTTTTTACACCACTGACTAATTTCCATAGGCATAGCATAAGCTATTCTTCTTAATTTCTCTTTGGAGGAGGAAAATGAAGGATGAAACAGGCAATATTATGAGCAAATTCCTTAGATAACATGCTTGTCAAATGAGCAGATGTGGGTACAGAGAGAATGAATAATCAAAATGATTTTAGTATTTTCTTATTCTATTTTATGGAAATCCGACACAGGGCTCTAATAATTTTTTGTTGTAGAAAGACCCGGTAATTTGTATATTTACAAGCTCTTTACTTTGGCTTTTATTTCAGCCAACTGAAAGCCATGGCCTCTGGAAGCTACTTTGCCTAAGCAGGCAGAGACAGACATACACAGTGAATTTTTTTATAATTGCAAATAATATATGCTACACTTACCAATTTGCACTGTTTTATACATTTGTCTTAATAAAGTAATCAACACAAGTGACTCCTCCATAGTCTCACAGGTATTTGCATGTCCCCAAGCATGGACAGTTAAAGTATTCCAAGCTCTTCACAACTGTATACAGTCTAAGAGCTGATCTTTAAAAGACCCTCCCTGGGATTGATCAACAGTATTGGGAGAAAGAAAGCCCAACCCCTCCATTTCTTATAGACATGTGTGCATGAGGTCTATAACAGCATAATAAGGTAAAGAAAAGCAAAACCAGAGTTAGCATAGAGGGAAAGAAGGCTATAGCACAAAATTTCTAACTTTCTATTTTAATCAAGTTTTGGTTATGTCAGCAACTCCTACAAATTTCTCATGTTTGAGAATACATTTATTTATTTTAGGTTCCAGTTGGCTATAATTGGGGGTGTTTTCCATTCGAACCATAAAAGACAGAATAGAATAGTATTTTCATATGGCACATAATATTGATATCATGCTAATATTAATCTATCCTTAGGTTAAATAAGAATAGGGACACCCGGGTGGCTCAGTCAGTTAAGTGTCTGACTTTGGCTCAGGTCATGAACTCCTGGAAAGAAGCCCCAAGTCAGGCTGCCCTCTCAGCCAGGAGCCTACTTAACACTCTCCCTTTGCCCCTCCCCCAATTCAGACAAGTGCACACTCTTTCTCTACCTAAAATAAAGAGAATTTTAAAAAATCATTAAATGAGAGTACTAAAAACAATTTGTTTGTTTCCTTTAGTTACAAAGTGTCATTTAATGAGCAGAATTTCTAAAACATACCCATACAAGGAGCAATTAATTATATTGTAGCAATTTGTTATCATCTCTGGATTATGTTCTCTATGCTGTTTTGTAGTCTTATTATCCAGCTTAACTGCCAGATCCTATTTTGTTTACTTAATATTATATTGTATTTGATAACTGATGAGTAATGTCCAAATTTCATATAGATATTTGTTGGGTACCTACCACAAGTCAAGTGCTTTATATATTTTATCTTTATGTCCTGCAACCCTAGGGCACCAAAATGCTAAAATAAATAATGTCTCTGCTAGTAGTTCAGCTTATAAGAGGAAACTTTTGCAATTAGACTTCACTGTGGCTGCAAAACAGAGACACTATGCCACTCTAAATTATAGTGTGTATCACAGATTATCTAAGCTCAAACTCAACATACAAGCTGATAGCACAAGCTGATTCAGAACATAAAGGTATTAGGGAAATGTATTTAAAAGAAACTCCAAAAAAACACATTTAATATAATGGCAATACTACGGACTATTTCAAAACTTCCATTTTTTTTTTTTTTTTTTGGTCAAATCCTTGGGAAGAAAACTCTAAGACTCATTCCAGTCCTCAGTCATATAAACATTTTACATTAACAACCCTTACTTTTTGTGAAACCCAGTGTTTTCTGCATGTGTAGTTTCTCTTGCACCAGCAAGTAATAATTTGCCAAGCATATTCCTCAAGGTCTTTAGGCTGATGGGCACTGACAGTAATTGGTATACATATTTTATAGTAAAAAGATAGCAAAGCTAAAAGAAGACACTATATAAAAGCCTATTATATCTGATCTTTAAGAAACAAAGATTATCTAGCTCTTTCTTTCAGTGAATAGATGACCCAACAAATGAAGAGCGAAGGTAAATGACTTGATCAAACTTCAGTTTTTGAGGACCATCCAAACTGGAGAAACATTTTCTCCTATTCTTTTAAATTCTATTTATAAAGTGCTATGGTCACAATAAACATAGAAGAAAGAGCATCAGTTGTAACCAAAAGAACTACAACTTAATGATAGTAAAAATGAATTTAAGTTGGTATACAAATCTTCCAACTTTCAATGATGCTTATCCATATTTACAAAGCAAACAGTCTCTTACACAGTATACTTACATAACAGCCTTATCAGAAGTTGGGCCAGTTTTTGTATAGTCTTTGAATTGCCTTCGGACTCAAGCTATAACTACAAGTCCCTGGTTATCCCACCTACTGGTCTACCCTCTAGATTTTGAGTTTGGGTCACCACAATCCCATGAGTCAATTCCTTAAATTCCTTCCTTCCTTTCTTCCTCCCATTCCCTTTCCCTCTCACCCACCCTCCCCCCTTCCTTCCTTTTTCCTCTTTCACTCTTTCTCATATGCCTTGTACATGGACACACAAATTGTGGTGTGTGTTTTTTTCAGAACTTTGAATTATACAGGGGAAACAAATGATTAGTTCTGGAGTCACATAAATGCATCCCTATATAACATAATATTAAATAGTGATAGGTTAAAAAATAGTGATAGATAAGACATGATAAGAACATAGATATAAAGGAATGGTAAGTGTGATATGGTATGGTAGGGGTGCTAGTTTAGGTAGGATAATTAGAGTAAGTCAATTTCTAAAAGTGATATTTTAGTAAGGACCTGAAACAAGAACTAGAATTACATGGGAGGTTGAGAAGGATCATTCTGGCATAGGGAATTATATAGGAAGTACGAAGGCCCTGAGTTATGTGTACTTGAGGAACAGCAAGAAAGCCACTGTGATTTGACAAAATGATGTTGTTTGAAGATGGGAGGGAATAAATTTGGAGAGGAAGGCAGCATAGGGAGTTATTAACGATGCATTCCACCAAATAAATAGGGTGGTCTTTGGCAACAGTGCGGGAGGAAAGTTGACTCAGAAGTGTGCTCTAGTTCCACAGTGCTAGAAAAAAGGCTGGGATGTCTAAGATTCACGCCATTCCGAAAGACCACTCAGAACAAGGATTCTTCAGAAGTGTAGTGGACTGCCAGAAGTCAGGAGTCAAAGTTGAGAGTGCTTTTGAAAAGGGAAGCAATGCGTCATAAGGCTGTGGACTCTCCCCTGATTCCATTCAAGAGTAAAAGGACCAACCCTAAGAATGCAAGGAAGACGTCCTACCGGGAAGGAAAAATAAAGACTATTTCTGTTTGTAGCTCACAAATTCTAGGTCTTTTAATAAACCCACTGCACATATTTCTCTGATAATCTGAACTTAAACTTAGCTGAAAGGGAGAAACACATGTGAAAGCAAAATGCCAGGCAAGGTGGGCAGAAATCATGCCTTATTAATGTGGAGTAAGGACCCATGGTTAATATATCTGCACAATGCTTATTTAAAGTTATGTATATCATTAAATAGATTTAAATAATATTTAAATAAAGTTTTTCAAATTTATTTAGTCCTGATATATTTCACAGCTCAATCTTAAAATACTTCATTAGTACTATGATGTTTGATGATGACTTACGAAAAACTAGTACTTAGTAAAAAGCCTAATGACATGAAAAGTTGCTTGTTTTTGATGACATGGTGGATTGAAAAGGGAAACTCAGAATCAAAACTGTGTATGCAGGTAAAAATATCAAAAACTAATTAACTGTTCATTAATTATATATTGTATATATGCACATATAGATACTATGCATATTATGCAAATACATAGAGAGAACATGAATACATATGGATACATATATATATCCTTGCCCCATGGGTAATTATTACTCCAATGAATTAAATTGAAAAAGCACGTCTTTTTTCACAATGTAAAGTGAAATCCTTACTTGGTCGTGCTTAGATGGATTAGCCTTGACAGCGGGGAGGTGCATTATAACGTTAAAATTTATCATTGTTACATAGAAGTTACAGGTTAAAGGATGCCACAATCAAAACTAGATTTGTGTCATTTCTGAAATCAATATATCACTGACACAAAATCACAGTCCATAGCATTACCTTGGGGTCATGGTGGCTCACAATGATATACTTGAAAATCTCATTTTAGGAACAGGGACAATTGCTTGAGTCTGCCATGCTACTAAGCCAAACTGAAAACTGTATTTTAGCCAACCTAATATCATCCTTCTCATATATTTATTTCAACTTAATTTAGAGAATTAGAATATTAAAATAATTAGAAGAGTGATTTTGGACTACAACCAATATATTTGGACAACAGGAAACTGAGGATAACAGTAACATTGAGGTAAATATTACATTTTCTTCCTTTTACTGAGAAAAGCATACATTGTATATGTTGCTTCATGAGATCTGGGCAGAGGTTGGAAGGAAAAAAAGGCAAAGCAAAAGGTAAGTAGCATAGTCTACACGTGCTACAAACTACATACAAACTTGTTTATTATATGGTCCCATTACTTTTTCATAATTACCCCGAGAATTCATTCTCTCTTGATGGGCTTAGCAAGTTCATGCACAATCAGCAAGTAAGCAGAAAAGCTAGAAAGTTATCCAGATTCTGGCAAGTTAAAAATAAATAGTAAACCAACAAATCTATCACAAATAAATAAATGTAACAATAAAAAAGCTTTTGGTATTCTACTACTTTACATTATTATATCCTTTGATCCTGTTTATTGCAAAATATTTCAACAAAATCAGTATTTAGCATCTACTTAAGAAATACTAGTAATGCGGGAGTAAATGATCCTCGTCCATTCCACAAAGAACTCACAGCCTCTGCCCATGTGTGTTTGTGCTCACACGTGTGGAATCGTGAAGGGCCGGTGGTAGGCAATCACAGTGCAATATGTTATCCTTATGATAATTACTTACACAGAGCTTTGTGGGCATCTAAGGACATATTTCTAACTACACTCCGGAATCAGAAGAAATATATTCGAAATTTAGTTAGAGCAACTGGATTTTTCTAGGAAATAAAAAGGGTGATATGGGGGTCAGGAGATATTTTAGAGCTGTGGGGGGAACAAAGGGTATTTAAAATCAAGATAGTAATTTGTAACTGGTGTGTTAAATTTGGCATATATGTTACAAATTCACCTTGGTGTCCGGTTCACAGCTTTATGCCAGAACAGGTCATTTTTTGGTACCAGCATTTTCATCCAAAACATACTAAATTAATAAGCAAAAAGTAGTGATGTTTTGACATTATATATTCAGGCAAAGGCACAACCACCAAGTAAGATACCAGTTACTAGTTAGAAATGTCACGTGGAATACATTTGAGTTAGGCACCACCCTGTTTACATAGCCCCAAACATGACTTTAGCATGCATAGGTATGCCAGATGGAAAGACTGCACCATTGGCTTCTCCTACCACACCTTGTCTCTTGTGTACATGCATGACTTCCACGTTTCCAAGTATTCTAGTCTTTAGTTTTTGTGTTGTCCTAAAGGTGCCTGGTGTGATAACTTCATGTCTAGGTGTAGTTTAAGTGCTAGATAGCCATGAGTTACCCCACCATCTGGAAAGGAAAAAAAAAAAAAAGACGACTGAATAGTACAGAGAGAGAAAAAATCTTCTAAGGAAATAGTCTTTTCCCCTTTTTCCACCAACTACTACCTATAAAGTCTTTTCTTCCTTCTTTAGTTATTAACATAAACTTCCAATGCATTACATTTAATGTATCATCAATATTAATTTGTCTGTTACTTATATAAACTTTTTTTTTCTTGCTTAATAGATATTCTTCTACAGAGATTGTTTTGATCTTTTGACTAGGACAGACATCCAATTCTTCACATTGGAATTACTGACATAATCTTTTATGGAACCGCTTCTCATTTAGTGCCAGGACTTATGAGGTGAGTTATTATTATTAAAGAATATACATGTATACCAGTTAAGCATGACTTCAATTATTTGAATCACTGAATTAAATTTCTAGTGTCTATGCATGAATACTTTTCATTGGCTTATTGACTGTGTGTGCAAAATATCTGTTGATGTTTTTACCCTTTTTACTGGTGGTAGAGACTCAGGAAAGAATGATTTGGCAGAAATTCTTGGGTATAAGGAAATCATTAGTTCTTTTTATCTTTTAGGAAATCATTAATTCTTGTATGAATCGAAAAATCTTTTCTCAACTGGTTATTTTCTCCTTAAATTTATTGATGTTTATTTTGCCATAAAGCTATTAAATATTTTCCTTTATGAGTCTAATTACATGTTTGGAAAAATTTTCACAATTCCAAAATTTTAAAAACACATATACATGTTTTCATTCAGTTTGGTGGTATGATTGATTCATGTAACTTTGGTCTTCCAACCTTGCAGCTTTACTATCATCTCCATATTCCTATTAATCAACTCACACAGTCAGAGTCCCTGAAAGACTTCACAAACTGGAGGCCCTTCTCCTGGGGACCGGCTCATCATGGCAAGCAAGAAAGAGAATTTACATTTACTAGCAGCAGATAAATTCATGAAAGACAGTCAGGAAATGGCTGAGAGTCTGAGACAGAATAGTCTACACTTCTTTTATCTTCGGGTCATTCTTGTCCACCCCTGCATTATTCCTCCTTTACTGGGGAGTCAGAGTAGCCAAGACATCAAGGGTGTTATCTTAGAGAAGTCCACCTCCAAGGAGAAGGGCTCCATATTCTTCCCCAACAAATTAACATACAGTGAAAGAGAATAAAAACTACAAGTGGGTGGAGTTATATAGTGTTTGGCATCACTCAAGTGCAATATATATCTAAGTGAAATTATTTGTCACCTTTAAATTTCTTTAATTTTTATTCTTTTTTTTTTTAAGATTTTATTCATTTATTTGACAGACAGAGGTCACAAGTAGGCAGAGAGGCAGGCACAGAGAGAGAGGGGGTAGGAAGCAGGCTCCCTGCTGAGCAGAGAGCCCGATGCAGGGCTCCATCCCAGGACCCTGAGATCATGACCTGAGCCAAAGGCAGAGGCTTAACCCACTGAGCCACCCAGGTGCCCCTAATTTTTGTCCTTACTCAAGAAGATAGGCTTTTTTTTTAACAACATGTAAAACCAATCTCTACTCCTAAATCACTTTCACAGATTGAAAATTTTTAAACATTCTCTAGAGAGCATTTTAACAGACTTTGCTGAACTGAAATAATTTGGTTACAATGTCATTTTCCCAAAGGGATCAAAAGTTCAAAACCGAAAGTACTTAAGAGTACATTCCTAAATCTGTTCTTATCATCGATTGTCTTACTTAACCGTGTCTTTCAACTGCTGAAGGTCACTAAACTACAATTTTGTGTTTAGAACAAAACATTATAAAAAAAGTGTATCTTCAAAGCCAAAGACAGAAAGCTAGTCCAGAATGTCTTCTCATTAAAATAATCGAGTTCATTTATGATAGTTAAAAAAAACTATTATGCATTTTGGAGGTTTGTCTTATGGTTATAGTTTCCAATGATTTGTATATACTTCAATCCTAGAGGAACTAAATTACTTTCTACCTTGGGATCTAAACGATTCTACTTTTTTTTAGCAGCAGCACTTTGATGTTTATCAAAGTCTTCTAGTTGAGAAACAATGAACAAAAACTGCAGAAATTGCTGTCTCCAAATTAGTTATATTTAAATATGTTTCAGACATATGGAAGACAATATTTTCACTATAAACACATACATTTCACAAGGAATATTTCCTATGTTTGACAACAGATTAACTGGAGATTCAGGTCATATGTACTTTGTTTCATAAACTAACAAAATAAACTACTTGTTTTATGCTGAGTTGCCCATTTGACCAGAGAACTTCATTAAAACATTAAAAAATCATTGTCAAAACTTCAGATAATTCACCCTATCAATGAAGACAGGTTAAAGTTGTTTTTTTTTTTAATACCTTTATAAATCCAGTGTCTCACCCAGAAATTGGATCCTGATATATAATACACAATCAATACTTTTTAAATTATTGTATTTATCTCATCAAAATCTGTCCTCCCTATAAAGTAAAAAATGCTACAAGATAATTTATAAATTTTCTCATAAAAGATGAAAAAAGAAAAAAATATAATGCTGGTTTTTGGCTTTTAAAACATATGATCCATGGACAAACATGTATTTATAACTTTAACAAAAAGATTTTCCTATAAAATTTTAGTAGAAATATTTTCTCTCATAGATTGTAAACAGTAATTTTAGCGGCAATATAAACAGCTCACTGTCAGCTTAAACACAATCACTACTGACACAAGAAGACTTCTTTGGGCAAAGCAAACACTATGTAAGTTTATTCATTCCTATAAATCCCTTCTCTTCACTATAAATGTGACACACTGATGAAAAGAGTGAATGTTTGGATGAACTACGCATGATCAAGGATCAGTCAGCTGGTTATTTCAAATACTCAAGTTGTTCCATTTTTAAATATAGTTTGAATCCTCTATAAATATAAAGTGTGCATTCCAATTTTGTATGATGGTATGCAAAGTGCTGCACTCAAAAAAGAAAAAAAAAAATGATGCCTGATTTTTCTAAGCAAAGCTTTGCTGCTCACAACTGTGGCAAGAAGCTTGGTCACATTCAATCTCATTAATCATTCCAAAGATTAAGTATTTTTGCATGGCCTGGAATTGATATACATCTTCTGGTTTAGCAACAAGAATTGAAACTGAAAAGTGCTGGGAGCACAGCGTAAGTATAATTTATATGCTGAAGCTTTTGCACATGTATCCTTTCTTCCCCCTTCTGGTCTCTTTCTTTTCGTTGGCTCTGCAGTTACTAAACTGACATTCCTCAAATCTCCTCCCACCAACCAACCCTCTTCCTTTCTCATTTCTTCCCTTATACTGACCTATTTTCCTCTACTTTAGCCCCAACCTAGAACTGAAGAGCTTTATAAGCTGTTATTCTCAGCAGCAATGGGCAGTTTTCCTTTGGAACTAAGTGACTGTGATTGTCCCCTAATAGACTCTGTAGTATTTAGTCCAGAGTAATTGAACCTATTAATTTCCCCCTGCTTCTTGGGCCATAATGCATTTGCAGGGGACAAATGGTGAGGTGAGGGAGCTTCATGTTCTAGAACTTTTCTTGAATGTCAGGACCTGGATTGAGGAGAATGTTGAAAATGGCTTATTGGGAAAAAATATGTTGAAAGAAATGTTTTTTCTGAACTTTGAGATTTTCATCTATGATCTAGGTTACCTATTCAGTGAGAGTCCAAAATTCAAATGCTATTTGTTGATATCCTTCTATGGAATAAAAAGTTTTAGGATTTCCATGGGTTTGCTTGGTTTTTATCCACTCTTAATTGGGCTGTTTGTGTGGAAACTATGGATTGGATTTGGTGGAGCAGCATGTATAGATCACGTGTTACAGGACACACCCTAAGTCTTCAATACGAAACAAACATATCGAGTCAATCATGGAGTGTTCGTTTACATTAATCGAATAGGAAATTCCAATTACTTCTCTTGTATACATCCTTCCAGTAACATTCACTTATATTAATAAAAGTATTATATCCGGATCTTTTCATTTGTTAAGGATGAAAATGTTAGGCAGTTAGTCCAGCGTAAGTGAGGAGGGATAAAGCAGGTGCTGGCCACACCCCCAGGGTTGACAATCACACCCTTAGAACTTTAGAGGTGTCTCAGGGCTAACAGAACAGGAAAGGCTTAGCCACAGACCTGGCTCGAAAGCCACAAGGAGACTTCTAAGAGCTGAGCATGTGCACAAATGGTGCAATTTATCCTTAACAAATCACACAGCAGCTCATCAGAAACTCATAAATATGCAATACATAGATAAATATAATTGTAACAGAATCCATCATGGGTAGGTGCATGTACAGAGGCCAAATGTTATATAACCACCAGCTGCCAATCAAAAACATCAGTCAAAGTCAAATTTACAGGTACACAAAGCAGGCTTTAAAGAGTGAACCCAGAGTTACTGGGGTCCATAGCCACGCTTGGGGTCCCTAGCCACGCTTGTTCAAGCAGTGGCCTGCTTTCACGCTTAAAAGTGTCCTATACTTGGAGACACCTGAATGGCTCAGTCATTTAAGCTTCTGCCTTTGGCTCAGGTCACGATTTCAGGATCCTAGGATCGAGGGCCCCACACTGCACTCCCAAAAATTATCCTACACTTATCTACTCAATAAATTCTATCTCCCCATCCTGGGCTCAGGTCTCCAACCCTTTGGTATATCTGGGACAAGAACCTAGCAATCCAGTAACAAAAAGAATCAAATTGAGGTAGTTTTAGATGCCATTTTCCCATGCTTTAAAAAATAATGAATAGCACTTGGCTATATATAATATAAGGCAAAAATTAAATCTGGGGAAAAATTCATATGAAAATGTATAGATTTTTCACTTAACAGCAAATTTCCAAATTAAACCCACATTTTCAACCTTTTAAAGATTTGAAACACACTCATAAATATACATCTGCTGCTTTAAATGTTATTATCAGGAGTAAGGTTCATAAAATACCATGGAAAAGTTCATTTCTGTTTATAAATATATGACAGACCCTATCTCAGTGGATTTTATCCTGAAGTGAAGACAAAGCTGTGAATAACTAGAGATTAATAGAAATGAGTTCAGGGGTGCCTGGGTGGCTCCATTGGTTAAGCCTCCAACTCTTGATTTCAACTCAGGTTATGAACTCGGGTTGTGAGATTCAGCCCGGTGTGGGGCTCCTGCTGGGCATGGATTCTGCTTAAGAATCTCCCTCTCCTTCTGACTACCTCCCCTCGTGTCCCTCACTTAAAAAGAAAAAAAAAAAAATTGAAATGTGTTCAACTCCGTTCCCTCAGGTCTTTGCTGAGTTCTATGACTCATTCTGGCTTTGTTTCCCATGTAGAAAACTGGGTTAGGCAGGCCTCATTAAAATCAGATGATTCACTGAAAATGGGTTTTCTCAGGCAGAGGAATTAAAGATCATAATATTAGTGAGTGCTCTGTAGCTACAGAACTGCCAGTTCTGTTCAGTTTAACTCTATAGAGGGTAAAGGCAGATGGCGTCATTCCAGAAATTACCTGGGAAATAGAAAGTGCAATATGAAAGTGATATATGTTGTTGTTGCTATTGATAATAATGTTTATTTAATATTATAAATTTATATAAATATGCCCAATTTGCTAAAAATACAGTATGAAAAAAAAGGAAAATTTTCAGCCAGGGTGACTAGTCCTGGTCCAAATGAATCATTTTCAAACAATACATGTGCCTGTAAAGTAACGTGAAGCAAATTACTTCTTCAGAACCTCAAGTTGACAAGATGAGTCTCCAAGCCTCACCCAAATGAGCAAAGAATGTGCCCACACCAAAGTGACATCATCTTGTCCTTTTATAGTGTTCCTCCTCCCTGCTTTGTCCATTAGCACAGAGCAAGTCCTCTATTAATAAATCACTCCAAAGGCTTTTCAAATCACAAATATTTATTTATACGCCATTCGCTACAAGATTTTCTCCCATTTTATGCATGTTGGGGGATAACTTTTTTCATGTGTGTGTGTGTGTTTGTGTGTGTGTGTATACACACACATCTATATGTGTGTGTATATATATATACACACACACACATATGAAAAAAGTTATGTAATTTATTTGTATAGAATTATTTATTCATATATAGGAAGATTTTAAAGATTTTATTTATTAATTTAGGAGAGAAAGAACACATGAGCAGGAGGAGGGGCAGAGGGAGAGGGAGAAGCAGACCCTGCTGAGCAGAGAGCCTGATGCGAGACTCAATCCCAGGAGCCTGGGATCATGACCTGAGCTGAAGGCAGACACTTAACTGACTGAGCCACCCAGGCACCCCTTTTACTATATATTTTTAATAAGAATTAAATATCTTTATCACATCCCTCATATATTGTCACTATATCTATTGGTATTTAATGTGCCTTTTTCCCCACAAATACATCTGGGTTTTTTGGTAAATATTTCTTTTATAAAGACCAATATACTTTTATTTATCCATCTTCCTGTACAAATAGTGTTAAAAAGGTAGCAGATCTATGGCTATGATTTACGACACACATGCGTCTGATGTTTTTCTTAATATTGTAAGCCTCTGTCCTGACTCTAAGACTTGTTTTTATAGTTTTTCATTATATTTTGCCACTTTCCAGTTCATATTTATCATCTTTCTCTTTTCCCTTGACTTTCTTAACTTCATAGATTTCCTACTTCAGACCAAGATTCCCCCCATCCAACCACTCTCTTCCCTTGCTCCCCAACCCACCCTAATTAAATTGGTCACCACCAAGAGCTACTATTTTTTTTTTCCTTCCTAAGCATTCATCAGATTGTTACTAAAACTGTTCTTAAAATATTATTATCATGTCTTACACCTGGATAAAACCTACTAGTCCATTCTACTTCATGCTCATCTATTCTCCTTCCTAGACCCATTAAAACATAGCACCAGAACTCTATTGTATTTTCCTGCTACACCAAAAAGCAGGTTTTCAGCCTCTGAGGAACTTGCAGGTAACAATACATAATTAAAATTTTTAAATATTACTTCAGTGTGTTCATTTTGGGGCATACTTCTGTGGTGGTAAGAAGTTTATATTCACAGTACTGTTAAAGTCAATTTTTAAAAAGATTGTATCTATTTACTGAGGGAGAGAGAGAGAGAGACGGAGAGAGCATGAGCAGGGGGAGGGGCGGAGAGAGCAGAAGAGAGAGAGAGAGAGAGAATCCCAAACAGACTCTGTACCGAGCTTGGAGCCCTATGATGGGTTCGATCCCACAACCCTGAGATCATGACCAGAACTGAAATTACCGGCCAGATGTTCAACTGACTGAGCCACCCAGGTGCCCCTATTAAAGGCATTTTTTAAAGTTTTTCTTTAAATGAGTTTGAATAAACTTTAATTTTATTTTTAATTTAAATTCAATTAGCCGACATGTAGTATATCATTAGTTTCAGATGTAGTGTTCAATAATTTATCAGTTGAATATACTTTTTTTTTTAAGATTATTTATATATTTATTTATTTGACAGAGAGAGAAATCACAAGTAGGCAGAAGTAGGCAGAGAGGTAGCAGATAGAGAGGGAGAAGCAGGCTCCCTGCTGAGCAGAGAGCCCAATGTGGGGCTTGATCCCAGGACCCTGGGATCATGACCTGAGCCAAAGGCAGAGGCTTAACCCACTGAGCCACTCAGGCACCCCAGTTGAATATACTTTTAAAAAGGTAAGTAAACAGGATAGTATGTAGTTTGTGAAATACTGGCATGTGAGAGAGAAATTCCATGGTCCTTCGTGAGGAAGAACAGCTTTTGATTATTTGTTTATTCTTACCTGTGGAAAATTTTTAATTCTCAAGAGTTAACCAATGTTATCATCACTAATTTTAACTTCACTTCATACTTTAAAATCTTCTTTTATTTATTGAGTGTAAGATGACACTGACAAGGTGAAAACCTTTCAGATTCGCAGTGAGCCCATTGCTATTGAAATTTCATTCCAACAAATCTGTTATTTTCTACTACTCCTTATTATGTCTGCCAAATATTTTTTCTGACATTTGGATTAACAGAATTTCTGAGAAAATAGTTCTTAACAGATCATTACTTTTTTCCTCTTAATATCTGTTTCTTAGGATCCCAGCATAAAGGTTGCTGATAAGAGACTTCAGGTTTAGAGGAGGTTAAAGTCAATACTAGACAAAATAGTGATTAATATTTCTGGGGAAGCTTTGAGAGAAACAAGTGTCATTATAGCACAACTGCTTGACAAGTACCCAAGAGGTAAAACAAATAATAGTACTGGAATACAATTTTATTATCAACTGTCATACCTATTTCTTTTATCAATCTTTCATTAGCTAAGGGTATTGAATAATGTATGCAATGTTTGTGTAAGCCACTCTGCTTTTTCAGTGCAGGACTTGGCAATTTTGTTTAGTATTGTTTTTGGCTTTTCAGGCCATGAAGTCTCCATTGCAAGTACTCAAGTCTGGTTGATTGCAAGAACGGCCACTGCCAATCCACCAACAAATGGGTATGGCCATCTTCCATTAAAGCTTTATTTACAAAAGCAGTCAGTAGTCCAAATGTACCCACAAGCCACAGTTTGCCAAAGGGAAAGCATATATGATGATATTGTCTGTTCCAACAGAGAGTTGGGCAGATAAGAGCCTAATGCCTATTGCCACAGAGCACAGCCTTACCAGGACAAGAGGAACAAAATCCATGACAGCTGTAGGAATCTAACACGCTCCCTTATCAAAGTGCAAATAATACCGTGTAGAAAGTTCAGGCATTTAGAAAAAGTTCAGAGATGAAACATGGATTGATTCTTAAAAAATGAGTATTATTAAGGGTCTTTTTTTCATTTCAGGCTCACTATAAGAGAATTTTGAAATATGCAAACGTATACACACCCTGTGTAGGGAAGCATTAACCCAGAAGGCCTGAAGTTGCTGTCTTCGACAGAGCCTCTCTGTGGGTTGGCCCTTGGCTGGCAGCTGGGAGCCTCGCTGTTTTACCAGCCTGGGCTGCTGTACGCCTGATTGCCTTTCTTGAAGTTTGAAATGTCAGTAGTTGAGGCTGATTGTTGTTCCTACATGACCCGTCCCCAGTAACTTGGACTCTCAGGGTCAAGCAGGTTTTCCTGGGCTGCACACTTGTTGCTCTGTTTTGCTGCGGGATTGAGGAGTATGTCGTGTGTAACCTCTGTGTGAGTGTGGAGTGGGAGTGGGGGTCGAGGGGAACATAGGAAGTCTGTGCCTGGATTCCGCTAGACTCAGCCTGACCCATCTGTTCTTGTTGACTGTCTTAATAAAATATGGCTGTGAGTACAACTGCCTCTGAGTACTGAAAGTCCTTCCAGCAAATCACCGAATGTGTACGCATTCTTAGGGCTTCGAACACACACATGCACAAACCCAATACTCACCCTGACTACTTCTAAAACAGCAGATTTTTCCTGTTTTCTCCTCTGTTGATTTTCTCCCATTTCATTCCATTTTATTCTATAACATTCTTTTTTAATGCATCTAATTTTAATGCAGTCAACTCCATTATATGTAGATTAAAAACCACTTGTATCCCCCTATATGATTTCCTGATCCATTAATGTAACACAGCTCTTGGTAGCCTATTAATATATAACCTATATACCTTATATATTTCATTATCATTAGCAAAAAGTACATAGAATCTTCCCTTTTTAAGGACTTCAGTGCTAACCAATGCCAAGAAAGACACATAGCATTAGTGTGTTACCTATCTATCCATTGCTGTATGCCAAATTATCCCAAAACTCCGTGGCCTAAAACAACAAAGATTTATTATTTCATAGTCTCTATGGGTTCAGGGTCTCTCTCACTAGGCCGGAACCACGGTGTCACATGTTACCTGCAGAAATTTCAAGGCCCAACTGGAAAATCTGCTCCCACTGGAGTCACATCGCTACATGCATATCTTCCCTGGCTTTTGTCCGGAGTCATTAGTCCTGGCCAGTCGGACATCTCCATCGGCCAGTTTATTTTTTTTATTTTTTTTTTTAAGATTTTATTTATTTTATTTGACAGACGGAGATCACAAGTAGGCAGAGAGGCAGGCAGAGAGAGAGGGAAGCAGGGTCCCTGCTGAGCAGAGAGCCCGATGCGGGGCTCGATCCCAGGACCCTGGGATCATGACCTGAGCAGAAGGCAGAGGCTTAACCCACTGAGCCACCCAGGCGCCCCTCCATCGGCCAGTTTAAAACATAGCAGCTGACTTCTCCCAGGGCAGGCAAGAGAGCAAAAGGGGGCAAGCAAGGCGGAAGCCAAAGTCATTCTTGTTCCCTAACCTTGGAAACAACATATCAACACTCACACTGCACTGTATTCATTAAAGGTAAGTCAGTAGATTCATCATCCATAACTCAAGTAATGGGGATTACACAAGGGAACGGATGGCAGGAGGATTTCTGAGGGCCAATAGAATCTGCCCACCACAATCCGAAGAAAGAAAGAAACATGATGGAGCTAAAAGAGTTATGTTGCCAAGACATGGTATTTTCCCTGTGTTACTCTAATTTCTCTATACTTTCTTATTTCCTTTCTCATGAAATTATTAGCATGCCCCGCCTCCAGCAGTCTTCATGGAAAAGACTCAGGGTACCTGCCAGCTTATTCCTGAAGGCGGTTATTAGCTTTGAAAGCCACTTTAACATGCCATAAAGTCATGAATATTTTTTTGCTATAATTATCTTGCTTTTGTATCACAAAGGCAAATTTATATACATTGTGATGTGATACAACTTTATTAATGTGCTTGGAACAATGAGGGAGAAGGAGGAGGAATACGAGAAAGAGGACAAGCTGGAGCAAGCACAAAGGGGAATGGGATAGAGGAAGGGAAGTGGTGAGGTTGAAGAGAAAAAGGCCATTATTATAAATGCAGTGAGTACTCAATATATTATTCCAAGCACATACACATGGGTAAGCTACAGGCATATGTAAAGTTATACGAGTATTAAGCTTCATATAACAAAAATTATATAAATGTAACTGTATGCACATTCTTCTTTTGAGGAAGGTAATACCATTATTCCTATGCCACCGCTAAGGCAACAGAAGGTGAGTAAGTTTAAGTTCATCCTGTCAGAACTAGAATTTCAGCCCAGAGAGTCTGGTTATGAAGACGACATTTCTAACTTCATCATGCTTCCTACATGGGCTCAAACATTGAATCAAGAATACAGCATTCCTTAATATTCAATTGATATATATTTTTTAAAAAGACTAGTAAAGGTCTATGTCTTCAGTGCATATGTCAGGTAAGCAACAATTATTTGTTGGATGAATAAGTAAATATCATAATTTATTTTGAGTTTTCTGGAAACCGGCCTAAGATAATTCTTAAAATGTCAAAATTTAAGGATTTAGTGTGTATATGAGAGAGAAAAAAGAAGAAGACAAAAGAAAAAAAATTACAAAACTTTGGAAGGAATTTTGGAGGAAGTAAAAGAGAAAAGGAAGAAGGAATGAAAGAAAAAATGGAAGAGAGAAGAAATAAAACCTCAGAGAATATTGGTTTTAATATGATGTTACAGGTAAAGAATCAAGATGTGTTTTCTGCCAGTCAAATGTCACATATCGTATACAGTTAAATCACAGAACAATGGAACAATTTGAAGTTCAAGAATTAAAGTAATATGATAAAAAACAAACAATTTGAAGTTCAAGAATTAAAGTAATATGATAAAAAACAAAAAACTTGTATAAGGTATGATATAACTGTATATAGTTCAGGAATACAAGATTTATAAACAAAAATTAATCATATTTAGATTTTTTAAATGTAATAGCACTGTGTAATAAAACTTATTGGCATACAAATATTAATGTGGATTATTTCTTTTTAGTTAAAAAGACAAATTTATAGTTATTTTACTAAAGTCTGCAGGGTTCTGGAACAAAGCAACTTATTGGATTTAATATATTTCTCATAAAAGTGTCTCAGAAGTATTAATTTCATGCTTGACACAACTTTTCATAGGCTTTGTGATTTTGTATCTCTGATTTACAACAGGCTAGTTTTGTTGGATGATAAACTCTCAAATTGCAGAAATTTTAAAACTGAAAGATTTCTTTTTTAAATATAACAAGGAAGTTTGGTTGGTTCAATATGAAAAATGAACCTTAAGTGAGTTCATTTTACCAGTGATAACGTAACTATAATGGCTATATATTCATTCGTCAGAATAAAATACAAATTAAATATTAAATAGTTGTTTCCAATTTTACTTTTTTTTTTTTCACTTAGTAGACTTATTTGAAATAGACTAAAACCTCAGACAGCAAAGTAATCAATAATTTAGGAATCCTTACCCTCTTCTATCAGATACATATACAAAAATGACATAAAATAGATACTGGCTGGTTGGGGCAACAGCAGTTCCTAAACTCTTAACAAACACATAACATACAAAGGCAACAGCTTGTTCTTAAGTTTCCACCTATGTGGCCCAGAAGAGAGAGGTACATCTTCCAAAAAGATTAATATTACAAATGATGCTACAGCTGTCGTAAAATGATTATTCATTTCATTGCAAAGAAGAAACACAATGCTTTCTCTTGGGCAGTTGATATGTAAGAGAGGAGAGGTTTTCCACTAAAATGAAAGGACGGGGTTGGGGGGAAGCTGGTTCAAGTGGAAGGGTAGTGACGGCAATTAACAAAACAGGTAAGAGAATCAACGATGAGGTAAAGATGAATTCGATATTCTTAACACCTGAGAAGGAAACCATTACAAACCAACAGCCCTACAATTCTCCAAAGGTATTCTAAATAGCCAGTCCGTAAACAGATCTGTCCACCTAGAAAATCAGAACCTACAAGTTAGAAAGATACCCTAGCAAAATGGTGCATGTAACTTCCATCCTATGAAAACGTTTCCATGGCTGTAATCCCCACACCTGCAAGAGTGTCTAGTATATACTGATGCTCAGGGCATATTTGTTGAATGAAGGAATCAGACACTTAAAATCCCCTTAAAAAACTGATCTTGAGATTATTATCCAAAAATAGTACTCACTACTGTGGCAGACCACCCAAGAATTTTAACTCATAAATTTCCTTGTTGTAAGAACTAAGATTTGTTCTTTAAAGAAAATCTATCCAATGGTTTCATATTACTCTTTGGAAAATATGTGGAATAAAAGTGAATTCCTCCTCTGCCTGGTAATCTTTCAAGTAGTTGAAGAAAATTATCTCACAAAAATGTGGCAGAGATATCAACTTAGGATTTCTCTGCACCGTGCCTCTGACTCCCTTCACCCCACAATCTGGTTCATAATAGCTGTCAGATTTTTGTAGGTAAAGTAGTTTGCAAGGCCAAATAAAACTTACCTGAACACAATGTCACTGGTCTTCTGGGAACATCTAAATTAACTGAGCCATTGTGTGAAGTGTCAGAGACCACAGCCCACTGCCCGGGGGCAAGGATTATTGGGAGTGGCAGGAAGAGAGTCACAGATCTAGTGTGTTCTGTTGGGGCTAGAAGAGAACACCACCTGCCAGCTTCTCCTGAGAGGACATGTATGGCAACTCTGACAGACTAAACATACGGGACCTTCTAGTCTTCAACAGATAGCACGTAAGTGTGTCAGATGCTTACCTGACCCTGTGGAGAGAGCCTCAATTATGGCCAACATTAGTTTTCTTTCAGTCCTCTGGGATGGTGGCTATAGATCTGAATTAACTTGAGTCAAGGACCAAAGAAATGGAAGCCACTTTGCTCACTTTGTTTAGAATCAATATACACCAACGACATAACTATTACATTTGCTTTAAAACATGGTGGATTTGGGGGGCCTGGGTGGCTCAGTGGGTTAAGCCTCTGCCTTCAGCTCAGGTCATGATCTCAGGGTCCTGGGATCAAGCCCCGCATCGGACTCTCTGCTCAGCAGGCAGCCTGCTTCCCTCTCTCTCTCTGACTGCTGCTCTGCATACTTGTGACCTCTCTCTCTCTCTAATAAATAAATAAAATACTTAAAAAAAAAAACAAAACATGGTGGAACTGGAAGTCTAATCGTCAATGGACTCTCCCCCTTTCCCACTAGTCTGCAGGGCAACAGGATAATCAGGAGCAGAGGTCTCACACCAGAGGAAAAATAGATGGTAAGCCTGCTACCACAGAGAAGATTACCTGAGTCTAAGCTTTCACAGGTATAGAAAAGAAACAGCAGCGCTAGTTGGCACTATTTGTGGCACAACCGTGGAGCTTCCACCACCAAAGAACAGGGATATAAACAAGTAACAACACTGCCAGAGAGTTCAATCTAGATTTAATGCTTTAGGTCAGAGATACGAAAATGTTCCTTAATGTGAACAAATATTTCTTCAGACTGGCAGGACTCTGTGTAATGTATTTCATCAATTCTAAGACACACCATTTTGTTCACATTGTAACATTTCTAAAATTGAGGTGCATCTTCTAACCAATGGTATATCAGAGCTCACTGGGGACATTTCCTTAATTTTAATCATATAAACAATGGTGTTGCCCATAGGAGCATCTTTCAGAAGTGAGGATATCATAAACTAGGGCTTTTATTTATATAGTTTTATGTCAGTTTTATGTTTATTTATATAGTTTTATATAGTTTTATAGTTTTATAGATCTAGACCCATTAAGGCAACAGATGCATCAAGTGACCTTCTGATTGCAATGTGGCGTATGATGTTCATTCACAGTGGCAAAATATGCTGTCCTGGTCCCTTACCAGTTTTAGTTGTTATTAAAGTAATGTGTTTCCCCCACCCCCCTCAAAACCATTAAACTGCCCAATTGGGTAAAATCTGTCTCTGTGAATTTAGTGAACTTGAATCAGACCTGAAAGACATACCCATTGTTGTTGTGATCAGATTCAATCTCTGGCCCAGTGTGCAGTCAGGAACTAGATGTTGGATCATCGGTGTAATTGTACCAAAGAGCCCCTTTGGGTTACAAGCAGATAACTTTGCCTGACATCACCCACAGACATTTCATCATTACCTACCTGGTTGGTTTGTTTGTTTTTTGTTTTGTTTTTTGGGGTTTTTTTTTGAGATTAAAGGACTTGACTTCTATAAAGCAGTTACAAAGTGTTAGGTATTTAAGGGGCCCTCAGTAACAATTACTTGCATTTCATGGGTTGTCATTCTCTTAATTTATTCTAATTTCACCAAGCACCTAGGGGATGGTAGCCAGAACTGACAGGACTCCTGCATGGCCTGGCTATCACTTCTTCAATCTGGTTACTCTATTTATGTTTATGAAATAGAAGATCCCATAGCCCTGTAGGAACTGATCGCACTATTGACTGACACCAATTTCACGTACATTCCAAAACCTCTGCAGCATGTGTTATTGCTCAGTGATCCCATCCTTTGTACAGTTGGCTCTTTGATCTGGGGACAATACCTTACATTTAGCACTTTAAAATGCTTATTTGTTTTGGTCTTTCGCTCTTTGTTGTCTAAACATTGTGGATTCTTTATTCTGTAATAAAAAGTATGTACCAAGCCTCCCTGCTTTTTGTCACACTCAAACCTGGTGGTTACTACTACTTTATAGTTTTCAAGTGACAACTTGACTGGTTACAACTACTGAAATGGACAGGACTGACTTGAGATCCTGAGCAATGTGCTAGAGCACTCTCTTCAGATAACTGACACCACTGTATTTGGTATTCCACCTAGTTATAAATCTGTATCTTTTGCCATCAAGTTCACATCTCTGTGTCCTAGTCACTAGAATCTTAAGAGTAATGCTTTGATCAAAATCAATCAACAGCACTTCTTTGATCAATTTGTGTAACATTGTGTTGAAAAAGAGGATAAACTGCTGTGACCCAGTATTTAAAAAAAATGCTTGCTGAATTCTAAGAAACATATAAAATCTAAACTCTTTTGTGCCCTCCTCCTTTAACTGCTTTTCTTGAACATTTCCAATCCTCATTTACGAAACTACCAAAAAGAAGCATAAAGGTCACAGGTGCTAACTATAGCCTGACAATGTCTCTTCTTAACAACTTGTTACACTGGCTACAACTTACTTCCTATTGCTATTAAAGCACTGATTTGGTAATTTGCATTAATTTTAAGTACTATGACAGTTTTTCTAGCTGGCCTTTAATATCTTTAATGGTGCATGATTTAAATACTATCTCCAGAGTGTCACTAGAATACTCAGTCTCCTTAGTTCTAATTTCTGTACCTCTCAGACTCTCCTTATCTGGTCTGCCATGATCACCTACATCGCAAAAGGACAACTGTACCAAACAGTTCATGTGTCCCAGTAAGTTCCACACAATCATGCATCCTTGTTTCCCTGCCCAAAAGCTTCCCCATCAAATCAATCCTCATCTCCAGAAGTGATTGGACAAACAGATAAGAAGGCAACTGGCCAATTTTGTTAACAACAACAACAATAAAAATTAAAGTTCCAGCAAAGAATCCACTAGACTTTGAATATCTGTCATACCCACAGCTCCACCAGAAGAAAGGAGCCAACATAATTTTGGCTAATACAGGCTAATGTGCTCCGTATCATTGTGACCTGTCAACTCTAACTACTGTATCACTAGACCAGGCCTGGGTTCCGAGTTAGATAGGCCTTCTGTAAGATGGCTTGGTGTGAGAAATCTGCCCGACAGTGAAAACAATAAGGACAATCCTTATCTACTTAGAAAAAGAATCTATTTTTTATTTGATTTTAAACATAAAATTCACAGAAAGGGACAAAATTTTAGAGTATAAAAAATAGCTGTGGAAAAACACAGATAAAGGTATAGTACACAGAATAAACCTACACACACACACAGAAACACACACACACAAAGATGTCCACATCCTACTGCCCTGGGCCTGTGAATATTACCTTACATAGCAAAAGGGACTCTGCACATGTGATTTAAGGTAAGCATCCTGAGATGGGCAGATGATCCTGGTGGATCCCAAGTAATCAAAAGAATTTCTACAAGAGGGAGTCCAGAGAGTCAAAGTTAAGACCACGTACCAGGAAGGGGAAAAGGGAGTGAAAGCTTTGAGGGTGGAGGAAAGGGCCACAAGCATAGGGATGCACATGCCTCTAGAAGCTGAAAAAGACAAGAACATGGCTCCTCCCCTGGACTCCAGAGGGAATGAAACCTTGACTTCAGAACGCTCACCTGACAGAACACTAGTATCCTTATTGTAGGGCTTCTGACCTGCAGAAAGTCAGATGCTGTTTGATGTTGGATGTTAAGTGTGTGTTAAGCACGTTTGTGGTAATTTGTCATAGCAGCAGTAGGAAACTAACACAAATGGTTACATTTAATATCCCTATGAGGTTAAATCATATTCACCAACTCAGAGGCCAGCTTCGTCTCAAAAACCAGTAGGTATAAAGAACTGGTCTGCCCACAGTGGAAGATACTGGCTGACCAGCAACCTTGCAAAAGAAGATAATACAGTAAGGTGTGGCCAGTAGGTAAAGAGAACAGAAGCTAGAAGGTGGTGGGAAAAAAAGACCTGTCAAATGAAAGATGGAGAGATTTAAGACACATTATATTGTATCATGTCTGCAAGGATATTTTTCTAAGCACCTTTTTTTTTAAAGATTGTATTTATTTATTTGGCAGACAGAGATCACAAGTAGGCAGAGAGAGAGGAAGGGAATCAGGCTCCCCCTGAGCAGAGAGCCTGATGCGGGGCTCGATCCCAGGACCCTGGGATCATGACCTGAGCCAAAGGCAGAGGCTTTAACCCACTGAGACACCCAGGCACCCCTCTAAGCACCTTTTAACAACTGCATCCAATCTTCATTTCTTCACCAACATGAAACTTGGATTTAATTCTGGAAAAATATTTTGTTCTATATTTGACACTTGACACCCTTTTACATATTTCTATGGATATACTTCTTACTTGTATTTGTATTTGTTTATTTTTACTCTTTGTTTTAAATTATATGATCTCTGTTTTCAATTCCCATGCTATTCCTTACGTATTAAGTGTATGTAACATAGTCAGTGAGGACACATACCTCAGAAGAAGAAACAAGTCTTAGAAAGCAATATCATTTATTTAAAACTGACCTTATGTCTAATCACACAAGACGTTGCAAACGGAGAGTGGAGTTACCCAGGCCAGACGCAGAAAACAGGACACAGAGGCTTAATGGGACCACGGAAAACTCGTAACTGGTAGATGATATCCTCGAGGAACTGTGTTCCATTTCTACCAGGCAAGAAACCTTTGGTCTACATTAATGGGCTTTTGGGTCTAGTAATGAAAGACTGCCTGAATGAAGTGAAGAAATCAGATAATATTGCACTTGGAATATATTCCTCAAAGCAGAAGAAGAATCAAGAAAAAAAAAATGTCTAGAAGTCATCAGAGAAAAATTTGAGAAGGAATTATCATCTGTATAGAAATAAAAGATTCTCAGCAACACTTACAATCAAGAAAATTCCTTTTAGTTTAAATATTAGAAGACTTTATTATTTTACCTCATTTAAATTTTAATCTCCCATCTCTCACTGATATATAATCTCTAGTTAGAAATGGAAATATCTGGTTTGAAATTTTGAGGTCCTCACTATTTGTGTGAGTTTTAGAAAATGTGAGTTTTTGTTCTTTTAAATATAAAATGGGAATAATAGTCCTGGGTCACAGAGTTGCTTCTGAGGAATAAATAACATAATACATTCTCTCAATACAGTGTTAGACACATTGTTATTTCACCGTTATTCCTTGTTAACTAGTGAACATTTTCTCACCAGTTTTGTTCAGGAAGCCTTAGGCAAAGTTATGAAACAAAGAAAAAAAAAAGATTTTTTTCTACCCTTCTACTTTTTCCTATTTTTGTTCTAACTTTACACTTATATGTTCTTCTTATCCTCTCCTTCAAAAAAAAAAAAAAAATTCCACAGGTCATGCACAGCTTTACTCTGTAATGTTTAATCTAGTCCAGTTTTTTTCAGATTATTTTCCTACATTCAGTCTTCCCACTCTTCAATTTCAATCAAAATCTGGCTACCTCACCTCCTTATTTCTTCTGAGGTCTATTCGTTATCTTCTGATAATTAATTTGATGAAAATATCACTGGTAAATATGTGCTACTTAAAAATTATAATAGTTTAAAAACATTAATGTATTGGTGGACTGTTTAAATATTTATCTACATACACACACATTGTCGCATATACATATATACACATACACACTCTGAACTTGATTTTTACCATAAAACACGTTTCTGAATAATAATAGGGGTATAAAATCTGGTGCTAGGCCCATCCTAACAAAATAATCTCAGAAGTGTTCACAAGATCGTCCAATACAGTATGTACCTAAATGTTAATTTTCAACCATTGCACACGTTGGTAGTTTTACATATTTTATATAAATATTTTTAGTATAATAATGGAAACCTTTGTCAAGTAATTAGTGTTTTCTAAATGTCTTGTTTATTTTTCAGTTAAAAATCTCCTAACAATATTAAAAAATAAACTGTCTACATATGTTAGGTTCATGGAATCAGTAGCTTAAGCATTGATTCTCTCTGTGGAAGATGAATTTGTAGTGAGAACAGTTCTTAGCATTTAATAAAGCATTTAGAATATATACCATGAAGACAAAAATACAGGAACATTACAAATCATACAGTAATAAAACATGTTCTTCCCTAAAATGAATAAGCCAGTTCATAGGCTGGTGATATAAAAGCACTGTAAATAATTTGTAATTTCTCTCTTCATAATATAGGGTGTTTTCTATATCTTCTTTTAATATATAAATGTGTTTATATTAGTTTATTAGAATTAATAAATTGGAAATTAATACATTAAAGTGGGCAGAGAGGAATAGCTGTTAGAGTTTTATTTTCAACTACGGATGAGGAGGTGTTAAAATTAGAAAACTTTCACATGAAACACTTTTCAAAAATATCTTTGTTCTGGGACAGCTGGGTGGCTCATTTGGTTAAGCATCTGCCTTTGGCTCAGGTCATAATCCTGGGGTCTTGGGATGGAGTCCCCCATTGGGCTCCTTGCTCAGTGGAGATCCTGCTTCTCCCTCTGCCTGTAGGATCCTCTGCTTGTGCTCTCTCTCTCTCTCTCTCACACACACACACACACACACACACACACATAAATAAATAAAATCTTTGGGGGGAAAAAAAAAAACCTTTGTTCTTTAAGTGACTTATAGCAACTCCAAATAACTATCTTACTGAAATCTCCAACAGGTAATTCTATCCATTAATCAAAAGTAGTCCTGTATATTCACTTAATGAATATTTATTGAACACCTTGAACACTTATTTTATGCTAGAAAATATATGTGTGTAGATACACACACCTTGACGTACTAAAATATACAGCTATTTACAAAATACAGTACAAACATAGTAGTAAACAGAATTTCTGCTCTCAGAGTTCTATATCTGAAAATCTAATAAAAATATACAAACTGAAAGACTACTTAATAATAAATACATATTTACTGTTAGTAAATTTTAATGTAATTAAGTTTTGATTTATAATAATATTTGAATGGATTTTCTTGTCAGACACAGCACACACACTGGTAATTACACAATAACATTAGTATTAGGAGAGCCGTCTAGGGAATTGGCTTGGTCATCACTGAGAGGGTGGTAGCTAATTCAGCTGTGAGGACTCATGGATTCCAAGTTTGTAGGAGAAGCTATATTTTTACTTTGTAAACTGTCTGCTATAAATACTACTATAATCATAATTTCAAGTTTGACATATATGTTTTTTTTTCTGCTGTTACTAACATAGGAAAATTATAGCAGCATCACAAACTATAAAGACCAACATGTTACTAGTCACACGAACTTGAAATTCCCTGATTAAAAGACATTGTTCTTTTCCTTATTGTTTAGAACTGGTCAAGGTCAGGTTTCTCTTCTTTTTGATCTCTGCAGACTTTTAGTTGCAAGACTTCGCTACATCAGAGGACTTGGCCTCTTCCACCAAAGGTATTAATTAGCAACACAGCCCTCATCAAATGAGCAATAGGCTGGGCTTGGGAACCCTTTGAAAAGATTTCAGGTCATCAACTTCTAAAAAGAGGTTTTGTTTTAAGTCAGCAAATATTTTCGCCCATTTTAGTCTGCTTTCTAGTTCTCTTTGATTTCCTCTGGCAGCCAAGTTTATTGTCTTTTAATATCCTGTTGATATCCTGTTTCTACTTTTAATCTTTGCAGTGTTTCACTTTCTAAGTAACATTTATAAATAGAATCACCTTCCACAATGTTTATATATACATGGATCTATCTATCTTATCTACTGACTTTGTTTAATGGAAAGAAGACCTATGATTCCAAATGTTATTCCCTCCTTTAAAACAGAGAGGTTTCAAAGACTAATGTTCTATGGCTTTTTTTTTTTTTTTTTTTGTTAACACGAAGATGTTTTTGAAGGCAGGGCAGTTGAGAAAGATATAATAAAGTAAGAAACATATTTTAATTTTATTGTTTTAAATACTTATCACCTGTGTCTTTGTCAGTTCTGCTCACCGAAATATCTTGAATCCTTTATCCCTTCTTTAGCATTTAGGTTTGCAATTCTCAGGCATATCTTTTAACATTTTTTTCACTGAAGGTCAATTGTAACTTTATTCAGAACTTGAAATCATTAAGAAGTTTACTTCACTCTCTATTTGTAATAATTATATATCTATGAATGTGAACCTTTTTGACAATTACATCTCAGATTCTGAGGACAGTTTTCATTTACCTCTGCCTCAACTGCTGCAATTTAGAAGACTGATGTCATTCTCATTGTCATTCTCTGTATTTGTCATTAATTATTAACTGATTTTGGGTGTTCTCTCTTTTTGTCCTTCTGTAGTCTCATTATCTAATGTTTAGATGTGGATTTATTTTAATTCACTCTGCTTGGACCATTTTTCAAACCAATTTCTAAGAAACTCTTACTCATTTACTCTATCCATACTACCCCTCTCTCATTTCCTTGAAATTTTCAATCCAAAATTTCTATTAAATATACATGCACAATCAAATTCCATCCTTAAAATCCCTTACATTTTCCATATCTTAATCTTGCTAGACAACACTGTAAGTCACTTCTTAGAATTCTTTTTTTCTAATTCACTGATACTCTCTTCACCCTTGTCTAACTGTGCTAGTCAAACTCTAATTCTAAAGAGTCTGTTTTTGTTTCAAATAGTTTTATTATCATAAATTGGATGATTTCTGTTATTGCATCACAGACCCTCAGTTACCATAAGATATTCTCTCCTATCCTCATGTGTTTGTCATTTTGAATTGTGACAGATTTAGACAGATTTATTCTGGGAGCAATCTCTAGATAACAGATTGAGGTTTATATTTTTAGAGTGTCTCTCCCTTTGTTTATACCAGGCATTTCAGGAATATAACCAATTCTAGATTAATTTTGTGTTAATTTCTCATTTTGTCAGCTACCAGACCAATAAGTAGTGTAAATTAGAATCTCAAACACACAACAAACATGAATCTAAGTTTGAATTCTTAAACATTTTTTTCCATCAGCTAAGTTTATGGAGAACAAAGAGTTTGGAATTTTATACTAGAGGGTACTGCTAAAAAAGTATTTTTAGTTCATGGTTTCTTTTAATTTGTCAGCTGCTTCAAGGCTACAAGTTTATGTATAACTTGAAATGGAAACTCATTAAAAAAAAAAAAAAAGTTCTTGGCCTTAAGTAGGCATAGGCATCTCCCCCCAACCCCTTACTATAGGACGGTCCATTATCAACTTGCTCACTTATCACCCCAAATAGCTTTTTATAAATGGGCAAGGATTTTCCCCCACTCAAATTCTTCTCTGTACTCATAATATTATTTGTGTTAAATGACTGTATTTACAAAAGTTTCCATTAGGCATCATTTCAAATTATTTTATCTGTCAGATTTCTAGGAACAGAAGCTACAATTTTATCTAAAGAGTCAACTTGTAGAATTTTACTCTTTTTAAGTGGTACCTGTGAATATGACTATCCTAAAAATAAAAACATGCACTACACATTCAGTAAAATTTCCAAAAATTTGATAAGCAAGTAGTTTCTTCTCTTCTTAGTACTAAATTATTCCAGAGTAGCTAAGGCTACAGGGAATTACTGATAGTGAAAAATCCCTCTAAAATAAATCACAATGGCTGCACCTATGCTTAGTTCCATAATACATAAGTAATAAAGAGGAGGACTCTATTTCTTTTCTGTTTGACTGTTAAGAGCTCTTAAGCCTTATCCTTCACTCTACTCCTGCCCCACAACTGAAAGAACTAATAAGAAAGCTCTGGGGCTACCTTCTTTAGCATTCATTGCAAGTTCGCACTACACAAGATAAACCACACTCTGGCCACATTGCATAACCACCACACACACACACACACACACACACACACACACACACACAGAAGTGAATCTCATTTCCCCTGCTCTCTCAAGCTATTTTGTATACGCTTGGAGCCTCCCTACTTTCCCCAGAAAATCTCATACTGTGAGTGATAAACTTCTCAAACTCCTCTGAAGAATGTGTGTAGTGTTATCAGTCCTGACATCCAAACCAAATTTCCCTGCGGTAGTTATACAACAGCAGAGTATCTGCAAAACACTGTAAGATGTAAATCTTGCTATGACCTTTTGAGAGTCACTTATCAGTCCACATGTTTTTAACAGAAAAAAAAAATAATCCAGAGCTATTAAAACTTTAAATAAAAATGAAAACAATTGCTTTCATATACTGAACAATGAAATTTATTTAAGCATAGAAAGGTAAATGTTTTTATTGCTATATTTTGAAGTTTATGTGACCTGGTTGAAACTCATTCTGCTTTGGAAAGACTTTTTTTTTTTTTTTTTAATTCCTGATAGTCAAATGACACTAAATGGGAAACAAAATTTTTATGGTAAAACTGAGAAATGTGTCATAATTTCTACATTTGTAATTGTTGAATAGGAAAAAATTAAAACTGTGTGTGTGAAAGAGGAGAGGAAAAAGAAAGCGAAAAAGAGGAGGAAGGGGAGGAGGAAAAAGAAGTGCGTGGGGGGAAGAGCAGCACAGAAAGAGCAAAAGGGAAAGAAAAAGAGATTTTAAGGTTTGGCTCATGCATCTGCAGGCTGGCAAATCCAAAATCTATAGTGCAGGCTAGGAGCTTGGAAACTAAAGGAGTAATGTTGCAATCTTGAGTCTGAAATCCAATCTGTAGGGCAGGCTGGCTGACTGGAAACTCAGGCATAACTGATACTGCAGTCTTGAGACAGAATTTCTGCTCTGTGAAACCTGTTTTTGCTCTTAAGACCTTCAACTGATTGGATGAGGGCCACAAAAATTATCAAGGGAAATCTTCTTAAATTGAACTGATTATAGATGTTAACTACATACACAGAACACCTTCAGAGAAACAACTAGATTAATGATTGATTAAATAATTGGGTATTATAGGCTAGCCAAGTTGACACATAAAACTGTCACAAATGGAATAAGATTAAGTGCTGCATAGTTGTGTAAATGCACAGATAGTATTTTACAAGCCACTAAAATTTAACTTGTTAAATAAAGATAGGCAAAGTGAAGGTGGTTTCTTTCTTTCTTGTTTTTGTTTTTGTTTTTTTATGACACTGATTCTCAAAATGTTACCAAGAAGTGGTAAAAGCTATAAAGTATGGACAAAAATATGAAGCGGTAGGAATGCTATACACTGATAATAGGAATGTAAAATGCTATAGTAACCTGGGGAAATGATTTAACATTACCTGACACATTTTAAGAAGTGCAAACTCATGATGTAGCAATTTCCACTCCTGGAGAATCTTTGCATATATTCAGTTTCAGAGCAGTATGTTAATAGAACAAAAGAAATCAAATGTAAATTGTCATAATAGCAGATAAACTGAGATATATTTGTATAATAATATATGATACAATATGAAATTGAATATACTATAGCTGCGTGTGTCAATGTGGTTGACCTCACAATCAGATTATTCATAACATGTAATGTAAAATTTATGCAAAATGTACTCAAGAGTTAAATAATATAGTTTAAGAAAGAAATAAACAGCACAAGTGATTACTTAAAAATCAGAATAGTAACTACATCTAAAGGAGAGGGTCTAGAATGCAACTGAGAAATGGCATGCCTAAAATTTATAAGGCATTTGTTGATTTTCTATCTTTAACAGGAGTCCTGGGTGTATGGTTGGTTAATCCGTGATCATTATATATTCATTTTATATTATTATATCCTTTTTCTTATAGCTTATATATTTCAAAATAAAAATTTTCAAAAATTTAGCAATTACATTTATTTTACTAAAATGTCTTTATGTGTTTAAGTTAAAACACTAAGATAAATCTTTAGTGAAAAGAGTGAAACATGAGAGCATATAACAGTCTAATTCCAAATCTATTAAATATTTAATTATTATAAGCACAGAGAGAATAATACAGAGACATTATATCAGAATTTTAAGAGTGATTAAATGAGTGATGTGATGACAGGTGGCATTTATTTTATTTTCTGAAATTTCATTCTTCAAATTGCAAACATGCACATATTGATGTTTATTTTTAGGCTATTAACTCACGTATCATATATAGTTAAATAAATCTCAAATATAAGGAATCATAATGGAGGGGATTTCTTCTTTGGCACAAACTTTTAAACCATAATGGATGAAAACATCCTGCCTCAGTGTGTATACATAACAGAGTTTCAAAAACATTGAATTAAATAAAAGATCCCACACAATTGTTTAGAGCGATTCACATTAGCTACGCTAAGAATTCATTTCAATGTTAAAAGAATTAATCACATTTGTGCTATCTACTCCATGGTTTACCTACTCAGTACTGAATGGTCTAGTAAACACAATGAAGTCATTTCAAGTAGAGGTAAATGACACTTTAGAGACCAAACTCTGCTTTACAAACTACCTTATTATATACTATAATGGATTCAAATCATGCTTGATGAATAAGAAAGGTGAATGATATCCTTATGGTCCTTTTTCAGAAGTTTTAAAAGACTCATGTTGATGAACATTAAAAAACAGAGTTTTAAATGAGATTTTAATGGACTTACTTTAAAAGCGAGAGGCTTATTTTAGCATTTATTATTACATGTTATGGAACTAGGAATAAAGAAAACAGCCTGCAATATAGTTACTTAGTTATAAATATCATAAAATTATACAGATATGCTAACAGGCAAATCTTCATAATATTCAACTCCAGGTTGAGGCATATATGTAATATATTAGCTTTGCTACTTTTTTCAAAGTATGTAGCTGCACTAGGAAATAGGTCATAAAAGACCATAAATGCCTAACCAATAATTATGTAAGACTGTTCAAAGCCGTCTGATTGCAAAGAAACTATGTAAAAAAAATATATATATATATATCTGAGGATCCAACACCAATGTCATTTGATTTTGGAACCACAGTCTTATAAATACATTTAAGAAGATATTTTAACATTTTATTCATTAAAGCCTATCTCTTGTCCTTGTTATTTTGAGGTTATCACAAATTTACCTTTTTCTATTACAGGAGTCAATTATGTAATACCAGATACAAGTATATTTTGACTCTGGATATAGAATAATTCCATGTTTTCTTCTCTGTCAAACTTAACCATGTAATCTCATGTAAAAGTGTAAAATAAGGAGATCTTATAAAGAATCTAGTCTAATAAATATACATATATAAATAAGACATATCCCTTGAATAAAACAATTTTAAATTATATGTGTATATAAATTTTAGAAGTATACATATTCATGCATATCATGCTCCACCTAAATAAAACATCAAACAAAACTGAATATAAGCAGACTGGTACAGATAAAAATATCTAATATTAAAAAGAAAAAGAAGCTTTAAAAAAGTGATGTATTTAGTAGACCAAAATTGAAACTATGGCTCTAGTTTGCAGAAGATAAAAAGCTACAGGGAAGCACTTTCTTAAGAACTACTGAACAAAAATCGTGTTCTCTGAGGAAGATGAATTATGATCTCTGAGAAAATATGTTTTTTAAATTCCAAAAAAATGCTTCCAAAGATTTGAATGATTTGGTGTCTTTTAACAGAGTAGGGGTAGAAAATATTTACATAAAATTGCCAACAAAATGTCTTTACCGTTGAAACAGTTAAAATGTTCTGTAAAAAGCTGATGAAAGTAAATATGTCAATTCAAGAACATCCAGAATATGTTTCTTACCTTAAACTTTATATTGTTATATGTGATTTGGTACTGTAAAACTCACTTGCATTGATCGACTGAATTAACACTAGTATTGTTTATAATGGATATTTTAAAACATTTTATATTATGCTCCTGTATCTTTCATTTAACATAGACAGGATGAACGAAATGAGGTTTGTATCTCCCGAATCATTAGCTTTTATTTATTCAACAGCGGTAGACAAAGAAAATATTGAAACCCAAAAGGAAAGAACTGCCTTTGGGACAAGCTCCAGATTTCAGTGATGAGAAATCTCTGATAATCTTTTTAGTATCTTTTATTCAGCAAAGATTTATTAAGCATACCCAAAGGTCAACACACGGTGTTAATTCCTCAGTATGCACAGATGAATAAAACACAATCCTAAGCCTCAAGCAGTTTCAGGGCTAATGGTAAAGCTAAAATGTAGACATTTGCATTGGCAATTATTAATATGAATGTTGTGTTATTTCTCCCGTCTTTTATTTCTTAAGGAAACTCTTATATTCCAAGGGACATTTTCATTCTCACAGTGAGCACTAAAGCAGAAACAAAAATTCAAAGAACACTTCAACCCAACTGAAAGATGGAGTCTTTCTTACTCAGCAGGATTTTACCTTCTAACACCTAGACAAGGGGAGAGAGAAGATGAGAGTTATTAGAAAAAGAAGAGGCACATTAGTTTGAAGAGTTATGAAGTACAAAAACTGGGAGAACAGAAGAGAGTTTTTAGACATAGAGGATAGAGGAGCAAAAGGGAATGGTCTTAAGACTTCAGATCTTTTTTTTTTTTTTTTAAGTCTTCGAATCTTAAGAATCCACCCTCCCCTGTTCTTGGTCACTTGTAAATCCCCACATAAACTGATGTCATGGACCACAGGCATCCTATATGGGTATTTTCTGCAGAAAGGGGTAACACAAGATTCTGACAAGATTAGACCAGGTTCAGTGAAGGAGTTTCAGAGCAGGATAGAGGGCAAGGGGTGGCTAGACACACCACTGCCCTTACCATGATTTGTGGTTAACTATTCACTCAGTGATAAAATGGAGGCTTATGTGAGGAACTCAACGGAAACTAGGGGAACTCAAGTTCTACCTGATGGGGATGGAGGATGTCAGGGATGGCGTAAATGAAAGGGAACTGCTTTTACTGTTTTTACATAAATAGTGTTAGAAATGTTTATTTTCAGGGAAACTACTTTACTCAGGATGGGGACTGGGTCATCACATTAGGTAGTACAGGATCCTGGGGCTCCCAGAAGCAGGACTGTCACAAACTGCAAGTCAGGAGAAGTGGGAGAAAGTAAGACTCAGAAGAGAGGAATTATAAGATGACTGACTTCCACAGAAGAAAACCCAGCAAAGAAAACTCCCTGTCTATTATAAGGGCTCTCCCTGGACATACTCAGTGAGGAGACAGAGGTCAGAGAAGATACTTGGCATAAACCACGAAGGGCAGACTTCTGGAATAGAAAATACGATAGAAAAAAATAACAGAGTGGCTCTTAAGGGGCAAATGATTGAAGTTCACCCCAATCCACAGTTTTGCTGGGCTGACTTTAAAGGAATTTCTTAGGTGAACTCAGGTTCCATCAGGATAAGGAAGGATTTAACTCCTTGTACAAAAGGATATATAATGCTATGAAAGCATGAACATGTATGACATCCTCTGTAAATTGCATAGTGTCAGGTGCTGCTAGAAAGTACTGTAGGGATTGGATGGCTACATAATTTTTGAGACGGGGCAGATAGAATGCTTAGTCACTGAGCCTGATCTTATGTGTGTGTACTGCCACCACGCATACCTCCTTTCCAAATTCACCTGCTCCACTGTCCAACTAAATACCACTTAGGAACTCAAGCTCGAAGACAAGATTAAGAATTTCCAGATGGGACAGCAAAGACTTAAACCAAGTGTAGGATACCTCTTTTGAGAGGGAGCCCAATGTGGTCATACGGACTGGACACCCTGAAGCTTACCTAACCAATAGGTGACAGTGTCTGAATTTGGCAAAGAAAGCAGTGAGTTCCACAAATTACTTTCTGTAGTTCAACTAAAGTCTCATGTTGGGGGTCTGGGAAAAGTGCAGTAAAAAGATTTCAAAGAACTGGAGGTCTTGATGAAGTTGAGGAACAGAATTAGAGTGATTTGGGGAGAAAAAAAGCTAGAATAAAATGTACGGTCAAATACAGAATTTACATGTCATTGTTTCAAAGAGTTAGTAGCAACTGTGACTAGAGGTTGTTGAATGAAATACAACAAAAATGACAATTGAGCATGAACATCTGTGGCTAAGGAGACTGAAGAACCATGAGGGAGGCTGGCAAGGTGATCGCTGTGGTGGAGGAGAAGGAAGGAAGGGGTTACCATCACACGGTTGCCGATCTCACTAGTCTGGAATTAGTCTAGGTTGAGTGAGGAAGGCGATGATTCAGGTGCCCAAATGTCTTTATAGATTCAGGGGTGAAATGAGCAAGAATATTGAGATTGAGCAGAAAGAACTCATACCCTAGTGAAAACCAGTTATCTCTAACATTATAAATGAGTCAATGGATCTGCTAGGATACAAATATATCTTCTTGGTTCTGTAGTCTGGGAGATCAGGAGAAATTATCAGCCTGTATCACAGGGATTCTAAATTTTAATTACACCCAGGAGGTGAAGTTCAAGTATTGTGAAAAAAGTTGCAAAAGTATTGAAGTTTAATACTAAGGATTCTTTCTTGAAGCATCCTATACCTTTTAGAACCCAATCTATAAAAAAAAGTTGTTCTTTATTATGTCTGCCACCGTGAAAATTTATTTCTTTATCTCTTTGCTGGAAAAACACTAAGGGGTCACCAAAATCCCTGCATCCTGATTTTCATGTCTTTGGTGATCTCTTTTCTTTAGTGAGGGCAAGACCTGTGACTTCATTCTAACCAACAGAATGAAACAAAGGATATCATTTCCGTCATAATGTTACATAAGATTGACCTCATCCTTCTAAGAAAATTTTCTCTCCTTATTGGCCTTTAGGAAGCAAAAATCCATGTTGAAGTAGACTACATGGCAAGGAGCTAAGAACAGAAACTGGCCAACTGCTCAAATGTGAGAAACAGAGTCGGTAAATCAAAGACACCCTCCCCCCTCCAGCAAGGAACTGAATGCTACGGACAACCATGTGAGTTTAGAATTGGATCTTCCCCAGTCAAGCCTCAAATGAGAATGAAGGCCCAACCAACTCCTTGATTGAAATTTTGTTAGACTCCAGAGCAGAGCACCCAGCTAAGTCTTACTCTAGCTCCTGGCCCAAAGAAACTGAGACAAAAAGTATGTGGTAAGCATCTAAATCTGTGGTATCACTGTCAAGGAGCAAGAGATAATAGATATGTCAGAATCCCATTCTCCCAAATTTCATATATATATATATATTCAATAAAAGCCCATTCCTCCACATTAAATGGTTTCCAGAGATTGTAAAGAATGCTCGAATAGTTGCTGATTTGGCCATTAAAACCAAAGTATGTCTGGAAACAAAGACTATTTCCTTATATAATCGAAGTATATAAACTATTATAAATGTTTGGCCAACAGAGTGCCAGATGTAAGTCTACTCAGAGACTGCTCCATCAGTCAACTCGGAATGTCAAAAATAACCATATGTTTCAGTCACACATTAAAATACCTCACTTATCTCACCAAGATAATCTAAATCTAAAATGAAATTTTCATAAGAACTATGTATTAAATAGGCAAATAGTTACTAAGAACTCAGTGTGTGCTAGTTCAATCATGACAGGAATATAGATAAGAACATTACAGAAAGAGTCATAGGATTATGAATATCTCTGCTTTGACATTTACAAAACAATTCATAAAAACCACTGTGCATTTATTAACTGAACCCTTGCTTTGCAAAGTTTATTTCAATAGATATAAAATCAAATTATTCTTTTTTGGGGGGGGAAGAGAGCACACATGTATGCATAGGGGGAGGGGCAGAGAGAATCTTAATCAGGCTCCATATGGAACCCAAGTCAGGGCTCCACCTCACGACCCTGAGATCATGATCTGAGCTGAAATCAAGAGTCGGACACTTAACCAACTGAGCCACCCAGATGCCGCTAAATCTACTTATTCTTAAATAAACAATCTAAGGTAAGGGAAATACAAATTGCAAGGAAAAAAAGTCTAAATTTGATTTACTTTTAATCATAGCTAAACATAATTATTTTTATCTTTTTTTTTTTAGTTTATTGTGATTATTACCGTGTTTTCAGTTTTTATTGGCTGTTCTCAGAGTTTGTTTTCACCTGGTATACAGAGTTTTAGTTTTAGTTTTTAGTCTTAGTGTTTAATTTGATAGGTCTAATTTTAAGATGTACTGCTCAAAATGATTAGTGGATCATTTAAATATACAAATAAAATAACGTTCATATACAAGAGTAGTATTAATGAGAAAGGTTTAAGTATAAATAAGATAAAAACCCTACCCATTCTACATGATCTTCTGTTGGATGATTTTTAGGAGAGGAAAAAAAAGCTATATAGAAATAAAGTATTAGAGGTTTCAGGCCTGTCAGAAAATATTAGCTCTCCAAGTAGGGTTTCTGGCATAGAGGAGAGGGTTTGACTTCTGTGTAAGGAGGAGAAAATGAAACCCAAGTAGAGATGAGTTGGCATTAGATGCTGAAATAAGTCGGTGATGATCACATTCAACTTCTGCTCCAGCTAGGAGGGACCAAGACGTCACAAGTGAAGCTGGTTGCACAGAAGGCAACCTCTTAAATCAATGGCAAACTTTGAGAATTTGCAATGTAGAAAATAGATTATGCCTCCTTTAGCTACTCTCTTATATTTCAGTGTCCATTATCTGAGAGATTTCAGCACAGAAACGCAAAACTGAACATGGCTTATGGCATCTTTTCCTTTGTGTAACTTAAAATAGAGGAGATACAAATTTCAATGAGTAATTATAATTATGAATGATGAAGACTATGAGAGGGGAAATAGGGAGATCTATAAAAACAAAATACACTGAAATGTCCCAATGGAGAGAAGACCTCCAATGGGAAAACCCAATTAAGCTGTGACCTGAAAGAACAAATAGAAATTAAGTTGTTTATAATATTAGGAGGGAATCAAACCACGTTTTAGGCTTGGGAAAAAAGATAGGCAATTTATGAAAGGGGTTAATGGACTTCAAAGAAGTCCTATATGGTCAGAGCATACACTAGTAAGTGGTGCAAGAATTCTCTCCTATGGAATAAAATGAGCTTCATCTCCAGTAAATTCCATGTCCCTCCCTTGCTACCATTACTTGAAAGCTCGTTTCTAATTCGAAAATTTGTTTGAAGTTGAGAAACTTGAATGACACTGAATTTTAGTGCTTTGAGATGTTGGTTCTGTTATTATCCCAAATTAACAGAAGAAAAAAAAAAAATGAGGATTAGAGAAGTCAATCAACTCTCCTGAGGAAGTCATCCTGATAGGATTCAAACAAGGGCTTGCCCTTAAAATTTCAGGGTTCTTTCTTCTTGGAGTGCCAAATTCCTTCTCACAGCTTACTAATAGCTACACTTCTTAGGTGCACAGAGCTTGCCTAATTAGTAAGGCTGAAAAAGTAAATGAGAGTATTTCAGCAAACAGTCCAGAAAAGATCAATTTGTCAGGTTTGACATGAACCATGGAGGAAAGCATCTACTTTTCTTGGATGATTAATCCAATATAGCTACTATTGAGTAAGACCATTTACTTGCTGCCATGCAAAACATATAAATTAACATACTAATTTTTCAAACACTTGTAGCATTGATTAGATGCACCCAAGACAACAAATTGACAAAATTTTACCTACCACAGTTACAGCAGAGCCTTCCTCAGCCTGAGTCCCTGAATGGACTCACCCAGTCCCCCTCCAGGCCACACTTGGAATCAATGGGGGTAAACTTCTGTAATGTCAATTCTCTGATATTCGGGTGAAAGGTTTGTGGGTTTTTTTGTTTTTTTTGTTTTTTGTTTTTTTGTAACAGCAACTAATAATAAAAGGCAAGCATATCTCTAACTAGTTGCCACATAAAGAGGAAAGAGACAGATAGGATTAATGATTCTTTTGAGGAGGATCTTTTCATGACAAATTCTAATCATTTCTTTTTTTCTTCCTGCAACATTTCTACTTGGAAAAACTTTTCTCTTTTCCAACTAAACGTATCAAATTCACATCCAAATTAATTTCCCCGTAACTCTCAATAGCTTCTGCGTCAGGTGGTCTCTACACAAAGAAAAATGTTACAAATCCTATTTCTGCTCTAGTGTCCAAATTTATTTAATTCACCTTAGAAACCTGTGACATAAGCCTCTTTATTTACTACTTAAAATCTCTGAAAATAAAATGATGTGATTACATGTGAAAAAACAATTATGTCTTTAAATTCATTAGAGAAACCTTTACTGCCAAACTAAAAATTTCAATAATTTGACAATACCTCTGCTACATGAAAAATTAATTAAAACATCTGTTAATTGTACAAATATAGATTACAAATATTTGTCAGTTGACATTTTAATTGTCGTTTTATGTCTATTCATTTAATTTCTATAAGATATATTGACTTGATTATTTAGCTAATCCATCTCTGGTTCTAGTTAAAAATCTATATACAATCTCAGCTTTCGAAGTCCTTCATTGGTTAAGAGTATAAAAACTGTGTGTCAAGATTTAAACATAAATCCTTAGTTCCACTCAAGCCAGTAATTATTTGACTAATATACATGGGCTGTGAAAATTAAAGGGCTTGATATCTTTAAGAGTCCCCAAGGCATTGTTGCACAGAAGTAATATCTGCAGTCATAAAACAGTAACCAAAAAGTCCATATGTGAAAATAATAAAATAATACATCAAACAGCAAATATGTTGAAGCACTGTCTCATTTTCCTTCAAACATATCCTGTTAATTTATTCATGCACACCTTTGGTGGTATTAATGTTGGATCCATTTACAATATTGGTAGGACTATAGGTTATAGCTTATTAAGTGTTACATTAAAGTTAATGATCATTGTGTTTCAGGGCCTGGGTAGCACCATGAATTTTATGTAAACCATTTAAAGTTTGTCCATTCACTGACAGAAAAATTTCAAGGACTGGGCTGCCATTCACCAACCCTAAGAAACATAAGAATAAATAAAAGAGCAAGACACCTGTGTGGCTCCATCAGTTACGTGTCCAACTCATGATTTCAGCTCAGTGCCATCATTTCAGGGTCCTGAGATGGAGGCCTAGTCTGGGCTCAGTGGAGAGTCTACTTGAGCTTCTCTACCTCTCCCTCCCCCTATACTGCCCCTCACAGGCATATATTCTTTCTCTCTAAAATAAACAAATCTTAAAAAAAAAAATGAAAGAGCAATAAAAAATCTGTACTAATACAAATCTCACTTAACACTTCTGTCAATTCTGTGATGTTTCTCTGTTAATAATCTGAAAAAAAGACCCTTCACTTCAAGTGGTAACATTCTATCTCTTTAACTCAGTTATATTTTATAATTATAAAAATAATACACCATATGATACACAGAAACAAATACAAAATTATAATCTTACTTTAACAAATGCATTTAACAAATATTCATATTTAAACAAATAAGAATTTGAACAAATGAAGTCTGTATTAGAATTTAGCGCCATACATACAAATTAACCTGTGCTAAGTGCTATTCCTTACTTGTAAGGATTTTATCATCTTGGAGGAGTACCTATATAATTGTTCCTGAAAATGTATTAAAAAGCCAAAAATGCTAGGTGTCAAATTAATCTAATGTGTATCAAATAGTTTTAATGAAATAAAATTAATTTTAACATTGTTATTTATACATTGGTTCAGAAAATTCTGGATGTCGCTGCATTCTCTGAAGTAGTAAAAACCTATTTCAGTTCTAATAATATAAACCACAAGCCCACATGTAATGCTTTATGTTTCTTTTAAGTCATGTGATCTTAATAAACCTACAATCAAGAAGAAATAGCCATAAAATATGCTGAATAAGTTCCTTATAAGTGTAGTTTATTAAGCATTTATCCTATAAAAATTTAAAGCTATATTGCCTAATATTGTAACTCACGTACGAAAGGAACTGTGAAGCACAAATTTGGTATTCTTGAATTTTAGGGCTGTTCATCTTAAATTCATAGCAGGCACGCTCCTAGTTATGTTCCAAGTAAACCCTGAAATAGATTCTGTGGACCATGGAAAGTGAAAGGTATTGAAGAATGAAGAGTGGAAGGATTGGGTAGTATGTGGGTTGTGCTTTAAAATAGAACATAAAAATCAAACTGCAGAAAAGCATGGTATATACTCAACAATGCCTTTTTAAATATCAGGAAACTAGACCAGAATCAAAGACCTTCTGCAAATAGCAGTATCCCCCTCCAAAGGCATGTTTTCAATTAGACACTGCTGTCCTGGTGAAGCTGTAAGACACACAGCAGGGGCAGCCATTCAAACTCACTGCAAAGTCCATACTCGGTATCTTTTTTTTTTTTTTTTTTTTTTCATTCTCTCGTAGTCCCAGCCAGCTCTATTAGACTATTTTTTTTTCTATCATAGTTTTACGAGCAACTGGTTCCATTTGTTTCACACTGTCTATGATATATCAAAGTTTCCCACCAATCCACCATCACTGCCATTCATTCATGCTCATCGTCCTTCTACCCTTTTCTCTCACCTCCAAGAAACGTTCTTTACTGAACATCTCTGCTTCATTTCCTTAAGTCTCCTATGACTCTGTGTGTGTGTGTGTGTGTGTGTGTGTGTGCGTGTGTGCGTGTGAGTGTATGAATGTTGGGACTATGAGTATCTTTGTGTCGGGGAGCGCTCAAGCTAGAGGAAGATGCTTGCGTTAGCAGTCCATTATGCTTATTCCTTAAGAGGATGGCATAAAGAGGAGAAAGCAATAGGATCCTCTGAAATAAAGGATAATTTCCCTTTACCATCAAAGATCTGAAAAGAAGCAATAGCTAAATGAGGCTTTAAAGTATTCTAACATTGTTTCAGAAATATACCTGGGGCATCTGTCTGGTTCAGTTGGAAGAACATGCAACTCTTGATCTTGGGGTCATGAGTTCAAGCCCCACACTGGGTGTAGAGATTACTAAAACAATAAATTTAAAAAATATATACCTAGAAAATACAATCCATTGGTTGCCATAAAGAGCTAACATATTGCTTGTAATTTGCTTTCAATAGTGTATTTGTATACTTTGTCAACTGGAGGGAAATAACATGTGTTTAGGAAGAAAAAGGATTGAGTTCAAGGTAACTACTTATTATACATTTCTAGAAGAATGACAGAACCATGACTGTCCACTTAATTAAAATTTTTAAAGTTTCAGTTAAAAGTCCTTCAAAAATGAATCAGTGAGTTGGAAAAAGAAACACAAGAAATAATCAAAAGCCAAGAATGAAGTAGTATGTAAGCAGAAAACCAAATCAGGCTTATACCCTAGTGGTACTGACACCAGGTAGATGTGAGTCGTTTTCATGCTTATAGGGATAAAGGTACAAGTGACGAAGTGGTCCTGAATAACATGACAAGTCTGACAGAAATGAGACTTAAGTAAACTGGAAATCTACCCAGCACTTCAGGCTCAGCAGTGAGTCCTGTCTTGAGACCTGGTGCTATGTACAACTAGAAAAGGAAAGGAAAAGGAACAACAACAACAAGGAGAACAAAAAACAAAAAACAAAAAACTTTTAAAAATAGGTATTCAAAGGCATCTTTTATATGTGTTTGTACCCATAATAAACTATGCGATTCAAAAAATCATCTGCAATTGCAGATTTATTATGACATAATCCAGGCTGAGAGTGCCACTGGGCACCTGGAAGAAGGAAATGTATATTCTCTCTGGAGAAAAGTTACCCCAACACAGAACTCAGAAAATGCCTACATGTGATATTGAAAGATATGTGATATCACAAATAAAATGCACACGCACACACACACACACACACACTCTCTCTCTCTCCAAGGAAACAAACCACCATAAGTGTAAGCCAGCACAAATAAGAGAATCAAACATATAAAAAATGTACAATTAGCAAATACAATATAAAATATATGTCCAATGTTTTAAAAATATAAAAAGGGAGAGGGAAATAATAATGAAAAACAGACCAAAAAACAAAAAAAGCCCTCAGGAAACCAAAGGTCAAATAAGATATCCAGATATAAAAGATATATGTATTTGAAACTCAACAGCAAATGGGTTTGACAAACAGAAATTAAACAAACTGAACAGAAGTTTAACAAACAAGAAAATTTAGCTAAAGTTATATGCAATGTTACACAGTAAAACTAAATATTTTTAAATGGGAGAAAGTGGTTAAAGTGGATAATTGAAGGTTCAAAATACTGGAAAGAAAACACAAATAGCAGAGACATTTGAAAAGTAGTATCTTTTTTTTTTTTTCTCTCAGAAATGGTAAGTTACCAATCTAAGTGTTCCAAAGTGAAATAAATTCCAACTGAAATGAGTTAAAACTAACGCAAATAATTTCGTGTAATGATATAGCTTCAGAACACAAAAGATAGAGACAATTATAGTAACTCCAGGAGGAAAAAAAGTAATCCTTTTCAAAGGGATTGTAATTAGAGCTGACTAATCACAGCAGCAATAAAAAATATAAGACACTGGATCCTCAAAGCATTAAGATAAAATTGGTAATTCGTGACTGTATATTCAGCAAAACATTTTTTTCAGTAGTGATACTAAAGACATTTTCAAGCAAACAGGAAGTGATTGTGAAACTTGTCAACTCCTTTCAAATGGAATTCTCAAGGATCTATTTAAAATGGAAGGAAGACTGGGGCGCCTGGGTGGCTCAGTGGGTTAAGGCCTCTGCCTTCGGCTCAGGTCATGATCCCAGGGTCCTGGGATCGAGCCCCGCATCGGGCTCTCTGCTCAGTGGGGAGCCTGCTTCCTCCTCTCTCTGCCTGCCTCTGCCTGCTTGTGATTTCTATCTGTCAAATAAATAAATAAAATCTTTAAAAAAAAAAAAAAAATGGAAGGAAGATTGTCCAGATGGAATATCTGTCATACAAGAAAGAATGGTGAGCTAAGAAGTTTGAAAATATGGGGGTCGATTCAAACAAAAATTGACTATGTAGCACAATAATAATAATTTCTAATAAGGTTAAAGATCACAATAGATCTCTTTTAAAAAGCAAGAGCAATAAATATAAGTTAAAATTTAATATGATCAGTAGTAAAATGTTCTAAACAACTGTATTTTTCAGGAGGAGGATAAATATATAGAATAATTTTACACATTTATAGTTAGGTATGCATGATAAATTCTCACCATTAATTATTAAATAACTAGAGAAAAGTTTTAAAGAATGCTAAGTGCTAGGGGCGCCTGGGTGGCTCAGTGGGTTGAGCCTCCGCCTTTAGCTCAGGTCATGATCCCAGGGTCCCGGGATTGAGCCCCACATCGGGCTCTCTGCTCAGCTGGGAGCCTGCTTCTTCCTCTCTCTCTCTCCGGCTGTCTCTCTGCCTACTTGTGATCACTCTCTCTCTCTCTGTCAAATACATAAATAAATTAAAAAAAAAAAAAAAAAGAAAGAAAAAACTGCTAAGTGCTAGAGGAAAATGAATTTTTTTTTTTTTAAGATTTTATTTATTTGTCTGGGAGAAAGCCAGAGCATAAGCAGTGGTAGTGGCAGGCAGAGGGAGAGGGAAAAGCAGGCTCCCCATTTAGCAAGGAGCCTGATGTGGGGCATGATCCCAAGTCTTGGGATCATGACCTGAGCCAGAGGCAAAAGCTTAACTGACTGAGCCACCCAGGCATCCCTAGAGGAAAGTGAATTTTAAAAGAAATCAGTGTGAAGGCAAGGAAGTAAAGATAAAGAAACTTTAGAAAGGTTGGATAAGTAGAAACTACAGCATAAGGCAGAAAATTAAATGCAATTATGACAGAAATTAAAATCTGAGGCTTCTGAACTGGACTTTAAGAGAGCAACATAGGGGTGCCTAAGTGGCACAGCTGGTTGAGCTTCTGATTTTGGTTCGAGTCATGATCATATGATCTCACGGTCATGTGATCAAGCCCGGTGTTGGGCTCCATGCTCAGCAGAGAATCTGCTGGAAATTCTCTTTCTCCCTCTCCTCCTGTCCCTCTCCCCACTCACACACAGGCACTTTCTCTCTAAAATAAATAAATCTTCAAAAACATAAATGAAATAGCAACATCATAATTTTGGCCCATAATGTTTATAAGATGCATATCCAAAGTAAAATACACAACAAATGAATGTTAAAGGATAGAAAAACACAAAGAAACTTTGTGATGACATTAATAAAAGTCAAAAAGGCATCACTGGGACACCTGGGTAGCTCAGTGGGTTAAAGCCTCTGCCTTCGGCTCAGGTCATGATCCCAGAGTCCTGGGATTGAGCCTCACATCGGGCTCTCTGCTCAGCGGGTAGCCTGCTTCCTCCTCTCTCTCTGCTTGTCTCTTTACCTACTTGTTATCTCTGTCTGTCAAATAAATAAATAAAATCTTAAAAAAAAAAAAAAAAGAAGTAGGCATTACTAAAGATAAAGGGGGTTACAGTAAAACGATAGTTTTACTCCTAGTAGGAGGTTCTGAACTCTAAACACATACATAGCAATGCATTAAAAAAAAAAAAATACAGAGACAGATATATCTACCATTACACATTCATCCATTCAATAGATATTTTTAAAAATGTTCATTCAGTTCTAAGCATCAATGACATAAGAAGCAATAAAATAGAAAAAAGAATCTTTATGGTATGTGTGTACATGTACACAAACATGGAGATATATATATATATACACATATGTGTGTGTGTGTGTGTGTGTGTGTATATATATATATATATATATATATATATATATATATATGAAGGAGGAGACAATATACCTGATATATTAAGTACATCTGAGAAAGATTTAGTGACTGGGTTAGGGTTGCACTTTTAGATAGGGTCATCAGGGTAAGTTTTCCTGAACAAGAAGATAATATTTGAGTAGAGATCTGAAGAAGGTTAAAGGGTAAGCCAAGCAAATATCTGATGAAAATACATTCCTAGCAGAGTGCACAGCAAGTACAAATACCCTGAGCTGGAAATCTGTGTGGTTTTATTAAGAAATAGCAGAGGCCAATATGGCTAGAAGTGAGTTAGATGGGAGAGTCAGTGAGTCAATGAATAATTAAGGGTAAAATCAGTTGGAGTTTAGAGCAAAAAGGCAAGTAGGGAGGGGTCAATGATGTAGAGCTGTCCTTTTTTTTTTTTTTTTTTTTTTTTTTGTAGAAATCTGAGAGAGAGAAGGAGCAGGAAGGGCAGAAGGAAAGGGAGAGAATGTCAAGCAGACTCCATCCTGAGTGTGGAGTCAGATTCAGGGCTCAATCTCAGGACCCTAAAACCATGACCTGTGCTGAAATCCAGAGTGGCCACTTAAGTGACTGGACCAGTCAGGTGCCCCTTAGGTAGAGTCTTTTGAACCACTGTTAAGTCTATTTTGACAACTGGCTTGTACTATGAAAGACATGAAAATGCTGGAGAGTTCTGATCAGACTGATATAAGAAAGTGACCTCTCATATTATGAAGGATCAATTCAGCAACTGTGTTGAAGATAGATTATTGGTAATAAAGGGCAGAAGAAGGAAGAATACCTCAAAAATCCAGAAAAAGGATTTGTAGACAGACTTGATCTATAGATGCTAACGATCAGTTGGTCTGGCTATAGATATAGATATAGATATAGATATAGATAGGACATATCTCATTCACTGACTGATAAAATAGATGGAATAAATAACCAGTAAGCATGTAAATTCTGGCAAGAGGTAAAGAAGCTCATAGTCACCATTTGTACCAATCTGCATACTAGAAATCCTAGTCAACTCGGAAAATAAAATGAATAAGCACTGGAAGGAAAAAAAACCTCACAATTCACCGATAATACAAATTAACTTCAGAAAATATTTATAATTCTAAATATATTATGGAGATTGGAGAATTTTATAAATTTGCTGGGTACTAAATTATCATTTAACAATTGTGTTTCTACAGACCAGCAATAGTTAGTAAATACAGTAGAAATTCTGATGTCATTTAGAATATAACACAAAAAAGAAAATATTTAGTAATAAACTTAATAAAATATGTATATGACCAAATTATATTCTTCATTATAATAAACTAATGAAATCCTAAAGGACAAATTATTATTTTTTTAAAGAGTTTATTTATTTATTTGAGAGAGAACGAGAGAAAGAGCGCCTGAGAGGGCGAAAGGGTCAGAGGGAGAAGCAGACTCCCTGCTGAGCAAGAAGCCTGATGGAGGATTCGATTCTGGGACTCTGGGATTCTGGGATTGTGACCAGAGCCGAAGGCAGTTGCTTAACCAACTGAAGCCACCCAGGCGCCCCAAGAAGCACAAATTATTTTTGACTGGGACTCAGGTAAAAAAAAAAAAAAAAAAAAAAAAAAAATCCATGTTCTTCAACTGGATCTAGAGTTCATTAACTCTCCATATTTTACAAATTAGGATAGTAAGGTGCAGAAATGTTAAGTAATTTACTAATAAGTAGAGAAGCCAGGACTCCAACATGGCCATCTTTTTTACTGACTCAATGTTCTTTACAATGTTCTGCCTTTTTGATCTGTACACACACACCTCAGAAGAATATATACAGCATCTACGTTTATTGTAAACCCAGAAAACTTTAAAACTAAAATAATACATGGTTAGAAGTTGAGACATTTGTTAAGCCCATAAAGAAAGCAAGTGGGGCGCCTGGGTGGCTCAGTCAGTTGAGTGTCTGACTCTCGATTTTGGCTCAGGTCATGATCCCAGTGTCCCAGCCCCGCACTGGGCTCTGCACGGGGTATGGAGCCTGATTAAGATTCTCTCTCCCCCACTCCCCCTCCACCTGCTCACGTGGCGCTTGCTCTCTCTCAAAAACAAAAACAAAAACAAAGAAAAAAGAAAAAAAAAGTAAAATTGCATGGGTATGAGCACTGACATTCCACATTCATAAAACCCATAAATTCTAAATTCTGAAGGAACTCACCATGGTTGAATTATACGGTTCTTTGGAGGAGTCAAATACATAAAAGAAGCTATAGCATATGAAAAGGGCAAAGAATTTGATTAGACATATAAAATAATTTCATTTCAGCGGACATAAATAAGAGTAAACCTTTACCCTAAAAATATCATGAGGCTTTTGGGCCAGAGGATCTGCAAAGAAAGAATTACCTGTAAATATTACATCTATAGGTTAGAGACTACTGGAAAAAAATGTAAAGATATTGGGCAAGCACATTTTTTAAATGGATAATTTGCAGCTGAATAAATAGTTTTATCAAAATGATGCAGATCTTTAATGAAAGAAAAACTTGTTAGGCGTTTTACTGAAATGTCACTGGGGTCTGCCATCAATTTTCTTTTATTTAAATGCTAATCCAAGGGTGTCTGGGTGGCTCAGGAGGTTAAGCGACTGCCTTTGGGCTCAGGTCATGATCCCAGGGTCCCTGGATAGAGCCCTGCATTGGGATTCCTGATCAGCAGGGAGTCTGCTTCTCCCTCTCCATCTGCCTATCGCTCCCTCAGCTTGTGTGCTCTCTGTCAAATAAATAAATAAAATCTTAAAAATAAATAAATAAATGCTAATATATGTATCAAGGTTGGTGGTTATAAATATGCTTCGGGTTAACATGAAGTAGGAAGGAATAGTTAGTAACCTGAAATAAACTGAAAAGTTGATTTCAATGACTAACAATAACAATGTGTGGTAAAAAGACCTAAGGACTTTAGAAATTAGTAAGAATGGTAGCTGAAGAAATAAATATTTATGGTTACCAGATAAACTAATATGATCTGAGGACAAATTATTAGATAGCATTGGATTTTAGTATCTTGAGTGGATGGCAGTCATAATTCTCACTGTATTCTGTGATAGAAAGCCAAAAGTTGGAAACAATGAATTTCTTAAATGTCTACATGTGTATGTATGTTTTCATTCATTAAACAATTATTTTATTGATTACCTAAATATTCCAATGAGAAGAAAAAAAAAAGTGTGGTTTTTTTTTTTTTCCCCTATATTTTCCTAGGGCTCAAACAAGCACTAAGAAAAGAGGCTAGAAGACCATTTGCAAATTTTTTGAAGGTCAAAGTACAGCCTCAAGAAGAATTCTCATTATTGAAGGAATCAAAGGAAGTATGGTCAATTTCATAATGTGTTAGGTATAAAAGGAATTCTAATGATAGATGAGTTATTGGAAATGAAGGAGACATACTATAGGGAGGAAAAGCACAGATTTTTTAACCAAACATAAGAAGATTTTAAATTCTGTTTTTTGTTAGCTGGAAGACTTTGGAGAAGTTAGTTTACCATCTATAATCTTAACTAATATTTTCAGGGTCAGGTAAACTCAGAACTATTTGATACATTATCCAAACTATTTCACATAATTCATAATACCGCACAAGCTTTTGCATCACATTCAGGATATGTAACATTTAAATATGAGAAAAATGAAGTGGCTATATTTTAAATTTCCTACACAAAGTACTAAAATGATTTACCAGATTGAAATAGTAGTCTCAGTTATTTCCTCTCTTGTCCTAAAATTATGCAGCCACAGCTTTGTCTTGGTCTCCTGGGAAGAGGCCTGGTAAGAGGAATGTTCTCTACACCTTCACTTAGGCTTGGCCATGTGTCTTGCTCGGCCAATGGGATACTGGTTACCATAAAGAGAACAGAAAGGCTCAATGTTCTTTTTTGGTTTGGTCTAGCCCTCTTCTGTTTCTGTTTTCATATGAAGATTCTGACTCAAATAGTCATTGTCATTTACAAGTCCCCAGGATGAAAACATTTACAATGACCTAACCCAGATAACTAGAACCTGAAACAGAGTTGCCTAGACAAGGCCAGTCTTGATCAACCAAATCAAAATCAAATGTTAGCCACATGGGCATGAGAATAAATGCTTCTTACGGATGGTCTCTTTTACAGCAGTATTACGACACCAGATGACTAATACGGATAAATCTGAATAAACCAAAGAACCCATAACATTAGATTTTTTTGTATTTACATTAGCATAGAACATATGTACAAATTATTAAGAGATAAAATGTAGCTATTACATCACTAACGAAAGGTTGTTTTTTTAATGTTAAATCAAAGCCTTATTTGTAAATGAAATTAATTTCTGATAAAACATGAAATGTGACTCAGCAAAACGAATTTTCATGTATTTCAAATATTGCATTAAACAAATTAAGAAAAATTTTTCTTTCTGTCCTGTAGGTATGTGAAAATAGTATATTATTTACATAGTTTAAAAAACTCTAAACTAGTAATTATATAGTACATCTATTATATCTTTTTACATATAATAGTAACTAGCTATAGTCTAGCACATGAATATTATCCCATAATATAAATGAGACCTAATCAGAACTTTGACTTGAGGTATTTACTTATATTTTTTCAAATATGATGATTATTATTCATTTTTCTCTCTTAGGACTGAAAACATATCTCACTACAAAGAATTAATTAAGAAACAGTATTATATCATATAAATATACCACATTTTTTCTTTCCCCCCAAAGATTTTATCTATTTATTTGAGAGAGAGAAACAGAGTACACATGAGTGGGAGAGGAAAATAATCTCTAGCAGATTTGATACTGGGCACAGAACCCAACATGAGGCTCAATTCCAGGTCACTGAGATCATGACCTGAGTGGAAACTAAAAGTCAGATGCTCAACCGACTGAGCCACCCAGACACTGCTATACCACATCTTATTTATCCATTTATCAGTCAGTGGGCATTTGGGCTCTTTCCCTAGTTTGGCTATTGTTCATAATGCTGCTATAAACATTAGGGTGCATTTATCTTTCAAGTGCATATTTTTGGATGAATGAATAAAGATGGTATATGTATGTATACACACACACACAGTGGAATACTACTCAGCCATCCACAAGAATGAAATCTTGCCATTTGCTACCACATGGCTGGAGCTAGAGCACATTATGCTAAGCAAAATAAGTCAATCAGAGAAAGACAAATATATGATTCCACTCATGTGTGGAATTTAAGAAACAAAACATTTGAACATTTGGGAGAGGGGGAGAAAGAGAGAGAGGGAAACAAATCACGAGAGACTCTAAGCCATAGAGAACAAACCAGATTGATGGAAGATGGGGGGGGGGATGGGCTAGATGGGTGATAGGTATTAAGGAGGGCACTTGTTATGATGAGCACTGGGTATTATATTATATATATATTATATATATATAATATATATAATATATATATATAATATATATGGTATTATATGTAAATAATGAATCACTGAACCAATATTAAGATATATGTCAACTGACCAGAATTTAAATTCTACACAAAGAGGGTGCTTGGGTGGCACAGTAGGTTGAATGTCCTACTCTTGGTTTCAACTCAGGTGGTGATCTCAGAGTCATAGGATGAAGTCTTGGGTGGGTTCCACGCTCAGCACAGAGTCAGCTTGGGATTTTCTCCCCCTCCCTCTGCCTCTCCCTGCCTCTATTTTTTTTTTTTTTAATGAAAACATGCTATCTTCATTAAAAAAGAGGTAGTATAGGGGCGCCTGGGTGGCTCAGTGGGCTAAGCCTCTGCCTTCGGCTCAGGTCATGATCTCAGGGTCCTGGGATCGAGCCCCACATCTGGCTTTCTGCTCAGCGGGGAGCCTGCTTCCCCCCCAGCCACCTGCCTCTCTGCCTACTTGTGATCTCTCTCTCTCTGTCAAATAAATAAATAGAATCTTAAAAAAAAAAAAAAAAAAGAGGTAGTATCTATTTGTAATGTTTTCTTTCATGTTCAAATCTGTCTACTCTCCTCCTTCTCATATACTTATTCTGTTTATATACACCCTTATGTTTCATCTTTCTAGTTATAATTCCAAAAAAAGTAGAGATTTTGAATGATTTTCAAAATTGTCCTTAGAATTGAATGTGAAACATATTAATTAAATTTGATTTTAAAATCCAAGTCCAATTATTTCATTTTATATTAGTTTAGATTTAATGGATTCTATTAGAGAATTTTAAAAAACCTTATTCTCTATACTTCTCTATGTATGTACTGTTTTACTGAACCACTGCTATGTAACATATATGATCAATATTAAATATTAATAACCAAAACACACTAAAAACAAAAATGAAATCAACATAAGTTCCATTTCGTTAATTAACTATATTAACAGAATTTTCCATGAATTTTCTATCTTACATAATTGGTGTCATATATTTTAGCTCACTTCAGGTATAAATGAATGCCTATTACATACCACATTCTGTGATTCAAAGATGAATCAGTCCTTACTGTCCTTTAAGTGTTTATAATCTAAGTTGAGAGACAAATCAATAAATCAAATGTTATAAGATAAAGAAATACAACAGATTTCCATAAGCAAAGAGATGCTACCCCTCTTTTGAAGGTGGAAATAAATCAAGGGAGGCTTCTTAGAAAGTAATTAAGTTGTGCATTCAAATATGAATATTATCAAAGAAAAATGGGAGTCCTCTTGAAAATTGAGATAGGAGGAGAAAGGGAATAAAGGTGTGCATGTGTGGTGCTTCAAATGAGCCTGAAGAAGTAGAGGATAGAACATATTAGATACCATGTTTAGACCCAGAACTTCACCTTAAGTTTGATACAAAGTAAACTAAGGAGCTCAAGGGAAAGGGGCGTGGTCAATTCCTCCTGGACAGATTATTTTAGCTGTATCTCCAAAGGTAAACTAGGAAAACAGAAAACAAGATGACCAATTAGGACACAAATTAATTTTGTAGGAAAAGTAATTAGAGCCCATGTGAAAACAATAATAGGAATATCTTTGAAAGATACTTAGAATTTAATTTATCTAGTCTTGGTGATTGATTAGATAGGGAACTGTAGAAGAAAGATTCAGGGAGACTCCCAGATTACAGATTTGCATGACTGGATGAAAGACGATATTACCGCCTGTGGTAATAAGTGGAGGAGGTATAAATCATACCTAAGAAGATGGACTTTGGCATCAGACACAATCGGCCTCCAGCCTCAGCTATCCCACTTAATAGTTCTGCCACCTTGCCATTAACTTTAGCTCTCTCAGAAATTTCGTATCTTCATATGTAAAATGGAAAATGTAATTGATCAGGGGATTATTGAAGCATTAACTGTGATAATATATATAAAGTACTTAGTATAGTGCCTGACATTAAATAAACATTTAAAAATATTCCTCAATATTTTAGGAAATACAGGAGTATGGGAATCACAGTTTCATTCTTAGGGCTCAGCAAAGTCTGAAGTTCGAGGAACTGGACAGGGATTTAGATGTGCATTTGTAGCATACACATGGTCATTAAAATTATCAGATTGGTGATTTTTCTCATAAAGAATGTATGAAGTAAGACAAGCAAAGAGGCGTGGGAATTGGGGGTGTTATCAAAGTCTCAATGGAAAATACCCGTGAAGGAAAACACAAAGAAATGGGTACATAAGGGTGAGGAATTGTAAAAAAAAATAATAGTGGAAAGTGTAAGCACAACAAAATATTCTAAATATATTTGTTATAAGAACAAAATTTTAAATAATACATTTTCCTTCCTTTATTCTGTAATTCATTTCAGTACTTGACAAATACGTGGTTTTGCCAAAGACCCAGGGAAAGGAGGAAAGGAGCAAACGTCTCAGTTACTAACCAATACTTTTTAATATAAATATTGCTTGTGGTCTGGGATTTCAGAGCCAATAATATCCTAATTAAATCTACGATAATTATCCTTTCCTATTTGATGAACATCCTTAGTAGCATTCAGGCTGCTTTTAATTTTCAAGATCATCATCTTTTTAATCAGCAAATACTGTATTTGCAAAATTCAAAGTTTACTCCTGAAAAGATATCTCCCATTCAGTCTCTCTATCCCCAGTAATTACTGTAGGTTTTGTGTGACTAATGCTTTGTCTTAGTCTGGATGAACTACTTTTTAATGATTCCCCACACTAGATACCCAGCAGTTTGTATTGTGTTTTTAACTTAAGAATCTAGACGGAATGTCTCACAAAACAAAGCACCGTAGCCAACAGAACCACTGGAATAGGATTCAAAATATTCTCTATGTTCTCGACCGTGTCATAATGAACTTTGCTGGGAGGACACTGACCAGAGAGCAGTGCAAAGGAAACAAATACAAAGTGCCTTCATGGAGATCTCTTCAGACCAGAGCACAGTGCTTGCCATGTGGTTGAGACTCAGTGAAAAGGCCCTGTATGCCCCAGATGTTGTGAAATTATATCACTGGTTTAAAATGAAAACTATGCATGGATGCCTGGGTGACTCAGCTGATTAGGTGGCCGACTCATGGCTTCAGCTCAGGTCATGATCTCAGGACTGCGAGGTCAAGCCACGTGTCCAGCTCTGCACTGAGTGTGGGGCCCGCTTCAGATTCTCTCTCATCCTCTGCCCCACCCTCAAATAAATCATCTTTTTTTTTTTTTTCCCAAATAAATAATCTTTTTTTTTTTTTTTTTTTAAAGATTTTATTTATTTATTTGACAGAGAGAGATCACAAGTAGGCAGAGAGGCAGGCAGAGAGAGAGGAGGAAGCAGGCTCCCTGCTGAGCAGAGAGCCCGATGCGGGGCTCGATCCCAGGACCCTGAGATCATGACCCGAGCCGAAGGCAGTGGCTTAACCCACTGAGCCACCCAGGCGCCCCCCAAATAAATAATCTTAAAAAAAATAAAATAAAATGAAAACTATGCAAAATGGGTGATGGGAAGTCATATTACAACTAACAATAACAAACCATGCTCTTACTGTTATAGGACTGATCATCAAAATTCTCACTACAAATTGCATAACAAAATATTTTTACTTAATCATCAAGAACTTGCAAAGTCAGAGTTGGTACAAATGTGAAAATATTCTTATTTTAGAAAACATAGGAATTGTAGATCACAGTATCCCTGATTTAATTTATTCGAAACTTTTAAATATTTTAAATACTCTGTGGAAATGATTTACTCTTTAAGGGACATTTAACCGCCAAGCATTTGGGATGTACGATGTTTCTATGGTCATTTGATTAAATCAAGACACATTACAATGTACCCAAATTCCATTGTCACTTTTGTAAAATCACTTTTTCATTGATCAAGTAGTCAGTGTTGTAATACATGATTATTTTTATAAATTAGGTAAAGCCATTAGGAAATAAACTTGCACTAAATACAATTATTCCATATAAACCATGTAATCATCCTCTTTAGTTTTGTTTTGAGCCAAAGGACATGACCCTCCATTAAGTCTGCACTCACTGTTTCCCCACGAGATATGCTGGGCAGCATGACTATCAGGTGTTGTAGTTAATAATCCTCGACCTTCAGCTACCTAACACAAAATATTTTTGCAGTGTCGACTGCACTTTATAATTACAAAATTCTTCATTCATTAATGAATCCTCCTGTTTTGGGACAAAGTAGTCACCATCAATACGATTTCAGCTGTGCCAGCTAGGGAAGAGGCAAACACAGTTAAGTGGTTTTTTTCTGGCTTTCTGGTTTGAAAGCCAGAGTGGTGACTTTCAGAGAGCACAATGGGGAAACAAAATAACTAATTTATAATAATTATAGAGAAGACAAGAAAGAATGACAAGATACTTACTGAGAAAATTCAAGTACTTAATTAATTTGACCTCAACACTAATAAAAATGTTTCCAAGTACAGCTCTCCCAGGTATGCAGTAATTAAAGTATGTTAATTGTAATGAGCACATCCATAACAAAAATGATGTACTATTTTACTATAATTTTAAAATAGGTGCAGTTTAAAAGCTTACTCCCTTTCAGCTCAAAGCCTAGAAAAAGTTCAACATGGTCCTGACTGAAGGTTATATTCATTTTGTAGAATTTGCACACTCAGTAGATCAGATCTCCTAAAAGCCAATTATTTTGTTATTGATATTTTAGGGACACGGTAAGAAATTATAATTATTTTCAACTATGTGTCGTATCAGATTTTACTAGCAAGTATCTTAAATGACCACATGTTTATGCAGTACTTCCACAGAGAATGAGCCATTGACCATATACTAAGGAAGGGAAGAAAAGGGAGTTATGACAGATGAAATATGTTCATCTTATTCATCATTTATTTTCAGTGTAGAATGAGTGACTGAAAAAATAGTAAGTGCTCAATAAATAAAGGCTGATTATATAAGAAAAGGGTTAAGACACAGTGTAATAGTTACTATGTGAGTAAAATTGCACAATAGATCTACAAACGTGAATAAGAAGTATGCTGAAAGAATGGAGATAAATGGGAACAAACACTTTAAGGGAAAATTTAAAAACTAGATAGGGTTTTAAATAAGAGATTAAGGCATCCAAATCCTTTAAATACAGTATTATTCACTGTATGGAGAGGTGTCTTCAGGAACCAAGTTAAACAGGGATGACAATTTATGATAGGACAAATATTTGTTAGGAAAAACAATGAATCCTGACACTGGAGGGTTTAGAATACTTATTTCAAAAGAAAATCTGGAAGAAGGAAGGAAAGGAGGGAGGAAAGAAGAGCAGGAAGGGAAGTAGGAAGGAAGGAGGGAAGGAAAAGGGACGAAGGAAAGTCACTATGTAATAAAAGCTTAGTATTTCAACAAATGAAAAAGCACCGAATGTGCTCATAAAATAAAGCCGCATAATCTTGTAATAAAATTTGCATTTTTATTTAGCAAAATACCGCAATGAGAAGGGATTTTGAAGATTTTTCCTGCAAGAATTTGTTAGTTCTGTGTTAAAATGCACAACTATTTTAGAGGAACACTCAATGTGTTTCTAATTATCATCTTATTACTATTCTTACCCATACTCTATTCACACATATTTAATTTTTGCTTTTTCAGGACCAAAATTCTTAGGCCTGTTATATCTTCTAGTTCTTGAATGGGGAAAATATTCTGGAAATGGAAAACAATCTAATCATTAATAGATTTATAAATTTTGAAAACTAGAATATCTGAGAAGCACAAGAATTAGATCAAGAAGAATTATCTTACTGATAAGGAAATGGGTTTATTCAGTGATCATTCTTCAGTTATCATTATCCGTTTGCAAATGCAACAATTTTCAATGACATTGTTTCATCAGTACCTATTTCTGTCAAAGGGATTGTATTTGCACTCGCTATAGGATTTTCACTAACAAACCATTCATCTTACCTTCTTTAACTCCATTTCTCACTCATACAAAGTCAACTGTGGATGTGGGCAACGCTGCAGGGCAGCCTTCTCAATGCAATGTCTATCAGTTCACTTCTAAATAAGCTTATGCTTCCCTAATTGGTAGTTGAGATGACAGCTGAAGGAAAACTAGAGAGCAAAAACTGAGCAATTAACTTTTCCCATAAGGAAGTAATTGTCCCTGTGAGTCAAATTCCATTTGGTAAACTAAGTCAGAGGCCAGCTAATGTCAATGTTGTTGAAACTACAATCTTCCTTTGTTGCTAGGAAGTGGGGTGAGTGGGGAGCTAGGAAGCTAGGAAGTGGGGAGGAGTGAATTGTTTGTTAACTGTAGCAATGCTTGCAAAAGAAATTAGGTGATTCTTTGCTTCAAAAGAGGTTGTATACATAGTTCTTTGTGTAACAGAAATTTCAAACATAACAAGAAGAATCAGACCAGGAAAAGATGCTTAATCTACACAGAAACCATTGCATGAGGTAGACAGAGAAACGCCAGATCAGGGAAATACAAACCAAAACTACAATGAGATACCACACCTCACACCAGTCAGAATGGTTAGTATTAAAAAAAAAAAAAAAAAAAAAGGAAAGAAAAGAAAGAAACAAACAAATAAACAAATAAACAAACAAACCAAAAAAAAAAAAAAAAAAAAAAACCCAAAACAAGAAATAACTAGTGTTGGCAAGGATGCAGAGAAAAGGAAGCTCTTGTGTATTTTTGGCTGGAATACAAATTGGTACAGTCACTATGGAAAACAGTGTGGAAGTTCCTTGAAAAGGTAAAAATGGAGCTACCATATGATCCAGCAATTTCACTTCTAGGTATTTATCCGAAGAAAGTGGAAACACAAACTTGAAAAGGTATATGCACCCCATGTTCACTGTAGCATTATTTACAACAGCCAAAACACGGAAGTAACCTAAGAGTGCATCTGCTCATGAATGGATAATCAAAATGTGCTATATGTACATGTATGGAGTATTAGCCAGCTGTAAAAACAGAAAGAAATCCTGCCATTTGTGGCAACATAGACAGACCTTGAGGGCATAATGCTAAGTAAAATAACTCAGACAGAAAAAGACAAATGGTGTATAATGTGTCTTATCTTAAAACAACAAACAAAAATGAACTCATAGGTATAGATCAGTGGTTACCGGAGGCAAATGAGTGAGCAGGTGGACAAAATGGGTGAAGGTGGTTAAAAGGTACAAACCTCCACTTATAAAATTAATAAGACCCGCAGCTGTAACATACAGCATGGTGACTATAGTTAACAATACGGTATTGTATTATAATAGTTGCTGAGAGTAAATCTTAAAAGGTTCTCATGAAACACACAAAAAATTATAAGTATGTGTGGTGATATATGCTAACTAAACTTAATATGGTGATCATTTTGCAATATATTGTGAAAATAAAGGTAAACCCTATTAAAGTGGTCTTAGGATGCTAGAATGGGAGGCTAAAGGGGGAGCTCTACCCCTCGATGTCAAGTACAAGAACTGTCAATTATAGCACCAACAGAAGAATCCTCAACAGGAAAGACTCATCAATTACAAGCCCCACAGGAATATATGTACATTGCATTTTCTATAGGAAATGGACCACCCCTCCAACTCAGCCAATGAGAAAATGTTATCACCCTGAACTCTTCTGATTCTCTCTGATGGACTTTTGTTCAAAACAACCCCTCCCAACTTCCTACTCCTTCTCCATAAAAAAGTGTTACCCTCTTTTGTTTGTTGGACTTGCCTATGGTTTTGCCATAGACTGACTGCTTGTCCCAGATTACAGTCTCTGCTATTCCCAAATAAGCCCACCTTTTGCTGGTAAAATAATTTGCAGCTTTATTTTTAAAGTGAAAAATATACATATATCAAATTTCTATAGTGTACTCCTAAAACTAATACAAGGTCAAATGTCAATTATATTTCATTTTTAAAAGATGTTAAAGCAATGTGAACTAACAAAAATGAATGATGGGAATTCATTTTAGGCCCCGATGATTATTCAAACACAGTAAATAAGCATTTTGTTTCTCTGCAACAAAATTGCCACAATTCTATTATAGGAAGTTCTAGAAACTACAAGTAGCCAAATAACTGACGAAATTAGCCCACAATGGTCACTATCACTGTCCCCACTGCTTTCGTGGGAACTTCAGGATCTTGAGTAATCATGAAAAATTGCATCAGCTAATTTTTTTTAAGTTCCTTATCTGAACTTCTTTAGCTCCAATGGAGTTATCATTAAATGGAATATGCGGGTTAGAAAAATATTGTGTAAAGGAAAAATATTGTAAAGAATAATAAAGAAGACTATTGTATAAAGTCCTATGTAAACTGGATTTTGTTGTTTCCATAGTTATAGATACACTGCTTAGAACAGGGTCTGGCATATATTAGATCATGAAATAAGTGTTTATTAAAAGAAAAACTGAAATGAAAAATAATAAAGCCCCAGAACATCAGCTTCAATATAAAAGAATCCCAAACATACAATGATAAAATTTTGAGATTTCAGGAATATCATTAGGCCTTTCAGCCTGCTGCCCTATGTCAGATAAACATTATGCATTATCCCTAAGTATAAATGAGAATACCAGTAGGTCACTGACATTTTAGTCATGTTAAAATATGTTTATTGTTATGAAGAGAGAAATGAAAGATCGCATTTTTTCCATGTACCTTCTGGATAAATTGCAGTGTTGGACATTTTATTACATATTGCTTTTCATTATTAATATGCACTATACCAGAGGAGGAACAGACTGATGAAATAAAAGCTACTAAACATTAAAATATCACTTTCATGGAAACTGCACTTAGATGTTGAACCACAGGATCATCATGTTATGTAGAAGCCCAATTTTCCTAACTCCTTTACGTGGGAGCTAAACAAAGTTTGAGGTATGTCTGGATGCCAACGTGATAAGGAATTACTTGCTATGTTGGGTTCTATCAGCTTGGTGGAGCTGGGAATAGGTTTCACAGATTCCCCTTCCAGGTGGTTCTCAGGAGAACCAACTAGAGGCACAATTTAGAAGACACGGGTGACGAAGCATCTCTTATTCTCAAAGACCACCGTGGGCAGATATTTGGGGGACAAACCCAGAGACGAACAAGTGGTCTGGCCGGCCATTGTCACGCGTTAGTCCTCCATTAGCTGTTACTCTTAATGCCTGGCCACAGGGACGCACAGCAACTTTAGGACAACCGACTCCTGTTTTCTTGGCCACAGACCCACGGAGGCAGTTGTTCAACTGAGATCACAGCTTCTTACAGAATTCGGCAGGAGCACCCCATAAGGAGCCCCCCTGCTGGGATCCCCAGATTTCCTTACCAGCTGTGACCAATCCGCCTCTGCCCACGCTCCGGTCAGAATGGGTAGAGGCTACTTCTCTCTGAGCCTCATTACTCCCCTTCCAGACTGTCCGTTCCCCAGCACACCATCTATTGTGTAAATTCATGTAAATTGTGTAAATTCATGCTAAACATTAATCTCTTGTTCTCATGAAGTTTAGAGCCAGCTCTGCTTTCATGACTGAAACGTAATCAATACACCGATTCAACAGTTTATCAGTATTGAAAGAACAGTAACAACACCTTCACTAAAGACAGTGCTATATAGAACAAATGCGAGATCCTTCAATATCCCCATATAGAAACCCTAAGTCTCTATGTGATAGTATTAGGAGGTAGGGCCTTTGGGAAGTGGAGGGTGGAAGTGAGGGTGGAGGCATCACGAATGGGATTAGCGCCCTTATAACGAAGACCCCGGAGAGCTCTCTCTCCCTTCCACCGTGTGAGGACAGCGAGGCCACTGTCCATGAATCAGGAAGTAGGGCCTTTACCAGACAATGAATCCTCGAGGACGCTGAGACCTAATAACAATCATCATGACAAACACAAAAAATAAGGTAAGAGGCTAAAGCAGGTGGTATTGCTTGAGGGTTTTGTGCAATTTGCACTACTATTAAACAGAGTAGTAGGAAAAGACCCCATACAGAAGGAGTAACTTGAAGACACTTTAAGGCAGCTAGTCAAGTAGGCATCTGTTAAACAAAATTCTAGTTAGAGGGAATGGTTACAAAGGTGGGAGTTAGCTTGTTCAGTTTCAGGAAAAGCCCAGAGAAGAGTTGTGTGAGCTGAACGAGCGAGGGGAAGAATGTAGGAAGAATGGATCAGAAATAACATGAGGCAGCACAGATCACAAAAGCCCTTGGCATTTCCTCTGGAGGTAAATGGGGAGCCATCAGTTGATTTTGAACACAGTGGTAATACAATCTAATGCATTTTCAAAGGATGGGTTTTGCTGTTGAGGCTAATCTTTGGAGGGCTAGAAGCAAGATGAGTTAGGAGGCTCTTGCAGTATTCAGGTAAGCGATTTTTCCTACTGGAATCATGGTGACAACAGTGAAGCTGCTGAGAATTGGTAAGATTCTCCATATGCTTTAGAAGTAGAGAGGACTTCCTGGCAGATGAGATAAGCAATGCGAAAGAAATAGATGTACGAGAGCTTGAGAAATTTTAGCTTGAATGAAAGCATGGAGTTTATCAATAGATATGGTAAAATCTTAGAATAGAATATATTTGTGAGTGAAGACCAAGAGTTCATTTTGGACAAGTGCATTTGAGATGTCTATTAGGTATCCAAGTACATCATATGCCAACAAAGCAGTTGGGTAGAGGAGATTAGATTCTGGGAGATCTGAGCTGTAGCTATATATCTGGGAGTTGTCAACATATGGTGTTTAAAACTATGAACTTGGATTAGATCACTATGTATGTGGGTGTAGATAGACAGGAGAAAATGAAAGCTGCCTCTGTATTAAGGGAAGAAGGGAAGAAGCCAGCAAATAAAACTAAAAAGTGATGGTTCAGGAGGTAAAAGACAAGACTAAAGGTGTGTAGGCATCTGAGATTTCTAGTTTAAGATGCTGTTAAGGATAGAGAAATTAACTGGGTCAAATAATCATTAAATAAAGACAGAGAATAGTCTTCTTTATATTCATGGCAGAAAGTTTCTGGAAGAGTACGTAGGAAATGCTGGTGTGAGCAGTTATCTCTGGGAAGTGAGAGAACAGGTGAGCAGGAAGAGTTCAATTTAACACACTCAGCAATAACTGATTTCTCTTCCACGTGGATATGCATTACTTATTTTTTAATATTTATTTATTTACTTATTTGAGAGAGAGAGAGAGAGCTAGGGAGCACACAGAGGGAAAGGGAGAAACAGACTCCCCGTTGAGTGGGGAGCCTGATTGTAGGGCTCAATCTCAGGACCTTGGGATCATAACCTGAGCTGAAGGCAGATGCTTAATCAACAGAGCCACCCAGGGTCCCATGAATTACACTTATAACGAAATATAAAAATATACCTACAGTAGAAAAATAAAAATCATCATCTAGGAGACAAAATATATTAGATGACAACTGATGAAATCATCAAACAGGTTATTTTTGAAAAGTAAGAAGAAAGAAAGAAAGAAAAAATACCCAAATCCTCAAAATAGCATCCACAGAATTCTAATGGAATCCCAAACTCTTGTAAGTCATTACTTGGATTAGGGATTATCTTCAGATGGCTTCTTTTAAAATGTAAACATGTCACCTGAGATAGATGTTAAATAAGTCATCTCAAAAGTATTAAATTGCAGTTGGCTAAAATTATTATATATATTTAGATAGCTAAGAAAAAGCTGTATGCAACATCAGAGAAATAAATGTCCTGCAAATTCTATGAATGTCAAAGAAAATGGATTGTAGAGCTCAAGAAGAAGGCCATGGGATTCAATGCAAGGCTGTCCCGTAAAGGACACGTCATCCCAGGAGAGCTTTTCATAAGGGAGCCTTGCAATGCCATTGACCTTTATGGAAGCTGAGAATAGTTAGGGACCAGCTCAGGTCAAGTGTGTAACCTGGAATCAAGTATTAACCAATGATCCATTGCCTTCACAGGCCGAAGGTACATGGTAAGTCAGAAATAACACATCCCTAAGAGTGGTAAGTTACAAAGTGAGTGGTCATCTCAAGACTATAAATGGAATCTCAAAACAAAATTGGAAGTGTTAAACTACCTAGATTTTTTAGTATGGGACAAGATAAGATTGAAAATATTTCAAGAAATAAATGATGGGGCAAGACTATGAAAAGTCTTGATATTTCTGTAATTAGTCATAAAACATACTCAAACTGATTACTGTCCTGATAAAATCTTTTGACGCAGTTTTCTAAAATGCATTTTAAATAAAGAGTAACAAGCCAAAGGCAAAGTAAAAGAAAAAAATGTCTTTATACGTTTTGTAATGTTTTTACATTTCTTTAAGTTCTATCAGAGAAAGGCAGGTAGATTTTTGTTTGTTTGTTTTCACAAAGAGAATTTTGGCTCTACCTCTTCAGCCTGAAATTATCCTCTTACTTTCATGGAGTTTAAAACTTTCCTTGGCATTAAAAAAATGGAAGAGTAAATGCATTTACAAAAATTGGTTAAGTAACCATTAATGAAAATATCTTGGCTCTATGTTAAAGTTATTAGTCATAGCTTTGCGACTGGGAAGCAGAATATAATAATTTTTCAGGGTAGTTCTCTGTGAATCCACAATACTGGGGAAGTTTTCCCAAGTCTATTTGTAAAAACACTCATAATTTACTAGTTCTCCATGGTGACATGAACTAATGGACCATCTTTAAATAAATTCACTTAGAGATCCAGAGTATGGCACAATGCTCTCTTTCTCTGTAGTGCTGTAAAATTAGCATCAAACACAGAAGAATTCGCCATTCTTCACCTCCCCCATGGTTGTCATCTCTATGCTGTAAATCACAGAGCAAGAATAAATGAAGTTGTTTTTCTCCTGTCATTCATATTTCATATAGCTTTCTCTATAGCATAGAAGTATTTCATTTTTAGGAAGGATTAATGCCAAAGGGTTTATTGCCTTCTATCAGAAACATTTAGCTAGCTTTAGAGATGTTACCGAAGAAGTTGCTTTTAACATTTGTGTCTGTGTGCACACATGCATACAGTGTGATAAACATGCAATGTGAGGCCATCACAAAAATACTTTGAAAGGCACTTAAAATGTATTTCCAGTGAATTTTCCTTAACTTTCAAGATTTCTTAGCATGAACATGTGCTTCTAAGGAGACTGTGATGAAATAAGAGAAAACAGACATATAAAGAAAGCAATCACCATGGGTGACATTATAAAACAGATCTTTGGCTCCTTGATATGGCATTTATAATTGATGTAACTTTTTTTTAAGGTAAAGACCGATTCAATGTCCCAGTTTTGTCTCTATGTATGTCTTTTTTGCATGCCTGTGCATATATGCACAAAGCAGCAAAGAAAAATGGTAAATGTGAAGACAATTTTAGGGGTGGTTAGGGGAGGGTAGGGAAAAACAAAGAAAATGCCAGCCTTTCTGTTAGGATACCCAAATGAACTCTTGAATATGCAGCTGACACTTTCATGAGGAAATTGACCCTTAGCTGGAATTTCATACTCTTGGCAAAAATAATTCAACTGTAGTTACAAGGCATAAAGCTTCATGGACTTGCACACTAAGATTTTCTGTAATGACTTGGAAATGTACAGAAACAAGGGAAGGGGCCTGACTCATTATTTGGTTGTGATAACATGACCCACATGAATGTTAGGGGATAATGGGCAACTTAGCTCACTGCAAATCAAACAGCTCCATGATCCATCATTAACCTAACTGAGCCTCTGTTTATTGAAGTAGCCCTCTAAATGAAGAGGTCACAGCCTGTTTAAAAGCTCAGAGATTTGTTAATGTTCCAAGGACTTAGTGTCTATTAGATCAGAGCATGTACAAAATTGTAGGCACTTCAGATAGCTAACATGCGTTGGTATGTATATAAATATTTTAAGAATATTCCTTGAAACTTGGTTTGAACAGGGCCATGCATTTGTGAGATTATCCTGCATAAATGTGGATATGTGTCAGGCTGAAAGGAAAAGAAAGGACTCTGTAGAGAGATACTCCACAAGAGGAAATAAGTTTCTACTCTAAACCGACTTTCATAATGCAATTAACTCCATTAGGGAGAATGGAATTTTGAATACTGTTCAAATTAAGGCAGCGCAGTTAGAAGCAGCAGCAATTCAGGAAGAATTAGCAATGCCCTTCTGAAGAGAGCTACTGAATTAAACCTTGGAGGGTTTTAAGATTAAGCCATTTAATTGTTACTTTAGGAGCTCTGGACTTTGCATAGACACGAGTCCAGGTGTTAATACTGATTCTCCTCTGTTCTCTCCAGATAACAAACCTGAATCTCAGAGCCCATTAAGACAAATCTTTAAAGGCCTTTTTCCCCCTTTTTAGTGTACCCTGGGAGGTTTATTTTAATTGTGGACACCATGGGGAATCAGGGACATTATACATAGTAACATAGTATTGAATCTTGAGTTGAAAAGATAACTAGTACTTGTTCAAATTATCCTGTCTTGACTTTAAAACCATTTTTTTTTTTTGGTAGGTTGACACTCAAATTATATTCTTTATTCCCTTAATAATCTTAACAGAATACTCTTTTAGTATTTAATACTAACACAAATGACACGACTAGTTAGTGATTATTTTATTTGCAGGCCAAGTTGTATGCATGAATATATTACTACAGAAAGTCACATAATTCACAAGTATGTCTCACTCCCCTCCCTGAAGATTAAGACTTAACATATCATCATGTAAATCATTCAAACTCCATTTTTTTGCACGTGTATGTTTGAGTAAATTTATGTGCCCATATCCATTCTCTCATTTATTAATTTAGTCATTCACCCAAACACTTATGGAAGGCTCCTAAGTGCCAGGAATTATTATATGACTTCCCTCATGTGGTCTGCATTTTATTTGGGAAGACAGACAATGTACTGCAATATAATGTAAGCTAAAGCAGGTCCTATTTAAAGAAAATTAAATGTGGATAAAGGTGAAAATATTTCTTCTGGGGAAGGAAATGCTATTTACAGACAGTGATTAGAGAATGTAGTTCTGAAGTATGGATATTTAAACTAAGATCTGTGTAAAGGAAAGCATAAACTGGGTGACTGCAAAGTCCCTGTGGCAGCGATTAACTCAGCAGAATGAGAAAGAAAATGAAATGGTTATTCATTTAAAGACAGGTATTGTCTTTAAACCAAGAGAAGTACTTTGATAGTGACTTTGAAGGGTTTACATCTGAATTGGGGTAGGAGATAAAAGTAGAAGCTGAAAGACCTGTTTGGAAACTGGGACAATAGTGGTTGGATTCAAGGTAACTGGTAGAGGTCAAAGTGACTGGATTAAAGATGTAATTGGACAGTAAGACCAGGAACCCAGTAGATTTTATTTGGCACTGATTGTGGGGAGAAGAGAGAAAAACCAGGGCCAGGGAGTTGATCCTAAAGTCTTAAGAAATTAAATGAATCATTACATAATTTACTGAGATACTGCAGATTAGGAAAATGAATATATTTAGGTTATGGTGAGAAGGGGCAGAAATTAACAGCTTGGTTTAAAACAAGTTATGGTTAATACGATTGTTAGATGTTGCTATGGACTGCCCGTATTTCCCTAGGGGCAGGGGGTCACATACACTGGATTGCTAACTCCCAATATGATGGTATTTGGAGATGGGACCATTGGGAAGTAAGTAGGGTTAGATGAGGTCATAAGGGTGACGTCCTTGTAAGGATCAGTGCCCTTGTAAGAAGAGAGAACAGACAGCTTGCTCCCAAGCTCTCTCTGCAGGAGCACCAAGAAGTCACATGAGGGCACAGTGAAAAGAAAGCATCTACAAGCCAGAAAGCTCTCACCAAGAATCCAATCAGTCATCACTTTAATCTCACACTTCCAGCCTCCTGAATTATAAGAAAAGAAGTTTCTGTTGCTTAAGTTACCCAGTCTCTGATACTTAGTTCCGACAGCCCAGGCAGCCTAATCAGACGTGCAAGTAGAAATACTGAGTAGGTATTTGGATATTAGGGTCTGATGCTCAGCACAAAGATTGGAGATGAAGACAGATTTGGAAAGAGGCATTCAAATGGCGTTAAAACCTATACTACTGGTTGGGATTACTTCTTCAGTAAGTTTCTAGAGAGGTGAGCAGGACCTAGGCCTGGTTCTGGGGATAGCCTGATAGCTTCTATTTATGGGTCTGAAGACAAGAGAACCCAGAGAGAATGAGAAAAAGCAGTCAGTGGGAAGGAATAAAATCAGAAGACAATGACAAGCACATGAAAATATTTCTGCGGAAGATAATGCAACCATTAGAACTGCTAGGTATTGAGTTTTGATGGATGCTGCCAAATTTCCCTCCAAAATGATTCCACGGTTTATAGTATAGCCCAAAATCTATGGGATGGGCTGATGGTCCTGTGGTGTGATTGTATATGTTGAATATACCTGACATTTTTGTTTTTCAAAAGTAATACCTACATGACAATATTACTGTTTGGAGGTATGTGTAAATTTCTGAGCTAGAACAGATTATGTGTCATATATTTTCATTTATAACATTATTCTCCTCATCAGAGGTGTTATATAATGATAGGTACGTACAATTCCTTGTTAAATAAGCATGTGAAATACTGAGATTAGAATGTATTATAGAATAACTGCCTTTTTAATAATGCAGTTAAAATTTATATTGTTTATATTTAGTATATATGAGATTATGTTGTATAAGCTCAAGTACTTTACACAATTCTAATTCTGGTTGCAACAGCTACAATTCCAATACTGCACTTCCTTCTATGTAAGGATCTTATAGTGGTGACCTTCCAGTAGGAGTTTAGTACAAATACCAGATATTGATTCAGATAATGAGCTGTCTTGCTGTGAGACACTTGAATTTCAGAAAAGTATTCTTGGCTTCCCATTCTTGCCTAAGTAAAAATATAACATAAAACCTTGCCAAGAGCTTATTTTTTACTTTTCACTCACAATCTTATTGCTAGTAATTAAAGAAGAGTAGAGTTTCAGTACAATCTTGCTTTTAAATTGGCCTGAAATCACATCCCTTGGAGTAATGGCTGCCCTTCATGGAAATAAATATTGACTCACAAAGTTGTAGGAGGACATTTCCTTTTGGATAAAATGTTATTTCCTTGTTACTTCAAGTATTCCTATTTTCTCTCCTCAGAAATACTTTTAAATACACCATACCATTTTTTTCAGTGAGCAGCCTTTTCATGTTAATTCCCTCTACTTCCCAACATTTATCAAGTATCTGGATCTCTTCTGATTCGATTTAAAAGTATTACTTTAGATAAATTAATTAACACCACATTTTGGTTATTTCCTAACAATCCTTTATAACATTTAAGATATTATTTTAATAAATGTTGAAATGCCAGCTGAAAGTATTTGATATTTGGCTTTTGGATACGATTTTCCTTGCATTATTAAAATTAATGACATCTTCTAATTGTGTCTTCCACCTATGCCCTGGATATTTTAAATTGTAATCTTCTCTCAATTGTTTCAAAAACTCAGGAGATTTCCAGGTAAAGTTTGAAATTCCTAAACATGGAGGGCAAGGACAGACAGATTGGTAGGTGGCAGATTTAACAAGTAAAGGAACCTATGGACAAGACTTGTTGTGGGTGCCCACAAGAGGAGCTGATCTCCACATCTTCCTGCCAGAATCTTCAAAGCTTATACATTGGCCTTAATGGGATTCAGCCACATGTTCAGTCCAATGGTCTCAGTAACACCTTACTTTCTCAAATTTATTCCCTTGAAACAGCCCCTAGTGTGAGAATAGTGGGCAGAAATCACACTGCAAGGACTGGGGAGAAGATAAGGAGCCTCTGATTGCCAGGGTCCAGCTCAAGGATCAAAAGGAGGTCACAGCCTTCTGATGACCTCCTCTAACACTCTAAGATCTTGATTCATCATTCATTTTCTTTTGTCTAATGATTTCAATCTCATCTATTCATATGCTCAGATCTCTATAAAAAAATTATAATCCCATAAACTTCCCTTGACTCCAAACTTTCTATTTAGTGATCTACTATTCTCCTCTTTGCTTGACTTCTAAACCTCTTGAAATATGGTGGTAACAATTTCATCACACCTGAAACTTCACTGAACATTTAAACTACCAGAAACATCCATGCCTATTCATTAAAAGCATTCTTGCCAATAATAAGTGGAATTATTTTCAAATAAGTGACCTGAGAACCACTTCCATCCCAACATGACAAGTAAATTACAGCATATAACAAATACCGGCTACTCTATGATTTCATCTAAGAGGAGGCAGCTCTGGCTGTGGTTAGTCTCTACAAATCTAGTGCTATAGTCATGGAAATTTCAGAAGAGAAAGACCTATTAGTGAGTGTTTGTCTATGTGATAATATTATACTAAATCAAGAGAAGAAACCAGGGATCAAAAAGCTAAGTAACATACCCCAAAGTACCCAAAGAATAATTCTTAAAATCTGGATTCATACTACAATCTGACACCCAAGTTTTGATTTTCCCCCATCGTCATGCAGACAATGAATCAAGACTCTCATCTTTACATGGAGAAAAACATTTTTTGCATATTATAATAATTTTCTAGCTAATAGAGGTGACAGAACTTACTAAGTACCTAGTACACTTCTGGTATCATCAATCATGCTTATAACTAACATCCTACTTTGTGGATAAGTCCTAAGCCCTAATATTTACTTCTTTGGTACTTGGAACTAAGTATGCATCATTCAGCTATCTGAACATGTAGCTTTAGGACTTGATACATGACTCCTGTCTTTCTCTATTGGGTATCTGTGCACAAATTGGTACCTCACCTTCTCTCACCAGAATCTTCATACTTATATGCACAAGAATACATATTTGAAGAAGAATTTTATTGTTCAAATAGCACATCCCTTATAGAGTAGTGACTTAGATGATTTTCACAGAGCAAGGGCTATGTAAGAAAATCACAACCTTTTAGTGAAAAAAATAACTGAAGTATACTGAAGATTTAATTTATCCCTTAAAACCATGACCTATAATATAATAAAGTGATACAAACCTGAATAAAGCTGAATTTACAAAAATAGTAAATATAGAGCTTATTTCCAATAGTTTAACAAATGCTTATTAAATTAAGTGATAATCAATAATTGAATAAGTGAATTCTTAGAACATTAACCAGGATCACACAAAAAGTAGAATAACACTATGTGAAGTTCATCTGTTATTCAATTTTACAGTAGTCATAATTTTCTCTCAGTCTTTTCTAAAAATGTTACTTACTGCATATTATTAGTCATCTCAGCATGTGATGCTTAAAAATAACTTTGAGAAACCACTATTGATATTCAACACAGGTGGAATTATTCACAATCACAAATAAATACACACACACGTGTGTGTGCCCATACGTACTCTCCTTTTAACGTTTTGTAATGATATATCACCCTTTTAGCATAATAATTCAGAAAAAAACTCAATTACCTTAAAGCAAAAAGTTAAAATGCTTTTAAAAGCCCTAAGAGTATGAATTGCTCAATTATCATGTGTGAGTAAAGTGAAAGGAAAGTTCCTGGTAAAATCATAAATCTCCATTCCTTATTTATTTGATTTTTCTTGATATAAATTGAACCAATTCATAAAAATAAACCAATATTTGTTAAACAAGATATAATAATTTCCACCCACAGTTTAATATAAAATATATTACAAATATAAATATAGAAATCACGAATTGATGTAAAATACTATGTTTTGATGTGGTAACACTGACATGGTAATACAGGACTTAATTTAAAAACAGCTTTGTTAAGAGACTAAAGAAATGATTTCTTACCTTAAACATCTATAATCACACTTTTCCTTTGGATGTATGAAGACATTAATAACAGTCTACTTAAGTCATTTTATTACGCAGACCTTAGATTTGATATTTTTACATGAAAACATGGCTCACTTCTGGAGAACCATCACTGTATGCATCTTCCTATCACAATGGTTAGGCAGATTTAATGATATGACATCTAAATGGCATAGGTGTGAAAACACAGTAATATTTCACATTTCATGTAAGAACAGTTTCAGCAGACTTTTTGCAGTACAATTTCATCAGCAAGAGTGATCTGATGTTCATCACAATACATTCTAAGAGGTAGGAGTGGCAGATATTCTTATTAACCACAAAATGAGAAAAGATTGATTTCAATCAATATCACAGTCTATTACATGAAATATGTTCTTTGAAAATACCAGATCCAAAATATCATCTACCTAAGGAGATGAGTTTTTGCTCCGTCCTTAAAGGATACAGTCATACTGAGGTATAAGTGTGTCATGTCATTTCTATAAGCTAAGCACTGTTTTTGCTGTGATAAGAACTTGCTATGTATTATCCCACATGCAAAACAAATGACGGTTCCTTCCCATTATAATTTAGCTCTCTCTTTTTGTGGGAATTATCTAAAATGATCACATCACTAAGCAGATCATTGGAAGGAATCAGGTCCAGTAGAAAAAAAAAAAAAAGCATTCTTGGCTTGAAAACTACCCCCTACTGCTTGAAAATGGTACACAGCAGTAGAAGTTAAGAATCCAGAAACTGGATATTTGCTGAACAGGATATTTGCTGAACACAACAGAAAAGAAAATGTGATTTTTTTTTTTTTTAATTGGAAGGTGCTAAGTTACTCCAGGGTTAAACTAGTAAGTTAGCCTTTGAAGTGAGAGCTATTAATAAAGGAGAAAACATATTCTGGAATTGGAGTTCCAAGTTAGCATGAAACCTGATTTTGCTACAGTAGTTTCTATAGCCAGTAAAGGAACTGTCCCTAGATCTCATCACTGAACAAGGTAAAGTATAAGTTAGTTAAATTAGTTAAGTAGAACCTTCTATTTTGTGTGTGGCTGAGCTCTTGAGCATTCTGAAACAATTTGTCAATCAATTACTTATGGTTTGGGAAGAGTAACCATATGCCTTTCAATTCAGAAGAGACCTTCTGCTGGAATCATGCAAATATTTATAAGAAAAAGCTACTCAGTTCACTTCCTTCCTAGAAATAATAATGAAGACCTATAAATCAAAGTGATTCTCAAATTGCTTAGGATAACTTAATGAGTAAATAATGCCACTGAATAAGGAGGTTCAATATTTCTGGATAGCTGTGCATCTGCAATTTATAAACCTGAAAGCCAATCAAGTATGCTGAAAAGACCAAGCTAACTGATAACCTGCTTGGCATGGTTGGATTTTCATGTTTCGGTCCTGTATAGGGGTAATTGAAAGCTGTAAACACATTTTCAGAACCTTCTCGTTTTAATTTCCCCCCTCAGTCTGTAAGGCAATTTTCCAGCTGAGCAGTTTGTGAATGAGTTTCAAAATACCTGATGAGAAACTGGAATCATGAAATGGTCACAGAATCACCCAAAAGTATGTCAGTTCTCACTCCAGAGAGTACAGAGAAATATGTCTATGAGACATCAAGCTCTCCGAACCACAGAGGTTCTGAAGCCACTGTGATTTCCATGTAGAAAGAATGATGTTTAAAGGGGAGAAAATATTTATAAAATACCAAAGGTCTCTGAAAAAAAGATTTGCTGGTGTGTCCTATAATGCACATATGCCTCACTTTTTCAACATACCACCAAATGATTAATACCTTTAAGATATTTCAAAAATACATATTATATAACCCACAGCAGATCTGGTAATCTGCATCTCTTCCACTTGTCTCAAATTACTTTTGAGGTAGGAAACTCGGCTATACAGGAGAGACTAGCTATTAAAGCATTTAAATTGCTCTATAGTTTTCTTTAGTGAAGAATGAAGTTTTTAAATACACACACCTTAATAAATACCAGTGGAGAAGGATGTAGGGATGTTACTGTATTTTAACAAAAAGCAGTGGAGATGGGTCTTTACAGAAGCTTTTTGAAAATAAAGCATTATTTTGTCATAAAAATAGATCAATAAAGCCATTTCTAAAAGAACCAGTTGAACACCTACCATACCTAATTATTTTCGTTTGAAAATTCAGCCATGCTAAGTAAGGTACATAAGTGGTTAAAACATTCCTTTCCCTCCCCTTTCCATTTAACCTTTGGATCTGAAGACTAGAGACTTGTTTAGAACTTACTGAAGTTTCCCAAAGCAAAAGCACGCACCAGTTCCTAATTCAGATGCCAGATCTGTGTGCAGCCTCGTTCAGCTTCTGACTACGCTAGGCAACACTTTATTAATCATGTATGAATTTCTGTGCGTATATCCCGAAGCGATCACACACGGTGCAATCCCAATTAAAGGGGAAGAAAGAAAAAGGTGGAGGGGGGGGGTGGGGGGGGGAGCATTACCTGATGGCAGAACCGGCAGCTGCAGGAGCAGAAGCAGAAACAGCAGCGGCGGGATGCAACAACCCAGCCTTGAACCGAAGGTGAGACCCTTTTTTCTCTCCCTCTCGCCTTTTCTCCCCTCCGCTCTCTTTTTTTCTTCTAAATCACTGTAGCAACAAACTGCCTTGCATTTTGTCCCCTTTCATTCACAGAAGATTCTCCAAGCCGGGCAGCCGGCTGACACCACTTTCTTCCTGGAAGAGGTCTGCCTCTCTGCTCAGAAACGCCTGGACCCCTCTCGGTGGCTCCCTCCACGTTTACCCTTCAGATCAATGATGCTCGCGGAGCGGCTGGAGCTCAACTGCAGCGGCGAGCGGCCAGCCAATGGGGGCCCAGGATTCCCTCCCAGTCATCTCCCCGCCCTCAAAACAAAACACAGCGTGCCTTTGACACATCGCCGAGTTGTGAAAAGTAATTGAATCCTGTATTTGAAATGTATCTTGTTTGTTCTTTTTCCCCCCTAGCGTTCATCGTATAATGCTGTGAATGAACGCAAAGGCTCCACGGCTCTCAGGACACTCATTAAAGGAGCTTCGTAGAGGGGGAGGCGTGGGCTCCGGGAACGGGAGAGCACCTGGGTTGGTTTGCACCTGGAGCTTTGCTATTTAAAGGCTTGAGGACTTGAAAAAGCAGAGAACGGGGAGGCACAGGCTTGGGTCCCGGTTCTCACGCCACTCAGCAGCTTGTTTCTTTTATCTTGTGGAACGGGAAAATAAAGTCCATTTCTTTTTTTTTTTTTTTTTTTTTTTTTTTTTTAAATATTTTATTTATTTATTTGTCAGAGAGAGAGAGAGAGAGAGTGAGCACAGGCAGACAGAGTGGCAGAGGGAGAAGCAGGCTCCCTGTGGAGCAAGGAGCCCGATGTGGGACTCGATCCCAGGACGCTGGGATCATGACCTGAGCCGAAGGCAGCCGCTTAACCAACTGAGCCACCCAGGCGTCCCAATAAAGTCCATTTCAACTGGATGTTGCGTCTTTCTCTAAACGCTGCCTGAACAAGAATCAGCCACTAGTTGGTGGGTAGCCTTAGCCAAGAAATTTCCACGAATCCATTTACCTGTTTCTCTGCTGACTGAACATGGTCCAGATTTATAAGGAACCAAAATGTGTTCAGGCTATAGGGTAGGCTAGTTTCTTTCATTTTGCATGTTTATATATTGTAAGATTTTTGCAATTAACATTAATTTCTGTTAAGGAATCTATTAGCGATTGCTTGCAACTGTAGAGAATATTACAATGATTTTAAAAATCTTATGATGAAAAGTAGCACTGTTGGAAACCATACTACGACCTCTTTCCAAATTCCAAAATCGCACACGTGCTTTGTCTAAAGCATGGTGATCTTTCTTATTTCTGTTGATTCACAACCTCAGGAGTTCCTGTGGGTGAAACTCGTTACTGGCCCTACACACTGAGGGCAAGGAGAGACCAAAGAAAGAGTCGGGCTGCTCCAGATTGATAGGTGACAGTTTTAATAAGCAAGGGAACTTACATACCAGGCTTGCCTTAGGTTGCCACAAGACTAGTAGGTCTTGGCACCTGTCCTCTAGAATCTTAAAAGCTTACATGGAGCTCTTGATGGGGTTCAGTCATGTATGTAGTACAGATGCTCTCAGTAACACATGACTCTCTCAAGTCCTTGAAGTGGCTCCTAATATGTGAACAGTACACCTAATGCATATCCCAACCACAGGGGAAGCTGTAAGGAGCCTCTGATTAAGCCTGGGTCTGGCTTGCGTGTCAACCCAAGGTCACATCCTCTGATTGACCTCCTCTAACAATTTCACTATTGAAGTACTGAGTTACTGAAATTTGCTTACACAAGTTTATGGGAATCATCTATTTTCGCTCCAGGAATCTAAGTCACTTTATCATTCATACGTCAAGAATGCAGCAATATTGGGGATAATCATTTGATCTAAGTATATAAAAAATCTCAAGAGCACAGAATCTCTGCAGTTCTAAAAATATGTATAACTACAAGTGGGCTTCTCAAACAACTGCACAAATAAGAATGTCTTTTCAATGTCACTGTTGAATAAGAATAAAATTAATGTGTCTTTCTGAAATCTTTTTGTTCCACTGAAGTAATACAAATGGGTTGATGAATTTGGTGTAGCCAAGCTTTGTGTGTCATGACAAGTTGAAATAGCTTGGGGAGACTATACAAACAAAACAATTTTGTTACCTGTCCATCATGTGAAGGAGCCATGGAAAAGTGTAATATTTACAGCACTGTATGCTGTGTTGCTATAAAAAGGTGAAAGCTAACTTTATTGTAACTCACTCATGTAGCCAGTAAAATTTTATTCAGGACATTCTCTGGTTAACCGTGGTCACCTGGCTTTTGCGAAGAAAGGACTGTGCTAACAAAATGATAGTTATAAACAATTTTTATTTCTTAATTCTATAATCACATGTATTCATTTATCTGAAATCATTTGTGGATCTCAAATAACAAGTCACTGAAATAGAGAACATTGTCTTTGTTCTGTAGTCACATTGTGTGATTTCCAGACCATTAGCAAGAGCTTTACGTGGGAACTTATCAAAAAGACAAATTCTCAAGGCCTTCACTAGTCCTATTGAATTGGAAACACCAAAAGGGGCATCCCAAAATCCATGTTTTAACATCCCTTCAAGATAGATGGTCCCTATGCACACCCAAAGTTTGAGAGTCATTGCTCTAAAGAAGGTATCTGCAAACTACTGCAACAGACTAGCATCTGCTTTTGAAAATAAACTGTTACTGGAGCACAGTTTCACCTGTTTTTCCCATATTTTCTATGATTACTTTTGCACCACGACGGTAGAGCTTAGTACTTGCCACAGGGACCTACGACGTGAAGCTGAAAATGTTTTCTGTGTCCCTCTAAGAAAACTCTGTTGACCCCTGCTGAGGGCATGATAAGACAAGCTATATAATCAGTAATTGGTGGCAAGAGTTGAAAAAGAAGTAACATTTGAAGATGGATGGATGAGATCAGATTAATGAAATCAATGGGATTTGGAATAAATTTAAAGGGATGATCTGGTTACTTATATTGCTATGTTTCCAAGTAGGTTTTTGCTGTTTCACCTCGGAGGAGGGATGTATTTCTCCTTTCTAGATTTGGTTGTGTGACTTGCTTCAGAATATGGCTAGAAAGAACATTATTGTGTTCAAGCAGAATACTGAGGAACAAATATAAGTTTGTACCCTTTTCATACAGAAGCTTTTCCATCACCCCAGGCTATTAAATAAGAGAACATTGGAGTCTCAGCTACCCTGGGATGAACATGCAGTTCAAGAGGTTAATAAAGCTTTTATTTGTAAGCCATTGAAATATTTTAGGGTCATATGTTACCACATAGTCTGTCCTGACTAAAGTAAGTAAGTAAAATTTAGGGTAACTAGAGATAAGCTAGTCCTAACGCAAAAACAATGACTGGAACAAGGCATTTAACTAGAAACTCAAAAATCACTTTTGTGGAAAGAACAGTAAAAACTAGTTGAGTTTCTTTAAGGAAAGAATTGCCTGAAAAGCAGGAAATAAATATTAAAAAGAATTATGGCAGACAATTAAGGCTAAGAAGATAGAACTTAATTCTTTAGCAATGGGGAGTCTTGAAGACTGTTTAGAAAAGGAATAACATCATCAAAATTGTGCAACTGGAAGATTACTCTATTGGCAAGAAAGAAACAGAAAGACATAGGAAAATCCATCACAAGGATGTGACAAATTAAAATATGATCTAATATGGGCCAGAGACTTGAGCATTGTCATCCTTATACCTATATTCAATGAATTAACAAGTTCTGTCAGCTTGATTTCTTAAATACAACTAAAAATCATCATTTTATCTTTATCCACAACTGTAATCGTTTTGGTTCAGGCTTTCACCCTTCCTCCACAGACTTTTGTATTCATGTCTTAGTGAGTATCTCTCTCTCTTTGATACGTCTGTTATTGGTCAACAATAATTGGTCAACTTTGCCTCATTGCTTCTTCAATCTAGAACCCAACATGCTAATGAGACATTTCCAATCTCATAGAAGAGGGAAAGGAGAGAGAAACCAGGATATTCTCATTCAAACAAAAATAACTGTTGCTTATATTTCTTCAACCAAAGAACATTACAGACACATTACTAAGTGTGAAGTCAGTGTAACAAAGATGCATACTCTTCCTAGAGGAAAAGAAGTGTAAATAAATAAAATAATTATTTTGAAGAATAATACACTCTACCTCATTCTTCTCTGACCCTAAAACAACAAAAGATGAGGTTGTCTACCAGGGGGTTTTGCATGTCTAGGGTAAAGATCATATTTCTTTTATCTTTCTTTTTTCATTCCTTATGTAGTACTTATTGTCAAATTGAAATGATTTTAAGCCAAGAAAAAGAATATAAGAAATCATAGAGGAATAGCTTAGAGGTCTTTATTAGACCATAGATGTGGAAGCAGAAAGAAGAAAACAAGTCAGAGTGTTCCGTGTTTTAAATCTTGGACATTATTCACTCTTACTTGCATTTTCCTTAAAGCAGAGGATCAATCAATGGCCCACGTGTACGTAATTTATGCACCCGTCGATCACCAGAACCAGGGTAAATATAGGGGCCTGATCAAAGTGGACACTGTGAGGAACATGGCTTGATTCTACTGGGATTTCTGGACATGTAAACAGAATACCTCCAAGAATTGTCCAATCAAAAGGCCAGAAACTCCTCTCTCTCTAGACTACCTCTCTTTTGAGATATACACACATGCACGCACAGTGACTCCTTCCATGCTTTTCAGCATAAACGAAGACTGAGGGCTATAAGCAAAGACAAGCCATGGTCACCTGAGGGATGCATCATGAACAAGAAAGTGGATCGCCTCCACGTGAATCTGTCTTCTCAGCTGCAACCAAAATCAGAGGGTCTAAGAAAATGTAACTTGTCATCTGATATCCTAGGATAACAGTTGCATCAGTAACAAAGGGGTAGAAGAAGACAAATTTACAGAACTATATGTCAAATATTTTGGGATTCAGAGTTTAAGGCAGAATATCCAGATAAACTAGGGTAAGCTGATCATTTGAAATAACTGGGGCAGAAACTACTACTGCAGAGTATGAAATAAGAGACGCAGCTACTCATCCAATAGCAATAATGAATACTACAACAACTATTAGCACTAACAAATGGGTTAATATTTACTGAACTCTTACTTGATGTCAGATGTGGGGCTAAATATTTCACATATATTTTCATAGTGTGAGGTGATAATATTATTTTCTTCAATTTAGAAATGAGAAAACAATGTCATAGAGAAGTTAAATAACATATAATGATCATAAACATAGTAATCAATGGAGTCAGGATTTGAGTTATGGTGTCTGAACTTCAGAGATGATTTTAATAATCACTGATCTCTAATGCTTGCCTTTAACATTTCTTCACTGCCTTTTGAATATGGAATCTGAATATAGCAATTCTATAGTTCTTGGTATAAATGGTGGAAAAAATCTTGATTATTAAGAAATAATATTTTAACTCATGAACTGAATGATTTCTCAATAATCCATTGAACAAATAATTGTTGAATTCTGCAATGTGCCGTATTTTGTGTTGGGGTGAATGGTAAATGCAAAATAATAAACACTATAATCTCTGGAGACAAAAGAAAAAACCTCCTGCCCCCAGGAATTTATAGCAACTACCTATTTTATCATCCACTACATATTAACTAAGTATTCTTACAATGAAATACTGTTTTGTCCCAAGATTATAAATGCATCTTCATTGGGAACAGAAATAAATTTAACATTTGAAAAGGAAAAGCAGCAGAAAGCTTTTGTCACAAAGCAGTGAATTTCAGATTCAGCAGAGTTGCAAACAGATAGAGATCATACCCACTTCAGTAATGTTCTCAGTCTCGATTAGAAGGGCACATAAGACTCAACCCTATATGGAAGGAACTAATTTTTAAAGACCATGTGTGTGTTTGGCATTAACTATTATCTCATTGAAATGTCACAGCAATAATGTCAGAAAGTATTTTTATTGCCATTTTATAGATGATATAACTGAGGCTTGGAGAAGAAATATCTTTTGCTCAAGGTCACACTGACAATCAGTATCAGGAATCAGGACCATGGTGCACACTCAGTGGCTCTCGCTCTAATGCCATTCTTTTTTTTTCCCTCAAAATTACACCTGCCTAATTGAATTATCTATTTACTTTCAGTAACTTCTCCTTAGCCTGTGGGCTTCCATCAATCCATAGAATCCCAACTCTCACCTTCCTACAAACTTCTACTCCCCATTATGGGAAAAACTTTTAGGAACAGCCATGGCTATTACTGAATATGTAAAAGTGAGAAATACAAGTGTAAGTAATAGTAATATGTCCTGAAGTTATTTGGAAAGACCACAAAATATAGGTTGTTTTAAACAAGGTACTAAAAGATAAATACAATTTGGCTAAGTAATAAGATTTACATATTCAGGCTTGAAGCTTCTGTAAACCTAGCCTAGTCTGGGTCTAGGACTTGTGTCGTGGAAAACTCTTAAGTATATTACAACAATATACGTTAGAGTGACTACAAAATTGAGAGTTGTTTATTTTGGGGTCACCTGGCTGACTCAGTAGAAAATGTGACTTGATCTCAGAGCTGTGTTTGAGCCCGATGTTGGATGTAGAGATCACTTAAAAATAAAATCTTAAGAAAAAATTGTTTATTTTTTAATCTATTTGGAAGAAGAGTCCAATTTAATATCCATTTTTATAAAGAAAATTTAAGTGACAAAAGTATTTTGGTACTCTGTGATATAATTGCATACCTGGGTGTCAACTTCATGGTAAAAATAGTAACATTAATGATAAATTAATTGTAAACAGACCATAAAATCGGCATAAATATGCATTAAATTTCACTGTTATCAGAGAGTATGCACTCTAGAAATTCAAGCACAAGTTAATAGGTTAGGAGTATATCATAAATCCCCAAATCTGAGTATTGTCTGTATATAAGAACTTTATATTTCTGGTTGCCTGTGAGTTACATCTATCATAAATTAAAAAGATTCAAATTTTGGAGCCCAATAAACATTTGAAATTTTAAAAATTAAATTAAAATATATTTTATGTTTTTTCTATAAAATGTATATACAACTAATTTTTCTTGAATGAATGCATCCTTGGTTCTGAAAAACTGCTTAATTTAACTAGAATGCTCCCTTATGGATATTACATTGATTTTAAAACAAAAACCTACTTACTTCAAAGCAAAATCTACTTATTTCCCAATTAGTGGCTTTTACGATATATCTCTGATATCAGATCCTCTAGAAGTATAAATACTCAAAATCGGGTGTACTAATATAATCATATTTAATGTATACTTCTAAAATGTATTTAATATCAATATCATGTCTTTCATTTTTAATAGTTGTAATCTCTTCTTTCCTTTATGTATTTGTATCTTTCATTTATTTTTTTAATTGGGTTGGCTACATTATTATTTGTCTTCACCATTTCCCTCTTTTAAAAAATATCTAAATAAAAGAACATATTTTAGTGTTTGCTGTGACATTAGGTTTTATGGTCAAATCCCTGCCATTGAAACAGAACAATCAGAAAAAAATAAATCGTATTTTTCAAAACCACACACAAGTCAAGAGAAAAAAAAAAGGCAAAAAGAAATGAAAAGAGGTTGTGCTATTTCTAAAACTCTCTCTCATTTTCAGATTCTCTCTGAGCATCTGTGTATGAGGTCAAACATACCAGGAAACCTACATCAATTTGGTCTTCAGCTATGTATGTTACTAATTTGCTTCTTGGACTCAGGCTGACCCTGAATGATACAATTAAACAACTATAAAGTGACTCCAGTCTGTAGAAAGCCACAAAGAGCTGTTGGAGGAGGTCAGAGAGAAGGGAGACTTCTGGTTCTATTGGGAGCCAGACCTGCAATCCTTGCCTCCTCTGTCTTTGGAATGTGCCTTATGCCCACAGTTCCCACAATTTTTCAAGAATGCAGTTCATCTGTTTTCGAGAACATGACCTTGAGAGAGCCAGCACAACCTTGAGAGATCCGGGTATTATTGCGACCATCGAGGATATATGTGACTAAATCCAGGTAAGGCCTTATATAAACTTTTAAGATTCTGTTGAGCCAGACGACGCCAAGATCAACTCGCGTAGCCTATACTGTAAGTTCCTTTGCTTTTAAAACCCGCCAGCTAGCAATCTGGAGTGACCGGCCTCATTCTTAGGTCTCTCCTTGCTCACTCTAAATGGGGTCAGTTTCAAATTTTACCTGAGAAACTCCTGAGGTTGTGACCCCAAAACAACAGATCTTGGGTAAGGTTAAGTGTATAAATAAAAAGAATATGAAGGCAATGGGCAAGTGAAGGTCGTTTTCCTTATTTAGTAATATTATCCACTCAGCCTTGTGTCAGGAGGGCTAAGCCACAGTCCCAAGACCTCTCTTGAAAATAATAAAATATTGAAGTAGGGAGAGATGGATAATGTTGCCTCATCATAAAACAACAACAAAATAAAGACATAAAAGTAAACCAATATAATACAAATATAGAGCGTCATTCTATTCTAGAGTGGACATACCGGATTTTTAGTAGAATAAGAAAATACATAAACCTGCTCTCCTTTGAGATATCTGGGGCCTCTACATGATGAATAATCCTTTTAAACCTAGCATAATTATCAAGGGAACCCGAAGATAAGCATAATTTCTGATAAATGGCCAAACAACTTTCATTCCATTTACAATAAAAAGATGATTAGAGCAAAGTTTAAAGAGATACTGAATATAATTACATCACAAAACAAAAAAATTTAGGATACCAACTTTCTTTTTTTTTTCTTTTTTAGACTTTATTTATTCATTTGAGAGAGAGAGAGAGAGCACAAGCAGAGGGAGAGGCAGAGGGAGAGGGAGAATCAGGCTCTCTGCTGAGCAGAGAGCCCAATGCTGAGCTAGATCCCAGAACCCTGAGATCTTGACCTCACCGCAAAGGCAGAAAATTAACCGACTGAGCTATCCAGGTGCCCTTAGGATACCAAATTTCTTAATTGTTGCTTAACTAAGATCTAGAAGTCCTGGGTGATGAAAACCTGTCCAAATAGCTTCATGCATAAGTATAAACAAGAGTTTTGTTACACTATAAATATTATATAATTAAAGTAAAATATGACTGACCAAAAGAAACAAAAGTAACCAAAGTATAATGAACAGAAATATTCAAAAAGACAAAATATTAAAAAAATATTTGAAATATTGAATATTTAAAATACTCAAAAAGATAAAAGGAATACTGCATGCTTAGAAAGTTCCAAAATGGTAATGAGAACTTGGGGAAAGCTTCCTTAAGACAATAAGCATGATTAATTTATGTGTCTTTAGTTGAATAAGCATCCAACTGGGTCTGCAAACAGGTAACTAGGGCAGAAGTTACAGTGCAAAGTCAACCTTTAATATTGGGTATAGTTGAAAGATATGGTTATCTGCCTGAAAATACAAGAAGTTTCCTGATACTAGAAGTGCCTAATTAATACGTATGAAGCTAAACATTTTTATGCTTACAGAGTGGTAGAATGATAGGGAAGGTTAAAATACTCACGCCAAAGACATTATGAAAGGAAAAAAAAAAGTTATTCTTCTTATTGCTATTATACGTGGTATGAAACATGGCTGGTTTTAGAGGAGAAAAGATTTATTTTCCTATTAATATCAGATCAATAACATATATGCCTATGCCAGTTCTCATTTCCTTGACAGCTCCATTTTGAAAAAAATCCTCACAATTCCCTATGTCCTTTATTTCTAGCACCTTCATTGAATTACAATTTACAAACCATAAAGTTCATTCACTTTAAATGTACAATTCAATGAGTTGTGATAAATTTGTACCGTTATGGAACCATCACCACAATCCAATTTTAAATTATTTAAATCAGGGGCACCTGGCTGGCTCAGTCGTTAGAGCATGCAACTCTTGATCTTGGGGTTGTAAATTCAAGCCCTACATTGGGTGTAGAGATTACTTAAAAATAAAATATTTAATAAAATACTCAAATCACCCAATATGATTCCTGGAACCAATTTGCAGTCAGTCAGTCTTTAATCTCAACCCAGTCCCAAGGAATGACATATTTATCTCCATAGATTTGCCTTTTCTGTACGTTTAGTATAAGTGGACTCCTATAATATATGGTCTTCTGAGCTGCTTTCTTGTAATTAGCATAATATTTTGAGCTACATCATTGTTGCAGTATCATTAACCCATTCCACTCATGTTGATAAATAGTATTTTATTTTTTCCATGTTCCATATTCTGTTTATCCATTCACCAGTTCATCAACATTGGATTTTTCCCACTTTTTTGCTATTATAAATAATGCTGCTGAGTCAAGTACAAGTCTTTACGTGGACATATGTTTTCATTTCCTTAGAAATATTTCTACAAATTGAATCAATTTTTCATGTTACACTTATTATTATTATTTTTTGAAGAAACTGTCACACAGTTTCTCGGTGATTCTACCAGTTTACATTCATGCCAGCAGTGTTAGAGGTCTCCAGTTTCCCATATATACTTGTCAACTGTTCATGTCATCTGTCATTTTTATTGTAACTATTATAGTGGGAAGAAGTGGTATCTAGTGGTATCTTATTGTGGTTTTAATTTATTTTTCTCTAATGATTAATAATATTGAGCATGAGTTTCCTTCCATGTAACTACTAACCGTGTGTGTGTGTGTGTGTGTGTATATATTTGGTGAAATGTATGTTTCAATTTTGCCTCATTCTTATTTGGAATTTGTCTTCTTATAATTGTAGGCTTTCTCTACATATTCAGAAAATTAAGAGAAATATAATTTGCAAATATTTTATCTCAGTATTTTAATTTTTAATGGTGTCTTTTGAAGTGCAAAATTTGTTTTCTTTTTATTTTGAAAAATCCAAATTTATCTTTTTTTCAATATGGATTTTGCTATTGGTACTATTATCTAGAACTTTTCACCTAACTAGAGGTAACAAAGATTTTTCCTACAGGTTCTTCTAATAGTTTTATTGTTTTAGATGTTACACTTTAGAGTATGACCCATTTGAGTTTAAAAAAAATTGTCATATGAAGTAAGAGCTAAGTTAATATTTTCATGTGAGCTTATGCAGTCTCCTTAACACCATTTGTTGAAAAAAACTATTCTTTTCTTGGCTTGGCACTTCTGAGGAAAATCAATTGAAGTAAAAGATGAAAAATTCTACACACTATGAATATCATAGCATTATTTCCCCCCATAAATACAAAGTGTATCTTACAAGTACAGATGAAGAAAATTAATGAATCAGCAGTATTATTTCTCCCATATGCACAGTTCCTCTAATGGCACAGAACCTGGGATTTATATAAACTCCAGAATAATTGAAATTTAGTGCTTAGTTATTTGGCATTAATTACTTGATGTTGAAACCAGAAAAATTATTTTCTGATAAGAAGTCATGTTTTGTTTTGTTTTTTTAAGTAAATTCTATGCCACACACGGGGTTTGAACCTGTGTGGGACACTGAGATCAAGACTCACACACTCTACTGACGGAGCCAGCCAGATACCCCAAGGCATGATCTTTTTAATATCCCTTTTGGATAAATCTAGTTTGAGGTTGCTCTTGCTTCCCCCCCCCCCCACTTCAGTGTTTAGAAATACTATATACTTTGTTAAAATGTCTGAGTTTTTCCTCTATTTCACTGTGTTTCCTTCCTGCACTTACCATTCAGTAGGTTAATTATGTGTTGACACAGTTTGCGATAAGAGCTAGAGTCACATGGTAATGGGAGGAGAGGGTGTATTGGAGAGCGCCTTTTAAAATATCTTTGCTAAGAGCTGCTACTTACGGTTGCCAAGTGAGAGATAGTACCCAACTTAAGATATTCCTCAGGGAATGGAGGGCGATCTTTAATATCACGGGCGAGAAAGCGGACTCTGAACTACTGTTATAGCCGCTTAATGGTTCCCAGTGGGAGATAGTTACAGGATTTATTTCTCACACGCTGATTTGGGAAAAGTCATGCTTGCACCTACGTTATGTGTAAAGAACTTGTTCAGAATAAGTCATTCAGTGGCACGGAGAATAGATCGAATGCTGTACATAAAAGTCAACTAAGGAGAGAAATAAAAAATAAGTTTCGTTGGCTGAAATCTTAGTATTCTAAATACAAAGGAAATAAAAATTTACATGTGAGGGGCGCTCCGGGGGCTCAGTAGGCAAGTGTCTGACTCTTGATTTCTGCTCGGGACATGATCTCAGGGTCATAGGGTGGAGTCTGGAGACAGGCCCTGTGCTCCCCAGGGAGTCTGCTTGAGATTCTTCCTCCTTCTCCCTCTGGCTTCCCCCCACCCCACAACCGCTCAGGCACACACACTCTCTCTCAAATAAATAAATAAGTCCTTAAAAAATTTACATGTGACATCAAATGCTAGGGTTCAGTAAAGAAGCCAAAGAAAGCTATCTGAAGCCAGAACATAAAATTAAAGGAAGAAAATAAGGAGGGAATGAGGAAGGAAAGAAAGGAAGTGAGGAGGATAGGAGAAATGAAAGAAGACAGCTGCAATGTTTGGTAATTGTATGAATTTTACAACTATGGAAGACTGGGGTAGTCTTGATTTCCATTTTGCTCACATCTTTCTGTATCCATTCCTTCAGTAGTCCCCATCTACTCTGATTCTTGTCTTGAACATGGAACATGAAAGATCCAAAGTCAGTAGCAAATATGACTAGGTAATTGCTTGAAAAATACTTGCACATTGGAGTTTGTTCACTTTTGCTCTTGAGGCCTCTGCCAACTCTTCCACATGGAAAAAAAATATATATATATATGTATGTGTGTGTGTGTGTGTAGTTTTCTGGTGAATAGAGACCATACGAGGAAAACATGTGACATCTCAGTTAAATCATCTTAGACCTGCCATATGCGACTGATTGACCAGTAGACCATAAACTTATGAGCAACCCTGACCACAATTAGCAGAGTCTGGTCCAGACTAGAAGAACCAAGAACCCCCTAACTCACCCTGGAGCAAATTTCAGACCTACGGATTTATGACCAAAATAAATGGTTTTTGCATTAAGCTGCTATAATAATTAAGCCACTATGATTTGTTATGAAGCAAATGCAAACATGGTATTCTTATTTTAGATAAATATGTTAGGATATTATAGGTATTTTTAAAGCACATGTTCAGTAATGTACACATTTATTTTGAGAAATTATCATTTTTGACATTATCTCTATGGTTGATAACTTGATTGATGATTTTAATATTGACTGCATAGTTACAATATACTAAGAGCAAAAGATAGCACTTTTAGTTTAGAACATCTCCAACTCCTATATAAGTAAAATCAACAATAATTTCATCATAATAACTAAGCAATCATAAGATTTCATGCATAAGCAAAATTGGCTTGAAGAAAAATTCCCATTGGCGGGCTTTAAATACATGACCAAAAACAATAATGGTGATAACTACATACCACATTGTTCCTTTTTGTAAGTTTCAAATATCAACTTAATTATACTCAGCCTGAAAATAAATCATTATCATTTTTATTTAATCACATACTAATGCACATATTTGAAAAGGAAATTATTACTTGAATTTTTATAGTTACTTAGAATTATATGGAAGGGGAAAAACTGTATTTACAAAGTTAGAGGGAAGGTACAGAATGACAGTGTGCATTTGGTACACTAGTTATTTTAGATGTGTAGAATGGCATCAAAACAAATAATCTATTTGTGTATTATGAAATAGCAGCTATGTTCTTCTCAAGTCTGATCACGTTCTGTTTACATTTGCACCTTGTCAATAAATCACCTTCTTTAGAATGTACCTTTTTCTTTCATTTCCCCACACTATTTACATTCACTCAGAAGTGCCTCCTTGAAAATCATTTCCAATCTCTTGAATTTTAGGATAGATTGTACTAATCACTTATTAGCTATTTGAAAATACTTGTGGGACAGAACAATTCTGGAAAAAAAATAGCAAAGAGACATAGGGAAAGAGAAAAGAACAGAAACTAAAAATAAAAATACATTTTTGGTGGAATTTTAATAAGAAATACAACTGATTACAAACTAAATACTCTTTCTTTGCTATCAAAACAAAAGGGTAAAATGGATAGAAAGATGGGCGATGTCAAAAAAAGAGTTTCTGGAAGTATGTAATTCAATGTAGGTATTAACTTGGTTTTGTTTGTGTATTTTGAACAGGTAATACAGGTTATAGGGCATTACTGAAAAGGCACAAAATCGTACATAGGAAAAGGAATTCCCCTCCAGCTTTGAATTCTAATATTCAGATTGCTCTCCCAAAAAGCAACCAGTGTCACTATCTTTGATATTATTCTTTATAGAGATGTCTGAGTTCTCATAGTTCAGATTTTCTCCTTATCTATCCAAAGGATAGCTTTCTGTGCAAAGAAGCCAAACTTATGTTTTTTTCAGTAGGATTTTGATGGAACAAAAATCATAGGAGTTCTATGTTTTTGATCTAATAGAAAAGAGGAAAAATGAACTTCTCTAACATCTTTGATGTTTATAAAATCCATATAGCAAGTGTTCCAGAGCCCTACAAGGAATCTATATCTCTCAGGTCATTCAATTTTTGACCTCAAGAACTAAAAGAAACTTAGAAGCTTTCAAAATAAGCTTCCCCATGAAGTCAATTGTAAGACCTTTGGTTTCTTATGAATACCTTAATGGTTTCTTTAGGTTTGAAGAACAAACATCGAATATAAAATATTTCATACATGTTATCTTGTCATGGAGCCATTTTCATTTGGCTTTCATAGAAATTCATGGAAGTGTACTTTTTTTTTAAATTTATAAACAACTGTTCCAAATTGTTCTTTCCTCAGATGTCAGAAGATTATACATCTCTGCCCACTGCTATATGATAAGCAGTGCTCCCCAGGGAGGAATCTACTTTGCCATACCATTAATACCAAGCTTGCTCATGTGATGCTTTTTGGCCAATGGGATGCAAGTAGAAATTATGTGTGATGCATACAAGTAGGAACTCTAAGGGCCATCACATGTTTTTGTCCTTCGTTTTCATCCCTCCTTGTGAGAATCACATCACATGATCCATATAGGACCTGTTCATTCAGTCTGGTTTCTGGTTTGTAGACACAGAACAGAGTTGGGGCACCTGGGTGGCTAAGTGGGTTAAGCCCCTGCCTTTGGCTTGGGTCATGATCTCAGGGTCCTGGGATCGAGCCCCACATTGGGCTCTCTGCTCGTCGGGGAGCCTGCTTCCCCCCTCTCTCTGCCTGCCTCTCTGCCTACTTGTGATATCTCTCTGTGACAAATAAATAAATAAAATCTTAAAAAAAAAAAAAAGAACAGTTAAAACCGGTTTAAAGGTAAAAATGCCCCTTAACATGTAAGCCACTGAAATATTGGGACAGTTTGTATGCATAACACAATATAGCAAAAGCTACCTGATGGAAAGTACTTTAAAAATGTGTTTTCTAGAAAATTGCTTTTGCCTACTTTAAATGCTATTGATTTTATGGGTCAAGAAGTATCAATTAGGATCTTACGTGAAAATAATAATTTTTTTTAAGATTTCGTTTATTTATTTGAGAGTAAGAGCGCAGGGCAGAGGGAGTGGGAAAAGCAGACTCCCTGCTGAGCAAAGAGCTCCACTCGGGACTCCATGCCAGGACCCTGGGATCCTAAAAACAGACATTTAACCTACTGAGCTACCCAGGCATCCCAATACGTTTCAATATAAACAAAAGTAAGGAATTTACTTCACCCTACTGAACCTCACTTAACCAGCTACACAAAGAAACCACTACCCCTGACTTCCAGGAGGATGCCCAGTCTTTGGATATTGACATCCCCACTAGCATTCCTGATGTGTTGGTCTTGGTAGTTGTGTGGGAATGCATCTCTGTCTGAGTTAGTCTGTGATCTAACCCTTGGCTGGTAAAGGCAAGCACCGAACACTCAGAACCCTCTTTTCTCCAATCTGTTCCCAGTCCTCTTGACTCACCTCCATCTCTGCCCCACTCCTGAATATCTTTTCTACAGAGTAATGGAAATAATCTCCAAAATACCCGCCTAGACACTACTGTCAAACTTAGTTAATGGTCCACTTAGTGCTTTGCTGAGGCACAGTAAATAGACAAGGTCTTGGGCTCTCTGCTACATGTTCTATCATTTCAATCTCCACACAGTTTGAATATTCATTAACTGCTACACTTACCCCTCACTCACAACACCTCGTTTAGAGTCCTCTCCATGTATCTCAGGATCATTAAACTTTCCATAGCTGTACCAACACAAGCATAGACACCTAGAAAATATTTACTGACAAATATTGATACTCAGGGTGACTGGGTGGCTCAGTCATTAAGCATCTGCAGAGGTTCATGATCCCAGGTTCCTGGGATAGAGCCCCACATCGGGCTCCCCACTCTGCAGGATGCCTGCTTCTCCCTCTCCAACTCCCCCTGCTTATATTCCCTCTCTTGCTGTCTCTCTCTCTGTGTCAGCTAAATAAATAAACTCTTAAAAAAAAAAAGATAAATACTGACACTCAGATTATACTTATTTATTAATGTACTCCATTTGAAATGATTACTTAAATCTAAGTTTATTTAAGTACAATAGTGTCAGCTCATATTTACCAATACAATTTCTAATGATGTACCGAGACTTAGACAACTGTCTAAATATAATCAGTATACATGATTTTTATGACACTTCCTTAAAAATGGATAGGAGACAGTAAGGCAGATCACTGGGGAATATTGATTCAAATAACTCATATTTACCCCTCCTTGGTACCATTATTTTATTTTTCAGAGGCTGTATATTTATTTAACTATTTTTTAATTTTTCCAAGTGTCCGTAAACAAATCATCAGATTTCATTTTGGAACAGACACCAATGTAATAAGCATAAGCCACAATGTAGAAAGCCAAATGCTGTGTGTCAAACCAAGTTTACAGTCAATTATTACCTTTATCATCTCCATTTCTATTCCAAAATTAGAGTGATCAATTTTAAAAGTGTGGTTGTAAGTATCTGCAGTACCATTGTTTTTTCTTGTTTAGGGTGTGATTAACAATAGATATACTTTAGATAGACAGGGTCTCACAGGACCGTTTCAAATTCTTAGCCATCTTTCTCTTGGACTCACGTTCACCATTTGTATTCTGTTCTAGGAAATAATCATGAACAACCCATTAATAGAGCTTGTGGATATGATTTCTATTTCTTCTGGCTGAGGCCCTTTCTAAATTAAATACTGAAATTACAATTAAATAGTACAGCTACTCATAAGGATTATGGCGTATATTTGGCAGGAATAAACATAAGTAAGTGGGTTATTAGCAGTTAGGGCAACACTTAGACGTACTTCCTAGCTGTGTCAGGGACCCTCCCTCTAATGGATACTGTAGAGCGTCAAGCACCTTGGATTGAAACAGTACCTCCAGCGACTGGAAGGATTGTCAGTCAACAGATCTCAACCGAGTATTTTCTTTAGGAGACACCCTGAGCAGAAGTGAGTTGTTTAGCCCACTTGGCAGCCCATATCCGACGACTAGTGATGGAAGGGTAAAAAAGTCTGACCTACTTGCCTCAATCGGTTTATTTCTGAAGAATCGTTCCAGCTCCAAAGTTCCTTATGTGCTCAGTTCAGACTTTGGTGAAATTGTATTGGAAATTAACTTTTCCTTCTGCCCAATCCTACTTCGCTCGCTAACGGATGTTTAACTTGAGAGTACTTTTCAATAAACTTCAGGCAAGGATATGTATTTATGGGACGAAAGGGTGATGCAGTTGCCGTTCCTAGAACTGGCAGAGTTGACAGGTGTGAGCAGGTGGAAGACACTGACCTGCTTCTCCCTCCTAATTTTTCCAGGTGCCACTCCTAACCCCTATCAGTTCAATGACCCTGTATCTTTGAGGGTCACACCAGACATTCTACCAGGGCCTTTAACACAGTTTTATGGGCTTCTATTCTTTCTTTCTTTCTTTCTTTCTTTTTTTTTAAGATTTTATTTATTTATTTGACAGAGATCACAAGTAGGCAGAGAGGCAGGCAGAGAGAGAGAGGGGGAAGCAGGCTCCCCACTGAGCAGAGAGTCCGATGTGGGTCTCAATCCCAGGACCCTGGGATCATGACCTGAGCCGAAGGCATAGGCTTTAACCCACTGAGTCACCCAGGTGCCCCTATGGGCTTCTTTTCAATGATCTCTGATAAGTAGGATTTGGGAGTGGGGGAGTTATACTTAAATGTCTATCTTTAATGAAATTTCTTCAGTTTGTTTGTTTACTTTAACCTTGAATTATTTAAGGTAACTTAACATATTGCACAATAGAGACCAAAACATGTAATGCTGCTAGCATGAAAGAAGGTCATTTTTTTCTTCTTTGCAGTCATCAACATGTGGTCTCCAATTACTGTACAGACATGACCATACCAGTCAGAGAGGGAGCATGGCAGAGAGTGCTGGGAGTTTTCTATGCACTGGGCTTACAGTTGGGCTGCAGTTAATCTCCACTTAGAATGCATTGGATAAAATTCCATTATATGGGCATGACTAATTGCAAGGAAGGTTGAGACAGGGTCCAGGAGAAAGGGGAGAACAGATCTTGATGGACAAATACTATCCATATCATTCAACTCTTCCTGGGAACGCTGAATTTGGCAATGAGTTATTTATCAATCTAAAAACACCTAGGGGCGCCTGGGTGGCTCAGTGGGTTAAAGCCTCTGCCTTCAGCTCAGGTCATGATCCCAGGGTCCTGGGATCGAGCCCCACATTGGGCTCTCTGCTCAGCGGGGAGCTGCTTCCTCCTCTCTCTCTCTGTCTGCCTCTCTGCCTAATTGTGATCTCTCTCTGTCAAATAAATAAATAAAAAATCTTAAAAAAATAAAAATAAAAATAAAAACACCTTGAGTAGTAAACACAAAGAGATTTCAAATTAGAAAAGTGTCAAGTGAGAATCAATGCATTTTCATGTCTGTTCTCATAATGCTAGAATACTACGTGCTTATATATTTCAAAGTTCTCTGGCAAAACGAGCATTTACCAAGGGATCGCTTCAAGCCTGTTCTTAAATAGACTAGGACCTTGAAGCATTATTGTCCCTCTTCTGTCAATTTATCATTAAAACAAATAGATAATATTACACTTCCAGGCAACTTACAATTATAATTACCATTTCTGTTGATTATAGAACTCAAGAAAGCCTGGGAGAGCATGCAAGTACTTTTCTCTGGGGATTATAAAACATATTTATTGAAAGGACACATTCTTTGACCTTCCTTAATGGGATGGCTGAGGGATCCAGCAAATTTGTTATGAAGTGGTATAAGATACTTGATCTTACAGTAAAACTGGAAAGAAGGGTGACCACTTCACACATGTTGTCAAAGGATTGGAGACGCAGATAAACTTTTTTTTTTCTTTTTATGATAAAAACACATAAAGTTTACCATTTTAATCATTTCTCAATGTACCTAGTCTTACTTATGTTCCTATTATTATACAAGCAATCTCCCAAACTTTTTCAACTTGCAAAACTGAGACTCTGTACTATTGAACACCTCTTTTTTTGCCCCTAGGCCCTCCAGCAAGCTCTTCTACTTTCTGCTTAAATGAATTCAACTACTCTAGGTACTCATAGAAATGTCATAATACAATATTTGTCTTTTTGTAACTGGTTTATTATACTTTAAAAATGATTTATGAAAGAGACATTTTCTGGCCAACTTTATCCAGAAAAACAATAAAGAGACAGAAATTTTAAAACTAGGTATAAGGAAGATGGAGAGCTGGGAAGAAGTCTACAGAAATTATAAAGAAATGAGAAATTGAAGCTGCCATTTGTCACAGGTGAAATTAAAACTCACTGATTTAACTAGACGTAGTCTCTCACCTACAGGAAGGATTAGAGGAAAAGACCAGAATGTACACTTGTGGGTGTGATATGAGACTTGAGTGCTGGCCGCACATGTATCTGGGTACTTGCCAGCTTCGCTTCAGGGAAAATGTGGCTCCCGCGCTGACTCTCGGGAATCCTGCGTCTGTGTTTTAAATCAGTAACTCTCACACTGAAGGCTGTACCTATTGCTCTTTGTGGAAATTTCCATATGTTTTCTGAAGGTCAGTGACTTTTATATCTTCTCTCTCATGTTCTTGAGGTGCATGGGTCGACTAAATCCAGCCCAGAACTGTCACCCTTTTTCAGTTATTCTGCATAACATTGAAAGGACAAATGTGTGCACAGCACTCTTAGGTTCAAAGGCAATTGCATTTTAATCTTCTGAGGTATTTTCTCAGCTCCTGTCTCCATTCTTATCTTCTTCTTCCTTAGAATCAGTGTTATGCCTCCAAACTAAGGATCCATACATTTGAATGAGGGATCCCATTTCTTTCTTTATTTTTTTAAATTTAAATTCAATTAACCAACATATAGTACATCATTAGTTTTTGATGTACTGTTCAATGATTCATTATTTCTAGGTTTTTTGAAAGAGGATGGGGAGCACATTTTCTTCTTTGGCACCTTGTATGTCAAAGTTCTTGCTAAGAATCCAGGGTAGAAGTGGATTTTTGAAATATTTTACAAATTTGTTTTGCTGACTCAACTAGTGTCATGATACAAAGAACAGAGTCAAAGGTCATATGTATGGAACCAAAAGCTAGTTTATGGAACATCTGTCCAGTCATTAGTCATAGAAAATTACAACATGAGGGTATAGCTCTCATAGATGCATGATGAAAATGGACGCTCTTTTCTGTTAGAAACATAATGAAGTCCCAAATCTTATAGCTTATAAATGAAAGATATTTCTTAAAATTTGCCCTTTTTTTAAAAAAGATCTTATTTATTTATTTGAGACAGACAGAGAGAGAGCACAAGAGAGTGGGGGGAGCCAGAGGGAGAGGGAGAAGCAAACTCCTCACTGAGCAGGGAACCTGACATGGGGCTCCATCCCAAGACCCTGGGATCATGACCTGAGTTGAAGGCAGATGCCTAACCAACTGAGCCAAGAGGTGCCCCCAAATTTGCCCAATTTTTTTTAAAGATTTTATTTATTTATTTGACAGAGAAAGAGAGATCATGAGTAGGCAGAGAGGCAGGGAGAGAGAGAAAGGGAAGCAGGCTCCCTGCCGAGCAGAGAGCCCAATTTGGGGCTTGATCCCAGGACCCTGAGATCATGACCTGACCCGAAGGCAGAGGCTTAACCCACTGAGCCACCCAAGCACCCCAATTTGCCCAATTTTAACACAAATTATAAAATCTTATACAAAGCTACCATTAACGAGTTATGTAGCTAAAAGATGATTTTCTAAACCACAAACTTTCTGAAAAGAAATATTGTATAATATGTCTATTATTTTTCCAGTTTTATTGACATATAATTGGCATAGACCACTTTTTACCTCTAAGGCATACAGCCTAATGACTTAACTTACATATATTGTGAAATGATTACCATCGTAAGTTTAGTTAATTAACATCTATCATCTCATACAGATATAAGAGAAAAGACAAAACAATATTTTCTTCTTGTGATGAGAACTCTTGGGATCTATTATTTTTATACATAATTACATTGCAATATGCTGTATGAAAAGGTGATCAGAAATTATGCAGATGAACATTTAGGAAAATATTTTATGAAAAAGGAATGTGACACACAAATAATCCAGTATTTTGTAATTTTTCTTGAGTTTTTAATTTAAAAAAAGTTGCTATATCTTTATTTATATTAAATAAATATCCACTTTCCTGCCTAGTTTTTTTTTTTTTTTAAGATTTTATTTATTTATTTGAGAGAGAGAGAGGGAGAGAGGGCATGAGAGGGGAGAAGGTCAGAGGGAGAAGCAGACTTCCTGCAGAGCAGGGAGCCTGATGCCGAACTCGATCCCGGGACTCCAGGATCATGACCTGAGCCGAAGGCAGTTGCTTAACCAACTGAGCCACCCAGGGGCCTTCCTGCCTAGTTTTATATTCATAATTGTGTATTCTTTTTCTTATACACATCCCTCAAGTTGTTTAAATATATTTTCCCATAATATCCGGGTGTGTATTAATCTATATTACTTCCTATTTTTTCTTCTCCTTTCCTGTCAAAAATAAGCCTCAGAGACGATTTTTCATTCAATGGCAGAAACTGAAACACAAAAAGAATTAAAAAAACAACTTAGAGCAGAATGGAGTGATTAAGAAGCAGATTTGAAAAGTCAGTTTTTCTATTCCGCATACTAAGTCAAACTTCGTATGAGTAGGCCATTCTCAGGTTGGAAGACGGCAAGGTGCAGCAGGAGGGTCTTTTGTGAGACAGAACAGAGAGAAAATGGAAAGGATCAGTGCCAAGTTGTTCCTGAATGGAATGCTCTATTTGCCCTACCATCAAAAGGCTTCAGACTTGGAAGCTTCCCTGAGCAGAGAGTGGAGAAGTGCACCCACTGATAGTGTGGACTAGAGTTTAGCGAATACTCATTTCTCTCCATCCTCTGTTTACTTCCACACTGGCCATTTGGCTGACTTTGAACACTGAGGTGTCAGTAAACCCCACTTAACAAAGACTTACAATGTGTCTGTGTAACGAGTTGGTCCACTTGTGTTTCTACCACTGTTTCTACTCTGAGTTGAGACAAGGACTCCTTTTGAGCCCTAAGGAAAACTCCATCCTTGACCAAACTGTAGCCAGCATCTCCTAAGGCCTCCCTTTGACTAGGCCTTCTCCTTAACCTTGGCCCTGGCCTGTTGATCCCAGTTATGGTAAAGAATCCCAAGAAGTAGCTGATCAAGAATCCCTCCATCCTTGGTAGCAAATTGAGTTCTTCTCCCATTCTCCCACCCATCCTTGATATCCAATCAAGTTTCTCTCTCCCTCATCTTTTTTTTTTTTTTTTAAGATTTTATTTATTTATTTGACACAGAGAGAGACAACAAGAGAGGGCATACAAGCAGGGGGAGTAGGAGAGGGAGAAGGGGGCCTCCCACCAAGCAGGGAGCCCAGTGCAGGACTCAATCCCAGGACTCTGGGATCATGACCCAAGCCAAAGGCAGATGCTTAATGACTGCCATCCAGGCACCCCTCTCTCCCTCATCCTTGATACTTAACCAAGTTTCTCTTAGTAGTAAGTTTCCATCCATTGACTCCTCACCATGCCTGTTGGTTTTAAATCCCCAGACGTACCTGTTACACTATAGCTGAGTTCACTCTCTCTCTCCTATTGTTGAGGTCTTAAAGAAAGTCTTCCTTGTCTGTCTAAATAGTATCATGTAATTTTTCTTTTGTAGTAGCTTACTGATCACAAGTAACATCTAGATTAGGACTCAAGTTTGAAACTGAGTCTCCAACTGACTTGCAGACTTACCCCCTGAAGTCGAGATGCCCCAACTTACCCAGATATCTGTGAGTGTGAAAAAGGAAAAAAAATATATATATATACACACATATATATGTGTGTATATATGTATATATGTATATGTATATACATATGTGTATATGTATATATGTGTGTGTATACACACACACACACACACACACACATATATATATATATATATATATATGTATGTACATATTGTTATATGCCGTTGAGTTTTGGAGACTTTGTTTAGCTCACTGACACAGACATTTATGGAACAGACTATCTATACTTGTCTTTTCTGTACTGAAAAGGGAAAAATATATTTGGGGTAGAACATAGATGTACTGATGAGGATAGGATCAAATGGGATTGAAAAAAAATTTATTGAGGATTTCTCTACCAGGTGATATTACAAGAAGTAGTCATTACTGTTACATTAAGACATATATGGCTAAGTAATTCCATTATATATGTATATATGTATGTGTTATATATGTACTATGTGTGTGTATTCCATTATATTCCATTATACCTGCATTTATATATATATGCATTATTATTATATTATATTATTATATATAATAATATATAATTTATTATATTATGTATTGTTTTATTATTATGTATAAATGCATGTATATATAAATATATACATAAATGCATAAATATTCATACATATATATACACACATAAATGCACATGTATATATATATATTTATGATGCAGTCTTAAAAAAGGATGAGAACTGGGGTGCCTGGGTGGCTTAGTCAGTTAAGCATCTGCCTTTCATTCAGGTCATGATCCCAGGGTCCTGGGATTAAGTCCCACATCAGGCTCCTTGTTCAGCGGGGAGCGTGCTTCTCCTTCTGCCTGCTGTCTCCCAGCCTGTGCACTCTCTCTGTCAAATAAATAAACACAATCTAAAAAAAGGATGAGATTTTGCCATTGGTGCAAACATGAATAGAACTAGAGGGTATTATATTAAGTGAAGTAAGACAGACAAAGACAATACTATATGATTTCACTTATATATGAAATCTAAAAAATAAAACAAATGTACAAACAAAAAATGCAGAATAAAATGCATAAATACAGAGAACAAATTGGTAATTGCCTTCTAGAAGGGAGGGGAATGGGGGGATGGGTAGAGTGAGTGAAGGGGAATGGGAGATAGAGGCATTCAGTCATGGAATTAATAAGTCATGGGGATGAAAGTTACAGCATAGGAAATATAGCCAATGGTACTGTAATAGTGATGGATGGTAACAAATGGTAGCTGTACTTGTTGTGAACATAGCATAATGTATAGAGAGGTTGAATCACAATGCTGCACACCTGAAACTAATGTAACATGGTATGTCAACTATACTTTAATAATAATGATAACAATTACAGGCGAATGTCAAAATGTTTCTGAGCAATAGCTGCTTAATGAGGGCTACTTGGACGATTTTGTTTCAAATCTTTAATTCTTGAAAATTCTGATGTTTCAGTAAGTATTTCATGAGATACATGATGCATATTTCACTGTATCATTCATGCATTGTTTCATTGATGCTTCATGATTTTGGACATTTTAGAAATAGTGCTTTTAAAGTATGTAGGTGAACTCTTAAGTGAAAGAACAATTTATTTGAATTTTATATGGGGGAGAGTATAATCAGTGAGGAACAGACTCACTAATCTTGAGAAAATACCTCAAACTTACTTGGTCTCTCAGACTTTTCATGGAGAAGACGAGAGAAGTTGGACGGTTTTATTTCACAATCCTTCCCAGGCCAGAAAATTTGTTGTTCTTCATATTTATTCTGAGCACTAACTGAGCATAGAATCATAGGTTCTACATGAAATCAAAGATTTACAATCTCTGACCCTAAAGAGAGCATGACTAGGCAAAACCAAAAATCTGTGTACCAGATAAGGAGCAATACGTGTTAAATTGTGTGGAATGGAACAGAACACCTATACATGCCTTTTGTGTCCTGAGAAGGGAAAGATACATGAGGGATAGGGTAAAAGAATAAATAACAATGACAAAAATCCTCTGCATTCATTTTAGGAAGATAAAATAAGAATGGCTAATGTTTGAAGAGTACTCCCTTGGCTAGCAGGAAGGTTCCTCTACCTCCACTCCGGGTTGGTAGCACACGTGGAAATTTAATACATCACAGCCAAACAGCACTATTGATATTTCTGCTTAATGAAGTGCCCTTTACTGAGAATCCTGCCCCTTGCAGTCTCAGATAAAAAGAAAGATAAATTCAATTCCTATATTTGAAGAACAAGGTTATTACCTTTTCTTCTAAAAACTTGTTAGGATAACATACTGCTCAATAGAACTAAAATAATGAGTTTCTCATTTTTTCTGTGATGTGTGATGTCAGTAATTGTTAACTATTTTCCTATTGCAGTTCGTGTCACACCATAAGACAAGGGATATGGGAGAGACTGAAAAGCCACTGATTGATGCTAATATTTTGAATATATCATTACTTATAGTATGGATGATGGAAAGGAGGCTGCTGCTTCTTCTTCTTCTTTTTTTTTTTTTCCCCTGTCAGTACTTAGCACAAAATCTATATGTACTTGGAAATTCATTTAGGGTATCTATACATATTCACCAGAAAGAAATGAGGGTATAACTTGTGGTACATGATTTTTGGATATCAATTTAATGACTAAAATTCCCTTATATATATAGTTTTAACGTTTCTTTCTGTTCAATTCTGCCACATTGCCAAAACGATGAAGGTCATTTTTTTCTCTATACCTCAGAAGTGTAGAATTAAACTTTGTATTATCTTAAATGGTTACTGTAGCATTTAGAGAAAGATATGCCCCTCATTTACAGTGTGCAGCTTAGCCTTCAAATAATGAACAGCAGACATCTTTCAACCCAGGGAAGACACTAATATGTTCAATGTTTCAGATACATGTAGGAGACTTCCACACTTAGGTCAAAATCATTTTTAGTTACAGGTTAATTAGATGAGACCAAAAAGACTCAGAGTATTATAGAGGTTTTTCTTTCTTTCTTTTTTTTTTTTTTTTCTCCTTGATATGTTTTGGGAGATATCCCCAAATTTAGACACTTGACAATCCAATATTCTTTCCATATCCCATGTCTTTACATAGTTGATGTCCTATTAGCAATTCTACTTCCCTCTCTTTAAGCATAAATTTCTTTGGCCTCTCTTATTCTTTTTAAGGAATTATTTCTTACTCCAGATTTTATTGCTCTCATTATCGACCTAAAATTTACCACTCTTTTAAATCCCAGGTCTATTTCCTTGTATCTTTCTTCCTTGTTATAGACGTTGTCTTATTTCTTTTAATTATACACATAAAACATGCATCCATAGCCTTAAAAAATTACAACCAATTCTGTTTACTCTAATTCGCAAATTCCATTCACTCCATTCCTCAGACACTATCAATTTTCTGACCCTTTTATTGCTGATCTTTTTTCAATATGGTCTTATAAAAAACACACTTCTGACTTCTTCATTAGTTTTCCTTAAATGGTGTCATGATATACATATTATTCTGCAATGTACTTGCTCACTTGCAATATATTTTGGGTTCTGGCAGGACAAGTAGACTATCTGTATAAATATTTCTCTAAGGTATAAACTAGGAAGTAGTATTTTAATCAAGTACAATTTATATATGAATAAATGAAGCCAAGTAGCCCCCTGTATGGCTTATAAATATATACATTACCACCACTTCCTTTTTGAGAATACCCAAATTCCCAACACATTGTTAACATTTGATACTATCAAACATCATAATTGTTTTTATCTGATATTGTAATAATACTATTTGTATTGTTTTAATTTGCATTTCCCTATTTTAATAAGACTGAATACATTTCCTTTGTTTGTACTTTATTTCTTCTTTGTGATTTGCTTGCTCATAATTATTGTCCTTTTTAATTAATTTGGTGTTTTTATTTGTTTATTTTTATTATTACTTATACATATCTTTGTATATTCTAGATACCTATCGTTAGATAGCTTTACAGAATGCCTTTAGCTTATTCTGGTTTGTCATTTATATTTAACTTTATATAATTTTTTTAAATTCTGAAGTTTTAACATTTATCCATCTACTCCTTAAGTATTTTGTTCACGCATCTTACAGTAGACCATGTAAATATGTGTATATGCGGGGTATGTGAATGTAAATGTGTTCTGATCATTTCTTGATTTCTGCATAAACTTAGGCTTCTTCTTCTTCTTTTTTTTTTTTTTTTTAGATTTTGTTTATTTATTTGACAGACAGAGAGATCACAAGTAGGCAGAGAGGCAGGCAGAGAGGGGGGGGGAAGCAGGCTCCACACTGAGCAGAGAGCCCGACGTGGGGCTCGATCCCAGGACCCTAAGATCATGACCTGAGCTGAAGGCAGAGGCTTTAACCCACTGAGGCACCCAGGTGCCCCGATACTTAGGCTTCTGGTATTTACTGATGCATAAATACATTGATGTAACAATATTATATTGTTTTAATATTTTAATTTCTGACAGAGATAATGTTATCTGACCTTATTTTCCATAATTTTCTAGCAGTCCTTTTATATTTATTATTACATAGGGATTTTGGAATAATTTCATGATAGAAACTATTCATTAGATTTCACTGAAATTGGTAGAATATTTTGGGAGTAATTAATACATTTTTAAGTTTTTTTTTTAATCTTACAATTTCTAGGTAGATGGTAACATTACCATTTTGGCCCTATAGTGAATACCTTATTGACCGTTTTCATTCTTTACTGTCTTGGCTAGGCCACAAGTAGAAATTAAATATCATTGAAAATTTAACGGAAAAGCTTTTACTATTTCACAAATAGACATTATGCATGCCATGCTTTTCTCATGGATATACAGTTTATCAACTTTGATAAATATCCTTATATTTTTGTTTTTAATAGTCATCTGTTTGATTGCTTGTTAGAATTCAGACTAAATATTGTATGTCAAAAACTATTTTTGATACCAACTGAGATGATCACATTGGTTTTCTCCTTTAATCAAAATGGTAAATTACATCTTATGTTTGCTGATATTGAACTGTCTTGACTTCCTCAAAGTCCAGATATGAAATACAGATTTGTAGGATATCTGTCTTATGTTTCATTAGTTATTATTGGGAATATGAAATTTCTGGTTTCAGTATCTAAACACATATGACTGTCATGAATGCAAATACATAACACTCAATGTCCTTCGCTTTGACCTAATGCTGGGAGTGATGAAAGCAGTCGGTAGCTGCCCCTTTGTGGAGCTCCTCAGCGGTGGTTACCTCATCCAAGGATAGAATCCTCCCAGTGTTAAGGGTTGACGCCCTCCAGGGACTGGCAGCGGCAAGAGTAAGAAGCCCGGTCCATTTCGGACCAATATGAGAAAACTTGGCTAAACCATTTGGATTCCAAACTGCCCCAGTCATCTCCAACTCAGGGTCAGCTTTACAGAAAATCCAACTTGTGAGAGTTGACGTCAGAAGTTGTATCAAAAGTAGGTAATGAGGTATGAGTTGGGACCTAGGTCACTCAATATCAAGTTGAAACTGGAGACCCCATTACCAGTGGAGAATTGGATGGTATAGCTTGGGAGGAAGTACATTAACTGGAATGACGTACAGGAATGTAACATATATAGGAATATGTTAATTATAAAGATAATGGCATTGGATGGACCTGAATACACTGAACTGATGCTAGGAAAACAATATGAAAGGCCAGAGTTATTAACAAGCAACTTCATACCAAATATGAAAGTTTAAAAGTCTCTTCAGTATAAATGGGCTCTAACCCCTAGCAAGAAGGCAGGCAAATAGAGAACTTGGTTCAAGACTTATTTTTGAGTTAAACTATAGCCCCAATCAAGTTGATTATCCAAAGTCAACAACCTGGTGGGTAAGAATGGGACTCTGATACATGGATGCAGATATCAATGTTAACTCCCTGACAGATCAATTTACAGCAACAGAGACAAATAATGAAGCCTGAAATGACAACATCCTTTGTGAGGGCTAATTGACCATAGAGTGGGCAAGTTGACTACTGAAACCTTTTTGCCTTGGAAAGGCCAGGGGTTTACTCTAAAGAGTTAACAGCTTTTCCAAATATGGATTTTCTTCTCAAAATCCTACTATTTGAGGGTTTACAAAGGCTTAGTTCCATTGGAACCATATCTTATATTACATAACATCAGAGAACACATTTTCAGAAAAGGAAGAATAGAAGCTAGTCCAACGTTATTGGATGCATTAGCTGTAATGCATATCAACTGCTAAGAAGCTGTCAGTCTAATCAATGATTGGAACATCTTACTGAAAGCATATTTGACCCACCAGCTCAGAAGTATCAGAAATGATACAACAATGAGGAGCCATCCTCCAGAATTCAGTATACACATTGAATAAAAAACCTTTGTAAGAATTTATGTCTTCCATAGGAAAAATATATAATTCCATGAACCAAGAAATGGGAGAAGTGTCCTGCTTAAGTGTCCCCGTCCATCATCCACTTGGAGAATGTATCCTCTCTGTCCCACAACTGTGGTCTTTACAGGTTTCGATGTTGTGGGCCACAAAAGGGAAAATACTTCTACCATGAGACAAAAGAGACCCATTTAACCTTACAACTGCCTCAAGGGTGCTCTGGATACCTTATGTCTAAGGATAAGTAGGAAATAAGAAAATAATGTCTTCACATCTGGAATAGATCCCGATCATCACAAAAATAATGAACTGCTATTAAAAAAATGAGGATAATACGTTTGAAACAAACAATCTACTTGGGGTCTTTTACCTCTTCCTTCTCTTATCATGATGGTAAACAGACTTGTGTAGCTACTTTACGCTTAGAAAAACATGGTCATGACATGAGGCTCAATCCTTTGGAACTGAAGTTCTGGGTCACTCTAGAAGGTAGGACACAGAAACCAGAAGAAGTGTTATCTGAGGATGAGGGCCATCTAGGTTAGATAGTGGAGGAAGGAGATGGTGAGCATCTGTGGCAGTGCCAAGATCAGCTCTAGCAGTGGGAATGTCTTCCATTTACTACCTTTATCTTGGAAAGGGAAGACCACTTGAGTCGTGTAGGATCTGCTCCTCAAAAGTACATAGATAGGTGGATTTGAGAAACACAGAGGAGGACTGTGATGGGAATGAAGATGTGCCATCCAATCCTCTTTCAAGGAAAAACGTGTTGCCCAGATTCTAGGAGTGCAGATAGCCTTTGGCTGTCAAACACTTCAGGGATTTCCTCAACTGCAAATCCACTTCACCCAAGGTCATTCCTTTCCTGGACAATCCAAATGCAATGACTATTAGAGGCAGGTGTCCAAAGACTAGGGCATTTCAGTCCAATACAGTACAAGATAGCTGAGGTAGAATATTTATTTCCAGAACTCCCCATCAGTTAACCTGAGATTCTAGTTCACATGTACATCATAGCTCATCCTCTCTCTCTGTCAAATCCTCCCCTCCCATAGTCATTGATCCCAAGATCATTCACTAATAAACTCCCTCCTAACCAAACACCATTTCAGAGTCATTTCCTGGGGAATCTAATTAACAACAAAGATAATGACCTATATTTATTTTCTTTGTTGTTCAACTCTAGTTTTCTTTCCTGCATATTTAATAGATTTATTATAGAAAATATGAAACATATACAAAGTAAACTAGAGTAAAGAACCACTATATATCCACTATCTAGTACCAAAATTATAAACATTCTGTCATCCTTTAAAAACATATATGCCTCGGGACACCTGGGTGGCCCAGTTGGTTAAGCTTCCGACTTAGGCTCAGGTTATGATCTTATGATCCTGGGATCAAACCCCTGCATCAGGCTTTGCATTCAGCAGGAAGTCTTCTTTTCATTCTCCCTCTGCCCCTCCCCCAGCTCATTCTCTCTCTCTCCTTCTCTCTCTCTCCCTCTCCCCACAAATAAGTAAATAAATAAAATCTTTTAAAAAATAAAGCATACATACCTCTAGTCATCTTCTCCAGTTTTGTTATCATAGATACTCTATACATACAAAATGAAGTGGGTAACTTCTCTTTTCTTCTATACTTTAAAAAAGTTTGTGTAAGATAGTAATATAGACTGAATTTTGTCTCCTCAGTATCAAAGCTCTAACCCCCAATGTGATTATATTTGGAGATAGAACCTATAAGGAAGTAATTAAAGTTAAGTGAGGTTATTAGGGTGGGGCCCGGTCCAACAGAATTAATCTCCTTACAAGGAGAGACAGCAGAAAGCTGTGTGTTTGCATAGGGTGTGTGTGTGTGTGTGTGTGTGTGTGTGTGTACACACTGAGGAAGGGCCATATGAGCACAGAATCAGAAGGTGGCCATCTGTAAACCAGAGAAAGGGCTTTTACTGGAAACCAGCTGGTACCCTGATCTCAGAATTTCAGCTTTCAGAACTATGAGAAAATTAATTTCTATTGTTTAAGCCACATAGTCTTTGGAATGGTGTTATGGCAGCCTGAGCAGACTAATCCAGATTTTGGTATATAGAGGTGCTATAATAAATAATTAAAAATGGGGAAGTGATTTTGCAGCTGAGGAAGAGGTAGAGGCTGAAGGAGTTTTGCGGTGCACTCCAGTCAAAATCTGGGTTGTTGCAAAGAGGTTATAGGTAGAATGCAGATGTTAAAGATCCATGTTGTTGCAAAGTGGTTATAGGTAGAATGCAGATGTTAAAGATCCATGTTCTAATGAGAGCTCAGAAAATAAAGGGCTTGGGGAGTGGGAGGTTGAGGCATTGGGAAAGCCCCCAATTTCTTAAATCATTCATAAATAATTATGAATGCAATATTAGTAGAAATATAGAGGTTATAGGTCATTATAGTGAAGTCTCAGATGAAAATAAGGACAAGATATTGAAAAATGGAGTAAAGGTGATCCCTGTTTTAAAGAAGAACTTGGCAAATAACTTGGTTTATTTGTGTTCTAATGTTTTGCAGAAGATAGAACTTATGAACAATGAAATGGTATACTTAGCTGAGAAGATTTCTAAGTGAAACAGTAAAGGTGTAGCCTGGGTCTTCCTGAATGCTATTAGCAAAATATGAGAGGAGAAAGACAAATTGAAAAGAAGTTATTAAATGGAAAGTAGCCAGAACTTGAAGATCTAGAGAATTCTCAGCATAATCATGTTGCAAAAAACTGAGAAAACTTGTGTTGAAGACAGCACTAGGGGTGTGGCTAGACAACCATTTGGTAAGGAGGTTAAGAGTGTGAACTATGAATTTCATCAGCTACTTCATCAGAAACCAGGAATAAAGATGGGATTGTACCAGAAACACCACCACTCTGGACCTCAACAATAGAGACTCTGCCAATTTGGACCAAAGGGAACAGGATGAAATGGTAAAGTTATTTGGTTGCAAACGTGCTTTATCCTTCAGGAAAGGGGAAAGTTGGCCCCAAAGGTGATTCAGAGACCATCGAGGCTGCCACTGCCACCATAGGCCCAGGCGGCTAGGCTTAGATTTCAGCGAACGACATGGCCCTTGCAGTGAGCCCCATAGGCATGGCCGCCCTGCACATCCCAAGGGGTGAAACTGCAACCCAGAGCCACCATATTGGACCTGGAAGGCAGAACATTACACCAAACAGGATTATTCTCTAGCCCTAAGAAGTAATGGAATTTGCCTTGTTAGGTTTTGGACTTGTTCAGGACCCATTACCATTTTCTTCCTTTTGGTTTCTCCTTTCTGGAAGGGAACTATCTATCCTATGTCTGTTCATCATTGCATTTTGTAAATACATAACTTGTCTGGTTTTAGGGGTTCATGCCTGGAGAGGAATTTTTCCTCAGAAGGTGTCAAACCTCAAATCTTGCCCATGTCTGATTTAGGAGATATTTAGCTGGATGTTGACTCCAGAATGTAGAGTTGATGCTGGAATGGTTTTACACATTTGGAGCTATTGGGAGGAATGGATCAATTTTTGCACTTGAGGATATGAATTTAGGGGGCAGGGATGAATGCCATGGACCAGATCGTGTCCCCCTAAGTTCATATATTGAAGCCTTAACACCCAATGTGACTGTATTTGGAGACAGGACCTTTAAGGAGGTAATAAAATTACATGAGGTCATAAGTGTGGTTTCATAAGAGGAGACACCAGAGAACTCTCTTGCTCTCTCTCCATGTGTGCTTACCCATGAAATGCCACGTGAAGGTACAGTAAGAAGGTATCCATCTGCAAGGTGGGAAGAGAGCTCTCACCAGAAACTGACTATCCTACACCCTGATCTCAGACTTTCCAGCCTTCAGAACTCTGAGAGTAAATTTCTGTTGTTTAAGCTACCCGGTCTGTTGTACTACATTAGGACAGTTCCAAATGACTAATAGGGGTTAGAAATATCCTTCAACCTTATAAAGAATGTTCTTATAATTCTGGTGCTTGCTTCCTTTTGGGAAGCTGGGACATTTGCTCCTATTCAATTTTGCAATTTTTAGGCATTATCCTCCTTGTTTAGTTTGATATATATTTATTGAAATCAAATTATAAATCAAATTTTATTTTTTAAACCCCTAAGCATCATTACTAAGCCCTTGCACTATTATTATCACTGCTAATATTATTCATATGTTTATTTTTGTCCCTTCTCAGACTTTTTTCCATGATCATTCTTTAATATGTTGTCATTCATTAACACTTCAAAGAACTACAATTGATTGTACTAATCAACAACTTTAGTGTTCTTTGCTAGCTTGTTTGTTTATTGCATTGATTTCTGTTGGATCCTTTCATTTATTTTTTTCTTGCTTCTGTTTTCAAATTTATGGTCGACCTTTTCCAATTTAAATTATTAGTATAGCTCATCCTTGTTTTTTAATTAATTTATTTGGAAATATGCTTTCTCAGAACACCATTTAAAATTTTTCCTTTTGGATTATGACTGATAGACACTCATATTTTCACCTAAAATATATTCTAATTTGATTTCCTTTTTAAGATGCATATTTCTTAGATTTTTCCTGCTACCCAGGTTCTTTAAAAAATATAACATATTTTGATATCTTATTTCATTACATCAATCATTCCATACAAACCATAGAAGATTGCTTTCTTGATTTTTTTTTTAATTTAATATCAGCCTAGAGCATGGTCAAATTATGTCAATGTTGTTAGTGAGTCTATAAGTTAATATTTCATACCCTGTTTGGTGTCTAAATACTCATACGAATTCAAGTTCCAGTTCAATACAAAGACTATGTATTCTTAATTATTTTTTTTCCTGTTACTGTCACAAAATTGTTAAAAGCTGTTACGAAAGTGGATTTAGCACATCAGAACAGAATACCTTTGTCCCTCTGGTCTTCCTGATGAAAGCAGCCGCCTTCAGGTGTCAGACTCTGGATTGGAGCCAGCTTTTGGTGGCTGATAAATTGCTAAACATTGTCAGGACAGATGTTTGACAGTTTTGTCCCTAAAGTGAATCATTCCTGTATAGGATCGTTGCTGGGAAAAAGAATTAAAACACAAAAGAGGTAATCACATACAGAAAAAAAAAAAAAAAAATCAAGAGGTGAGAGGCAGGGATCAAAGCTGAACCCAGCAAGAGAGAATTAAAAGGGGGAAAATAAGTAAGAACTAATAAAGTCATATTTTAGCATCCAGCTCAAGGGATTTACCTTCCAAAAGGAACAATATATCAATCAAGAAATGGTTTGAAGCCTGGACTAGAGCTGAATTTGAGGGAACAGGGTAGAGGGTAGATTAGAGGTTGGGCAAGAGATTAGGGTACAGGGATGCCTGGGTGGCTTACTCCATTAACCGTCTGCTCAGGTCATGATCTCGGGGTCCTGAGATCAAGTCCCACATTGGGCTCCTTGCTTGGCAGATTGGGAGCCTGCTTTTCCCTCTCCTTATGCCTGCCGCTCCCCCTGCTTATACTTGCTCTTTCTCTCTCTCTGACAAATAAATATATTAAATTAAATTAAATTTTAAAAAGATCAGGGTACAAAGGGGCACACAGGAATTCTTCCAGTGAGCTTTTGGCATTAGAGTTCACATTTAAATGTATTTGTTCCATGGGTATATTACCAGTGCTTCTCACATTTTAACTTGACTGTCAATCATCTGGGAATCACATTAAAATGCAGATTCTGATTCTTTAGGTATGGATTGGGCCTGAGATTCTGTATTCCGAAAACATTCCCAGGAGATGGCTGTCCTGCTGGTCTGTGAGCACTCTGAGCAGCAAAGACTCTCCTCTTGTATCTCCGAGGTGCTTAACAGAGATGTAGAAAATCAGGAAGGAGGTGATAAGAGCAGCCTGTACCCTGGGGCACATTTGGTGTAGAAAGATGAATTTGTAGATTCTGGATCTTGACTTTTTCAACATTGGGAGAGAAACATACTGGGAGACAAGCTGGCGGGACACAGATTCTGCAGAGAAGCGTGCTGTTTCTTATTTCTCTGTAGAAAAACTGGAATCAGAGGCAACTCTCCCTCCCACCCACAGAACATGTGCTCCTCCAAGGGACAGGGAGGCTCAAGCTCTGGGCTCCTTAGTTCTAGTGTTAAAAACCTCCTGATCTAAAATAAATCCCGAAATATACTACAGTTTACAGAAGGAACAATACAGCTGTGCTCCCTTTTGAAGTGAGTAATACCAGCCACTGGTAAAAAAAAAAAAAAAAAAAAAAAAAAATCAAGATAGTCAAAGGAATTAATAAAACAAATCATCATTTCTCATAGTTATTTCTCTATTGAATATTGTCTTTATATTCGGAATCACTGCCCGCCAATTTATTTATTATCCGTTTTCTCATGTTTATGAATTTTTTTTTTCTTCACTAGGATTCAGAAAATATGTTGATGGTCTCTTTTTTAAAATGAAGATACTTTTGAAACAGTTTAAGGAAATGAGATCCCTAGAATTTTTATGTGAACCATAAACTATACACCTAGAGCAGAGTTTCTGAAACATCCTTGAATGTATCTTACACTGGGCTCCTAAATCAGGAGGACATTTTTTTTTTTTTTTTAAAGATTTTATTTATTTATTTGTCAGAGAGAGAGAGAGAGAGCACAGGCAGACAGAGTGACAGAGGGAGAAGCAGGCAACCTGCGGAGCAAGGAGCCCGATGTGGGACTCAATCCCAGGACGCCGGGACCATGACCTGAGCCGAAGGCAGCTGCTCAACCAACTGAGCCACCCAGGCGTCCCTCAGGAGGACATTTTTAAAGATAATAATAATGCACATTGTTCTTTACATTGAGACACTGCAAGAAAACTGTGTAAATCAAGCTGCATTTCATTAACAGAGCATCTAATGTGTGTATTTATAAAGACACAAGATGATATAGTTTAAAGCAGCTCTAGCATCTACCCATCTAAAATGCTTCCTTATAGCTGCTAAATGTCTTTTAAAATCCAGATACTTTACTCTGGAGGAATCCTAATATCCATGAAGGTACTTTAAGGATAGAATCGAGAAACATGATACTGGGTGCCTTGGCATGATGAGCTAATCTCAGGCATCCTGAAATCAACTGCCCTTTTCTATTTCAGTGTGAGGCTAGGATACCCTGCTTTAGGTATCTCGACTCAAGTTTCTCAGAGGGCATATGTCAAATACTCTTAGTGTCCAATCACTCTAAATTGTCCGATGATCCCATGTAGTGAGTAATTTCACCATGTAGTGAGTATCCCAGCCACCAATAAGGACTCCTACCAAATATATTTAAACCTGTATGTGAGCGAGAGAACAGTGATGGGAATACCAGCGAGTGTAAATCTTCTTTGAGGAACCACTGTGATTTCTTTTTTTTCTTTTTTTTTTTTTTAATTTGACAGACAGAGATCACAAGCAGGCAGAGAGGCAGGCAGAGAGAGAGAGGAGGAAGCAGGCTCCCTGCTGAGCAGAGAGCCCGATGTGGGGCTCGATCCCAGGATCCTGGGATCTTGACCTGAGCCGAAGGCAGAGGCTTCAACCCACTGAGCCACCCCGGTGCCCCCATTGTGATTTCTTTTTTTTTTTTTTTTTTTTTCCAATTTTTTATTTATTTTCAGCGTAACAGTATTCATTGTTTTTTCACCACACCCAGTGCTCCATGCAATCTGTGCCCTCCCTAATACCCACCACCTGGTTCCCCCACCCTCCCATCCCGCCCCTTCAAAACCCTCAGGTTGTTTTTCAGAGTCCATAGTCTCTCATGGTTCACCTCCCCTTCCAATTTCCCTCAACTCCCATTGTGATTTCTATGTCAAAATCATTTAAATTGACCTGTGGATAACTTTTCTTTGTTCTACTTCTCTCTTGTTTAGTTTAGGTTCTCTAGTTTTTCTCAAAATGATTATTTCAAGTCAATTCTTTATCTACAACATTAATATTGCACATTTTATTATGCACAATTGTCTTCTATAACAGTGAAGACCTTCTTCCGCACCGTGACCTGGTTCTAGATCATTGCTGTGTTGTTTTGCAATTTCAGTGTGGTAGTTACTGGAAAGAAAACGGAATCCCTGCACTTTTACTTACTAGTAATATGAAAAGACAGACTATTTAATCATTCTATGCCTTAATTTCTCCATCTATATAATAGGGATAATTAGATTTTTTCATAGGATTTTTGTGAGGAAAAAAATCAAGTAGGAATATACTAGCATAGAGTTGGTGCAGTATCAATATAGTTTCTTTGTATCTTCTGTTTATCCGGAGTTCTACTGTAGCTTTTGCAAATATGCAGTCAGAGAACATGGGTTGGATGATTTCTCCAAAGCTAGGAATCTAGGGCCTCTATAATGAATACCTCATGAGTTAATATAATCTACAAATATTTGTTTGATTAAGTTACCCTATTAGACTAATCCAGTTCACCAATGATTATATTTATGACCAAAACTATCAAATGAATCTACCACTTAGGTAATTCTCCTAAACACTGGGAACTAGGCCAGGACCAAAGTGTAACACTTCTAAATTTTAGTGGTGATTTCTGTATTTACCACATTAATGTATGTGGATGAAAGAGTAGGTATGTTGCTATTCTATTCCCTATAGAGATCAGATGGGAAAAAAAAAAAATGCATGGAAATTGACCAATGGCCAATTGGTCTATTTCCTAAGTAATGTTAAAATTTTTGTTGTCATTTTTATTCAGTTAAAAAATTGAAGCTATTGTTCTGTTAAAACACAGTTTGAATTTAAATCAAACTCAATGTGCATTTACCATGTAAATACTTGTTTTCCACACTCTGTGTTGAGATTTGTTTACCCATAAAGGATATCAAGGTCCAATTTTAAAATGTGCAATTTTTATGAGATATAATGAACATGAACACCAGAGGGCACTCATACTTAGAACTGAATCCAATGAGGACTTTGCTACTCCAGTAGAAACCAAAAGGACCAATTAGTCACCCCTCTAAATTGTCGCATGACACAGTCTGTTACTAATGTATCAGTAATAATATACTCCTGGCAAAATGAAACTCAATTTCCTTTTACTCAAGGCGCTCTTCAAAGAGGTCATCAACACAAACCCCTCAAAATTTCTTGTTTTGTTCTCCAATTCACATTAATTACTCTGTGCAAAATATCCTTCTCGCCACTCCCATTATCTTCCTATATCCAAATTTCACACAACCAAAGCCATAGTTCATATTACATTTTCTGAAGCATTTTTAGAAGAGGTTTTTGGTTGTTGTTGGTTGGTTGGTTTTCTAAGTATTTCCTTCTGCATCGAAAAGCTCTTCACCTTAGAATCCCACCACTCTTTCTTCAAGTAAGGTGGCTTGGTATGAGAAATTTGAAAGGGTGTGATTATACTAAATAATGTAAACTGAAAGTATCACATCACGTGTCTCATCATTTGAACTGAGATATATACAGAGAAAGTCAGCATTAGGTATCATTACAAGGATAGAAAAACACAAAATATGGCACTCAGCCCAGTTCTTAGGAAGTAGGTAATCAATAAGTACATCATAAGTAAAGTGATAAATCATGAGATAAGTGAAGCATATTAAGAGGGTGAGAAGGGTAGACCAGAAGGCAGCTGAATCACCATAACAATGGAGCACTAGATTTGGCAACAAATACCCAGGCTGCTGAGAATAGACTTCTTTTTTTCTTGAATACAGTTGCTACAGTTAAGTGTCATGTTTCCTGCTGGATTCTATGACTCCATACTCTACTAAAACTTCCTCCTACTTCATTGGTTATTTGTTCTTCATCTATTTTGCTCGTTTATCGTAGCATATCTAGTTTGCTGGAATATCCCACTCTATCGCACTCTAAAAAGTGAAGATTTCCAGGGCTTCTTCCAGGGCTGGATTCTTTTCTACCCAGATTCCATTCCCTACAGAGCCTCTTCACCCATTCAAGTTGTATTTCTGGGGTAAATCTTTTCTGTGAGCATGAAACATACATATCCAACTGGTTTCTTAATATCTATTCTTGGAAGTACCATAGCAATATCCAAAAGAAAATGTTCCAAGGAAACAATATTTGATCCCTGAGTCAATCTCTTCATGTCCCCATTTCAAACCCAAGATCTTTCTGGTCTCCTCATCTCAAAGGGAAACATTTGCTACCTTCTATCTCTTCTATCCTCCTGAGTTGATCGATCAGAAAATCCTTGATTTACATCCTAAACTTTCCTCAAATCAGATCATTTTTCTTCTTCTCTCTTCTAGTCCCCTGGGTCAATGTCCTCTCTTGCCTAATGTACTAATACACCTACCTCATTCCAGTACCCTTTTCTCTACTCCCAACTCATCAATATGTAGTAGCTTGAATCATATGTAGTAAATATATATCTCATTATGTCAGCCAACTAAATAAAACATTTCTGTGGCTGAATTTAAAATGAAACAAAACTCTCCTGTCATGACCTATGCGGTCCTATGTGATTCCCCCCAACACACACACACACAATTCTAACATCATTCTGTCCAACTTGATTGCTCATGGTAGTCCAGCCATGTTGTGAGTCTTTCAGTTTCTGGAATACTTCAGGGCATTTGCACAAGCTCTTCTACAGACAGTAAAACTCTTGTCCTAGAATTTAGGATTTCTGGCTTCTTAGCATCCTTTGGAGCTCAGTTTAAAAAAGTAGTCCTTCAGAGAATCATTCCCTGACCACTCTATCTAAAATTCCTCAGATTAACCACAATCACAACATTCTATTCATTTTCTTCAAAGCAGTTACCATCATTGTATCTTAGTTATTTCTTTGCTAATTTTGTTCTAATCTACCTACCCCAGCCTCCTTTAGACCCTAAACTCTAAGAAGCTCTGTCTTATTCATCACCAGTTAGCCTATACCAAATGGAGTACTGAGAATGTAATATCTACAGTGGAGTTCCTAGAAAACATATCACCACATCGTAGGTAATCAGTCATGTTGACAAGATCATACATAAAATTTTGTATCTGGAATATGTTTGAGTTCTTGCCCCAGACATGTTTAACTCTCTAGAACAACATTTTTTTTTTCAATTATTTCTGAGAGAAATTTCTTCTGAGGCTTTTCATTTATTAAAAAAAAATTCTATATGATCAAATGGGCATGTTCTTCAATGATTCCTTTCCTCATAACATTGAACTAATATTACCTATATTATTGGCTTTAAGGGAGAATAAAATCATTTAATATGAGTTGAGTATGGTAGTAACTATACAAAATGGACATTCAGGGGCGCCTGGGTGGCTCAGTGGGTTAAAGCCGCTGCCTTCGGCTCGGGTCATGATCCCAGCGTCCTGGGATCGAGCCCCGCATCGGGCTCTCTGCTCAGCAGGGAGCCTGCTTCCTCCCTTCTCCTCTGCCTGCCTCTCTGCCTACTTGTGATCTGTCTGTCAAATAGATAAATAAAATCTTTAAAAAAAAAAAAAAAAATGGACATTCAATAAATATATGCCATGATGACGATGATGATGATGATGATGATGATGATGATGATGAGATGATGGTATTTTTTGAGAGGATTATGACAAGTTCTGGTTACTTCCCTCAAAGTAAGTTGTGGGCATCAGGGTCTGCTTCACGGATGTGCAACTTGTTGAATCATACAGAGCCTTGCCCTTAGAATGGTCATCATTGGTATAATGTTCTGCTGTCACTGCCTTGAGATTAATAATTTTGACCAATAATTTTGACCTGAATTTTCATTTTACATTGTGCCCCACAGATTGTTTAGACAGTCTTCATGGGCACAACATCAAATTCTAATTAAAAACGTTTCTAAAAATCCCCCCAAACAAACAAACAAACAAACAAAAGCACATTGTTTCTAATTGCTAAAGTTATATGGGCAGGCATACCACAATGAAGACAAGGTAAATCATATAAACAATCATTGCTTTTCTTTATATTGGTAGCAATGAAGCTCCATATCTAAATTCATCACCTCATTCTTACAACTTTAAATAATACATTTCTGTGTGCTAATTTCATCATAAGCCTTTTCTTCATCTTCTACTATTGTCTCCACATTAACTTGAATTTTGTTCATATTATATGTTACATGTTATTATATGTTTTCAGAAAAGCTTTCTTTAATGCTCTTTGGAATGAGGCCATTAAAAAAAAAAGCATTGAAGGGTATGACTTGTATAACTCTTATTTTTTTCATTTTAAGGTTTTAAATAAATATATATATATAATTTTATATATTATATTATACTATATATATTTATTATATATTTATATATTATATAATTATGAAATACATATTATAAATATGTAATATATATATACACACACATATATATATAATCTTCCTCTCTCCTCAAAAATTTTTTTGCTATATTGACAATAACTCTCAATATTTCAAAGGCATGAATCAAATAGGCTCATAGGAAACAGTCTAATGAGTTTGAGGTGAAGGTGAATCTGTGTTCTGGTGCTGATCAATCTCCAAAATTGTCCATGGCTTGAATGATAAAAAATTGCATGTATTTTCTTTTAATTGGATCATCAGTTGGTTTACAATACATGGACATGAGTGAAAGAAACTTGAGATTGTTCTCCCCTATCTAGGACATTTTTTTTTTTTTTTTTTTAACCTTAGTGACTAAGTACATGCAATGGAGCAGCCTTCCCTAGAATTTCCTTAAGAACTATGCAGCTCACCAGTGGGGCCCATGACTCTTAACCTATTGTCAGGAAAGCATTATTGTATAACAAAATAATATTTGGTTTATGTATCATCTAAGAGGGTATTCTTACAATCTAGTATTTTTTTTTTATATTTTATTTATTTATTTGTCAGAGAGAGAGAGAGGGAGAGAGAGCGGGCAAGCACAGGCAGACAGAGTAGCCCACAGAGGCAGAGGGAGAAGTAGGCTCCCCCCCGAGCAAGGAGCCTGATATGGGACTCGATCCCAGGACGCTGGGATCATGACCTGAGCCGAAGGCAGCCGCTCAACCAACTGAGTCACCCAGGCGTCCCCGATCTAGTATTTTTTAAAGCAAGGATCAGCAAACTTTTTCTATAGAAGTTTAGATAGCAAATATTTTAGGTTCTATTCCAGATTGCCTCTGTCTCAACTACTCAGCTCTGCTATTGAAGGATAAAAGCACCCATACACCATATATGAATGAAAGGAAATGATTGTGTTCCAATAAAATTTTATTTAGGAAAACAGATACAGGAACAATGAGTCATGGTTTGCATTGAATGGTTAATTAACCACCCCTGTATTAAAGGATAGTTATTACTATGGAAAGCAAGAATATGAAATAAAGAATATCAAAGACAACTAGATCTTAGAAATTTTTTGTGTTCTTGACACGAGTCATTTCAGTAGTATACATATGGATGTGTGTTTATTTTCACAATAGCCATAGCTCAGAACAAATTTGGGACTCCTAATCTGGAATTGAAAATAGAATCAATTTGTGAACCACTCAAGAAAATCCATTTCACTACTTTATAGTAAAGCTACATTTGGGGCAGAAAACACTATTACCCAGCTTAATGACACATCTCATTATCCAAAATTGGCTAGAATGAATTTGTCCAATTTCAAAAATCAACTATACCAAGGAAAGATAAAGACTGATTACTATTGAATCTCCAAAGAGAAGTTTCAGGTTAAAATCAATTCAATGTAATTTAGAGTCACATCTTGTTTATCCCTTATTTGCATATATTCAGTTAGAAACAGTGGCAATACATTTAAAACTAATTTCATGGCAAAGAGGAGGAAAAGTGACACCTATATTGATAATGTAAGGTTAAGATGTGACACGGCTGGTAAGTTATTGTACTTGCATAGTCATGAGAAATAGAACCAAGAAATGCAAAATAAGTGCGATTTTACAATTTTTTTTTTCCTATGAAGGAGCTTTTGGTTTGATTTAGCATGGCTTCATGTCTAAACTGGCAAATGAAAGAATAGACAAGATCTTAACAATATTTCAAAAGACAGGAGTGACAGAGGACTATATGGAAAATGAGGGCCAAATGATAGGGAAGCATGTGACAAAGAGTTGGCTGGATTATGTCAAAATGATAACAATAAGAAAACAAATAAACAAACAAAGCAAAATTAAAAACTACCTGGTAACTTCCTTTGATAGAAAAATGTATATTTAAAAGTAAAGCTCCAAATTCTGCTCCTCAAGCATGGGATCCCAAAATAAGTCTCAGAATTTTCTCTCCTTCTGTGCTCCATTTTAGTAGATTTTTACTCAGCCAGCAAAATTTCTGCAGCACTTTTTTTTTTTTTTTAATCTCTTTCCCTTTAGTGGTCTCTAGTCAAAGATACTCCACTCAGAATATGCCATGAATTCACACTCTGATTCCAATATTTTTGTACAACATGACTGAATTTCAAGGTCCTGGGGAACCCCAAAATCACAATTGCAAATCCGACTAAATGCTTAGTTTTCATATTCGACAGACTGTAGTCAAAAGTCTATTGTCTGTTTCACTCATTAACATAAACCCTCCCCTATGATCTCATGCCTTTTCAATATTTTCAGATTTCTCCTCTATATGGTATATTATTTATAACCTATTCCAGAAAATCAGCTGATAGAGGGGAAGAATTTTAAACAAATACTTTGTGTCATTGAAAATTTACAGTGAAATGGAACCACTTTGCACCATTATTCAATTAAATAGAATTTATATTTCTGCATGTTTGAAACAGGAATCAACAATCATCTTTGTTTCTTAATTCAATTGCTGAGTTTATTCCTTACATTTCCTTCTGAAAACATCTATGTACTTAGATCAAGCAGGACAGTTTTGTTTAGTAACTAACAATAAAATGAAATCGTGTGTATGTGTGTGTGTGGGTGTGGGTGTGGGTGTGTTTACACAAAGTGGTCTAGGATAGGCAATGGTAACGTGTTTCCTGATGAGGCAAGCATTAATATTTGTCATTTAAATCTTGACCTGCCCTATTTGTGATTGAGAGTTTAAAAATTTTTTTGCAGGATAAGACAGTAATACCACCTTACTACGTTAAAGACACCTATTAGTCATGTCCCAGGCAAATCGGGATTTATGACTCAGACATAATTCTTCCAAATATGCCTGCTGTTCATAAAAAGGCAGAGATATATGACTCAAAAATAACACCACGACAGAAATAATTTTGCACTTCGCTTTGCCACATTGACTTTCTACTGGAATGTGTGGCAAAATCTCCACGTTTTATGAATAGGCTCTTTTCAATAGTACAGATGTCTATCTCCAACTTCTAAATCAAGCAAATCCCTGAGACAAATAAAACAAATGATCAGCTCCAGCACAGGCAAGGGGAGATGTATATACAAGAACTATGCATTAAAGATTGATGGGGACCCAGACAGACTTTTAAATGTCCCACTGCTGATGTTGACTGTGCCTTAAAGAGAAGGTTAAGAATGTCACATATCACTTGAAAATGATTAAGTTGTTCTATTCATCGGACAGAGTCTCATTCCCTATGATCAATTGTGGAGAAACAGCATAAAGTTTTTGAGGGGAGGTTGAGAAGATATAGACAGAATATAGTGCACATAAAGTAAGTCTTTTTCCCTCAAATCTGTACAAATATTGCCAAGAGCATGGCAAATCATCATGCTTTGTGTACACTGATTGCTCAAGGTAACTTAAGTTTCCAAATTTCATTAAGGATGGCAGTAATACAATCCTCTTTTCTCTGTGGACTATCAAATCTTTCAACTTAAATATTTGGGGATTTTAGCAGGCATCAAAGATGTAAATGAAATATTGCCTCCAAGATACATTTTTGCCCTTGAAGAATGATCAAAGTTCTACTTGTTTATAAATTAAAATCAAACAGATTTTCCAAACTCCGGGGGCAATAATTCTATCATCCCCCTGGTCTGCCTTTTTAAATCATCTGTAAGACTCAAAGATACCCATTTTTCTCCCAGTGAAACATAAGCATTGCATTATGCCGGGAAGGACCAGCAACCCCTGCACTGACGGATGAAAGGCTATTCTAGATATCCTGTGGAGGAGAGGAGAAGGCAAGGAGGTCAACGCTCAGAGATGAAGACCCTTTTGTCTTCTTTGCCCCTGCTTTTATTGGTCCGTCAGGATAGGCACAAATCCTTATCACTTTTTCTCAAGCACATGATCCGTGACAAGGGATCTTACTGGAACTAGGAGAATCTGTTTATGGGAAAGATACACTATGCTAATCAGTGTGGTCTACCTGTTCTGCTAAACGTAGCCTAAGGGACAATGCATACACCTCTTAGATCACAGGGTGGGTGTTTGGGCTAAGAAAGCTTTGGGGAAGGCAGCTCCCTAGGGCATTCCAAGGGCAGAGAGGTCACGCAGGCCTCCACATTCCAAAGGTCTGAGCCCTTCTCCTGAAACCTTCCCTGCTTTCAGAGGCCTCATTTTAGCAAGCCAGGTATTATGGATGACTTCATACTTAACATTAACCCCAACAGCATTAGGTGAATATTAAAATGTGGATCTTAAAAGGCACAAATTTTATTATAACCAAATGATTTACTTAATACCCCATGCCAGAAATGGTCCAAAAGGGATTATTATGGTAAAAAGAAAAACAACATGCTCTTATAATATTGTTGAAAACTATCACCAGTTGCTAATTAGCCATATTAATATTATACTCTCACTATGCTTCAAAATAAGAGATTTATTCTTTTTCTAAGAGTCCTAGGAAAGAGTCCATGTTTTTTAAAAATGTGGTGTTTGTTTTCTGAACTCTCTTCTCTCCTGTGTTATGATAGAGAGCCTCAAACAGTTGGGGTTTTTTATCATGAATTTCCCTCACAAATTTTTCCAGAAAGTTTGAAAAGTGGGTCAGATGAACAATCAGGTATAGGAGGGAAGGTTTTCTCTGAGTAAAGAGAGTAAACTGATTCAGTTCATGTTACATGCTGTGCAATATCCACCTTGCCTCTGTCAAAGTGTGGACTGAGATTTAATATGATTGTAACACCGGATATCATATATTGGAAATATGATTGTCACCTGATATTTATTCCCCAAAGTTCATGCTTAAAGATCCCTCACTTTTTTTTTCCTTAAGATTTTATTTATTTATGACAGAGAGTAATAGCGAGAGAGGGAACACAAGCAGGAGGAAGCTAGAGAGGGAGAAGCGGGCTTCTCCCTGAGCAAGGAACCCAATATGGGGCTCGATCCCAGGACCCTGGGATCATGACCTGAGATGAAGGCAGAGAGTTAACAACTGAGCCACCCAAGCGCCCCAAAGATCCCTCATTTTGTCTGGGTTGACTGTGTGCCCAAGCCATATACAATGAATGTGGTACCATGTTGTGTCTCCATCAATAATGACAGACCTGTCAATCACCTGTCAGTTCTTTAATTTACCCAACTGCTCGGTAGCTTGATAGGAGGGTACCACAGGTAGAATCAATGAGATATCAGGGGAATTCTGTTGGGGATATCTTAGAAAAAATATATATTTTTCTAGTAAAAAGGGACAGATGATAGTTGGTGATATTTCTTCTCCTCTTCTTTCTTCCTGGAACCCGAGCATGATGCCTAGAACTGCAGGGTCCATATTTTGACCATGAGACCACATGCATTAGAGCAAAACACAACAAGGAAGAGTCAGTAGCCAGAACAAAAGTCTTTGTGCCCTGATGACACTATTAGCAGCTGCGCTATTGACAGCAACCATGATTTCTAGATTTCTTTTAAAGTGACAAAAATAAACCTTTACTAATTTAAGCCCATTAAATAGATTGTCAGTATTTTGGTATTTAAGCATTCCTAACTCTTACAGCCTTTGGTTAGAAACTGAAACAAAATGAACTTCATACAAACATAGCTACCTGAGGATGGAAGATAATGGTGATCTTTAACATGGTAATTTTTATAATACTCTTTCGGCGGGCTCCTGGGGTGCCTGGGGACTCAGTGGGGTAAGTGTCTGACTCTGGATGTTGGCTCAGGTCATGATCTCAAGGTGGTGGAACGGAGCCCCTGGTAGGCCCTGTGCTCAGCAGCGAGTCTCCTGGGGATTCTTTCTCTCCCTCTCCCTCAGCTTCTTCCCTCCCAGGTGCTCTCTTTCTAAATAAATAAGTAAAATCTTAAAAAAAAAAAAAAAAAAAAACTCTTTTGGGTTCTTGGACCCAATTTCAATGCGTATGTCAGGGGACTTCCCACGCAATGCCAAACAATTCTCGGATACCAGCAACATATCTGAGAATTCAACTCAATTCTTACATTATATACCTGAAAATAGCATTAGATTCCCCAGGTCAAGGGTCCTGTCTCACAAGCTGCCGCCCCCTGCCTGCCTTTGCCCGTCATAAGCCCGGGTTGTTCCCTGAACTTCTGACTCAAAGGCTCCCACCACCGCCTCCTGGGGTTCGGTTAATTTGCAACAGCAGCTCACAGAATTCAAAGAAATATTTTGTTTATTAGACTACCAATTTACTATAATAGGATATATAACTCAGGAACAGCCAGATGGAGGAAACGAGTAAGGCCGAGTATGGGAAAAGGGTGGGACGCTCCCATGTCTGTTCCAGCGGTTCCACCGTCCCCTGGATCTCCACAGGCTCAACACAAAGGCTCTCTGAACCCTGTCCTTCCGGATTGTGTGGGGCCCTCAGTACTTCGGCAGAGCTGATTCAGTCTTTGGCCATGGGCCTTTGATACAACCCACAGCCTTTCTAACCTTCACCAGAGATCATGGGGTGGGACTAAAGTTCCAACCCTCTCATCACAGGGTTGGCTCCACTGGTAACCAGCCCCTACCCTTAGGTGCTTTTCTAAAGGTCACCTTATTAATATAACAAAAGGACACTTTTTAACACTCTTTTCCCTTAAGAAATTTCTAAGGGAATTGAGAGTTGTGAGCTAGGAACCATAGAGGAAGACCAAATGTATTTGTGAAGTATATATTTGGATATGCAAAATATATATTTGGTCATCGGAGTGATCAAATGTATAGATAAATGTATGTATATTTCTTATAAATCACAATATTGCACATAGAAATAGAAAATAATTGTTTTGCTACTAGTTCCCTCTGTCAAATATTAAATTGATATGCAAAATTATAATTTCTATTTAAAACAAAAATAAGTTATAACTGTGTCAAGAATATATTTATTATAGGAATTGAAAATGAGGTAAGATTGGATATACAGATTGAGTGACTTTCAAGCAAACAAAAAACAAAACAAAGACTCTGTGACACTTGGGTGTTTTGTTTTGTTTTGTTTTGTTTTGAAATTTATTTTTTTGACAGAGATCACAAGTAGGCAGAGAGGCAGGCAGAGAGAGAGGAGGAAGCAGGGTCCCTGCTGAGCCGGGAGCCCGAGGTGGGGCTGGGATCATGACCTGAGCTGAAGGCAGAGGCTTTAACCCACTGAGCCACCCAGGCGCCCCTGTGACACTTGTTTTATCCTGACCTCAGATGAGAAATAACAGAGGAGACACCATTAGAATCTCCTTACTTCTGAGTGTTATTTTTATTTTTTACATATTTTTTTAAGATTTATTTGTTTATTTGTCAGAGAGAGAGGGAAGAATGAGGGACAGAGGGAAAGAGAGCATGAGCAGGGGGAGTGGCAAGCAGAGGGAGAAGCAGGCTTCCTGATGAGCAAGGAGCCCAATGTGGGAATGGATCCCAGGACCCTGGGGTCATGACCTGGGGTCATGACCTGGGGTCAAGGCAGCCATTTAACCAACTGAGCTACCCAGGTGTCCCTATCCTTACTTCTGAGTTTTAATAATCATCTGGAAGCTTTTTCTATATAAATACAAAAGGAAAAAGAAGAAGTATTGTGCCATATTATCTTGTGAATAAGATAAACAAGTGTACTATGGTATTTCTCTATTTCTCAAGGATATTTTTTGGGAAAAAAATGAACAATTCAGGTATTTTTTTTCCCCCTAAGGGAAACTTTTTCATGTAAATATAATGCATCATAGACCAGACTCTACTCTATAATTATAAGTTTTGAATATACAGCCATAATCTACTGTCTGCAAAAACATAAACTCTAAAAATCAATATCAGATCAGTATATAGCCAGGGACAAATACAACACATGTATTAGTAAGTAAGTCCTACACAATATTTGTGGTATAAGAAAATATAAGAATTGTACATATTGTACAATATTGGTAGCTCAAGAACTATCCCCAATGAAAATATATTAAACTGTTTTTTTCATGCACCAAATATGTACAAAAATATAATTTATGTATTTATTTTAAAGATTTTTATTTATTTATTAATTTGAGAGAGACAGGGATACCAAGAGAAAGCACAAGTGGAGGGAGGGGAAGAAAGAGAAGGCGGCTCCCTGCTGAGCAAGGAGCTCCAGGTGGGGCTCAATTCCAGGACCCTGGGATCATGAGCTGAGCTGAAGGCAGATGCATAACTTACTGAGTCACCCAGGTACCCCAAAAATATCATTTAAAGTTGGTACAAATCAAGGTACCAAAGTTGCATAGTTGTTGTATACTTATAGTGAGGGGTCATCAAGACCACCCCTAGTTTTGATGATTTGATAAGAGGACTTAGTACTCAACATATTATTGTACTCATGGCTATGTTTTATACAGTTAAAAAACAACAACAACAAAGGAAAATGAGCAAGGGGGTGCACTCCAGAAGAAATCAGTCATAAGCTTCCAAAGGTCATTTCCCAGCGAAGTCACACAGCACACTCTTAATTTCCCCAACTGCAAGGAGCAATGAGGAGTAGAGGCAACAGTGTATACCCAGGAAGCACACTGAGGCTCAGTTCCCAGGGTTTTCACGGGGGGTTGACCACGTGTACCATGGATATACCTACTTTCCAGACTCCCAGCAGGAGAACAAATGTTCAGTATCATCCATAGTGTTTGATAAACCATGTAGTCACACTGACTCTTTCTTATCTCTTCTGGTAATGATTAGAACCCTCAGAAGTTCAAGTCCCCGGGAACCAGCCAGGGACCAAACTTGTAAGAAAGCCCATCAAAAAACAATCAAGTCAGCTATGTTAAATCTTTTCTGTACCTCACAAAATCTATTTTAAGACTTTATTTATTTATTTATTTATTTATTTATCTGACAGAGAGAGAGAGATCACAAGTTGGCAGAGAGGTAGGCAGAGAGAGAGGGGGAAGCAGGCTCCCCAGTAAGCAAAGAGCCCGATGCGGGGCTTGATTCCAGGACCCTAAGATCATGACCTGAGCCGAAGGCAGATGCTTAACCCACTGAGCCATCCAGGCACCCCACAAAACCCATTTTAAAACATTAATTTTTAAAAGAAATTCCAATGTCATTCCCATACATGCAATAAATCATGTGTATTTTGAATATTTGGACACTAGGCTCCAAAAAAACTGAATTAATACCAATAGTACCATGTATACAATTATGATCACAGCAACACATCAAAAAGCCAATATGTAAAAATATGTCATGAAAGTTTTAATCTTCACCATAAAAACCTAGAAAGTCCTTATCTTAAAACAGTGTAAATAATGATCTTTAATAGCTAGAAATCAAAATGACTCACTTCTTTTCATTACTCTTTGGTAACTCTCTTCATGCTTTCTTATTTGTCTTATAACCACACATTTCATCGAGTCAATAAAACTCATAAATATTATTTGTTATTAGATAAACCAGTTTATTTATTTATTTGAGAGAGAGAGATCACATGAGCAGTGGGGAAGGAAGTGGGAGAGGAAGATTCGGACTCCCTGCTTAGCAGGGAGCCCCATGCAGGACTCAAGCCCAGAACTCTGGGATAATGACCTGAGCCAAAGACAAACACTTAACCCACTGAGCCACCCAGGTGCCCTAAATAAATGGAATTTACATCTTTGTTATTTTTTAAAACACTTCTATTGAGAGATAAAATTTACATATATATCATTAACCCATTTAAACTATACAATTTATTCAATATTTACAGAGTTCTGCAAGCATTACAATGATTTTAAATTATTTCATCACCCCCAAAGATCCTCACGCTAATACCCATTATTTCCTGAGTGACCCAATGCCTAGGCAACCCGTGATCATTAATCTACTCTCCGTCTTCATAGATTTACCTATTCTGGAAATTTCATGTAAATTGAATCATACAGTGCTTCTCTGTATTGGCTTCTCTTTCTTAGCATAATGATATTAAAGTTCAGATGTAGAAGTAACCCATTTTTTTGTAATGCTAAATAATATTCACTGTAAGAATATGCTACATTGATAGGAACTGGGTTGTTTCTACTTTTTGGTGAGTATCATCGATGCTACTATGAACATTTCTGTGCACAATTTTGTGATGATGTATATTTTCATTTCTTTTGAGTATTTTTGGGTCATATGGTAACTTTATTAACAACATTCTGAGGAACTGCCAAATTGTGTTACAAAGGAGCTGAACCATTTTACATGCCCACCAGTTGTGTATGAAGTTTGCAATTTCTCTGCATCCTCGCCCATACTTTCCTTTTTGTTTATACCCATCCTAGTGGGCATAAAATGTTATTTCACTGGGCTCTGGTTTGCATTTTCTTGACCGCTAATGGTATTGGGCTATTTTTCACATTTATTGGCTATTTGTATACCAACTGTGGAGGAATGCTTTTTTCTGATTCCATGAGTTGTCCTTTGACTTCCTTCCTTCCTTCCTTCCTTTTTTAAAGATTTTGTTTATTTGACACAGGGAGAGGGACAGTGAGACAGGGAATACAAGCAGGGGGTGTGGGAGAGGGAAAAGCAGGCTTCCCACTGAGCAGGGAGCCTGATGTGGGGCTTGATTCCAGGACCCTGAGATCAGAACCTGAGCTGAAGGCATACACTTAACACATGCCCTGTCCTTTGACTTTCTTAATGGTGTCCATTCAAGTACAAAAATTTTAATTTTGACAGTTTATCTTCCCCCCCTTTTGATTTTACAGCTAATTTTAGTGTCATATCTAATAAGTCTCATTGCCTAACCAAAGATCGCAAAGAGTTATTCCTGCATTTTCTTCTAAAAGGTTTATTGTTTTGCACTTTACTTTGAGGTATATATCCATTTTGACTTTGTTTTTGTGTATGCTGTGAAAGAATTTTTTGTATGCCTATCAGGATTCTTTTGCATGTGGATATCCAGATGTCCCAGCATCATTGGTTGAAAAAACTATTCTTATCCCATGGAATTGTGGAACATCCTTGTCAAAAATCAATTGACAATACATGTAAGGCTTATTTCTTGACTCTCAATTCTACTTTTTGATCTCTATGTCTAGCCTCCTACCAGCACCAAACTGTCTTCAATACTGTGGTGTTATCATAAAGTTTGAAGTCAGCAAGTGCATATTTTTCAACTTTGTTCTTTTTCAGAATTAATTTGGCTCTGCAGGTCACCCTGCTTGTCCCTATCTTATTAGAATCTACTTGTTGAATTCTGAAAAAAAAAAAAAAAATGCCAGTGTAATTTTGATGGGTTGTACATTACATCTGCAGATCGGTTCAAACTGTTGTATAGCCTGAAATCTGACTGAACACGTTTATTAGTTGCAATGATTTTTACAGTAGATTCCTTAGGATTTTCTATATGCAAGATCATGTCATCTCAAAATAGAGATAGATTTGCATCTTCCTGTCCAATTTGGATGACTTTAGTACTTTGTCTTACCTGCCTGTCCTAGCTAGGATCTCTAGTACAATGTTGATTAGAAGCTGTCAGAGGACGCATCCTTGCCTTGCTATGATAGCCAGAGAGAAAGCATTTAGGCTTTCACATTGAGCGTGGTATTAGCAGGTTTTTCATAAATGTCCCTTCTTAAGTTGAGGATTTTTTCTTTTTTTATTTTTTTTCCTTTATTTCTAATTGTGTTTTAATCATAAAGAGCTATTATATTAGGTCAAATGCTTTTCCTTCACTTATTTCCCCTCTATTTTATTGCTGTTGCATATTACATTATGGATTTTCACATGCTAAAACAATCTTTCATTTTTCAGATAAATTCCATTTGGTATATAACCCTTTTTATATGTTGCTCTGGATTTCTGGATTTGAGCATTTCTCTGTCCATTGGCCTTTACTTTTGATTCATGTTCATTTGTCTGGTTTTGGTATGAGTCCTACTGGATATATAGAATGAGTCAAAAAGTGTTAGCCCCTCTTGTATTTTTGAAAGATTTGTAGAAATACTGTTATTACTTCTTGTTCAAAGGTTTGGTAAAATTTACCAAAGGAACCATCTGGGCTTGGACTGTCTTTTGTGGGGATTTTTTAAAAAAATAATTACTAACTCAATCTGTTTACTTATTTCAGGCCTGTTCAGATTTTCTATGTTCTGCCCAGATTTTCTAATTCTCCTTGAGGCAGTTTCAATAGCATGTGTATCTCTGTAATGAGTTCATGCCACCCCCGTTATCTAATTTGTTGGCTTATGGTTGGCATACAGTTATTCTGTTATTATTTTTACTTGTATATCATCAACGGTGATGTCCCTTATTTCATTCTATCTAAAGATTTATAAACTTTGTTGACCCTTTCAAAAAACCAATGTTTGGTCTTATTGACTTTTGTCTATTGTTTTTCTATTCTATAATTCACTAATTTCTGATCTAATCTTAATAATTACGTTGCTTTGCATGGTGTTGCATGTTAAGGTAGCATGCTAGTTTTAAGAGTTTGCTTTCTTTTTCCCTAGTTGCGTACAGTGGAAGGTTGTGATATTGATTTAAGAATTTTTTCTTCTTTAGGGGTGCCTGGGTGGCTCAGTAGGTTAAGCATCCAACTTTTTTTTTTCATATATATAAGATTTTATTTATTTATTTGACAGAGAGAGAGAGAGAGAGATCACAAGTAGGCAGAGAGGCAGGAAGCAGGCTCCCTTCTGAGCAGAGAGCCAGATGCAAGACTAGATCCCAGGACCCGGAGATCATGACCTGAGCCAAGGCAGAGGCTTAATCCATGGAGCCACCCAGGCGCCCAAGCATCCAACTCTTGATTTGGCTCACATACCTATCTCAGGGTTGTGAGATGAAGCCCGTTTTGGGCTCTGCTCTGGTCATGGAGCCTGCTTAAGATTCTTGTTCTCTCTCTCCCTCTTCCACTCCCCATCTCTCTCTCCTTCTTTTAAACAAACAAACAAACAAAAAACTTTAATATAAATGGTCACGACTTTAAATTTCTCTTTAAATGCTGCTTTACTTGCATCCTCTCCGCTTTTATATTTTGTGTTTTCATTTTAACCCATCTCACATTATTCTAATTCCTCTTATGATTTCTTTGCTGAGTCATTGGATTTTTGAGGGTGCATTGTTAGACTTCTACAGAGCATACTTTTCATGAATATATTGAGGCTTGTCTTGCTACTTATTCTGGAGAATTTTTTTTATAAGTGCTTGAGAAGACTGTATTAGAGCATTGTATTTGATGGAACAAAGATCAAAACAAAAAGTTTTCTCTTTTAAACAGAGAAGGGATGGAAGTAAGAATAACAATTGTCTTAAATTCCAGGGAAAAAAGTGCCATGAGAGGAAGAGAGAGATCACTGGGCTTTTGAAAGACTTTCCAGGTGACAGTTCTGTGACTCCTGGATGTAATCATGGTTTCTGATGATATTAATCTGTGTCTGCTGAGAAGGATAATATGATGTAATTATTCGAGATGATAGTCACTCTTCTGACTAGAAAAGCAGGTCAATTGAATGGTTTTTCTGGAGACTTTGTTTGCCTGTGAAACACATTTTACAATTGAAGGGTGAAACCACTAGAGATTTCCACCACCTGATTTAACTAGAGTGGGAAGCTCAGTCATTTATTCCTGATAACCCAGGGACCTATGGCCAAAGATTTCTATTTCCATGTGGAATACAGCAGGGAACCAAAGGGAGTTAAACTTTCAAAACTTAGTAGAAAGGAGCAGACCTTCTTAATTGATAGGAAATAGATCTATTGGCCTTTAGCAAGAAATGGATCACTTTTTATGAGGTAACAAGGCTGTTTCAATATTGGTTTCCTTAAATCTTTTGGTGTAACAATTAGGTATATTCATAAGAATTAAGGATCATGTTAGATGTTTTGGGCCTTGGGTACTGAAATACCAATAACCTCTAGATATATGGTGTGCCATTGCTTTAAAATTTCATTACAAGCACAGGATACTTCCTATCAAAATAGTAAACACTGGTGTGCCCTAGGTTACAGTAACCCATCATCTGGAAAAAGTTCATTCTAGACCACCAATTACTACTACATTCACAGCCTTCTTACTTTACATGTGAACTGTATTGAGCTCAAGTTCCCGGACTCCCTAGCGTGTTACAGCCATTTCCTTATGGTGTGACTCTAAACGAGGTTCACCTAAAATTAACAAGACTGTTGGTGAGGGGGAAGGAAGGCACAAGAGTGGTTGGAGGGAAGCTGTGTTACACTTTGAGGGCAGACACGTTTTTGTTTGAATTTTTTTATTTGAATAAGGCTGACCATGTTGTATTAGTTTTAGGTATACAACACAGTGATTTGACAAATTTCTGCATTATGCTATGATCACAAGTGTAGTTATCATCTGTCACCATATAATGCTATTACAATTTCATAGATTATTATGCTGTGCCTTTCACTCCTATGACTTATCTGATAACTGGGATCCTGTATCTCCCACTCCTCTTTATCCATTTGCCCATCCCCTGACTTCTGGCAACTATCAGTTTGTTCTCTTATTTGTAGGTCTGATTCTGGTTTTTGTTGTTGTTGTTGTTGTTGTTGTTGTTTTTGCTTTTTAGTCATTTTTATTAGATTCCACAGGTGAGTGAAATCGTATGGTATTTGCCTTTTTCAGTCTGACTTATTTCACTGAACACCCACTAGGTCCACACATATTCTTGCAAGTGCCATGATCTCATCCTTTTTTATGGCTGTGTAGAACGCATATTACGTGTGTGTGTATGTGTGTGTGTGTGTGTGTGTTTCCTTATCCATTTCTCAATAGATGGGCACTAGAGTGCTTCCACATCTTGGCTATTGTAAAGTGCTACAGTAAACACAGGAGTGCATATATCTTTTTGAATCAATGTTCTTGTTTTCTTTGTTTAAATACCCAGTAGTGAAATTATTGGATCATATGCTTTTTTTCCATTTTTAAGCTTTTGAGGAAGCTCTATACTGTTTTCCACAGTGGCTGTACCAATTTACATTCCCTCTAGCAGTGCACAAGGGTTCATTCTTCTCCAAAGCATCACCAAGCGTGCAGGGAGAGGTCAGAGGAAGAGAAAATCTTAGAGCAGGCTCCACGCTGCCCAATGTGGGGCTTGATCTCACAATCCTGGGATCATGACCAGAGTGGAAATCAAAAGTTGGATGCCTAACCAACTGAGCCACACAGGCACCCAATCACCAACACTTCATATTTCTTGTCTTTTCTGTTTTAACCATTCTGACAAGTGTAAGGTGATATTTCATTGTGGTTTTGATTTGTATTTCCCTGATGATTCATGATTTTGAGCATCTTTCATGTATCTATTAGCCATCTGTAAGTCTTTGGAAAAATGTCTATTCAGGTTGTATGCCTGCACAGAAAGCAGACGAACCTTCCTTCCTTCCTCCCTCCCTCCCTTCCTGCCTTCCTCTCTTCCTCCTTCTCCCTCTCTCTTCCTCTTTCTCTCCTTTTTCCCTTTCTCTCTCTCTCTCTCTCTCTCCCTTTCTCTCTTTTTCTTCTTCCTTTCATCCTTTCTCTCTCCTCTCCTTTCCTCTCCTCTCTTCTCCTTTCCTGTCCTTTCCTTTTTCTTCCTTTCTTTCTTCTTTCTTGCTTCCTTCCTTCCCTCCTTCCTTTCTTCTTTCCTTATTCTTGGAACACATGTTCATAGGGAAATACATCCAGGCTCCATGATCTCAGATACACTGAATTCTGGTCTTTGGTAAATGGAGTTAATCTAGTCTAAAACGTTAAGCATACTGTAAATCCAGGCCAGTCCCTAAGGAGCAAATGGGTGGATAAACTTGCAAATAGAAAACATCAGCAATTCTAGTTGAATGTGGGGAGAAAAAGGTTTGACCTGGAATATCTTTTCAGTTTAGATTAAAAAAAAATATTTAATTATATTTTCAACTTTGAATAATGCCCAACTTCCTGGTTTTGCTAATTCTGACTTCGTTTAAATTCCGTAAACCTCCTCCAAATGAAGCAAACACAATATCTAAGCAACACAAGGAGTGTTATCTAATATCGAGCTCTCTTTAAGATGTGTACTTGGAATGCCAGTGAAATATAATCAATTTGCTAAGTTTGATGCATTATTTGTGATACTTAAGAAAATGCGCTCTTTTTTAGGGCTTGCAATATTTTCCCTACATTTTCCTTTCTTTATCTCATTTTTTATAGCACCTTGTAAGGTTATCTCTCCAAGAATTTCCATAGTAAATACTATATGTATGTTGATAGGTATGTTAGTCTGTTCAGCCCGAGAAAAGAGAATAGTAGTGACTGGGTGCATGATTTAAATGACAGAAATTCATTTTCTCACAGTTCAGAAGCCTTAAAGTCTGAGATCAAGGTGCCAGCCAGGTTGGTTTCTTTTGAGGCCTCTCTTTCTGGTTTGCAGTGGCCTCCTTTCCACAGTGTCTTCACATGGCCTCTTTCCTGTGCACTCTCAGAGAGGGAGAGAGGGGAGCGGGAGATCTGGTGTCCTCTTCTCTTCTTTTAAGGACGCCAGTGCTATTGGGTTAGAGCTCTACTCTTATGACCTCATTTAACTATAATCACCTCCTAAGAGGCCTTATCTCTAACTACAGTCACATGGTGGTTAAGCCTCAACATCTGAGTACTGGGGGACACATAATTCAATTCACAATAGTAGGCATAGATAGAAGCTCCAGTGTAAGTCAAAAGCAAGAGTATTTCTCAATGCCAAGGGAATAGGAAGGTCCTGATCAAATCTGGTGGAAGGAATGGAACAGACACAGAGAAAGAGTGAAACCCACAAATATGTACTATGCTGGTGAAACAACTCAATTGTAAATTTCTGAAAGCTAGGTTATGTTATTTTAAAAACATTTTCCTTTAAGTTAGATAATTGCACTTATACTAAAATTATACATGCAAAATTAAAGTGTTATAAACGTAAGGTCTCTTCAGAATAGGCAAACCTCAATTTGAGACAGCAGAATGACAAAGAGGTTAAAAATTAGTTAATGTAGAATTAGTGGGAAAAATGATTTCTAAATCACAGGGATTGATCTCTTTATTTGGACCTAATTTGGAATATCTGTTAAAACCTAGGGAAACTAAGAACAGCAAGCCATGGGTCTCTTGAACGACGCTGGTGGCTAGAGGGCATTTAGTAGAAAGCTGGTGTAAGACTGAGCTAGCCCCATAGAAGATAGCAAAGTCTCCCAATTGATTCCAACAGTACTGATACGTGAAGCTCTTTAGCTAGGCTCCAAACAAAAAAGCAATACCCTGGATCAGAAAACACCACTTTTTCCCCTGGGGATAAAAATACATTATATGTTTATTAAAATAAAAAAAATAAAAATAAAATGTTTCCCAGTTTAAAAAAAAAAAAAAGAAAGAAAACACCACTTTTTGCAGAGCTGATGGGTGAGTCTCTAATTTCAACTTCCATATAAAATCGTGCTCTGCTGGAACGCTTTCCTGAAGCTTGACCCAGGCTCTCCATTTTGTGGGTCATTGAGAGCTTGAGTGATGGTGTGCTTTTCAGAGTTTCTCTGATTGTAAGATATTCACAGCAAACCTTACTGCTACTGGTGCATGGTCATGCCTTTTGCATGTCAGTGAGGGAAAAACCAGACTATATCCAGACTAGGAAGGAGTTTGGGATGATTTAAAGAAGAATGAGAAAAAGACACATGGAATGTGGAACCTGAATTAGAGGAGGCAAAATAAGGGGTTGATAGCTGCCAATATGAAAGGGCTGGCATTCACAAGAAACAACTGCTTTATAAGGCAGTACTGGGAACAGGAGTTGGAAATGAAGAGGAGGCAGTGTTCAGCTCAGTTAAGGAGGAACTTCCCAATGTTGGAGTTGTTCATTAATTTAATGATCTGCTTGAAGAGTTCCTGATGTGGGATAGTCTCAAGCATCCACTAGATGACAATTTGATAAGAAATTTAGAAGAGACTCAGAGTGGATTGGAGTTTTATCTAATGTTCTTGGAGATTCAATTCTGTTTATCCTGAGTACTCACAGTGACTCAAAGGAGGCTAATGCTTGGCATGAAAATAGCCATAGGGAATTAATTAATCCAATCATTCACTGACTACTGTTCTAAGAGGTACAGGGAGTGTATGGTAGACTATTAAGGATTATCTCTATGTCTTTGATTAATAGGTTATGTATAAAGAAATATTTGCAACCAACTTGAAATATCTGCTTGAAAATTGTGGTTTATCTTTACATACTTTAAAATTCACATGCCCAAATAGATTTGTATGAGATTTATGATTTTTCTGGTGAAATACAGTAAGCAAAGATAAAAACCAGTTCTGCCCTTCTACAAAACTACAAATACTGGATAATTGGTCATTGCACTAATAGATTTTAGTTATCACTTTCAGTTGAGAATCTTTAAAAGCAGGAGTATATTTCCTTTTTTTTTTTTTGTATTTTTAGCACCTAGACTTTTAATCAGTGTTCAATAAATGTCCCTTGAACTGAATTGATATATAATCGATTCTGTCTTTATTATATCAATATTATTAACAAAAATAAGGAAATAGAATCCAACCTACAAGCACTGCACACCTGAACAGCAAAAGTATTTGGGGTCATATAATTGGTAAAATTCAGACTCACCTATGCCAATACCATTATTAATTCTTCAGTACGGAAAACAGCTGCGGGCTACAGAAAGTAATTTACTCTGAAAAACAATGAGAAATTTCAGAAAGATTATCAGGAGAGGAGTGATTTTAGCTCAAAATGCAACAGTGGATCCAAGGAATTACAGAACAAATATCTGAGAGCAGAATAGTTTATGACTTATTCCCTGTTCATTGTTATTTGGCTGCCTTGTGCTTCTTATGATGTGCGTGTATGTGTGCTAACAGCCACTGATTATTATTAGTAGATTTTTTTTTTTTCCTGCTCTTACAAACCAACAAATAATTTAGCTGTCCCTCCTGGAGAGCTGTTGCGGAATGCAAATAAAGTTTTCCATTGTATCCCCTTACCATCGCAGTAGAATTGTGAGCTTGGACATTTGGTGACTAATCCACACCCCCAGGAAAATGTATTTGTCTGGAGCATCACCAGCACATTTTTAGCAAAAGAAAATCTTTTAGTGATCCTGAATATTGTCCTTTTTTTCATTACTTCATTTTATAAAGTTAAAAAATAAAAACAGGGGCACCTGGGTGGCTCAGAGGGTTAGAGCCTCTGCCTTCGGCTCAGGTCATGATCCCAAGACCCTGGGATCCAGCCCTGCGTCGGGCTCTCTGCTCCGCTTCCTCCTCTCTCTCTGCCTGCCTCTCTGCCTACTTGTGATCTCTGTCAAATAAATAAATAAAATCTCAAAATAAATAAATAAATAAATAAATAAAAACAAAAACAGCTTACGTTATAATCGAGGCCTAAAGCTGTATTAGGAGAAAGAAAAATAAACCTCTCACACGAAATGTAGCTTAAAATAAATATTTGATCATTACCCAATGTTCTAAAACTCCTGATGAGATGTGGGAATTTATTTATAGTCAGCACAAAAATGCAAGTAAAACCTCCTATTCCAGAAACTAAGGTAAAGGTACAAGGGATAAGTAAGCTCATTTTTGTTTTCTTAACACCTATTTCCCACACAAATGAGAAGAATTGTTTTTGGCATTTTTTTCTTTCCAAGTTCCTTCTCATTTTTTTAGCCAAGCAAATCTGTAGCAGCCAGGAAACTATATGCTGGCCACATTGGGCTGTACATATCCTTTGCACAGGGCCTTAAGAAAGTCAAAACAGGTGGACTGGGGCACCTGGGTGGCTCAGTGGGTTGAGCCTCGGCCTTCAGCTCAGGTCATGATCTCAGGGTCCTGGGATCGAGCCCCACATCGGGCTCTCTGCTCAGTGGGGAACCTGCTCCCACCTCTCTCTCTGCCTGCCTCTTTGCCCACTTGTGATCTCTCTGTCAAATAAATAAATAAAATCTTTAAAAAACAGGTGTATTTCCCACTGGGGAGTGTATTACATGTTACAGCTGCCGTAACAAAACAACACAGAGTGGGTATTTTAAAGAGCAGAGGTTTTTTTTCTCGCAGTGTTGAAGACTAGAAGTCAGAGAGGAAGGTGTCAGCAAGTGTGATTTCTTGTTGAGGTCTCTCTCCTTGGCTCGGGCACGCCTATGTTCTCACGGTGTCTCTGATGGTCTTTCCTCTCCTTGGCTCGGGCACGCCTATGTTCTCACGGTGTCTCTGATGGTCTTTCCTCTGTGTCCCCATCTTTCCTGTGGCTCTGGGCATCCACATTTCCTCTTGTGAGGACACTGGTCAGTTGGATTAGGGCCCACCCTAAAGATTTCACTTTAACTTAATTGTTTCTTTAAAGGCTCTATCTCCAATGCGGTCACATTCAGTCTCTGAGGGTTAGGGTTTCAACACGGGAATTTTGTGGGGGACACAGTTCAGCCTGGAACAGTGAGCTACCATACTTCAGCAGGAGAAATCTGGTTAATCATTATGTTTAATACTTTTTTATAAACGTAAAATTGTACACGTTTAGCCATGAGCTAGAGTCCCCAGGGTTATGAAGATTGAAGTAAAGAAGCTAAAATAACAATTTGGGGAGGTGCCTGGGTGGCTCAGTCCTTAAGTGTCTGCCTTGGGCTCAGGTCATGATCCCAGAGTCCCGGGATCGAGCCTGTTCTGTGGGAAGACTGCTTCTCCCTCTTCTACTCCCCTTGCTTGTATCCCCTCTCTCTGTGTCAAATAAATAAAATCTGTTAAAAAAAAAAATGGAGAGTACCCTAAAAGTAATCAATAAAGAAGAAAGAGTATCCCTACCATTTTAGATGTCATGAATCAGGTGACATATATTAGAAAGAATGGGATTTGTGTCACATGACATTTTTAGATCTTTCATACCACCTCCTTGACTTAATTTTGTGATGTTTTCAATTATTGAAACTTTTCCCAAACAATGTAATTATACATCTGATAAGAAAGGTATACAATGTCCAATACTTCTAATGCCCCCAGGCTTTTAAAGAATAACGAAACATATAAACATCTAAGAAACTACAATCAATTACTTGAAAAAGTGTAAGAAAGACATGCTTCGAGGGCTTTATTAAATCAAGCCTGCTATGTTGATATCAGGAATTCCATCAGATAAGAAAGTCGCAAGGGTGTGTGTTCCAAAAAGATAAAACCTGAGAATGTTAGATTAAGTAGAAGGTTTTATATTTCAGAATTTAATACAGTCTATCCCAGTTGCTGTCTGCTTATTTCTCCTTTGAATAAAATGGGAATCCACCAAAATGGGGAACAGAGCATTCATTGCATTTTGTCCCACAAAGAACAGACAAATAGAGTGCCAAAAGCAATGAGAAGGAAAATTATACAACATGTCCTTTATGAATATCTACAAAAATGCCCAGCATCTTGTAGCACACTTAAGTGAAATATAATGAGTAGGAACAGACAATACATATGCAATCTCATGAATATGCCATTTGGGGAGGGAGAAAGTGTTTCTCAGCTGGAAACAGGATTGCCTCGACCCAGCTGCCCCTCAAGCCACAGTTCTACTTCCCTACCATATATGATAGAATTTCATATTTGCAAACACATCGTGTACACCCACTATCTCTGCTTAAAAAAAAAAAATGCTTATTTTGCAAAAGTCATTATTGTGCCTGTCCATACACAAAGAAAAATTATTCAAATAATACAGTACCATATCATACATAAAATCTAAGCTTCACATCTTCCCTTCCTTCCATGCCCACCTCAGAGGAAATTTTCTGCATTTTAAAATGTATAGTATATGTGTCCAGATATCTAGATAGCTTTAAATAATCTCTTTATAACCCTATTTCTTAATATATTGACTTATTTTGAAAGGAAGGAAATTCAGCACACTTCCACTACCCATAACGTTTCCCCAGTTTTAGTACCTACGATACAGTTTATTACATAGGATATCCATATGCACATATCTGCATCTATAAATAAATGTTTTCATGTTGCTCCCAATGGATATATTTATGTATTTTTAGATTTACTAAACTTTTTCCTGGTACATATGAGAAATGTTCCCAATTCTTCACCCCAACCTGTATCAATGATATTATGTGAATTTTGTAATTACTCTTGTCAAGAGATGGCATATATCCCTCCAAATTTTGAACCTGGGCTAGGACTCGCTATGGTCAAAAGAACGTAGTTTTCATTGCACATTAGGGTTAGTTCCATTCTTCTTGGAGTCCAACCGTCTTCCTCCTTGAATTGTTTTTTTATTTTGTTGAGTAAATTCTCAGGCAATTTTTCACAAAATTGTTAGAGTCATTGAGTTTTCCCATAATAAAAAAGTCTTCTTTTTATCGTTATACTATATTACTATGTTGGATGATTATATTATTCTACATTTCAAATAATGTTCTGATAATTATTAAATGCAGTTTTATAAACTCATGTTTAATATTCTTTTTTTGATGAATAGTTTCAGGTTATTCTGACAACCAATTAATTAATATACTAAATTCATGATTTCTGGGGGCTTTTGCAATCCTCTCTTTATCCTAAATCTCAGGGAATACCATGAGGATTTCTTCATTCATCGAAGTTGGTCTTGGGTAAATTTTTCCACTCCATTAATTTTTCTTTATCCTCAGTTTTTGTTTTTAGGATTTTCTTTATCTACAGAGAGCACTTGTGTGAGAGAGAAGGAGCATGAGCAGGGAGAAGGGCAGAGGGAGAGGGAGAAGCAGACTCCCCAGTGAGCAGGGGACCTGATGCCAGGCTCCATCCCAGGATCCTGGTTTCATGACCTGAGCTGAAGGAAGACCCTTAACCAACTGAGCTACCCAGCAACCCCAGTTTTTTGTTTGTTTGTTTTTAATAATGTGCTTTTCTCTCCATTAAAAAGTATTTTCTACTACTAGGAAATTATATGAAAGTTTTTTTTTGTTTGTTTGTTTGTTTTGGCTCTCCTGGATTAATCTGCAATATCTATTTAGTTTTCTTTTTCAGATTTTTTTTTCTTCACTTTTTCCCCCCTTTCTCCCTATTTGGGAATGTCTTCTTTATCTTTTGTTGACTTTGTATGGAATACTTTCTTTTATCAATTATCACTTAATTTCTGTTTTTGTCCTTTTTTTTTTTTTCCTTAGCCCAGAAGATATTACAAAAGCAAATAAGATCTGATTAAAAATAATCATTGATTTTACTACTTTCTTGCATAAGTCTTGGATAATTTCTTTCTCTGTGTTGTTTATTCTATTTGTAGACTCTGATATTTTGCTTTGTTTTGTTTTGTGGTTATAACTATATAAAAGTCATATTGATTAGATAGTTTGTTTTTGCAAGTATTCTCTGACTTTACTGCTGTCTAATTTCTGGTGAGAATGTGTTACGGGGAATTCACTTTAGGATATATAAGAGGAGTATGAGTAAGATAAGTAATCACTCCTTTCCCTGTCAAAATAAAAAACAGTTTTATTCAAGGAATATCACTTATACTTTGGGGGGCTCAGAGCTGGACAAATTAAATATACACTTTAAAAATTTTTACTTTGGAGCAAATCCCCTACTGCACATAGAATTATGGGAAAATTGGGTAGACCAATCCACTCAACTGTGGCAAGATTAATCATCTAGTCTATGAACCTAATTAGTAACACTTTCCTCACACTTGCTCTTGGTTTATCTAGGCCACTATGTGGAAGGGAGGGATTGAGGGATGTAGAACATGAATATAAGGCTTCAGTATGAAAAATGAACAGCTCACATAGACATTTCAACATTCTCTTCTCTAAACCCTGAGCTCCTGCATCTGACACTATGATTTTATCTGCCATTCATCCTTCAATAATCTGTCTAAATTTTTGTGTGCAGATATCCACTCCTTTCCACAGTCAGTGAGTGCCTTGTGTAAATTTTTGCTTTTCAGGAAGGGAGGAAAGAAAATGTGTGTGGTTGTTCTGCCATTTTTTCTCAGAGTAATATTCTCTACTAAACTCTTGGTCATCTGGACTCCACCCACAGCACTCTACGATGCCTCACTTTACTTTTATACTGACTCTTGAGAGATTTCTCCCCATTGTGGTATATAAGAAATGACTCCTCCCTGGTCAAAAGTACTTACCGGCGGTGTCTGGGTGACTCAGTCAGTTGAGCTTCCGACTCTTGATCTCAACGTGGGTCTTCATCTTGGGAATGTGAGTTCAAACACTCTGTTGGGCTCCGTGTGGAGCCTACTTACAAATAATAACAACAACAGAAAACTTACTCCCATAATCTCCACCACTCTGGAAATGGGATAATCTGAGTAGCTTTTACCTACTTTCTTGTTTACTATAAATTGCATTGCTCTGGATGTTGAACTTGGCCTGGGTTGATACCCTCTTGAATTAAAGAAGGATCTCTCAGTATGGAGTCATATATCTGTGTTCCTTTGCTGAAACCTAAAAACATAGGCCTGTTCTCATTCTTCTGGCACTGCTCTAAAGTGAAAGAGCAACACAGGAAGAGTTAGTAGACAGACTACATACTGAGTTGTGACAACCTCTGTCCTTACCTCTGATAGAGGTCGCCACATAGAACAGTCTGACAATTAGCACTTGATTCTGAAGGAAAATTCAGGTTGTTTATCCCCCCTCCCCAAATAAATAAAACATAAAATAATCTTCTGTAGGAGACTAGAAAAACTAACGTGGACTTACCTATAAACAACCTGTTTGTCATTCTGTGTCCAAGCATAGTGGTCGGTCTCTGACTATTACCCTAACAGGAAGTCTGAAAGTTGACAAGATCTGATGACATATGTAGAATATTGTCATCTCTCTTCTTTCTTTGTTCTTAAAAATAAATGGATTCATGAGAATTGGCTGATATTTGAGAAATTCTGAAATGTAAAATTTTTAAAAAATACTAAGATAAAGAAAAGAGAGATGGCCTTGAAGCAATTTGCAGGAGAATACATGTGAATTAAAAAACAAAACAAAAAAAAGGGGGCAGAAAATGTTACATGTTAGTACCAGAAAAATTTCCTGAGTTGAAGAAAATTGCAAGGCCTCAAATTGAAAGAACCTGATAAGGTTAGATAAAATGGGTATAGATAGGTATAGATAGGTAAACTCCAGGTGAAATTTCAGAAAATTAGATAAATAAAATATCCTAAAGTCTTCTAGAAAGTAAAGAGTTTCCCAACAAATGGACAAGTATCAGACTGAGATCAGAGAGATTAAACGTGCTCAGGCAGCTTGATGGCTAAAGGCGATATAGCAACATCTTTAAAGGTAGGAAGGAACAAGACTCATAAGTAGTCAAAATGTTAACGAAATATGGGAAAGGAAAAAAAAAGACAATTTTTTCACTTTATAGTTCAGAAAATTTGCCCACAGTTTTCCTAGAAAAGTATTTGAGGATACATGTAGCAAACTAAGAGAATAAACTAGGATGATATATGTAGCAAAAAAATAAAAAAGAAATAATAATAATAAAAATAAGAGAGTAAACCAAGAAGCTGACATAGTATCCAGAAACAGTATAAACAACTCAGCAAACCAGTCAAAGGAAAGCCCAGAATAACAACTCCACCGAAGACCTTGAACGGGAGGATATATATTTCAGTAAGCAGGTTGCCAGGAATCAATGAAGTTCTTAAAATAGAGAGCGTTCCCGAGAGTCTGGCTCACTTGAGACTACGAACTACTATGCATAGAATATAAGAATAATAAGTTGTCTCGAGGACATAGTAAGATTAAAAAAAGGTATGGTCCAAATATGAAAGACTTGGTCCAAATTAGAATACGAAATAAGCGTACTACTAAGGGGAATAATAATTGATGTTATCTGTTGTGTGGGACCAGTAACAAGCTGGAAGACATTGTAGTTATGACAAATAAGACATATTTCTTCTCCCAAGATTAAAATTAAAAAAAAGAAAAAACTGCAGAGGAGTATGCAAACTGTGTTGTTCACTGTGGTTGGCCACTAGTCACATAATTTAAATATATATAATTTACCTGAAGAAAATACAATCTGAAATTCAGCTCATCTGTTTCACTAGCCACATTTCAAAATTCTCAATAGGCTCATGTGACCAATGGCTACCACACTAGACAGTGAAAATACAGAATTTTTTTTTTTTAAAAGATTTTAGTTATTTATTTGACAGAAAGATCACAAGTAGGCAGAGAGGCAGGCAGAGAGATAGGGGGAAGCAGGCTCCCCGCTGAGCAGAGAGCCCGATGTGGGGCTCGATCCCAGGACCCTGAGATCATGACCTGAGCTCAAGGCAGAGGCTTAACCCACTGAGCCACCCAGGTGCCCCAAGAATGTTTTTATTACCACAAAAATTTCTATGGAATAGTATTGATATAGAGTGTTCTACCACTTAAATGAAATTTTAGACATGCAAATCAAACTCTATATTTTAGGTATATTTATTTCTCTCTCTCTCTCTTTTTTTTCTTTATTATGTTATGTTACTTACCATTAAATACATCATTAGTTTCTGATGCAGTGTTCCAAGATTCATTGTTTAGGTACAACACCCAGTGCTCATGCAATACATGCCCTCCCTAATACCCATCACCAGGCTAAACCATCCCCCCACCCCTCCCCTCTAAAACTGTCAGTTCGTCTCTCGAGTCCACAGTCTTCTATGGTTTGTCTCCCCCTCTGATTTCCCCCAATTCATTTTTCTTTTCCTTCTCCTAATGTCCTCCTTGTTATTCCTTATGTTCCACAAGTAAGGAAAACCATATAGCACAAGCTAGGCTGCTATGCAAAATACTATAAATTCCATAGCTTAAACAATAGAGATTTATTTCTCATTTCTGGTGGCTTGGAAGCCCAAGATCAAGATACCAGTGGATTCTGATGAGAATCCTCTTCCAGGTTATGGATGCCTTTTTGCTGTATTCTTATGTGGAAGAGAAGAGTATCCTTAGAAGGACACTAATCTCATGAGAGATTCTCAATTTCCTGATCACATCTAAACCAAATTATGTCTCAACCCCCCACCCCACCCTACCCCCTGTCCAAATTACCATCACAATGGAGATTAGGGCTTTGGAATATAAATATTTGGGCATACATTCAAACCACAGCATTCTACCCCTACCTCTCTCTCCACAAGTCATATTCTTTTTACCTGCAAAATACATTCATTTTATCCCAATAGCCCTACAAGTCTTAACTTATTCCAGCATCAACTCTAAAGTCTCAATTCCAAAGACTCAACCAAAGATCTGGGTGATCTGCAGTGAGGCTAGCCCAGCTCCTAAATTTGTTTGGAATCCATTTGGCCTTTTAACGGAAATGGCGGATCATCTCCAATTGCCTTGGGTGCATTCCTTCCTTTTCTTGAAAAACAGCACAACCTGCAGCAGAAAAATAGTTGATCATTGGGTCCTGCAGAATCTAAGTCCAACAGCTTTCTTCCTTCCAGGGAATCTCCACCCCCTTCGATTCAAATTGGCAATGTTCCCTCTCAAGGGGCTGAATCAGTCCACGGTGCACACTAGACTAATCTCCTTATCCAGTGGCTACTAGACCACACCTCAGTGTTCTCCTCAGAACACACTCTCTCTCATTTCTTTTTCTTTCTTCTTCTTCTTCCTTCTCTTCCCCTTCTTTCCCTTTTCCTTCTTCTCTTTCTCCTCCTCCCCCTCCCCCTACCCCCTCCCCTCCCCCTCCTCTTCCTCTTCCTTCTTCTCCTTCTTCAGTAGGACAGGCTGAAAATTTTCCAAATCTTTAAGTTCTGTTTACTTTTTACTTAAAAAGTCCTTCTTCAATTCATTTCCAGTTTTGGCATTTAAGCTTCAAAACTTTTCTTAGAATTCTTCTCAGTAATATATTCAATTTCACCTCTTGCAAGTCGTATCTTCTGTGAAACACTAAAACACAATTAAGCCAAATTCATTGCTCACTTTATGATGAGGACTGACTTTCATCCATTGTCCAATAACTTTTTCCTCATTTCCATCTGAGATCTAATCAGAATCACCCATAGGGTCCCTGTTTCTACCTATATTCTGCACATGATTATTTACCTGTTCTCTCGGAAGATGGGCATTTTCTCTGCCGCTCTCTTCTCTGCTTTCTGAGCTTGCACCGGCATCATCATTAACTGCAGTCTGAGTTCTTTCTAACATTCACCTCAAAATTCTTTCAGCCTCTACTCATTACCCAGTTCTAAAGCTACTTCCACATTTTTATCTATTTGTTAACTAGCACTCCACTTCTCAGTGCCAACTTCTATATTTGTCGGTTCTGGCTGTTATTTCAAAATACCATAGACTGTGTGGCCTAAACAACAAACGTTCATTTCTCACAGTTTTTGGAAGCTGGAAAGTCCAAGATCAAAGTAGATTCCTTGTTCGTAGACATCTGTCTTCACCTGTCCTCATATGACTTTTCCTTGGGGAGTGCATGGGGAAAGGAGAGAACTCTGGCCTTTTTTCTTCCTGTAAGGATATTAATCCCACCATGGAGGCCTGGTCCTCATCTAGACTTAATTACCTCCCAGAGGCCCTACCTCCAAGCACCATCACACTGGGGATTAAGGCTTCAGCATATGAAATTTGATATGAAACTTGAGGCAACACAAACATTAAATCCATAGCAGCATACTCATATCTAAATCTATAAGTTAAAGTATAAAGAAATGCTTGGAGGTAATAATCACAAATTCAGTGTATCAGTTTATGACTTAAGCTATCTTTATGTCTCTATATCTAGTATGTCTTTATATCTAGATCACACATATGGTCTTTGGTTCTACTGGGCTTTTTTTAATAGATGTTTTACTATCCATTTGTCTTATTAAGCTAAAAAAGTCTATTATCTTCATTTGATAAAGAGTCCTCAATTTTTACTTTTTTATAAGTATCTTGGAGCCATGCAAAGGAATAGGACAAATAGTCAGTGAATGAATATCATATAATCAGATACAATTCAAATAGATTAAAAGCCAGCAGGTACTGGGCACTCACCATGAGCAAAGCACTCCGTCTGCCCTTATTGGACACTGCAAGATCAAGAAATGATACATTTGATTCTTTGCTTTAATTCTACCACATTCTCGGGGATTCTCTTCACTGCGTTTGATGCAACTCCATGGAGCATCTTTAATGAGTAAGATCAAATAAATGTTTTCTTCTGCTCAGTTGTTTATTCTTATTGCTGGTCTAACACACATACAAAATAATTATTAGAAGCTAAGTTAGTTTGTGTGTGTGTGTGTCTTAGACATTCTTATACTTTCCATATGCCACAGTATCTAAAATTAACTTATTTTCTAAATTTTAAAAAAAGATAAGTAGTATCCTGTTTGGTGTCTAGCAGCTGCCACCCGAATCACAAATTCTGAGATTTCTTATTCAGTTTGTCTGAAGCAACTGTATCAGCAGAAAAGTTGGGCTTCTACTCATTCATGTGAACAACTTCAGTCTGGATATGGCAATAAGAATGGGAAAAGATGAAGAAAGAAATAATCAATTTGTTAAACAAATATGTAAAATTTAACAATGAATCCTGTAGCCTCATAGGAAGTGGTAAAGGATTAGGAGTGCACAAAATTAGAATTTAGCCAGAGAAAAACGAAGACACATCTTTCCTCTTCTACCGCACTCTCAATTTAGCAATCATGATCCTGTAACCCAAGGAGGAAAGAGAATAAAAAATAGAAGTCTAGAGCTTTTGGAACTGGATAAACTGTTCACGTTTCTATTTCAGGTTCTGTTTTAAACAATGAGCATTCCGGTGATCTTGAAGCATATATCCTTTTTTATTTCTTTTCTTTTCTTCTTTTTTTTTTTCCATGCCAGACTCTCTGTATCCCTCTTGTAATCCTGAGTATGTATTCAGGAATGAATGAAGGAAAGAAAGAGAGAGAAAGAGAGAAAAAGAGGGAAGAAAAAAAGGTAGGAAGGAAGGAAGGAAGGGAGGAAGGAAGGAAGGAAGAAAAGAAAGAGAATCTTAAAGTAACTTTTTGCGTCCAGAGAAAGAGAAGATCCAAATGTTAAAGGTTGTCAAGGGATTTGCATTGACTTTAACTTGAAGGTGCAAAAGAGGAATTTTATATTTCCTTCTAGGTTAACCATCCTAATTTCAAAGGTTTAATAAATCAGCTTAGCTGAAATAAAGCTTCTCAAAACATATTTCTTTTCCACTACTGCAATATAATTCTGTATCTGATTTCAATTTTATAGTGATTTGTACTATTATTAATACCATATTTTATTGAAACTAGCTTTATATAAACAAAGACTAGAATATAGGGAAGAATTAGAATTTCAGTATTTAATGATGCAGTATCAAGGCATATGCATTTAGAAAAGTTTTGTCAAGTTAAACAAGACGTACTTAACCTCTGAATGGCTCATTAGCCCACATACTGGAGTTACGAATTGCAATGGAGAAATTATAATATACTGCTATGTGGAGTCTATCATATCAATTATCTCAGTATGTCTTGAGCTTCAATTTAGGACACTAAATAAATCCCCAGCAGGCGACATTCCTGGGGGAAATAATGATGAGCAGAACTAATTTTCTGTACTTGGGAAATACTGGAATCCTGAAAATACAGAGCCACCAACATAGTGAATAATTATTGACATATATCCTGGTTAGTTTTAAGTGATTAATTACATTGTATTAAGACTGTAGAAAATAGTGCCATGTTGGCTCAACTATTGCCATTTTCATCTCTCTTTGTCCTCATTACACATTAAAACAAAACAAAACAAATAAAAAAATGCATAGTGTTATAGCTAGAGACACTGGCTTTTGAAATTTAAACTAGAGGTTGAATCCCTGTTCCATAATTTTCTAGTTCTACAAACTTAACCAAGTTACTAAGCTTTCCATAAATTTAGTTTCCACAAATCTTGTATGTCATTATCATTAGCATCATCATCATCATCATTTTCACCATCATCATCATCGTTCTTAATAGTTAAGTATAACACATAAGTGTGCCCTATACCATGTACCTTTGACCTATCACATATTTCAGCTCCATTTATGATAGAGAGTTCCTAGTCTTTCTGTTAGTGTCTCATATCATGGGTCTGTTGAAACTCTCAGTTTTTCCTGTCTCTGTGCTTTTCCTTAGGAAAGGAAGCTGGCTTAGATGTGCTACACTCAGGGAAGACTCGGGTGATAGGGCTGGGATGATGTAGGGGTAAAGAGGTCAGTCTCTGGTGCAACTTCACCTTTCCTACTCCGGAAGTCCAATTATCTGGTATAGTCTACCCAGTTCCTCTCAAGGCCCACAGTGGGATTGAGCCTCTGCTGGCCGTAGTTCAGTAATACATCTGCAATTATCTTTCTTCCTTCTTTGTCTTATCATTCCTCCTTCCACACCATCTCTGCTTCCTTACTCTTACTTTTTCTCAAATAGTCTACCTGCATCCAATTACTTGTCTTTAGTTCTTGTAAGAACTAGTGAGTTGTTTCTTATTATCATGGTAGTCATCATCCTCATTGTTATGGTCATCGTCATCAACATTAACATCATTGTCATCAGGATTATTTTGGTGTTTATTTCCATGTTTCCCACATTATTACAAGAAAATATTAATTAATGTTTCCTTCCTATAGGTGGAGATTTCTGTAACTGATATATTTATTTGACACTTTGGAATGCAAAATAAGAAAATAAGACAATTATAAAAGTTGTATAGCTCCTTTGTGGTTGTTTGTGATGCCATTGATTTGAATCACATTAATCAGAATTTGCATAATGTAGATTTTATAATGACTTGGTGAGCTATTATGATTTTTTTTCTTCTCTTCATTTAAGCTTACTGGAATAATGAATCATATCAAATGGTTTACATCAAGAGTATTTTTGGGGGAGCTGGTCACTGAGTTGGTTGAGCATCCAGCTCTTGGCCTGAGCTCAGGTCATGATCTCAGGGTCATGACATCCAGCCCTGCACTGGGCTCCATGCTCAGCAGGGAATCTGCTTGAGATTCTCCCTCTTTCCCTCTGCCCTTCCTCTGCTTGGTCTCTTTCTCTGTCCCCCTCCTCTCAAATGAACAAATAAATCTTTACAAAAAGTTATTTTTTAAAGTACAGAAATAGGCAAAGTAATTTTCAAACCCTAAAGCACATTGGGAACCCATATTTTTATAAGACCAGTTGCTCCGATCATTTTTATCTACTACTCATCAAATATCTATAAGTAGTTGACAGCCATAAAACTATTTATATACCAGAATATAATAGTTACAGGATATAAAGTATTATATAGCTAGAAATGCTTATTAACTCAGATCAGGCTTCTCCAGAATTATTATATTTCATCTGCTCAGCATTTGGTGACCTTCATTTGCATTCTCATTGCTTTAAAGCATATTATCAATCCAAGTTATATTTATATTTATTTAATTCTGTTCAATGATGAAAATGAGCTGTTCCATAATTTTTTTAATCATTAAGGCTTAATAATTTCTATCGAATCCTATGATATATGAGATGAAATATATTAGAATTAAAAAAAAAAGCCACTACATAGTAATAGCTCTGAGATAATTCAAGTGTTGACACACAATAAAATCATTTGGTAAATAATGAGAACATATATTCAATACTGAAGATGAACGTAAAGAACATGAACCACTTAAAATGTTACTGCTATCTGCTCCATAATTTCTCACACAAGGTACCTGTACTGTACCAGTACTAATCTGCATTCTGTGGATCAAAGAGGAATAAAACAGAATCACTTCATTTTAGCAGATCACACTCTATTAGGGAAATAAATAAAAAACAAATAGTTATAAGTACACTTTATAAATTCTCTGTTATAGATATTAAAACAAAACTATGCAATTATAATAACTGGTGATAGTCATGCAAATTTCATAGAAACATCGCATTTGAACTTGATCTTGAAAAATAAGAAGGCAGTTCCAAGTGAAGGTTTTGAGGAGAAAATTCCAGGTCCTATGGTATCATGGACAGAAGATGTGCCAGGGTAAAAGAGGTTACCATAACTAAGCCATTGTCCAGGTTGGTGGAATATGGTGTGGAAACCTCAAAAATCAAGTAGATCATGTTGTCATGGATATTGTATTGTATAGTTACATATTTGAAATTCACCATGTAGTTAATGAAGAAGTCATTTGAAGATTATAGGTAGACATCCACTTCTTTATTTTACATCTCACTTTTGGATTTCTCAAATTCTCAAGAAGACATTTCTTTGTTTCCTTTTCTCATTTAAATCTCTCCTGAGGTGCTGATCACTTCTGGTCCCATAGTGACCACCTATGTGTGGATAACTGTGAAATTTACATTTCCACAGCAATATTTTTTTTTTCCTGAAAGACAGATACAATACACATCAACTTATCTTCCCACAGAAGTCTAAGAGGAATCTCAAACTGAATATGTTCAAAACTAGCTCATTGACTTTATCCTTAAAATATTGTATCATTGATATTCCCCATTTCAAGAAACTACTACCATCACACACACACACACACACACACACACACACACACACACATGCAAATTAAGACTTAAAGGAACTATATTTAGTCGTGTTTTTTTGGTCCAACATCCTATACACCTTCTAATCTACCAAGAGGTCCTGATTTTGCCGTCAAAATCATCATGATCTTGGGGCACCTGGGTGGCTCAGTTGGTTAAGCAACTGCCTTCAGCTCAGATGGTGATCCCAGGACCCTGGGATCCAGCTGCATTGGGTTCCTTGCTCATTGGGGAGCCTGCTTCTGTTCCTCCTCCCTGCTCATGCACTCTCTCTCTCTCAAATAATAAATGTACTCTTAAAAAAAAAAAAATCATGATCTCTTCTCTACTTCATTTCCATTGTCACCACACTTGTGCCTGTGACCACCCTGTCTTCTGGACCCTGCTTTCATGCATGGCTTCCTCTAATCAATTCTTCACATCATAGCCAAAGGTATTTTTAAAAATATGTTGCAGTTTTTCTTATGGCTCTGGCTATTCCTTGGGCTCTAATTTTCTGCCTAAGGTATTTTATGGGTGTCTTTATCTTATCTTATCTTTATTTTATCTTATCTGTATCTTATCCTCACGGATAAGGTTTTTGCTAACTTCCTGAGTAGGGCCTTAAACTGTCCTGCCGATTACACTTTCCTTACACCGTCATACTCTGTTTTAACAATAATTTGTCCATTGTTTTATTTTCAACATATTACTTATAACTTGCTTAAATTATCTCTTTTTACTATATTTTTATATGTCAATTGTCTGCCACCAAATCCCCATTAAAAAACTGGAATGTTAACTCTAGACAACAAAACTCATGTCTGTGTTGTTTCACTGCTCTATCTCCAGCACCAAAGAATCACACAAATATTTGTAGAATTAAAAAAAAAAAACACATTTTATACAAGTGACCCCAAAATAAGTGTGACCCCAGACAAACATGAGGCATGAGCTTCAGAGAAAGATATGATATAATATTCATTTATATTGGCCAAATGTATATGACAAATGCCAACCGGTAGAAAGCGTTCCATAAACATTTCTGGAAAGACTGAATAGCCTACACTAAAGAAAGAAGAGATACAGAGATAATATATTTCCAGCAACAACTATACAGCATGGTAAAATTCAAAATATCCTTGTTCTCAGACAGCAAACATAGATGGCAACTTAATGTTAAGAGTCAATGGGTATCACCAAATGACTTCCACTGTAGGAATAAAGGAGATCCTATAACAGAAGTCGTAAAGTAAACAAGATGAACTATGGCTTCAGGCAAAACAAGGACACTAATGAGGAAACAAGGGAGAACTCTAGCACAGCACAAAGACCAATAGTCAAATGTTAGGCCCCTTTGTCATTCTCAATGAGGAAACAAAAACTTTCCTTTGAACACGCATTTTAGATAGATAGAAATGAACATTTGCCATAATCAAAAGAAAGTGAAAATATTTGACCCCAAATAGCTATGTAATTTTCTGTATCAAAAAAAATTTTTTTTAAATGATTCCACCTATTTATTTGAAAGTGAGCTAGTGAGAGAGCACAAGGTGGGAGGGAGAGAAGCAGGGGGAGAAGCAGATTCCCCACCAAGCAGGGAGCCCAACACAGGCTGATCCCAGGACACCGGAATCACGACCTGAGTTGAAGACAGACACTCAACTGACTGAGCCACCCAGGCGCCCCCGATCAAAACTTTTTAATGGAATAGTGGAGCGATGACGATGATGTTGATGATGATGATAATTATGAGTATGACCTCATTGAGTTGTCATGGGAAGTAAATGCTTTGTTCTTATATAGAGCACCAACGAAACTGTTTCTCTCACCCTTATATCTAACAAATATTTAAGATGTTCTGCAGATTTTGTCAGAAAAAGAGGATAGCATAATCTTTCTGTCAGAAGTCATCCAGGAGCATATACCACAGCAATAACTCTGCCTTGGCTTCAATTAGAAATAAAACCAGTCATTAAGCATTAAAACCACTCACTTGCCTTAATTGCTGTACTTACATGATTTCTCATTATGTTTGACTATCTAGAGACGTTTGCTGATGGAGAAGGACTTTCCTCTTTATGCCTGTTCATCACCTGCTCTGAAACTAATTTGGATTCATAAGAAAAAAAAAATGGCAGTTTTTACAGCCTGATTCCCACCCCATGCAGTTCACAAGATTGTTACAAAATGAATCCTCAACAAACTTGCAGAATTGAGCATTCCTATCACTTCAGACTGATTTAAAGAATGGAGTGCAAGATTTTGGTTCACTTACTTATGAACGTGGTCATAAACACAGTTACTACAGTTAATATTTAAATATAGCCAAGACCTTTTTTTTTTTTTTTTTTTTTTTTTGGTGGAATGTGAACTTACCCAGAAAATCCCTTACTCAGTAAATAAAGAGCTGTGTATGCATGCTAAGAGAAAGTGAACTTTTTAACAGACAAATTAGTGAGTGTATCTGAGCCCTGAAGTTAGCCCCTCCCCTCAAGGACCAGAATTTCAGGAACAGGGATGACTGCCCAGTAAGACAATAATTGTTGAAGTGATGATGTTAACATACGGCAGCTATTTTCTGGAACATAACATAGTCTCTCTGGAGAAATGGCAATATTTGAGATTTCTTAGAGTGTTTTCCCATCCATATCCATACCTCTAAGGAATGTATCTGTTTATTTTATTTTTACGCTTTTTTTTTTTCACTTGAGGACTTGATCAAATATTTACTTTTTGTATTGAGGTATTTAGGCCAACTTGCTTATCTATGATAATCACCTTGGTAAAAGGTCGGTTACAAAGACGCAGGCAGAAAGAGTAGAGGCAGCGAGACCTCAGGAAGAGTAGACATTGGAAAGAATGTAATTCAAGAACTGGACAATATAGGGGAAGCGGCGTAATACCAATTAGAGGAGAATAAGAAGAACGATGATGGGATTTTAAAAATATATTGAGTTTAAATATGTACCACATTGGTTTTATGAGCCTTAAAAACCTCGATAATTTAACCCTTGGAATAACCCATGCACATTAGGTAATTCAAAAACTGCAGAACTTGATAGAGGTTTACTCAGTGAGATATTAGTGGAGCTAGGATTTTATCCCAGGTTTATCTAACTCCAATTGCCATTCTCTTTTCAATATTCAACACTAACTATTGCTAATAGGAATCACACATGGTTAGGAAACAAGTCATAAATTTGAAGTAAAGTAACATTATTCAATCGTTCAAGAATATGGTATTATAGAAATAATAGGAGACTTTCTGGAATCTGAGGGTATTCAACAATGCATTCCAGGGAGGATTAAAAGATTATTGATTACACTTAATTTGGAAACACTTTGATTATAAACCTGTGACAGATAGCTAACATTATTTCCCTAGGAAAGTCCTTAGAGAGTTGCTATAGGCAATTTCAAGTAAACCTTCAAGAAACACTTTCAAATTTTTTGAGTTTTTTTCAGTTATTATTTATTACCTTGTATTTCAGGGACAGTAATAAATAGAATTCATATGCTAATGTTAGAAATCCAGAACATATGGTATTGAACAGAAAATTTTATTTGAAATAAGTTGAAATCACAAATCTGACACAGCAAATTATACAGAATTAATGGAATGACTTGAAATGTTCCGTACACGTCAATTCATATCTTTGTCCTCACAAAGTTTCTACTCTATAGTCAAACAAACAATTTATTGAATTTTAATCCAAACTGACTAATGTTGCACACAGTTAACCAATATAGCAAGTCTGAGCTAAACACGTATTAACTCCAGCATGACCGAAACCACTGGGCAGCTGAGATGTTAACAAATAGTGATCAAAAGAAAAAATCTTGACTGCATGGCCTGAGGTTACATTTCAATGATGTATGTAAACTGGGTCATAAAGTTAAAAAATGATAAACTCGGCAGGTTTTTTTTTTTTTTTATTGTATTTATTTATTTGACAGAGAGAGATCACAAGTAGGCAGAGAGGCAGGTCAGGGGCAGGGGCCAGGAAAGCAGGCTCCCCGCAGAGCAGAGAGCCCAATGTGGGGCTCGATCCCAGGACCCTGAGATCACAACCCGAGCAGAAGGCAGAGGCTTAACCCACTGAGCCACCCAGGCACCCCTAAACTTGGCAGTTTTAGGAGGACCTGAAGAGTTACTCATTTTTAGTTGCCAAATGGATGTTATCAGCTCTGGCTAGGCTCATTGTTCATGAAAATAAAACATCAACAAATATGTAACATTGATTTAAATATTACCACATGATGATATAAACCTGTTTATGGGTTTGCATTTTTCATTTTAAGACAAATATCACTATACTGCTTCATAAAAGGACAGAGTGCCTGCTGTATAATAAAGCTACAGGATGGGAGTGAGCTAGTTACAGTCACTAGAGTTAACCAATTAACATCAATGTTTCGGAGTTCTTTTTCATGCAAATTATCAACAAAACAAAACAAAATCACTTCCGTATGTGAACCTCATCATAGAACAGTCATTTAAAAGGAAATATAATCAACAAGGAAAGGAAATGGCATTTAAATGATACTGCTTCATGGAATGTAACAAATTTAAAATACAAGGGATGTCTTCACTTTGGGAACAAACCCTCTGTAAACACTAACAGTGGAAGAATGAAGAAAACAACCTTGAACGTTGCCGCAAATATGAAGTTAGGACACCATAATTGGTGGCATGTCTAGATTGAACTCTGTGTCTAATTCAAGGAAAGAAACAACTCATTCCTGAGATGAATAGCAATAACTTTGGTGGAAAAGAGCGTTCATACTCTATAGTCAATAAGTTGAACATAAAGAGAATACGGAGTGAATAGGAGAAAAACATAGATGAGTGAAGTTCTAACACTGTTTAGATTTTCTACTGTATAAATATTGAATGGGTGTGTGGCATTTTAAGGGGTTTTCAGCCTAAAGGAAAATAACTGTGATTGTTGTGAGATTGTTAACGTTATAATCATTTATATTAAAGATTAAGTGAGAAATGTACTTTTCTAACCCTTTCCTTAAAAAACAAAAAAGACCGTTTGTCATTCATCATCCGCAATCATAGACTCTCAACATTATAACAGTAGTTAAAATTTAGATTTGAAAAATGCATTTTGGGGACACCTGGGTGGCTCAGTGGGTTAAAGCCTCTGCCTTCAGCTCAGGTCATGATCTCAGGTCCTGGGATCAGGTCCTGCATCGGGCTCTCTGCTCAGTGGGGAGCCTGCTTCTTCCTCTCTCCTTCTCTGCCTGCCTCGCTGCCTCCTTGTGATCTCTCTCTGTCAAATAAATAAATAAAATCTTTAAAAAAAAAGAAGAACAATGCATTTTTGAAAGGTAAGGCTCTGATTTTCTCCCTATATCCTGCCCCACTGTCTTTTGTTGTATGAGTGTATACTTGAGGTATTTCAGAAAAGAATAACTGACCTTTTAAAAAATATTTTATTTACTTTAGAGAGAGAGAGAGCTCATGAAGGGATGAGAGAGGAGAGAATCTCAGGCAGACTGCTCGCTCAGAGAGGAGTCAGAGCCACATTCAGGGCTTGATCCTGAGATCCTGACCTGAGCTGAAATCAAGAGTCAGCTGCTTAACCCACTGAGCCACGCGGGTGCCCCATAATGGGCTTTTTTTTTTTTTTTTTTTGACAAATTAGTGGGAATGTTTCAGTAAGCCTTGCTTCTTTTCCCTGCAGATGCCATACACTTACTTTCATGAAATACCCAAAACCAAAGCAAACCAAGCCTGTAGAGTTCTTCCAGCAAACTAGTTTGCCACGTTGGGGTAATGCGAGGGCAGGGAGAAGAGAAACTATTGTTCTACAACTTGTTTATGAATAAACCCATTTTCTTTAAAGCAGACGGAACAAAGGCTTTGTGGGGTTGGAGAGACCCCAGTGTGAATCCCGCTTCTTTCAGCTGTAAAGTAGAGGCAAATTCCCAGCCTGAAGAGGACATAACCTTCCCTGTCACCTTCACGGTGAGTGACTATATTGGCAGCAATCTTGTAACAATTACAATTTCACTTTACTTCCTGTGAAATTGGGAAAACAATCGCTGCTTTTCATTTTTGAGAGAAGTCATTTGAAGAAGTAATAATTTGGATCCCTTATGTTTTATTATCTGTGAAATGAGCACAGAAAGTTGAGGAGAAATTCTGAACGTGGCAGGGTTGCGTTGGTGGCTGTGCACTCTTGTGTGGCACCTGCTTGTTAGTTAGGAGAGTGACCACGGAAGGTGTGGCACCAACCCCACTGTGGTGGCAGCGCTTACACAGGGTGTAAACAGCCTCGAAACTAGTGCTTGAGGTATTGATGTTTCTGAAGGTTCAAGTTCTTTGACAACTTATCTTCATTTTTACCCAGGGCATAATAATTTGGGTTCAATAGTTTTGTTTTGTTTTTGAAAAGCTTATTTCAAAAATTTGATTCAGTAGTGGAATCCTTATTTCAAAATTGTTGGCATGTGATTCAGTAGTGACTTGAAATTATTAAAATTTTCTCTGTATTTGGTAATGTTTTTTCATTTATAATTTTGTGTATTTAGTTTTTTAATTTGTCCTCTTTTTCTTGAATATATTGGCTTCTGGTATTTTTTTTTTTCTCCAAAGAATCAGCTCCTAATTATTCATCAGTGCTCCTATTTATCAGAAAATCATGATTTTTAAATATTGTTTTCTAATATTTTAGTTAAAATTTGCCTTTTTTAGTTAGCACTTTTATTTTCTTTGTTATTCTGTTTATTTTTTTAAATTTCCTCATTGATAATGTCATTCCATTTTTTCCCTTCTTTCTTTCCTTCCTCCCTCCCTCCCTTCCTTCCTTCCTTGTCTCTCACTTTTCTTTCTTCCTCTTCTATTCATTTCTTCATTCTCTGTTCATTTGTCTTTTTTTTTTCATTCTTTCTTTCTTCTTTTAAAATGCAAAGGTTTAAATGATGCTATCTTGTTTTTAATATTTCTTATATTATTTCTTAGTGAACAAGGAATTCGGTTTATACTATTCTTATTTGGGGGCATTTAGTGATGTGTTCTACTTCAAAATAACACATGACTACTGAGTATGTGAGAGCATGAGCGTGTGTACATATGTAGGTCTGCGTGTATATACTGAGCTTACTGTCATTATCTTATATAACCGGTTCTCTATTTTACAAAATCTTTCGTGGGTTAATATATATACACTTATAATACTAGTATATTCGATTTATTTTGATACTTTATTACATTTTGTGAGATTTTGCTTTATATAGTTTGATAGATTTTATATACCACCAATATATTACTAGTAGCAGAGTGGTACACTGCAAAATTTCATTGTGCCTTTTCTCTTCAATGTAATACCATTTCTTTCCATTATTCTATTGCATTTCTATTATTACTTCTATTGCATTAAACCTTGGGTTGATTTTATCAGCTCTTCATTTCAAAAGTAGTTCACTCTCAGGCACCAAGGAATGTGAGGGTGGCTCAGTGGGTTAAGCCTCTGCCTTTGGCTCAGGTCATGGTCTCAGAGTCTTGGGATCAAGCCCCACATCGGGCTCTCTGCTCAGCAGGGAGCCTGCTTCCCCCCCTCTCTCTGCCTGCTTCTCTGTCTACTTGTGGTATCTCTCTGTTAAATAAACAATAAAATCTTTTAAAAAAATTAGCTCATTCTTTTTAAATTTACCTACTTTGCCATTCCTCATCATTTAAGTTCTGACATTTATTTATTTATTCCTCTAGTTTATTTATAGTGATCCAATTGGATAGATCAAGATTTTACACCTATGATTATATATAGGTTTATCTCTACATATGATAGAGACAGATTTATCTATATATCTATATATTAAATGATTATAAAATCATCTAATTCAGATTCCAGAGTGAGAATATGTTAAATATGTAGTTTGAAAGTATAAAAAACTGGTTTAAGGCTTCCAAATTATAAAATTAAAATCTATATCTATATCTATATCCATATCTACATTCAGAAATAAGAAAACTTTGATTCTGAATCAAGATATAATAGAAATATAATTTAAAATGCTCATAGTCACAATGAAGGAATATAATAACATATACCTGTTTTGTCAATAACTGTGCATTAGTTAAATGATAATGCAGTAACTGTGAATGAATTTGTGTCTAAAGATGTTGAAGCTTGTGCCTTGGGTACACATCCAGCAGCTCTTCTCTCTTGCCCTTCCAGGGGCAGGAGATCAGACTAGCTTGTAGTAATAACCTATTTTCTCGAAGTTATTACAGGGCTTTAATATATATTTATGTCTGCTCAGCTCCCTCTGTGTGCAGCTGTTGGGAGGCATGTTATTTCTGTTTCTTTTCCTTCTTTTGTCCTTGTCCTTGATATTTTTAAATAAGATTTATTTATTTATTTATTTATTTATTTATTTGAGAGAGAGCATGAGAGAGTACTGGGTAAGGGCAGAGAGAGAGAGGGAGAGGGAGCCTTAATGAGACTCCACACTGAAGGCAAAGCCAGACGCGGGGCTAAACTCCACAACCCTGAGATCATGACCTGGGAGGAAATGAAGAGTTGGATGTTTAACTAACTGGGCCAACTAGATGCCCAGTCCTTGTCCTTGATATTAATCCCAAGGGACATTCTTCGTCTCCCCTCAACACTCTCTCTTTTTCTCTCTGGGTTTCTATGCCTCTCTTATTTGGGATCATAGACAGTAAAGCTGACATCTTTGCGCTATCTCCCCTGTGTGTGAGAAACTGATTACTGACAGAACAGTTTTTTCTACTTCTCTCTCTCACATCTGACATTAATGCAATTGATGCATTTGGAAGATGGATAATATTTTGGAGGTGCAACTTCTGCTAATTCAATTGAAGGAAATTTATTTCCATTTTTATTGATTTATTTTTATTCTTCTCTATTTTAATATTCTCTTCAAAGAAAACTCTATGGAATTCATAAATTTAGTGGCATACACAATGATAACTATCATTAGGAATGTATCTACTGATTACCTATACACCAACCTTCATACCGTCATGTTTAGCCAAATGTCCCAACCATGGGCTTAGTGATCCTCACTTATAAAGTGCATCGAATAACAGACCAGCAGAAATGGATTCACTGGCCGTCATGATGTTTGGAAGGAGGAATATTTTGATCTCTCCATATATTGTACGTCTGTATATGGGAGGAATGCTAGGCACAAGACAACCAAGCATTTCAAAAGTGGGCCAAAGACAATTTTATTTTTTAAAAAAGATTTTATTTATTTATTTGACAGAGAGAGAGACACAGCAAGAAAGGGAACCCAAGCAGGGGGAGTGGGAGAAGGAGCAGCAGGCTCCCCACCGAGCAGGGAGCCCAACGTGGGGCTTGATCCCAGGATTCTGGGATCATGACCTGAGCCGAAGGTAGACGCTTACGATTGAACCACCCAGGTGCCCCCCCAAGGAATAATTTTTAATTTATTTTATAATTAATATTTTCAGTTATTAAAATAGTTTTCATTTCTCAAAATGTATCAAGAGAATTCTCCCAACATTATTTGTGTGCTTCTACTTAACACTTGCACACACTGGGTGCACAATAAATAGACATAAATGAATACATTGGTAATTGTGAGAACTTAATTACTCTGTCACCTCAGTTTGACTGGACTGGTTGTTTTAGTGTGGTGGAGATATATACTGAGTGCTGCTTTAAATATTGCTTTCTTGTAAGCATAGTAAAACCAGAATCAAACTTCTTAAAGTTTAGTTCACTGAACACTAATACCACCTTTTTTGTAGAATAAACTTTAAGGTCAAAAGCTTGGGAATTTTGGGTTAAATGTCTTTACCTTTGTCACTATTGCATAGGGGCTCTAGAAGATGTCATAGAATTCCAATAATTGATTCCAATGTCATCATTCAATGGCCTTCAGTTGATCATTTGAAATTATTTTCACTCATTTCATTGACAATCATAAATTAACAGAATTGTGGGAAAATTCAGTGTTTTTTTTCCTCTTAGCATAAATTACATGCCATTATTTCTAATTAGGTATTTATAGCCAATAGCCTAGAGTAATATCCCTTCCATCTGTAATGAGAGAAACTGATAATACCTAAGAAAGGACATTTATGAAAGCAATGTCATGAATTTTAAATATTTATTGTAGAGAATAATGTGTCATTTTATATTTTAGTGATTAATATTTATATGAAAATTATAGACTACAATAAAATTGTAAGTTGCTACTCATCATTAGGTACTCTGCCAAAATACTTGAAAAAAAACAGTGTTAACCCACAATATACTCATAGAAGTGGTCATTACCATTTTCTGCCTTGAGCCAATGGACCCTTATAATTTTTTTAAAAATCTAAGTCATATTAGAAATACATTTTTAGAAGTAATGATAAATGTAATGAAACAGTGGAAAACATAATGACAAACAAAATGAAAAATGATTCTAATGTTTCATAAGGAAATAGGGGAAACGACCTTGCACCAGGTAAATTCTGACTCTGAAGCATCACAGAAGATGAAAGAATGCCATCAGGTGTCGCTTTAGCAAAATCTGGCTGTCCAGATCCTCCTGTTGAGTGGCTAACTGAAGAAGACTATCATATGTCATTTTTCCTTAGAAATATATCGCTAAATCAATATTTCATTTTTAGAAAATTCATCTGGATTATAATCATCTGAAGAGTCATTGTTTGAGATTTTAGTTTTATGATCAAGTTAATCATTATATTATAGATTATATTATGATCAAGTTAATCATTATATTAATCATTATATTAGTTTTGAATTGAACCGTTACGGTTGTCACTTGTCATAGGTAGCTACTTACGTTTTAAATAAAGACAGATAAATTGAAGAGTTTAGTTCCTCAGTTATCCAAGCCATATTTTGAGAGCTTTAGAGCCTCAGTGACTGTGGAAACTGTATTCAATAGCACAAGCATAAGATATTACCATTATTACAGAAAGTTCTATTGGGCAGAACTTGTACAGAGTGTTGTTGTCTCTTTCTGCTCATCTTCTCAGTTGTGTAGTAATTTTGAAATATCTTCCTCTGTCAATTTTTCCCCCTTTGCCATTAAGGTTGGAAAATAAAGAAGTCTGTATTCCCAATTTTACTCAGTTAAAGCTAAAAGCAGATTGGAAAGATGGTCTATTCATTTTAATCTTTCATATTATTCTAACCCTGATGTTTTCTTTTTTAATTCAAAATGCTTTTTTTTGGAAAATGATATAATTTTGCAATATTGACTTAAAATTTTCCCCTCTGTTACCACCATACCTTTTGACTGCACTTTTATAATGTAAATATAAGGTTATATATAGTTACTTTTGTCTAACTTTTATTATATCTTAATATTCTGAGGAATGGTTGTTTTTAAATCTCAAGTACAATATCTTACATAGGAATGCTTAAGTAAGCCTTAGAAGGAAATGTGTGAAGGAGAATAGAATGTAAAAGATGAAGAGAGGAAAAAAAATCTTTTCAAGGGGAAAATCTTTTGTATGCAGCAATAATCTGCAATAATTACAGGAATTTGATATGAATGTGTATAAATACCTACTCTGCAAAAGAAGAGAATTGTATTAAAGATGCTAAGTAATTTGACAAAGGTCATATATTAGTGTCTTATGCAACAAATTACCTGCAACAAATTACCTCCAGCTTAGTGCTTAAAACAACACGAATTTATTGTCGCACAGTTCTTTAGGTCAAAAGTCCAACATGGATCCTCATGGGCTAAAAATCAAAGTTTTGGTAGTTTGTTTTTGGAGGAGAATCCATTTCTTTGAACTTTCTTAGCTTCCATAGGTCCAAAGGTTGTGGATGCCTTCCATCTTTGTGTGTGTGTGTGTGTGTGTGTTTGTGTGTGTGTGTGTTTGGCATGGAGTTTGCAACATATATTTATAACTAATTGAAGTATAAAATAATACTGTAGCATTTCATAGTGTGGTCCCAATTTCTTCCTTCAGTCCCTTATAATATTGTTGTTCATTTTATTTACCTATCTAGCTATCTAATCTATAACAACAAAATACATTTTTTTTTTATTTTTTTGAGAGATGGAGAGCAAGCAGTAGGGGAGAGGCAGAGGGAGAGGGACAAGGGAGAGAGAATCCCAAGCAGGCTCCACTCCCTGCACAAGCCAGACACAGAGCTCTATCTCACAACCCTGAGATCAAGACCTGAGTTGAAATTGAGTCAGGCACTTAACCAACTGAGCCACCCAGTTTTAAAAATGTCTTTGGCCACCAAATTTTATGATTTTTATGATTTTTTTTTCAAACAAATTATCTGTTAGATTAATAGTATCTTATGATTAACTTTTAAATTTTTCTTTACCATTTTTTCTTCATCTACATCCAATTAATCAGAGGAAATCTTTATTTCTTCTCTTCTCTGAATAATAATTTCACTGAATAGAGAAATATAAATTGGGGTGTGTGTGTGTGTGTGTGTGTGTGTGTGCTTTTTTCTTTCAATATTTTGATATCTTGCGTGCATGGTTTCCGAAAACAAGTCCCGTGTAATTTTATTCCTTGTTTATCTGTAGGTAACTCGTGGGTTTTCCCCTTCTAGTTTCTTCCAAGACTTTTTCTTGTCCTTGTTTTTTTGCAGTTTGAATTCATATGCCTTCGTACGAATATGTTCTTATTTATGCTGCTTACTCTCCTCTGAGCTCGCTGAATCTATGGATTTTTGTCTCATTAATTTTGGGAAGTTCTCAGTTGTTAATTATCCAGATAGTCTATCCATTCTTTCCTCTATTCTGCTATTCCCATTACACACATATTACACTGTGTATAATTGCCCCACTGTTCTTGAATATTTGTGGTTATTTCCATTCTTTTTCTTCTTGTTTTCAGTCTGGTAAGTTTCTTTTGACATATCATCTAGCTCACTATTTCCAGGCTATTGATCCGATGTGGGGAAGAGGGTGCATTTCATAATCCTATGATTAGCTTTCTGTCTTCTACTGAACCAGTGTTCCAGGGCTGTAACCTTCACAGGTGGGGAATTTCCCTTTCCCATAGTTGGTAAGCTCTGGTGAAAATAGTTTCTAAAAAAAAAAAAGAAAAGAAAAGAAAATAGTTTCTTTTGAGGGTAGTCCTTTATAACGAGAAGAGAATGGTCTGGAGTATTTCAAAATGATTACTTTTCCTCTCTTCTGATCTTCACCTTGAGAAGATCTGAAGAAACGTAACTCACGAATGTATGCCCTATCTCCCAAACTTGGCCCTGGGTGTTTTGTTTTGTTTTTTTAATTTTATTAACATATAACGTATTACTTTCTTCATGAGTACAGGTGCCCCTGGTGTTTTTAAATCTCAAACTAGTCTACATTGAGCCTTCAACAATTTGTTAATAGTGGCTTTTCTTTGACCTCAGTTTTCTTATATATCTAATAAAAGCTGTTGATTTGCAGTTCCTTCAGTTTTTTCTTTGTTTTGAGGAGGGAGTGAGAACCCTTGTAGGTCAGGCCGAGTTTGCTTCAAAACTAGGAAATGGCTCGGGCATTAGCATATTAACATCCTGGGGGAGGCATTTTTCTACTGCAGGCACCAGGTTTATAGGTCGGAGAAGTAGGAATGTAACATAGGTTCCCTTCATTCTAGGCCATCTCTTTAAACACTTTTTAAACTCTTTTAAAAATCTTATTTTTGGGGAGAGGGACCCCTGGGTGGTTCATTTGGTTAAGCGCCTGACTCTTGATTTTAGCTCAGGTCATGACCTCAGGGTCCTTAAATGGAGCCCTGTGTCTGTGTAGGGCTCTGCACCGGGCATGAAGCCTGATTAAAATTGTCTCTCCCCCTCTCCTTCTCCCCCATCTCTCTTAAAAAAAAAAAAAAATCTTTCTGTCTCCCTCTCTCTTCCTTTTTCTCTCTCCCCTTCTTTTTCTCCATCTCTCCTTCTCTCCCTCTGTCTCTTTCTCAAAACTATCACTTTTACAATTATTTTCTAATTTAGGTAGCATTTTCTTTTGCATGTGACACTATTCCTATTGAAACTATGCAAATGTCATTTCAGTTTGGAATTTAGTTCCTCTGCCTAAGATGATCCTGAATCAAAAGTGTCTCAAAATTATTCCTAATACTTGGTATCAAATTCATATGGTGCACACTTACTTGAAGGTTATGCTGAATAGTTTACAAATTGATTTCCCCTTGAAATCACCATGCTATGTGAAATTAAAAACAAACTCGTATTGAAGACGTACAAACTATTATTATGAACCTTATAGAGATGTGAAAATAATGGAAATAAACAATGGGTATTTTTTTTTAAAAAAGGAAATATTTTACCAGTACGCCCATGCTTCTGTGTATATACATATAAGCTCAGACACACTAGTGTGTTAAACTCCACTGGATATAGCATCAACATTTCAAGTGACCCTGGTTAGTTTCCGTGATTCCTACACAGAAACAAAGTCTCAATGAACAACTTAATATTATTTATAAAAGAGAAGATAACAAGTTTGTAAAGCAAACTCCTTCAAAATAACATCAATATAACCTAGAAATATATAGCTTGACAAAAAAAAAATATTGGGAAGGGGGGGAAGGTTGAATTTGCCTAAATTGTTAGTACATTTTGAAAAATTTTAAGTCTTTGGCATGAGGCCCAAGTCTAGGTCAATTGGATATTCAATTCAAGTTGCCATCTGCTAGATATTTTTGAAACTGATGTAGTATAAATTTATATTTAAATACATTTTAGTCCTCAAAATGCTCATACCACAAAATCACCATTTTGACTGGCACTAATTAAAATCTTTGTCGAGCTGTCTCCTCAGAAAGGCCAAGAATTGAGTATAGTAACAATGCAACTAAATGAATGGCCTCCTGTGATGGACATCTAGGACCAAATATTTAAAGGGCATCTGCTACTACTTTTTCTTCTATGATGGCAGGTTCCAGCTATTAGTTTCAAATAATACATGCATTGCCAGTCCTTTTTTAACAGAACAAAAGGACGTCAGTGGAATATTTTCCGAAGCCAGACGGTCAAAGAAAGTCATCTCACTATGGCTAAATTGCATGGCATCAGCCACACAAATCAAAAGGCTGCCTCCAGTGGTTCTGGGATACAAATCTGAATTTCTACAAGAATTTGAGAATAGTAGAACTATGTACAGAGAGAGTATAAAAATCTATTATTTTTATTTTTTATTTATATTTTAATTTTCTTACAAGAGTTTATCCTTAATTGTACAATAGGATCTAAGACAACCCTTCGTTCTAGCTATAGATGGCAGTAGATGCTCTGACAGGAACGCCAAGTGTTTAAACAGGAATGGAATTAAGGATCATCATTGCCTCAGGCACAAGAAACAGCTTGTTTTCTTGCCACATTTCTTAATAACATTATGGGAAGCCCTTCGCCATGACCTTTACTTTTAGCTCCTTGAGCTTCTTCTGTCCCTCTTTCTGTTTCTGCTTGAATGCCTTCTCTCTCTCATCCATCTCCTTGGACTTCTTCTTAGGCTGACTCAGGGATTTCTTCTTGTCACTATCCTGGCCAGACATGGCACCTGCCACTCTGTGAGGATATTTTTACAGGAAATACTCTAAAAGTAATAAGATGTATTATTTTTAAAAATAAATTTAATTGCACATAGTCTGTACTTTTAGAAAGAAGCCACAAAAATCAACAAAAAGCACAAGAATTGTTTTATTCTGTGCCTTTCCATAATTTTTTCATATAAAATAAAGCTTAAGTATGATTCATAAGTGCATAAAAATCGATAAATTTTGAACTAACATATTTATATAATAGAAAAAGCAGATATAGTATCACTATTAAGCTTACAAATAATGTGATAAATCATGCTCTTTTGGGACAAATTTTAGCTATGCAATTTGGAAGACAATGAGGAAAAATGACTATACTTTCAGGAGTTGAACAATTGTTTAAAATGCCTTAGAAACATTATAAAATATATACCATAAAACATTTTATAATTTAAAAATAAAACAAAAGGATTGAAATGTATTATTCAGTGCTTTCTCAAGTATGAAGAAGGAAATACTACAGACCATAGTTGTGGTTTTCTTTGGATATATCAATTTCTTTAATTTTAAATTTTCATGTTTTGGGGCACTGGGTGGCTCATCATTAAGCATCTGCCTTCAGCTCAGGTCACGATCCTGGGTTCCTGGGATTGAGCCCCATGTCAGCCTCCCTACTCTGAGAAGAGCCTGATTCTCCTCCCCCACTTGGGCTCTCTAGCTGTCTCTCTCTCTCTCTCTCTCTCTCAAATAAATAAATAAAATCTTTTAAATAAAATCTTTTTAAAAAATTTTATGCTTTTATGACATATGTATGACAAATATATATCTTGTTAAGAGATAATTAAATAAATATGTTACCTACTTATTTTGTCTTTGATGTAAACACTGATACCTATTTTTGAACTTCTTTGGCAGATACAGGACTTACAGTATGAAGATATTTAAGGATTTCAGTGACTGCTTCTTCTAAGGGGTATTAAATATTTTATCACCAGTCTAATATAAAGGAAAAAATTTGGCATGAGGATTCTATGTAAACATAACTAAATTCTTTATCATCTATTTCATTATCTCTAAACATATTTTAATTATTGATCCAAAAGATAGTGAGGTTGTTATGAAGGACAAATGGAAACACATAATTGAAGAAATCTTGAACACTGGCTTTCGAGACCCTTTACAGTCTGATCTCAACCTGTCTATCTCTGCAGTTACATCTACCATTTTCCTTAAGGTAATTGTTCTAGATTGTGTCCTTATAGTTGTCCGATAAAATATAGGAAACTCAGTTAAATTTGAATTTCAAATAGACAATCAAAACTCCTTTTGTATAAATTTGCCTCAAATATTGTATGGGGCATGTTTATATTAAAAATATTAAGTAGAGTGGAGCTGAGTGGAATAAAGTAGAATAAACTTAAGATATTGATCCCATGCAATGCTTGAGATAGAGTTATACTAAAAGTAATTGTTTATAGAAAATTCAAACTTAGCTAAGTGTCCTATACTGTTGTTGATTATATCCAGTAACCATAGCCATTGCTAATTTGGTTAAGCTTGAAACTGTGTTTCCCAGAGTCTCTTTCACTGTGTATAGAGTTAGTCAAAAGAGTTAGACTCTGAATATAATTTAAATGATGAAAATGAAGTGGCCACTATTACCCTGTAGATCTCTGTGGTCAGACACGGTAACAAACAGAGTTCTTGGGTTTCAGTGAATTTTCTGCTTTCGTCAGTTCAGCCTCTAGCTGCATCTTGACTGCTGATCTTGCATGAACAGTAGTGGCTCCAGAGGCTTGATTGTGGCAAGAGCCTCCACAGGCCTCTCCAGGAGCTGGCAGGGACATGCTTAGATCTCAGCTCTCCCTGCAAAAGCTCCCATTTACCCATCTGGGTTACACTCCATGAAGGCTTGTTAGTCTATATTTGTGTCTGCTCATCTGACTTCTCAGATCCTTAACTTCTCAGATCCTCAATTATGGAAGACCTAATTCCTGTAATATTTATGACTTGCACAGTACTCATATGGTTCTTTATCTCTGACTAAATTCAGATAATTATGGACAATGAAAGTACCAATGATCTTATCTGGCAAGTTTCTTTCAAAGTAATTTGGTAAATGTTGTGATTTGCTTAGTGTGTATGCCACCTCCCTATGGGTCACATTTTGTAACTAAGTAAGGCTGCCAAGATGTGAATATACTTATAGTTTAGGGGCATCATTATTTCCCTGTAATAAAATTTTGCTTATGATTTTCCCAAATGCTCGTCTTTTTCCAAATTCTCTACCAAGTCTGTCAAACCCATCATCTATGGACATACAATACACCTTATTTAACACCGTGGTATTCCTGGCAACATTACTACTGATTAGGGAATTTAATGTGCAGTAAAGGAAGGATAGAAGTTGGCTTGTGCTTGGGAATTTCCTGTTTATTAACCTTTGATCTTAACCACCTGATTTTAACTATCCTTGGCCTGAAGAAACAATGGCAGACACAAGGTAATACCTTCTGAGGTTGGGGTCATGTTTCCCAGGATGTAGGCTATGCTTTGAGTCAGTGACCCGTATATGATCCTATTTCTTTCATAATCTATATTCATTCACATGAAAGGCAAGGCAGTGAAATGAGAGTGATTCTCTTATTATTACCGCTAGTGATCCATCAGCAAAAGGTTGCTTCCTATCATGAAATGCTGGCTGCTGTTTTAGAGAGAATATTTCCTAATGGATGAAGGAGTGATGGAAAAGTAAAATCTTCCTTAAACTGGTGGTTAAGACACTTTGGCCATATAGGGATTCTCATGACCGTTAACTAATGGGCAAAGAAAAGAATTTCAGCATGTCTGTTGGAGTGGCTTATTCCAACTTTTTGGAAGAATATTTGTTTGTAGTAGAAAAAGTGGAGGGAGTGTCTCATTCATGAGATCCTCTAGGACCCCTCTCAGAAATCCTTTTTCCTAAAATAAAAACTAAAGGAAAACTTTAACAACTTCAGGCAGACATGACTGTGAGCTGCTCAGACACTACAGGGACGTGGCTTTAGGTCACTCCACGAAGTTAAGAACCATGACCAGCTGAGGTGGTTTCTGAAGTCAAAGGGAATATCAAATTGGGAATAGAAAAAAGTTATAAATACCAGTGATGGCCACATGACCTGTTGTAGAATTGGGGTTTTTACTAAATAGAGATATTTATTCCTCGCTTTAGTGTGAGTGTATTCTTATATTTATTGAGCAATTATTTTTCTTGCCCACTGTCATAGTCCTAATATCTAACATAAGATGTAATGATCACAGTCAAACTTATATCTCATAGGATATCAAAATAGTAATGATATCCAGCTAGAAAAAGAATAAATGTTACCTAATTATGGATAACGAGTGTTTAGGTATCTTTTAGATTGGTTAGTTAATTTTTCTGTGATATGAGGCATGGTTGCCTCATGCTGTGTGGAAGCAGATAATTACTATTTTCTGTATTTTGAAATATGTAGTTATGATAGGTGTTATGGATGTGAAAATGTGCTGCCATCATCTTGAGTATTATTGTCTTCAAAACATACTCCCCAGATGGTTGAGTGATAGAGTTGGTCCATAGAGAAACTTGGTATTTCCACTACAGCAACTGATGTTTTTGGTTTGTCAGATTTTTCTGTAAACCCACTTCTTCTTTTGCCCCGGTGCTTTGGAAGAATTTGTTAGGAATGCTTTCTCTGTACCTTCTACTCCTCCTTCCAGATTTTCCCTTCCTAAGCGTCTCTCAAAATTGTACAAGCTGTAACTCTTCCAAAAAATCTTTAGCTTATGTGGCAGAGCCTACATTGACTCTCAATAATCTGCCCCCGATCGTCATTCCATACACCTCTTGAGTGTGTATGGAAACTGTGAGTTGATTCTAATCCATAGAATACAGCAAAGTCGATGTGATATCACTCTCCTGGTTATGTTGCATTATATATGCCTCTTAGAGTTTGTAGAGAGATCCTCTCCCTCTAGTGTTGAAGAGGCAGGATGTTATGACATGAGTTGCCTAAGGAGGGAGCAACTTGGAAGCAAACTTTGGACAGCCTCTAGGAGCTGAGGGACTCATTTTTACAGCTGTAAGGGACTGAATCTTGCCAACAACCACATGCGCTTGGAAGAAAACACACGTTCTAGAAATGCACGCAGTCTGGCTGACACCTTGACTACAGCTTTGTGAGACCCTGCACAGAGAAGCCAGCTAAACTGTGTCCAGACTCTTGACTCACAGAAACTGTGAGATAATGAATCTGTGTTGTTATAAGCTGATGATTCTGTGGTAATTGGTTACTATACCAGTAGAATACTAATATACCCTATAATACTCATTCTGATTGTGTTCCTAACTGATACCTGATTGATTCACATTTCATAGTACGTATTACAACTGGATTTTTTAAAATATTTCCACCCAATTTTGTTGAGATAAAATTGACATATAACATTATATAGGTTTAAGGTGTACAACATAATGATTTGGTATATATTTGATATGTGTATTAGCAAAAAGATGACCACAATAAGATTAGTTGACATCTGTTACCTCTCAGGGTTATGTTTCTTGTGATAAGAACTTTAAGATCTATTCTCTTAGCAAATCTTGAATATACAACACAGCATAGTTAACTATAGTCATCACGCTGTACATTACAATCCCAGAATTTATTTATCTTATAACTCGAAGTTTGCACTTTTTGACAGCCCTCATGTAATTTCTTCATTCCCTGCCCTCACCACTGACAACCACAAATCTGACCTCTGTTTTTATGAGCTTTTTTTAATTCCACATATAAGTGAGATCATATAGTATTTATCTTTCTTGGTGTCACTTACCTTTTTTTTTTTTTAAAGATTTTATTTATTTATTTGAGAGACAGAGAGAAAGCACAATTAGGGGGAGGGGCAGAGAAAAAGGGAGACGCAGACTCCTCACTGAGCAGGGAGCCAGATGCAGGGCTCTATCCCAGGACCCTGGGATCATGACCTGAGCTAAAAGAAGATGCCTAATCAACTGAGCCACCCAGGTACCCTATCTGTGTGTCACTTATTATTATTTTTTTAATCTCATATCTGTTTTTTTTCTCCACGACACTGCAAACCTCATGAAGAAGTTTCTTCTTTGCATCTCCAATATCAGAATATGCCCAGCATCTAATGAAGAGTTGTAGAATGATCATGACTGATTGGTCAAACCAATGAAGTAATGAACAAATTATGATTTATATATCAGATTTTGTTTGGAAAATTAGAATGAACCACTGTAGCTAAAATTGTCTTCATTCTATGTCAGGATTATGAATTATAAAAATTTCAAATCATGAGTGTAAAGTTGCTTTAGTATAAGGTAAAAAAAAAGATTAATTTTCTTATTACAGGAGTCATTGTGATGTGCAACATTTAAAAATGCAGATTTATGGATCCTAACTCAGCTACAATGGTTTAGAATTTCTGAGTGGGGCCTCAGAATGTGTATATTACACATACTTGTTAAGTGATGTTTACTCACCTGCACATTTGACAACTATTTCCAGAGAAGCATGACTTTCTTTTTACATTTTTTTAAAGTATCTGTTTTCACATGAAATAGTTGCTTCACTGTGTGAATTGGAAAATCAAGATCTTCCATGCCTAAAAGTAGGTGATAACAATGAGTTCATTATTAATCTTTAAAGTCAGAAGACAATTGAATTAAAGAAATGAAAGAATAAGAGTAGGGCATATATGCCAACAATGGAAAAGGATCATCAAACTGTCATGTACAATTGCAATTTCAGAATTTTATTTTATGTATTATGTGTTGAAAATAATACTCTTGATTCACTTGCTTTTTGAAATGTTAAATGCAGAAAACAATCTTTTTATTTAAACTTAACTGTGAACACAGTGTCAGATTGTTAGTATGTTTTCATAATTTTAAAAAGAAAACCTGATTCTATTTCTGTTAATAAGATCTCAGGCTTATAAAAAGAATTTTGATATTTATTTCCTGATTTTTGTTGAAAGGAAGATATTCTGTTAGATTTTCATTAGAATTGTGATATATGATCTTTAAAATCTATTCACCAATAAACCCTCATAATAGCAATTTACTGAAAACTCAGTAATCAAGAAATTTTTAGCACACATTATTATACCATAATCAATAATATATTTTTATGAAAAATATTCTGATAAACTTTTAATGAGAATATATTTACATTATATTTAATCGTGAAAAACAATGACAATTTTTAGAAAATTGAGAAAGCTTCAGAATGCTGTTTACTGGTACATAAGTAGAAATGGTTTACAATGTTTTGTTTGGTAGTAGCAATTGATGTTTAATAAAATATAGTAATACATTTATTTCAGTATTAAAGTGGTATTTTTACCATTTTTGGTAACACTATGCAATACTTTATCATAGTCTGGTAACACTAACATGCCTTTAAAACATGAAATTAGATTAAATTATACATTGTTTCTTACTAGCTCCTCTGGTCACCTTTTTGCCCTATATAGAACAAAGATCTGAATATCTCAGTGTGTTTTGGAAAGTAATATGAGATGAGTTAATTTTTAGCAAAAATATTATGGGACTAAAAATGCCTAAATAAATATGACTTGATTACCAAAATTACAATATAATAAAAGGCTTGGTAATTACAGTTTTCTCATAAAATATGTCAAGTAACTTTTTAAAAATCCATTCCTTAAATGTATTTATGGAAGTATTCATTTATAACCTTTCCACTACAAGAATTTTCTAATTAAAAAACCAAAAAAACAAAAAAAACAGCTCTTCTAAATTTTGAAAATGGGAAGCCTGATACATATTGAAAACATGGAAGACTTGGGAAAAGGCTATCAGACCAATCAAGTGAAATGGCTCAAAGATAGAAATATCTTTTTTTTTAAAGATTTTATTTATTTATTTGACAGAGAGAGATCACAAGCAGGCAGAGAGGCAGGCAGAGAGAGAGGAGGAAGCAGCCTCCCTGCTGAGCAGAGAGCCTGATGTGGGGCTCGATCCCAGGACCCTGAGATCATGACCTGAGCTGAAGGCAGAGGCTTTAACCCACTGAGCCACCCAGGTGCCCCAAATATAGAAATATCTTTTATCAATACCTTGCAACAATGCAGTTGTTGAGTTTTTCTTTTTTTGTTTTTGTTTTGGCTTTTTTTTGGAGAGTTTTAAGGGCTACACTCAATGAATATGATGATATTTTAGGGACATGAAAATTAGAGTTTAGACAACCACCAGTAATAAGCCTGTGTTCATGGCAATCATTTTATTCCAGAACTGATCTTTCAAAAGTATACTTTAATAAACATATAACCTATATATGATGTTATGTATTTTTAAAATGTTAATAAGCTTAGATCTGTTAAGAAGGGTGTTAAAAATAATTGTATTCCAGTGCTGACAAATACACTTAAGCTACACCGTGAAGTACAATAAAAGAATATTAAGAGTCAGAAACCATATCTTCTGCACATTTTCACCAAATTTTTAGTGGCTTGACCTTGAATAAGTCAACTATAAAATGGGTTATTATTAAAATTAAATATGATGATAATTAAGTTGGTTCTTAAACTGTACAATTAATAAATATTAAATGCTTAACATTTAATATTAAATGTTATTAATTGTGAAGGATGTGTTCTAATTATTTGTGCACAAAATACTTCTATGAAACAAGTTAGAATTTGTGACCAAACACTATCAGATGTATTTTAAACTGGTTTAAGTCTATCCAACAATCACAAACATTACTTATTGTCAGCTGATTAAATTCAATCTGTACATATAAATTTAACTTTGTACATATATGATAGAAAGGCATTCACAATTTGGTATTAATTTTGTAAACTGAGGCCAATTCTTTCATTAAGTTTCCATTTTCAGTTGCAGTATCCTGGACTTTTGGAATTTTAAAATAGGAATGACTAGGGGCACCTGCCTGGCTCAGTCAGTAGAGCATCTGACTCTTAATGTCAGGGTGGAGAGTCCAAGCCCCATGTTGGATGTAGGGATGATTTAAATAAATAAAACTGAAAAAATTTTAAAAAATCGGAATGATTCAACTTAGAATCTCTGAAGTCCACCTTATTAAACTCAGCCTTCAGTGATCCACACGAACATAGGAATCTTATAGAATCTTGTCATTAAAATTGTGTTCATTTCTTAATTTGAGCCCTCAATATCAAATATGTTTTAAACTTCAGAAGTTTATATACATCTCTCTCTACTAAAGAGGTATTTCTTTTTTTTCCCCTTCTGTTCTAATGTCTATGTGTGTGTGTATACAACTGCATATAAAATGCATTTGTACATGTGTGTATCTCTTTTTCTAGTGTGTGTGTGTGTGTGTGTGTGTGTGTGTGTATTTCCCCAAGGGAAGTTTAATCTGCCTAGTTTGAATCTGTCTTATCCCCAAAGTTAGGAGGCAGGGCAGATAGTTTTGGAGCTGTAATAGAACCATAGACTTGGGTGGGAAGAGAGAACTTTCAGGAAAAAAATAAATAAATAATAAGGTGCTATTTCAAATGATGCCTGAACAGACCAAATGGTTGAAGACAAATGCCACATATATGTTTGGAAAGCAGGGCATGAGTTGGTAATAGGCAGTAAATCTAGAGGGAAAGCGGAGGTCAAATCACAGGAGCCTACATGATGAGGCAACTGGATCTTCCAGAGCTCAGTAGCAGAATCATGTAACTTGCTTATGGATTTTGCCCATTGAGAGAACATGGATAGAGTTTAAGGAGGGGAAATAAGCCTTGTTTCTGTCTTGGGAAATTGGATGTGTAATGTGCTTTTTATAGACAGTGGGATAGATTAAAAAATAAAGATTTAAGGAACAAGATGACAAAAGAAACTAATTATAACAATTTACTCTACATACAGAACAATAACTATATTGTTTGAAGAATGATATATATTAAAATTAAATCAATGTGAAACTATTTAACATGCCATAGAAAGTATTTGTAATGACCAATCTCTTATTATTTTGAAATTATTTGCAGGACTGTTTTGGAGACTTACATTTTACAAAACGATTTTGGCACAAACTATAATTATTTAATTCTAGCTTTGAAAACTAATTTCATTATGCAAGAATAACAATTGTAGACTTGTAAATGAATAAAGCACTTAAGTGATGCTGTGGAAGGAAAAGAGAATCCTACGTTCACTAAGTGTTTTGACAAAATTCAAGATATATAAAAGTGTGACTATTGACCTTCAATTATGGTGACTGTAGTTTTATTACTAAACCTTAAATGTTGATTTGAGAAATTTAATTTGATGAATGTTTATGAAACAGAGACAGCTGTTTTTCCTACAAATATTGATCTCTTAGGGAAAAAATGGCTGGAAAAAATTCTTGGGTTTTCTAGCTTTAAGCAAATCTCTTTGGATGGTTTTGTGTTTGTGCACACATATAGGATATTTGAATTAATTTCTTAAACATTCAACACTAATATTTATTTTCAGTAATTTTTAATCAGTTTAAACTTTCTAAAAATCTGACAGATGTATTCACAACTTTGAGCTGACCAAATTATATATAACTCTGTGTGTTACTTAAAAACATATTCATCTCCTACATATGTGTTGCTCTGTTCTGTGAGACAGGATTTATAGATTGTAGGGAAACAGCAATGATCAAAACAAAGAAATGTTGCTTTTACTTTTTCATGCAATGATTTCATTCCATTTTATCCCTTGTCTTAGCCTATCAATTAAACTTCTTTTTCATTTCTTTTAGCGATTGCCATTCAGTTCCCAATAGATATTTTTAACTAATCTAAGCCCTCTTCAAATAACACTATGTGCTTCATGTGTAGTACCGTACTTACAGCGGAATACACCAATTCCTCTTTCCTATTCCTTCCGTATTGCTGTCATTCTTTTCATTTATCTGTGTGATTTAATCAGCCAACATATCATAACTCTTATTTCAAGCAAAAGTGATCTTTTAGCTCACTTAAAAATAAGAAAAATAGAAGATTTTATTTCACCTTCACATTCCTTTTCTTATGCTCTCCATTTCTTTATATAGACCCGAATTTATCATCTACATCATTTTCCTTCTCCTAAAGGTGTTTGCTTGTGGTTGTTTTATTTTGTTTTGTAACGTACCTTGTAGGGTAGGTCTGCTTTATAAGCAATAAATTATGTTTCTTTAGAAACTTCTCATTTTGCCCTTTTTAAGACTAATTTTTAAGAACGTTAAGATTTTTCCCCCAGCACTTTAAATATTTCACTCCACTATCTTGTGTGGATTTATGATGAGAAGTATCATTAATTTTGAGAAGTTTCTGGCCATTAATACTTCAACATCTCTTCTAATTTCTTCTGTTCTGTTCTCTCTTCCCCTTCTGGGACACCAATTACATGTAAAAGGTTTTTGAAATTGACCTGTAATTCTTAGAAAGATTAAGTTTCTACATGAAATTTTTTCAAGTCTCTGCTTGAATCACATTTACCTACATCCCATTGGTCAAAGCAAGGTTCATGGTTGAGTCCACAGCGCAGTGGTGGACAGGATGGCTTTCCCGTGGAGGAGGGGCACAGCAATAGAGTATTGGAAAGAAAGTGAATTCAGGAATGGGTCAGGAAATGAAGCCATGATTGTAATCTATCACATAATCCATTCTATTCTTGATAGCACTCACTTTAGAGCCTACTGATATTTCATGTCTTTAAGACTCATTACTTTTCAGGAGTACTGTCATTAATGAAATCATGGACCAATCTCACACTGTCCTGTGTTCTGCCTATACGTCTCTTGCTTTGCACTGTCATTTTTTATTTTTTATTTTTTCATTTTTTAAAAAGATTTTATTTATTTGAGAGAGAGGGAGAGTGTACATGAACGGGGTGGGGGTTGGTGGGGAAGGAGCAGAAGGAGAGGGAGAAGCAGACTCCCCACTGAACAAGGAGCCAGATGCAGGCCTAGATCCCAGGACCCTGAAATCATGACCTGAGTCTAAGGCAGATGCTTAACCAACGGAGCCACACAGGCACCCCTGCACTGTCATTTTTTTAGATTCAACCCAAGAGTAGCCTTTAAAAATATGAATGCAACTTTATTTTATTTTCATTCTTGTTGTATGATTTTGCTTTGTAAATATATTTTTCTTAGAATTCACAGTGATTTGCTATAATTGTTCAATTTCCAAGTTCCTGATGAAAAGTCTAATGCTATTATTCTTTATCTTGTGTAGATGAATTGGCTGTTTGTCTTGAAGTCCTTAGACCATTTTGGACCCTTGGAATTGTCAAATACCAAGAGGCACTAAATGCAGATTTCCTTTTTCTTATCTTGTCTTTTTAAAATCTGGTTATTGATTTGTTTTAACATTTACATTGGTATTTATGATATTTTTCTTTTCAGAAACAATAGCATTATGTAGAAATTCTTCCTCTTTATCCATGTACACCCCTTCAATTTTTCCTTTATATTCATTTTTCTCAGCATTTTAATATATTTGTCTTTTTATCCTATGCCCAGAGCAATATTCTTGGCATTTTTATAAAAACTGCTGTATTACTGTACTTTTTCCTAATTTTTAATTTTTTTTCTATTGTTAAATTTTTCCAAATGTTTATTTTTCCTAGGATCTTGTTTTGTTTTATAGATAAAATAGTATTGAATTTGAGGACACTGTATTTTAAGGACATTATTATGTTTTACTCTGAATTCTCCCATTAAATATTTTGTTAAATACTTCTTGATATTTTACACTAAGGTATTTCTTTTCTTTCCCCAAGGTATCGTGATCCTTGAATGTTCATGTATCTTTAAAATGAAGGACTTGATAACTTTTTCCTGAGAGATTGGGTTTTCTGTGTGTGTGTGTGTGTGTGTGCGCGCGCGCGCACACGCACACACACTTAGTTGAGGGTAGTTAGTTTCTACCCTCAAGACTGGGTTTTCTTTGCATATGTATGTGAGTTGTTACTCTAAAGTAGGAAAATAAAATATTTGGAAACTGTTGTACATTGATGATGCCAATTAGCATATTGCACTATAGGGTTGGTAAAAGGGAGAGAAAATTATGTGTAAGGTTTATCTATGGCTGCTGTGATCCATGTCTCAATCTTAAAAGAATAGTGCCCAAATATTTCTTCCATTTATAAAATCAAGCAGTAGATAGTGTTTAAGGGTAGCGTTGGCACAGTTGTTGCATAGCTGGGCATTTAGCAAACCTCCTTAGAGCCTTCTTTTTACTTCCTGCCCTCACTACTTACTCACATTATACTCAAAGTTTCCCTGGGGTTATACATAGTCAGTGAGTTTTCTTCTCTCGGTTTCATTGATTCTGGAGTCTGTATTCATTCATTCTACCTCAGTGATTATCATCATCCCCCTCAAGTTTATTTTCTAATAAATTTGGTGTTATCTTTTGTCTAATTACATACTCTTTCATTTTTGTGATACTAATCCTGTGTGTTATTTTTCTTTCATTTAAGTAAGATCTCAGAAGGAAGAAAAAATAAAAGCCTTGTGGATATTGGTTGTACAGAACTGGAAGTCAATGCAATCCCTTAGTTTTCAATGACTTACAGAACCTGTTACAGCTTAAGGATTTAATTGTTTTGTACAACTGCCATATTGGCATTCCCATCAATTTAACATGGCATTACAGTTCTGTACTTCACTCATCAGTGATTTTGAGCCACTGCCTAATTAGAAATGAGGAATGTCACAGTAGGGTGTTGTTTCTTTTCCTATTCAATAGATATTTATGAAGTGATTAGTCTGTTTATAGAATAGTGTTGTATCTGATGACATAGCAAAAGTAATAGATAATATTTATTTATCATTTATTTGTCAAAGACACTAGGTAAAACACTTTACTAACAGCTCTTTATTTCATCAACATATTATCCTTTTGAAGTAGATAATATTATTGTTTCTCTTTTCTACAAGAGGAGTTGAATATTCACCCAAGTTGATTCACCCACAAATGGCAAAGCAAGGAAAGGACACGAGTTTTTCTTTCACCCAAGACTGCGTTGTTGGTCAGTTTCAAATCGTTCAGACACTGCTCTCAAATAATATGTAGGCTAGAGAGAGAAAAAGAGAGGTAAACAACCGATCATTTAACACAAATGAGGTTCCATTCTTTTGCCTTCCCTAATTTCTGTCCCTTTACTGATGCTCTTTTATTTCTGAGAGAAATAAAGGTATTTGGGTTCCCAGAGGCAAAAACCATCTGTATTTCTGACTTTAGTGAAGTTGTCTAGTTAAGATAGGCAGATCAGAGAGAAAGTCATCATGCACCATTTTTTGGAAAACAGATCTGTACATGAATTTTACCTCAGAAATTAGTATTAAAAAAAAAAAAGAATACAGTTGGTCATGTTATGATCCAAATAAAATCTTTCATGAAGACAAGTTTAATATTAAAAATGGGATTTAATTAGGCAGATTGAGCATAACCCCCACTCTAATTTCATTAAATGTGTCTATAGTTAATCAGTTTATTACATGATTGTGGGATGGAGGTATGTTATCAGGCCAGATATTTTGATGTTCTTTGGGAAGATGAGGAGTTGAAGTGATTGGCATTCAAAGCAGAGGCAGTCAAAGAAGCCTCAGCCCAGAATATTCATAGGAGATGTTTGTAAAACATACAGGAATTTCTTCCCCAGGAATTGGGAAAGAAAATATTTGAGCTGAGGTGGCCAGCCTTTTTGCTTTGTCCCTATATCATACATAAAACCTGCCAATCTCCACACATGGTAGCAAACTTAGAAACCTTTGTCAAACTTCCTGGCTGTGTAAATGTATCAACACAATTGCTGAAGAAATCTACATGGTTCTTAATGTTAAACACTTTATATTTTAATTCATAAATATGAATGGACAAGCAAGAATTACAAGACATTTAAGGGAAATCAAAGCACAAATTCAGAAACGAAACAACTCAAATGAAACATACAAAATAACTTCCACGATGCAGACAGAGCCAAATCAGGAAATAGAAAAGAATTCAAAGGAATTCTAATTAGTAGCTTCAGAGAGATTCAGGAAGATATTGGATACATAAAAATGGAATAAGCTGTTATAAAAAGGAGAAATGAGGGAATGCGAATGAGTTCTTAGATATTGAAAATATGATTGCTTAAATAAAATATTTAATAGTAAGGCCAGAAGAAAAAAACTGAGGAAATCTCCCAAATGTAGAACAAATAAAAGAAACAGATATAAGGAATACAGAGGAAAGATTGAGAGACATGAATCATTAATTTAGGAGGTTTAATATTCATCTAAAAAGAATTGCAGAACGGGTGAATGGAGGAAATGGAAAGAAGAAATTTATCAACAAAATGATAAAAGCAAATTTCCCAGAGGTGAGACACAGGATGTGAAATTGCAAGAGCTCACCTTCTGCCTAGCAGGAGAGATCAGAAAAAGATATAGAAAGGGGAAAAAAAATACTGCATCTTGAGAAAACCTGTCAAATTTCAGAATTACAAAAGTATCCTAAACTTTTCTTTATTTCATTCACTTATTCATTCATTTGTTCCTCTGTCATTACTGAATGCCATGCATTGGCTGTAAAATGGTGAGCAAAAGAAGAAAAGTAACTGCATATTAAAGATTAAATTCTATATTGATAAGAAACTGCCTGTAAACAAAAGTGTAGTTGTATTAGTCTGCTAAGGCTGTGATCACAGAATACAGTAGACCTTAAACAATGGAAATGTATGATCTCAGAGTTTTGAAGGCTGGAATACCAAGATCAAGGTGCTGGAAGGTTGTTTTTTGGTAAGGGCTCACTTCCTGGCTTGCAGATGACCAACTTCTCATTGTGTCCTCACATGGCCTATCCTTCGTGCACACACTCCTAGTGTCTCTCTTTCTTCTGTCAGAATACCAGTTCTATTGGACTGGAGCTGCACCCTTACAACCTCATTTAACCTTTGTTACCTCCTTAAAGGCTCTATTACCAAATATAATCACATTGGGGATTATGACTTCAACATAAAAATTTTGAGGAACACAGGTTGTCTGTAACAATAATATTAGGCTTGATGAAGTAAAATAAAGCATGGAATTGGGATGAGGGAAATGTGATGGCAAATATTTTATGTATGGTCCTAATTAAAACCCTCTACAATGAGGGAATATTTGAATGGAAGTTTGAAAAAAGTTAGATAGATGAAGATACAAGGGAAAGAATATCCCACAGGAAGAAGCTGTAAGCACGAAGGCCAGGGGAAGAATGACCCTGGTATTTGGAGAAGGAGGGATGGAGATACAGGGTTTGAAATAGGGACTGAAAGTAGTAATGCTGTTGGTGCTGTAGCCAAGAGTAACATCAAGAAGGAAATTTTTTGTTTTGTTTTAGTTTTAATTCCAGTTAATCAACATGTAGTGTTATATGAGCTTCAGGTATATAATATAGTAATTCAACAATTCCATACATCACCTTGTGCTCATCAGGACAAGTGCACTCCTTAATCCCTATTACTTATTTCACCCATCCCCCCACCCTCCCTTCTGGTAACCATCAGCTTGTTCTCTATAGTTAAAAGTCTGTTTCTTGTTTTCTCTCATTCTCTTATTTTTTTTTCCCTTTGTTTATTTGTTTTGTTTCTTAAATTCTACACATGAGTGAAATCATTTGTCTGTCTCTGACTGACCTATTTCCTTTAGCATTATTCTCTCTAGCTCCATCCATGTTGTTGGAAATGCCAAAATTTCATTATTTTTTATGGCCAAATAATATTCCATTAAATATATATACACAAATACATATACTTATTTATATATTTATAATATTTGTATTTATAATATTTGTATTATATACAAATATTTATATTTGTATATAATTATGCATTTATATATAATTATGTATTTATATATGTATATGTGTGTATATGTGTAATATACACACACACAAACATCTTTTTTATCTATTCATAAATTGATGGACACTTGGGTTGCTTCCATATCTTGACTATTGTAAATAATGCTGCTATAATCATAAGAATGGATATGTCCCTTTGAATTAAAAAAAAGAAGAAGAATAAGCTATTTGTAGGCCAAGCCCAAGGATTTGCATTTTATTTGATGTATCATAAAGGAGTCACTACAGAACTTGAACTAAAAAGCAACATCACCTATGCTGTATTCTTTCATAGTTCACTTTAGTTGCTTTATAAACAATAAACCATAGGGATGGAAGTGAAATTAGAGAAACTTGTTAGAAAATCATTGTAATAATTCCTAAGACTTCATGTGCATCATGCAAAGATAATTCAAGAAATAGAAGATAAATTAAAAAAAAAACAAAATTTTAGTAGCTGCAGAGAGAGTCAAGACAATATTGTATCCACCAGAAAACAAAAAGCCCTCTATTAAAAAATAACAGTAAGAGCCTGAAAGAGAATTTTGGAAGTTGAATAAGACTGACTAAATAAATCCCCCATTGTTGCTACAGAAGGAGAAATGGCATTAGGGAAACCATACTGACAGTACTGCACTGCAGGAATGATCACATTTCTCATTTGGAAAAGAAGAGGAGGGAAGCATTGCACACTGGTCATTGTTCCAGAATGTATACCATGGCCTGCTGGTAAGAGATAGAGGGGTATGTTATGAGACCAAATAATTTTATCTACCTTTATTTATTCCCTTAGTCTAATTGTAGATCAATTCTTCTGTTCTTATATTGTTTGGTTTGGTTTGATTTGGTGAAACTGAGTGCAAATATAGCTTCTTATTTGCCTTGATTTATCTTGATAAGGTCTGTGGGTTTTTCTGTTTTGTTTTGTTTTGTTTTGTTTTGTTGTTGTTATTAAATGGTGATTCATGTTCTTGAAAATCTTAGCTCATTGCCTGCTGATTTTACTTTTGAAAATTCCATTTGTTAAATGGAGGGGAGCCTGGGTGGCTCAGTGGGTTAAAGCCTCTGCCTTCAGCTCAGGTCATGATCCCAGGGTCCTGGGATCGAGCCCCGCATCGGGCTTTCCGCTCCTTGGAGAGCCTGCTTTATCCTCTCTCTCTGCCTGCCTCTCTGCCTACTTGTGATCTCTGTCAAATAAATAAATAAATAAAATCTTAAAAAAAAAAAAAAAAGCCAAATGGAGAAGCACTGGTAGGTCATTCTAGTCAAATACCCACATCTGTTTAAGAGAAGTATAAAAAGAGCTACTCTTTAATGGCATCTATTTCTTAACAATTCTTGAGCATTTTGCCTCCTTGTTTTACTATTACTCAGTTTACTCTTAATGTATTAAGCAGCATTTTGGAAAAAAAAAAACTTCATTTTACAAAGGGATATATTAGACCCAGTGAAGTGTGTTACAATATGCATAGATTATCAAGGCTATATATGGCTCTAATACTACATCAAAAATTATTTCACAACATTAGATTTTTCCCAAGCTTTTTAAAATTTTAAGATTAAGCTTCTAAATTATTCTCAAGATTAAGGACCAGCATACTGAGATTAGAGAAATGTGGAAGGGAAGAATCAAACTATTTTGAGAGTTTAAGATTTTTTAGAACTTCACTAAACCTAAGCAATGTTAATCCATACAATTTCCCATTCTTTATGATACAGACCCTCCATTTTCTTACTTTCTACCATGGCACCCCTGTTTTCCAATAGAAAAACTTTCTTGGTAATAATGTGACTGAAATAGACTATGCTTTCTATGAAAGTGTTCAAGGCAGAAAGAAAAAGCAAGTTATCTTTCCATTTGGATGAAGAAGAGGTTAAGCTATTTGTCTTGACGCTTTAAGTGTTAACACACCTTCTCATGTCCCAGGGATCTTTGGATCAACATACTTCACAATTTGTTCATTGACATGAAAAACTTTTGCCTGACCATCTTGATTAGACTAGTAACATTAGACTTTGGGACTGTATCCTATTATTTGTATGAAAGGAACTTCATACCACTAAATGCTGGTCTATTCATATTCCTTCTAATATACCATATGATCTCTCTGATATGAGGAATTTGAGAAACAGCGTGGGGAGTTGTGAGGGGTAGGGAAGGAAAAAATTAAACAAGATGGATCGGGAGGAAGACAAACCATAAGAGATTCTTAATCTCACGAAACAAACTGAGGGTTGCTAGAGGGTTGGAGGGGTTAGGGAAAGGGTGGCTAATTTATGGACATTGGGAAGGGTATGTACTATGGTGAGTGGTGTGAAATGTGTAAGACTGACGATTCACAGACCTGTACTCCTAGGGCAAATAATACATTATATGTTAATTTTTAAAAAGGTAGTCTATGTTATATTATAGAAGCTTTATTGCCATAGCTCTTGCATTAAGGTCTAAAATCTTCCTGTTCTCCCCACCCACCCCTTGGCTTCAAGTATAGATCAATATTTAGTTATTATTTATTTGTTTTCCCATTAGGATATATAATCAAACTTGAATCATTTATTTCAAAGTTTATTTAGTTTGTTTACCGGACCCCTTTCTCTGATGGAAGTGGACCATATGTTTGGTTCCCCAGCAACACAAAGCTGTGAAAAATACTACTTAAGGTTCTGAGTTGTGCTTGGCTTCTGTGCTTCCTGTCCTGACCTTAACTCTCATGATACTCTTTAGCTTAAAATATTAAGTCTTCTTTGGGTAAGGCAGCACGATCTTAGCAATATACATTTCCCAAGCACAATTGAGCCTTGATTAAAAGTTTTGGTGTACTTGGTGCCCAGTGAAATCTGGTGGAAATGTCAATAAGGTATTGACATATGAATATTATATAAAAAATAGTTAAGTTTATTCTCAATTTAATGTTTTTACTAATTGAACTTACTGAATTTGAAGTCTCCTAAAAAAAAAAAAAAAAAAAGTCTAACAATGTGTCATTCGTTGCAACCTTAATGCCAGTGATTATACAGTTTTTAAGTTTTCCAGGGAAGTAGGACAAATGTTATGAGTTCGATACTATATTTAAAAGGTTTAATTTTGCTATGGACTGAACGGTTTTGTCCTCCCAAAGTGTGTATGTTGAAATCCTAAACCCCAAAACTGATGGTCTGCAAAGGTTGGGTCTTTGGGAGGGACTAGGTCATGAACATAGATGGCTCATGAATTAAATTAGTGCCGTCAAAAAGAAGCTCCAGAGAGATCTCTTGCCCCTTTTAGCATGTGAAGACACAGCAAGAAAGTGCTGGCTCTGAACCAGGAAAAGGGTCCTCCACAGAATGCAAGCAGGTGGACACATTGATCTTGAACTTCCAGCTACCAGCACTGAGGGATAGATTTCTGTTGTTACAGTGGCCTGAAGAGAGTAAGACACTTTTGTGCTATTAAGCAAATGGTTCCTGTAGCTCCAAGCAAACATCCACATAGGTATCTCAAATTTCATTGAACAAGGCTATGCTTATTTAATATGTGATAAATTGTACCATCTTCCCCAAAAATTGATTCAATATATCTGAGGAGGATAAGAGGTCGGAAATTGGATTTGTTTTAAGATGTATATCCCTGAGAAAAACAAGCAAAAGAAAAAAAAATAAAAACAAAGATGTATATCCCTGGGAATTCTGATGTATATTACAATTTGAATGACCTAAGAAATTAAGGGTAGTGGTTTGTTCCTAAGAAAAACCAGGTGAGAAAAATAGCCATGGGGCGGTAAATATCAAAGCCATTTGTCAAAAGTTAAATCAGTGTGCTTTATATGCAAATTTCAAGGTTGTCAAGTGGCATATTCACTGTGCAAGAGAGCTCAAGAAATGCATGAATGTTTTAAATGACAATAGTTTTAAAAACTTAAATATGCGGGCACCTGTGTGGCTCAGAAGGTTAAGCATCTACCTTTGGCTCAGGTCATATCCCAGGGTCATGGGATCGAGCCCTGCATCAGGCTCCCTGTGCTTCTCCCTCTCCCTCTGCCTACCGCTCTCTCTGTCAAGTAGATAAATAAAATCTTTAAAAAAAAAGATTAAAAAAAAAAAAAACTTATGATGTATCTGAGACCACCTAGGGCCCTCACCCTGAAGTTACCTCATTAATGTAAATATGAAGACACTCATCACCTCTATCACTCAGGAAATCTCAAGGGTTTTAGAAATTCTGGGTCAGGAAATGATAAAAAAATAATAATAATAATAATAAAAGATGCTCCTACCATCCTTATCACAATGGTTTTAGGAGCTCTATGCCAGAAGCTGGGGATAATTTTATATATATATATATACACACACACACACACACACACACACACACATATATACATATATAGATATATATTAATATATGCATATTTAAATATATGCACATTTATTATATCACAGTATCACAACTGCTATAGCAAAATATCAAAGATTGGATAGCTTAAGCAACAAAAATTTATTTTCTTATATTTTGAAGGCTAGAAATCCAAGATGATGATGTAGTCAGAGTAGGTTTCCAATGAGACATCTCCTGAAAAAGATAGATGCTTTCTCTCTGTTCTCATATAGCTTTTTCTCTTTGAGTGTGGTGAGTGCAAGATCCTAATGTGTCTTTCTCCTCCTATAAGGACTCCAGTATTATGGGATTAGGGACCCAATCCTTATGACCTCACTTAACCTTGAAGGCCTTATCTCCCAATAGAGTCAGTCCCATTGGGCGTGAGGGCTTTAACCTATGAATTTGTGGAGGGATACAACTGAGTTCATAACAGATACCATTTGAATCTAGACACTATGCATAGACAAACTGAAATACAAACAGCCACAATATTCAACCCTGGTTACTGCTCTGTGATTCCAGACGAATTCTATCCTTTCTCACTTTGCAGTTATTTTCTCCCATAGGATAAATAGTCTTTGAGTTATCCACTTCTCCAAGAGATAATCTCTATATTAATTTTCCTTCCTTCCTTCCTTCCTTCCTTCCTTCCTTCCTTCCCCCCCCCCACCTCCCCCACAGCAAAGAGTATTTATCAGGCCTCTTGTGGTGGCCTTGGACTTCAGTTTTCCATCATCATCCTTATCAGGCAGAATCAATCATGGAAAAAGAAGCCCAAAGGGAAGATTTATTTCCGTGAGGCTATGTCTTCTTTCTTTTAGCTCCATAGTTCTTTGCTGCATTGTTAACATAACTTCAAATGGGTTGAAAAATACCTTGACTACGTTATCACTGTAACCTCACTAGGAGGTTTGTTCTGAATTATTTAGCAGCCAATTATGAAAAACAGAACTCCTATTGCTGGTTCACAAGCTCCTTGGGAGCTTCCTGGGCATAGTCTGAACTAATTCCTGGACATGGAAGGCAAGGAAAGATTGAGGAAAAAGTCTGGCTACTCCAGGTTGGTAGAGGGGAGATTTAATAAGCAAGCATACTTCCATATGAGCTTGACTTTGGTGGCTACAAGATGTCGATCTTTGTACTCACCTGCCAAATCTTGCAGGTTCAAACAGAGACCTTAACTGGTGTCAGGCACATACCCTGTCCAGACGGTCTCAACACCACATCACTATCTCAAAGCAATGTCTTTGGGGCAACTTCTAGATCGGGGAAGGCAAGTAGAAGCCACATCCCGAGGACAAGATTGGGGGGTGAGGAGCTTCTGATTGTTGAGGTCCAGGTTATGGATCATCAAGAAGTCACAGCCTCTCAATGACTTAATTCAGTATGTATTTGCCTTAATTCCTAGAAAAAAAAAAAATTCTATTCTGCAACAACAGATCCTGTAGCTCCTAAATTGCTGTCTTATTGATAATGAGCCATATTTTTAGCTACCTCATTTTGTCTTCAGTGTTCCAATCCCCTAAATAATTTTGATGCAAATGAGAGTTGAATTTTGCTCAATCCTAAATACATGTCTTTGATCCTGTCCTTCTAATGTACATTACCCCAACTCCATTACTGCTAATCTCCCTCCCTTGCAGTGATGCGGCCTTATCCTTTATACCCTTGGTCCATGACTGGTTCAGTTATTACCAGGCCATTGATTTCCCAACAGACAGTCTTACTTCATGAATTCATGTTCATCAGGAATTTCTGGTTTTCTTTGCTTGGTTTTCGTATGTTTTCTACACTGGCACTGGTGATTTGCATGGAAGAAGTTTTCCCTGAGTGGTTTAGTTGAGAGTGAAATGCAATGTAGTTTACTTATGTAATATTGCAAATCAATTTCTTTCATGGAAGAAGGAATGAATGATCTGTTTATAGCATTTCAAAGACTAAACTAACCATGCTGGACTCTTTTTTGGGATATGCCCTCTACAGAAACCAGGTTTTTGGACCTACTTCCTAGAGAGTAGTAAAATGAAATGTATCTTCACACAAGGCCTGCGGTTTTCTAGCCATGCCTGGGACTGAGTGGAAAGCTCTGCTGATATTATTCACAAAGAATGATTAAATCCTCCAGATAGAAAATATGTTCACTGATGTATTTTTGTCATAATAAAAGCTGATAATTTGGTCTTGAGTTTTTCAAGCTTAAATATTTTTAAAGTTGGGTGAGGAAGAGCAGACTGTTTCATGGTTCTTTTAAAATGTCAGCACTTGGGATGTGACCTAGGAAGCTTGAAACAGAGAAAATGAATCAAATGTGTGACCAAATAGTGTTTAAAAGAGCTGAAGCTTGAGGGAGTCAGTGCATGTCATGATTTGATGATGCTTTGGAGATGGTGCAGCTTCATACCCTGGGAGCCTATTGACGATTTGCAATTCTGCTCTTTGGTTCTTCTGCAAACCTTATCTCTGCATTTCTTATGAAAGCACTAGGTTTGAGTAATATTCCCATCTGCTTCATCTTTGTTTTGTCATTTCTTTTCCTGTACTCCTGCTATTTTCAGAGAGGGTCAGTCTATTTTCTACAATTTTAGCTTAAAATTAATCACTCTTTTTTTTTTTTTATAACACGTATAAGATGAGAACTCATAGCTGAACATTTATTTTACTGTTTCTTTACTGTGTGATGCAGGCCTTTATATTTTTAACAAAATGTTAAAGGAACTTGTAAGTTCCTTAAGAGGAACTCGTAAGTTCCTCTAGGGAGAAAGGGCATTGGTAAGTGATGGTTTTTTCTTCAACACATTAATGCTTCAATAAATCCTGTAATAACATGCAAAGTACATACAACCCAAAACTCATACTCACCTGATATTATTCATTTAAAATACATAAATCAGGGGGGCCTCAGTGGCTCAGTGGATTAAGCATCTAACTCTTGATTTTGGCTCAGGTCATGATCTCAGGGTCGTGAGACCATGCCCCACATCGAGCCCTACGCTTAGTGTGGAGTCTCCCTGAGATTCTCTCTCTCCCTCTCTTTCTCCCTCTGCCACTTCTCCCACTAACTCTCTCTCTCTCTCTCTTTCAAATAAATAAATAAATCTTTAAAAAATAAAATAGACAAATCAAACATTGAGAGAACTTCAAGATTAGAGTTGTATAAATTCCATGTGTCAACCTTTAAAATCCTTTGTGGCAGGGGCGCCTGGGTGGCTCAGTGGGTTAAGCCTCTGCCTTCGGCTCAGGTCATGATCCCAGGGTCCTGGGATCGAGCCCCGCATTGGACTCTCTGCTCAGCGGGGAGCCTGCTTTCTCCTCTCTCTCTGCCTGCCTCTCTGCCTACTTGTAGTCTCTGTCTGTCAAATAAATAAATAAATAAATCTTAAAAAAAAAATCCTTTGTTGCATATTTTGTTCTTCAACAAATTTGCTTTTGTCAGGATATAGACAACATTACAGCTGTCAATCACTTTAAATAATTACCCTTAGGAGTTTTGTTTGTAGTTATTCTTCCTGTTTTCTCATCTTCTCTCTTTAGCTTTCTCTCTGTATGTCTCCATCTCTCTCAAAGGTATCACAGATTTCGGATAAATTCAGCTCTTAATTAAATCTACATGGTACCCAAACTTGCAATATAAGTATTTAAAGACCATTTTCCCTTCCATCCTGAGTGGGGTTGAGATAAATTTCCTTCTCTATTTCCTGAGGGTTATTTCCATCTCTTTCTAATTTAACACTTTTATAGTCCTGTGGTGACAGAGAATAGTGTGGGGCTTCCAGTCAGCTTCTTCTCTGGTGCAGGAACCAGGTTGCTTGCTGTCCCCACAGAACTACTCAAAAGAATTCTCTAAATTAACAGAAATCTTTAGACTCCTCAGGGCTGTTCCTGACTGAAGGAGTAGCTTATATCTCTGGAGATAAGCTTTTTTTTTTTTTTTTTTTGGTCCTCTGAAAACGATTTCTTCATTTTTTTCCTTTACTCAACAATGCCTAAAAATGTGTTTTATATTATTTAGAAGCATTCTTACACATTTCCAAAAAAATGAAGTTTTCTAAGGTATGTGCATTGCTTTGTTGTCAGAATCAGATGTCTTGAGTCAATATTGACACAAATTTATAGAAGTGGATCAGCATGGTGCTTCACACTGAGAGAGAAATCATTCTAGAATATCTGCAGATCTATGTTTTCATTTCCGTAAAAATTATTAGACATCTGGGAAGTTTATCTCAAATTCCTAATAAAACCAAACTTAACCATCTTGCAAAAATAACTGAATTGCTTAGAACAATATTTTTTCCTTGTTAAGTATCTTTAACACCTACCATGTTAATATGTATAAATATATAAATGATGAGGTTCATTAAATACACATTGTCATTATTTTTGTATTAAGTCAAGTGCAATTTACATATATAATTAATACTTGCAATTTTTAGGGCAATTTGATAAATCAGTAAAAATCTAATCCTTTAGTCTTATATTTCCAATTTAGAGGATTTGGACTTAACAGTTTTAATTTGTAGAAGTTGTTCCTAATATGGGGATGGTGTTTGATTATGTCATTAAACTTTACATTCATAATATATAGAATAGTTTATTAGATCAATATAAGTATTTTAAAATAAGATTTTAAGATGAAATTGGTAAGATTTTTCTGCTTTTTAGAAAACTAAAGCGTACAGTTAGAACTAAACATATTACAGAAGTTTAATTAATTTCTCACAAAAGCAAGGTCATAGAAATGGGGGAAAACAGAAGAAAAGACAATAAAAATTGTAAAAGTGCCAGTTGACATCAGATGCTGACAATAATATGTTTTTTTTTTTCTCTCCAGATCTGTAGCTAGTGCCCATAGTTTTTGCAATCGCAGACAACATATTATGAGTAGAATCTCTATGATGATATTCAGGAAACAGAAATGGGGAAACAGTATATTAGATTCCTCTTTCATGTATGCATTAAAGATTTAAGATAAGAAGCAGATTTGGTGCAGTTTCTAGCATTACTGGCTTACCTACTCTTGAACTATCTTATTTTAAGTGACTGTCTTAAACTCTGATATCCATTATTTCAAAGTCTTCACTCAAACTAAAGCCATACATATGTAGTGGCATTTGTTTGAATGGTTATTTTTATTTTTAAAATGTATTTTTGAAATATTTTGAATAAGACTTTAAGTAAGTAATAACACTTTAAGTAAGGATATATAAATCACAGTGTATATCTATATTTTATTGACATTAAACCTTAACTGGGATTCAGCTGTAAAAATAAAAGATTTTTCATCTTCCATTTCAAGCTAGGCTGCAACACTGAATTGTGTTAAATGATGTGCTGCACTTTCTCAGATGTTCATTATTGCCCTATGTGAATTTTGCTGAGATGAATAAACTTACTTGCAGAAAATCTTTATGTTAGAGTCATGTATTGAGCCAAAACTTGAAGATATCTCTTTGAAGTGTGGGAGACAACTTCTTAAAAAAGAAAAATAGCATTTTCTTCAAAATATTTGATGTATTAAGGTCTAAGTGCTTCAGAACACAGCTATTAGTTATTTTCTGAAGGCATGGATCGAAGCAATTTGTGTGTTAAAATACCTTAATGGGCACCAGAGAACATAATGTTAGATTTTGCTATAAACCTGGGTTCAACATGCATTAGACTTGTAAAAGTTCTGCAGTTTCATTTCCTTTCTATTCTGTATTGTGTATACTATCCTGATGCTGGAAATCTGCACAGAAATAAGATTAATAGAACACACACATGCAAATACACACGCATACATGTATGCATGATAGCATGTCTAGAATTATATTCTTTCTTTACCACTGAAAACTGCCATCAGTTTTGGCAAGAATAAGTATAATATTAGCATCCCCATATGTCAATATAGCTTAGCTAGATGACTGAAAACCATATAGATTCTTTTCTCAGAATACAAAAGTATGCCTATATTAATGAAAAAGATCAATAAAATGAGCTGGAAACTTTGTCAGAGCTTGTGTTTTATGTAAGAGGTGGTGCAGAGAAGCATTTGTTAAATACCAAACATAATTTTACAATATGTGGTCCAAGAAGGAGCACCTGACACATTAATTTTGCTTCTGAAATAGAAGCAGGAAAAATTAAATCTCTCAATACTGTCCAATGTTGAAAAGCTTGCCTTAAATGCCCTTTAATTCTCTTTTCCTGGGTGAAGAAAGTTTAAAAAAATTTAAAAAAGACTTAATTTTGGTTGTTTACATCCTGCAAGGAACCACAGAGAATGATAGACTTCGTATTTTTCTTCAAGGTCCACATTTTTTTTTTTTTAAATTGGGGTTTAGCATGTGGATCTTCAGAACCAGGTAGTCACCATGGAACTCTTCAAAGTTCATTTAAGTGCTTATTTGAAAAATGAAATGTGTCATAGCCATGGCTGAATTCACAGCCGAGGATTCACTAGCTTACATAAGAAAGAGTATTTTGGGAAACAAGATCCCTCCAACACAGCTAAACCATCCAAATGTACAGTTATGAAGCATCAAATGAAAGGAAAACAACACAACAAAACAATTGCATGTCCCTTTATGTTATATTATACCTAGCCATGGAACTTAGAGTACCTTCTAGTATTAAGACTTTTTACTTTCATTTAATTGAATTGAAATATCTCATTTTGTAAAAAATGTAATGTAGTCTGATACTTCATATAAAAAATGAAAACTTACTGCAGTGAAGCCCTTTGTGCTCACATAATTTAAAAATCACTCAATAAAAACAAAGCTGAGTCCTAGGACTAATTTTATATCTGGGCTACAGCCATATACTTAAATAACATTTCCATCTGTTCCAGGCTGTAAAAGTTGCTTGAGTTTAGCAATGACAATCCAACTCATTAACATGTTCTTAAATCTTCCTCAGATGGGTCTCACTCAACCTGGGGATGGCCCCCTTATCACTGTCAAAGATTAATATTTAAACTATATGTTTAAACATTGTACCATTTGAAATCTCCTTATTTTTGTAAAAAGTGTTATATCCATAAAGACTTTTAAATTGGAATATCATCTGATAATTTAAATAATATCAGGGTAGTGAAACCATTCAGAAACAGAGAATAAAGAAAAATAAAGTGAGGTTCTGTTGAACCAGTGCAGAATAAAATGGGAGTTATTAATACAGATCAACACTGTGGATTTCATAGGACGTCTAAGATGGGGGTTCTTCCCTCTTGAGGGAACAGTTTGTGCTTTCTCCTTACTACTCAGCTTTGTGTTGTCTGAAGCAGAGAAAAAAAAGGAATTGGAAGTTACTTTGCCAACTGTTTTCACCTCTCTACTGTCAGGCAAACTGTTACCATGTAATAAATACATAAATGAGCTAATTAGATCATAAACTGATGGCAAATTCTCCTGTTACCATATAGAGAGGCAAGATCTTATAATCTGGCCCCCACTTGAAAAGTGTAAATAGAAAATGAGAAATATGTGCCAATTATTGTTTTTATACTAGTACTAATTCAAGTTTTGAAACACCTAATGCACTTCTAATTGTGGAAGCATTTGGTCAGGTCAACTTTGCACGGTCAAGTTCACAAACTCAACTGGGCACTTACTGAAGATCGTTGCAATTTTTTCAGGGGTCTGTCACAACCCTAATTATAACTGATAACACAGGAAAGTGTGTGGAAAAGTTAAACCACAAACAGCAAAGGGGGGAAAAGCTGCTAAATCAAAACATGTTAAAATTATTATGTGTTATTGCTAAAATTATAGCTGTGCAATTTTGAACCAATATTATCACATATAGTAAAATAATTTAATAACATTAACATTTTGATGACAGGATTCAACCTATTTTGTCAGGTCTAAGTGATTGTTTAAGCTATTCAAACAGTTTAGAAATAAAATAATTACATCTGGTTGATTTTTTGTTTTCTATTTATCTGATCACACTAATTTTAAATAATGTCTAATCAAAGGAACAAATATTAAATAGGGATGTTCAAAGAAGGAAAGAAACTTAGATTTAAAAATGTCTGAAGAGATTGAAACATTATTGGGCATTATTATAGGCAAAGATTTCACATTGCATTATATGATTTACATGTAGGCCTTTGTTAAAAGAAACTTTATCTCTTTATTTCTCATTTCCTGTATAATTTTATTCACAAATTTTAGTTTATAGAATAAACATTATTTTATGATTTCAATTTACTCAAAAATATGTGTATTTCAACAAGCCTGATTTGCTGATACATTAGAACATATATGAAATATAACCTGTAGAAGCATATTTAAATCATAAATCAATAAATTCCTTGATTATTTTTAGTTTATTTCCAAAGATGAAGTATATATTTATTATTATTATTAGTAGTAGTAGTAGTAGTGTTATTGTTATTATTATTATTACTTCTTGTCAATATAACTTCAACTACATTATTTTCAGAATTGGTTAAGAATCTTCGGGGGCGCCTGGGTGGCTCAGTGGGTTAAGTCTTTGCCTTCAGCTCAGGTCATGATCCCAGGGTCCTGGGATTGAGCCCCACATCGGGCTCTGCTCGGCAGGGAGCCTGCTTCTCCCTCTCTCTGCCTGCCTCTCTGCTTACTTGTGATCTCTGTCTGTCAAATAAATAAATAAAATCTTAAAAAAAAAAAAAGAATCTTCAGGCTAACATGACCCAGTTGCAAAACATTATAATTTAACTATATAAAAAAATTGAAATAATTAAGAGTGCTTGATATAAAAAGACCATTGTACCTGCACCTGGCCATGTATTTATGTCTCCAAAGCTACATGTCAGGGTATTTTAATTTTATTTGCCTTGATTCATATCCTGCTGGAATAAAACCTCCACGCTCCCTTATGAGAAATAAACAAGGATACATAGGGTTTTTGTCCCGCAGTGGGAGATGCTCATATGATGAGGAGGCTGCCCTGATTATCTCTAAGGAGGAGACTTCCTGGATTCCAAAATTATTTGTTCTTTATGCATTATGGCTGATATTTAGCCTTTCTTCTGATTATTTAGTAATACAGATCAGTTAATTCCAACAAATTCAGATGCCATCATACCTAATGAATATCTTTGATTTTATTTGGAATAAAAATACACAGAAACAAGAGCCATGTGACGAAGTAATCATTCATAGCCTACCTCAGAGTGTGAACAGATGTTTTAATTAAAATCGACTGTGAGATAAATTGTCCCTTGGTGTAATTTAATAAATAGCCATTGGTATGATAAATTACAATGCAAATATTTACTTGACCATTATTGCTTTACTTGTTTATTGCAGTAAGGCCTGTATTTGCTTCAGTGCCATTCTTTACAATCTTTTGGTAAAAGAAGAGAGGTTGTTTTTCTTCTTCTCTTAACAATGTGCTTTTTCTGTTCATCAACTTTTTAGAAACCCTGTGATTATCTGCTTTATCATCCATTTATTTTCACAGTCAGTAAATGCTCAGTTATTTTTTTGAGGTGCACAGGAAAACAAAGGGAACACTAATGTTAATCATTTTTCTGGAAATCCGATAAAAGAAATAGTTCTTCCTAACTCTACTTCAATTTAGATTTTTATTACATTAAAACTGGGAGTCATGCTATCCTTTGCAGACAACTTCATGCTTTTATTAGAGTGAGAGGAAGGAGGGTCTACTTATCAAAGTATTTTTTTTAAGAATTACATATCAAGTGATGAATTCATTCTGATAACTTTAATGGAAAAACATATTATTGAAGATTAATTTTTTCTGTGTCACACAAAAAACTCATAAAGTCTATTTAAATTCTATAATCATATAAAGTTAATAGAATATAATTTACCAGGGGACCTTTGGAACAATATCCAGTATAGATGTTTGTCTATAAAACGCAGGATAACTTTATATTAAAAGGAGTTTTGCAGGGCGCCTGGGTGGCTCAGTGGGTTAAGCCTCTGCCTTCGGTTCAGGTCATGATCCCAGAGTCCTGGGATCCGGCCTGCGTCAGGCTCTCTGCTCAGCAGGGAGCCTGCTTCCCTCTCTCTCTGCCTACTTGTGATCTCTGTCTGTCAAATAAATAAATAAAATCTTTAAACAAAAATAAAATAAAAGGAATTTTACTCACTTTGAAAGATTTAAAAGCACTGTGCATGCTTCTGATCTACTTCACAAACTTCTTTAATTTTGGCTAAACCAATAAACATTTTATGTGAAAGCTCAGGTAGGTTTTCTTTTCTATTTTCACTTACCTCCTACTCCCTTACTTTTTTGGCACATGTCATTCATTATTTATAGGTGGCTTGCTCTGTAAAATGCATTTTAAAATATTTTAGAGATTATTTTAATTTTTTACATTTAAAAGAAAACCAGGAACACTCTAAATCATGGATTTCAGGGATTTGCAGAATTCGTGAGAACTGTTAGACAATATACAAAAGTTTCAACAAAACTTTATTACGCTAAAATACTTCTGATATGAAATAGCAGATTTTATATAAAATTTTTAAATAAAATTACTCTTATTTTTAATGTTTCAGATAAATATTTCAAAATAATTTTGCATCTATTATTCTTTGCATTATATAATTCATTTTCAAAACATGACATTACATCTTATGATTTGTAATCTTTAAATAATTGCAACTAAATATAATCCATTTAAGAATGTTAAAACAATCAAAATGCTTATGCATAGCAGTGACTGAAAGAAATTACATTATGAGTATTTTGTTTAAGCTAAAAAGGTGAAAACGTAACAGATGCTTATTAAATGCTTGCTTTCCTTCCAGCATCACAATCATACCCTCAGTCCTAGGTAGTGCCAGACTTTGAGACTTGTAGACTTGCATGCCGGCATGTTATTTCAGAATGCTTTCATGACTGACACTGGAGGTGGCATGAAAGGAACAGGATCGGGCAGAAGGAGAAAAATTATACCATGATGCCATTGTCTGCAAGGTTTCAGTCTTTTCTGAAGCAGTAGAGCTAGGAGAGCATTTAGACGTTCTTTCATTAACCTGGGGCAGGGGGCAGGGCTATACATCTCATCTCCACATCGTCTGCTTATTGGATCCCAGCTGCCCTCGGGACCTTGCCTTGGACAGTGCAGCTCACTTTAGTTGAGGGAAAATCCACAAGCAGGAAGGACCCAGACGAGGAGTGTCAGTGCCATTACTTCCAGCTGTTGAGGAAGGGATTCTTCAGTTATTGAGGGTGAGGTGGACCTGAGTGAACTTACATGCATTTATTTGTATGCATTGCACTGCAAGTGCTGAATAATACTCAGTAGAATCACATACACTTTTTTTTTTTTTTTTTTTTTTTTTTTTTTTAGCTTCCTGTTCTAATAACCTTGGTTTGGACCTTTGTCCTTTTGAGCTCATGATCACAGTTCCACCTCTGTGTATTGTGTAAGAAATTCAGACAATGTGGAGGTAGGCAGATGTCATAGATTTACACTTTCAACCTGTTTTGAAGACTTGAATCCCATTTCATTATCTCCTCTACTCTAAGGGAACCCGAAGATGTGATTAGAAATGGATAAACCCGTAGCCAACACAAGTACATTAGACTTCTCTTTATAAGGAAGATGAAGAGAATGGATATTGTCTAGAAAATTAAGATAATTTCTTTCTTCCTATCAACATTTTGGATATTTTTTACACATAACATTCATAAAGAGTTGAATTTGAGGAAATAACAATAATTTTACTTTTCCTAGGGAATCTCAAATGTGTATACCATATATTTATTTTTCACACAATGTATTTTTCTATGTACGTTTGATGAAGTTACATGACTCATTAATGTATCTATGATTCTCTCAAGATTCTTTCTAAAGTTGAATGTCTTCAATGTCTTTGATATTATCCCAGCATGCTATTTTTATAAATTGGGCCAGATAATTAAGAGGTTTGGGGGATTTCCAAGGGAGTTGGCTCTCTTTTATGAATATTAGGAGAGCTCACACAGTTCCTCAGAATGATCAAGCATTTAAAATTGTTTCTCAGCCAAGATGCAAACAAATGGTGATAACTCATGGCCATTCAATTTTTCATATCACTTTTTATGCAATACATTTAGAGAAAAAAATTAGAACCTCTGTCCAGCCAGAGGATATGTATTTCCATGATGAAAAGTGTGGATTTGTTTTTCCCTCTAGCCAGAATGTAATTAATAGTCCACATATAACATATATCTTCAATTTAGGATCACAACTATTATTTCCTCAAGTCTTACTGGTCTAGTAAACACAATCTAATTAATTTATTTTCCCTTATTTGTAGCAGTTTCACAAAGAACAATTTTATTAGTAAATTTCAAGAATTAATTGAGCATAAAATCTATTGAGAGTTAGAGGCTATTTTTGTATTTTATATATTATATTTTAAGAGTTGTAGTAATTTCATTGTTGCAGCTATCCTATCTACTTTGAAAATGCTATGATAAAATAAGACACTCACCTTTTCTAGAAATTCCTTAATGTTACTTAACAACTCAACAATACCCTTATAAACATGTCTAAAAATTTTAAAGAAGAAAATGTGTATTAATTAAAATAAATAAGAATACTTTTCACATAATACAATTTTCAGTAGTAAAATCTTGCTTCTATGTACTTTTTCTACCTTATTTGCAAATATAATTTTACATTTAAATGAGTAGTATATTTTCTTTGGTTGAAGTTTGTAAGTAGGAATTCCTTGGGAAACATGGACCCAGTATTTCAAACTGCAACTAATGTTCAAGTTACTTTCTCCAAAAGATTGTATATACTCTACTTATGTCTTTATTATCCTATCCTTCAGAGATTGGAATACAGAATGAAACTATATGAAACTTTCATATGAGTCTATAAAAGTTTCAATGAAATCAGAATACAAACAAAAAATGAGTATGTGAAACAAAATTTAAGGTTTCCATGGATACATTATCTATACTCATATAAAATTTTGGTACAAAAGAGCTCGATAAGCTTCAAAGTTCAAAATTAATTTTCTTAAAAGATATGATTTTTTGTTGTTTATTTAGAGTGTTCAAACAGAATGGCACATAGCTTTCTGTTTATACCATTTTATTATCACAGTCTACTGTATCTCTTGGCCTGCTTTAACTATATCACCCATCAGAAGTGAGTGATTGTAACCGATGAGCTCCAAAAATATATGTTAGTTTAAATATACGTTGATAGTCTCGCTTCGGTAATGCTGCAATAAAAGCAATATTTCTTATGGTTCTGAAGTTCAAGGACATTTAATAGGGTTTTTTTAATCAATGGTTCTGATCCTGTATATTTCACCAGGAACTCAAAATTCCAGATGAAATTCTTATATCATGAACACCAATTTATCCATATCCTTTAGATTAAATTAATGACTAAACTGGAAGTCAGTCAAGAGATATGATGCATTAGTTACATTTTTGTGTGAATGTCAGAAAATTGGCTCTAAATTCAAAACCTACTTATGGATTTTGATAGAGAGTATACGGATTCTGCAACAAAATCCTTTCCAATCTGTGTATCCACACTGGTTTAGTTTGATCTTAAAATTGGACTTCTCTTTTGTGTGTGTGTATGTGGGTGTGAAAGTTATCAAACATACAGTGCACAGAATCTTACACCTTGGGCTTCTGAAACATTTCTATTTGTATCTGAAGAGGAAAGTGTCTGGTTAAAAAGGTAGAATAAACTGAAAAACAAGCTAACAAACCTTTTCACTGAATCAAGAAAGAAAGAAAAACACATTTACCAATAAAATATTATGAGTTATCTTTCAAGTGTTTGCAATAGGACATTTACCATATTGATTTCAGTCTTGGTTTGCTTATATAACCCATCCCAAATGACTTTTTTTTTTTTTTGCTAGTTTCAAATAAACATATATTTGTTAAGAGCTCTGAATGCCCAAAGGCATTTTAAAAGTTATCACCATGAAAACAGATTTCTTTGGTTGAGATATTTTGATCTTGGTTTGTTTAGTGGGAAAGACTAGAATTTAATTTTTTTATTTTTTTAAAAATTTTATTTATTTATTTGACACAGAGAGAGGGAACACAAGCAGGGGGAGTGGGAGACGGAGAAGTAGGCTCTCCCCGCTGAGCAGGGAACTTCATGGGGGGCTTGATCCCAGGACCCTGGGAACGTGACCTGAGCCAAAGGCAGAGGCTTAATGACTGAGCCACCCTGTCGCCCCTAGAATTTAATTTTAAATTTTACTAAGTGCTTGGAATCTGATCTCACTGTCCTGCATTTATAGCTAGCTAACTAGCTAGATATTAAGAGGAGTTTCAATTGAATAGCATGCTATTTATTTTGATATCATGGTGTAAAAGCAAGCTTAAGTTTTTTAAAAGTATAAGTGGTTCGGTCTTGCTTATTGTTCCTTCTTGATTATGTAGTAAAGTGCCTGACATATCATAGACAATAATCACTGCTAGATTGGGTAATAGTATTTTTGAATTAGATTACTCTCTCCCCTCAGAGTCAATACATATGCCAGGAGAAGAAAATGGAAAAAAAAAAAAAATAAGGCACATATAAACAAAAAATGGTTTGAAAAATTATTCCACATATCTAATACTTAACATATGAATTTGCACAGGTTATTTTCACTAATTTGTGCTTTGGCCTTTTTAGTCAGAATGATGATAAATACTGTCTATCTTTTCATACAGAACATCTTCCTTAATGGGAAAAAAAAAGAGGTTTTTAAAGGCTCTTTGTATTGTTTTAACATCTTGTTCTCTCATTAATAAATGAATTGAATAAAACTTTTGACAGGTGTTTATTTTTATAATTATATTAGAGTCATTTTACTTTTTTATCTTTTATAGTTTACCCAAGGGTCACTTTACCAAGACATATATTTCTATGCTTTAGGTGTAAGGATGGAAACACTAAAAGAAAAGTGCATAAAATCGATTATTAGGGAAGTAAACTTTGTTTCCATAGCATCAAATTTATAAATTGTAGATGAAAAGCAAAGACTCAAAACTGTGAAGTAAAGAACTCAATGTTAATACATGCAAGCATTGCTACAAACTACTAATGTCTGAAATTTAATGAAAAATATAGGAAAGGAAGATTGAACATTGCTGAGCTAGAAAGACACATGTTCAAATTGCATTCAATAAAATTAATTTAGACCAAGGCATTTAGTCCATATGGAGAGACTAGAGATAAGATATTGAATATGCCTCTAGGAAGAATTCTATTCATTTTCATTTACCAAAGTTACCCAGGAGTATAAGCTTAAATTTTATACCTTTGACAAATTACTTTGAATCACATGTCTCTAATGGCACCCTTACATAAAATATACTATATTCCTGAACATTTTTAGTGCATAATTACACTTGATTGTGACATATTTTAAAAAAATCAGAAGCTGGAATAGGTTTATTCATAAAATAGTAAAGTGTGCATTGCAGAGCATTTTAATTCAATAACCTAAGGAAACTAGATATGAAATATAAGTTCCTTTGTTTTCACTCTCATCACATGTTCATTCACTCTTGCATGACCAGTACAGCAGAAGAGTCCCTAATTCCCCATTTAATCAGAGATCCTAGAAAACACATCCTGAAAAAACAAAACCCAACATCATAGGGTTCTGATTTATTTTGTCTTAGAAAGATAATAATCGATTTTACATTTGGTATTGTCCAATGGAGCCTTGATCTGTGCTTGTTTGCAAGACGCCAACCTGCATTTCAATTTAACTACTTAAATGTAATGAGAGCGGAAAGCCAAAATTTCTTTTTAATTCACTAGGTGAAAAATGCAAATTATGACGCATTAACTACAGTTAAAGAAAATCAAAGTCATCTATGCATTTTATCTATGATTTGGATTCAAAGAATTAGGGCCCATGGACATTTCAGAGGCATTATTATACATGGAAGTTTGGCCTGGGTTTATTTTATGGACAGACCTTCCAGTTATATATGTAATTTAAGTTGGTAGCAAGCAATATATTCTTTTTATCATTGGGTGACTGAGGTATATACAATGGTAAATTATTTCCTGTAGTTCACTTGATATATGCAAGAGCATCTAACACTCCTGCTAGAAAGAAGAAGAAGAAGAAGAAGAAAAAGTATTGTATTTCTAGCTCTTCTAACCTGTCTTAAGAAGAGATCTCGAAACTCATTTTTAAGATAAAGGATTTGGCTCATTCACAATTAAAATCTGAGTAATTCCAGTATTTGGTAATAAATTATTGTCAAAATAGTTTGTACACCTAAGGATAGTATATATCAATGATAGTGTGTGTGTTTGTGGTGATAAAATAAGTACTAAATTTCTTTAATATGTGCAGTGGTTAACTTTGTGTGTCAACTTGCCCAGATTAAACATTAATTCTGGATGTGTCTGTGATGGAGTTTTTGGGTGAGATTAGCATTTGAATCAGTGTACTCAGGAAAGCTGATTGCCTTTCCCCATGTAGGGATGTGGGTGGGCATCATCCAATCCATCAAGAACCTGAACAGAGCAAAAGACAGATGAAGGAGGAATCCCCCCCTTTTTCCTGCCCCACTGTATGCTGGAGTATCTCCTTTCACCTTCTCCTGCCCTTGGTTGGGATGTACAACATCAGCTCTCCTAGTTCTTAGGCCTAACTCGAACTGACTTGCACCAAATGCTTTTCTGGGTCTCCAGCTTGCAGAAATCAGATCATAGAATTTCTTAGCCTCCATAATCACACAACAAATCTCCATATGTAAATATGTATGTGTATCCTCTTGGTTCTGTTCCTCCGAGAACACTAATACATCTGTGACTAAAACTTAATTCTATATAAAATGCTTCAATCTTTCTTTTTGATAGTGAAATTCACTATATTTGTTTCTTTAACAAAGAATTTCAACCATGATTAAATGGCATCATAGTTTTTAAAAAAGGAAATTCCCTAATAAATAATAAACTAATTAAATTCCTGCTAAACAATATTGAAAGCATGAATTTACATCATTATACTATAATGAAAGATAGAAAAAAAAAAACAGTTATAAATTGTTTCTAGTACCTACAAATAGAGAAGTACTTGTATGAAATAATGCATAGAGACGGGTAAAATAGAAATACACCTTAAACACTCAACACTTCCAATGCCATGGCTGTACTGAGAGAATTTACATAAGAGAAGACAAAATTATACGCTGGAGACTCATTCATTCAAATACATGTTGTTTTTTCTTTTGAAGGTTGGAGGTTGAGAAATGAAGGAATATGCTGACTAGTGGCGTGGATATGATTTTTCACTCTCTAGTTTTATGAAAACGATTTTTCCATTAAATTACATATTTCAGGAAATTTGGCTTTTATTTTTTTAAAGATTTTATTTATTTATTTGACAGAGAGTTAGAGAGAACACAAGTGAATAGGCAGAGAGGCAGGCAGAGAGAGAGGGAGAAGCAGACTCTCCACTGAGCAGAGAGCCCAATGCGGGGCTCGATCCCAGGACTCTGGGATCATGGCCTGAGCCTAAGGCAGCTGCATAACCGACTGAGCCATCCAGGCACCCCCGCAATATTGGGTCTTAAATATTGGAATGTAGAGTTATTCTGTCTCTGCTAGAGTCTTCGCTTGGCAAATATACTGGACACCTTTCACAGGGTTCCTCAGATTCTTTTAATTTTGCCTCTTTTCATAACCCTCAGCTCCTTTCTCCATTTCAGCTACCGCTGCACCCTCATGAGGAGCCTAATTCCTTATTTCACTTGCTGACTCAGTTGAAAGGAAATGCAGCAGATCATGGGGTTTGGCTTCCTGGCTACTGCCAGATGGGCCAGTCGGTGCAATCCCAGAAAAGTAGCCCATTAACTCCTTCATGAGACACTGAATGATGTGGCATGGGGGTGGGAGTGGGGGGAAGCCAATGAACAATCTCTTCTTTCTTCCTTATCTGTGTAAGACTTGGTTTCTCCAAACAGCCTGTGTTGCGATATCCTCACCGCAAAACAGATGAAAGGGTCAAGAAATTGTCCGTGTCTCTTCAGGCCTCCATACAAAACAGTGTCTATGCAGTAGCATATCTCCTTGTATTATTCTCTTTCCAATCCAGCCTATCCTGTGTCCTTTTCCCTTCTTTCTGCTGTACTTAGATTTTTCTTCATTCATTTAGTATTACAGCTGACCCATAATCTCAGGGTCCACTTTCTGGGGAACCTGGTATAAAATAGCATGTGGTCCTTGGAGGCAAGAAATCATGAAAATTTGTCCCCTTAGTTTACTCTTACTTTTCCCAACACCTGATCTGGAGCTTCACTTATATGATCTGTGGGCGTAAAACATTTGGGGTGTTACATCAAAGACTACGCCCCTCATCATAAACACTTTGTTCCTTAGAGCTATCATTTCTCATCACTAAGTTTGATTAATAAAATCAAGTCACATATTTCTTCATAAACACTTATTGAGTGTTTATGGGTTAGATTTCAAGGTACAAAGATGAAAAAGATATGGTAGCAGGACTCAGATGCCACACCTCAAATATACCAGAATTTATTTTTAAATACAGGATCAAACAATGGCACTGGTTTGTATTTGAATTTCATTTTGTATTAATCAAATCAAGTCCACATTTTTGTCACTGAGTGTTTGTTAGGAAATGTGTATTTTATAAACAGTACCTCGACTCTGCTCAAACACATGTAAAATAGGTTTGAAATTATTTTTAGAAACTGGGGAACTCAAAACTAAAAAAATTACTTGTCACAGATCACAGATGAAAAGAAGCAAAGCGTGCGTGTCTTGTCTGACCACAAACCCAGCCTGTTTCTACAGCAAGTCCTTCTTTTTCTCTTTTTAATCCCACTTAAAATGTTTCCGCTTAGAATTTCTGCTGAACTATGTGTCAATCTTAGAACACTACAATTTCTCTCTTTATGCTATGAGTGAATATAGCTCAATATTCAAAGATAAGGCCAAGAAGTATAGTGGTTAAGATCATACTTCATCTTGGAAATTATACATATTTGAGATCAAATGTTGATTATATAATCCTGGAAAAATTGCTAAATTTTGTGAATTTTAGTCTATTCAATCCAAAATTATTATTATAATATCTACTTCATAAAATGTTTTTATTTATTCATTCTTGAATTTTTTTTTTTGGCTCCCTCCTATGTCCCAATACTTTTTGACACAGGGAATGCAGAAATGCATTAATGCATGTATATGCTTAACAAAGCATATAAAGTTGCTGACGTCATGAAGATCATAGCATAAGAGATTGATAAATGATAATAATAAACTAGTAAAAATTTATTGTAATTTCAGGTAATAATAAGGATATAAAATAAAGAGAAGCCAAATAAAAGATATAGAATGACAAGCTGTTGGAGGGAGGATTTTAACCCCAGAAAGTCAGGGACTTACAGAAGAGAACTGTATGAACTTCTGTGTGAAAAAAGCAGTTTAGGCAGAGGGGATCCCAAATACTGAGGTCTTGAGGCAAAACCCTGCCTGGCGCAAAGAGCTTTATGCCTATAGCAGAAGAAGGAGAGGAAGGAAAGTTGCTGGTGGCTTTTGAGAGGTGACCAGACCTTTGTTTGAGGTCTCGTCATTTGAGACTTGCAGGGCATTTCTTTTTTTAATAAATGTGGAGAGAAGCCACTGGAAGTCTTGAGATAGAAAAAGTCAGACAGACAAAGACAAATACTATAGGGTATCACTCATGGAATCTTAAAGAGCTGAACTCGTAGAAACTGAGAGTAGAATGATGATTACCAGGGTCTGGTGGGTGGAGTAATTGGGGAGATGTCATTTAAGGGTACAAACTTGCAAATGATAGATAAATAGATCTGGGCAATCTAATATACAGCACAGTGATTAAAGTCAACAATACTGTATTATTAACTTCAAAGTTGCCGAGAGACTAGATCTTAAATGTTCTCATCACAAAAAAAGAAGTCTGTGACATTTGCTAAAGCAACAGTGGTAATCTTATTTGCAATATATAAATGCATCACATCAAATTTTAAACTTGCACAATGTTACGTGACAATTATATATATATTTTTTAAAATTTTATTTATTTGACACACCGAGAGAGAGAAAGAGAGAGAGACAGTCAGAGAGGGAACACAAGCAAGGGTGGTGGGAGAGGAAGAAGCAGGCTCCCTGCCGAGCAGGGAGCCCTATATGGGGCTTGATCCCAAGACCCTGGGATCATGACCTGAGCAGAAGGCAGACGCTTAATGTCTGAGTCACCCAGGCACCCCTGACAATTATATCTTAATAAAAAATACTCTAACAAGCATTAAAGGATTGCTCTGGCTGCTGTATGGAAAATAGATTGTAGTGGGGAAGAGTTGAACAGGAGACACTGAACAAGGAACGCCTGGGTGGCTCAGTTGGTTAATTGCTTTTGGCTAAGGTCTTGACCTTGGACTCTGGGGATCTAGCCCTGCTTTGGGGTTCCTGCTCAGTGGGGAGTCTGCTTCTCCCTCTCCCTGTGCTCCCCCCCCAACCCCTGCTCATGCTCTGTCTCTCTGCTCACTCTCTTCTAAATAAGTAAACAAACAAACAAACAAATAAATAAGGAGACACTGACCAAGATGGTATTGTTGTTGTAGGCATGAGAGATTGTCCTAGAGATTGTTAGAGAATAAGAGTCAATAAACACATTGTAGATTCCAAACGGTATCCACAGTCACACTGGAACAATTCTGGTTCAGGGGTCAGTTGCTCATCTGTATGCCTGTCTCTTGCTTTTTAAGTTCTGCTCTTCTCTTTTTTCACCCACGTTTCTACTTTCACTGTTTATCCTTTCAATTACTTTTTTTCATTACTATTTTTTCCGTAGGTTTTTCTGTTAGTCAATTGGTATGGAATATTGATTGTTCCAAGGAAATTCCATCATTATCATTATTATTATTATTTAAGGGAAATAGAAAAAAATTTTTTAAAAAGAAAAAAAAAGGAAAAAATAAAGGAAATAGAATCCTTCTTTTCAGTGCTGCAAGGAGTATTTTCTTTCCTAGAAAGAAATCCTTCATTTCCAGAATTTTCTAATTCCTACAAATAGGATAGAAACTAGTATTTTTTTTTTTTTTTGCTTTTTTCTTTTTCACTTTAAAAAAAAAGTGCTAAGGACTGTTTTTAGCAGCTACTAAAGAGATCAAGAGAATGGTATTCAGAACTTTCTATTAACTAGTGTGAGTTGCAGTTACGAGTGGTTTAAATTTTAAAATATTCTGTTTATCTTCCGAATTTCTCATTTAAATTTTTCAAATATACACGAAATAGCTGATGTGATCAATATAATGTACTACTAATTCTTTTTTACAGGTACTTCTTAATTCAACATGATAGGTGATGGTATTCGGGGATGAGAAGTTTTAGTCCTTTACCATCAGAAGAACATGGAGGGGTGCCTGGGTGGCCAAGTTGGTTAAGTGACTGATTTTCGGTTTCTACTCAGGTCATGATCTCAGGGTCATGAGATCAAGTCCTGCAACAGGCTCCATGCTGAGCACGGATCTTAAGATTCTCTGCCTCCCCCCGTCCCTTCTCCACCTTCTCTACACCACCATTGCCCTGCCCCCCCATCACCGTTTTCTCTCTCTCTCTCTCTCTCTCAAAAGAGAGAGTGTGGAACTTTTCAGTGAACTTAAAAAGAAAAAAAAAAAAAGAAAGAAAGAAAGAAAATAAATGGTGGCAATCACTAAATGGCACACATTTACACAAGAAAATCTGAGCCTATGGGAAAGAACGCACATATCTGTAAGGACTTGAAGGAAGACACTTCAGATGAAGACACCTGACTTACTTGCAGGAAGTAATCAGCATATTGGGGATGAAATGGAGGAGGAGCATCAACGAGAGACTTGATTCGAGGAGAAAGTGTTCAGGAACTCCTGATATTTCCTTCCTGAAAGGTTTTGTTAGGGGAGAGGAGGAATTATCAGAGATGGAAGTCAAAAGTAAATGGCCAGTGATGATAAGCTTTTTATGCCTCGGCATCTAAATTTTCATTTTTCTCTTTGAATGAAGTGAATATTTTTGACAGATTTGAATGTGATCTCCCCTGGGCAGCTGGATGTAAGGAGACCGTAGGGACTGTAGGTTATATGGACTGTAGATTACATAACAAGTTCTGAATGTCTGGGTCACCTTCAAATGACTTAAGAACACAGTCGATTTCTGGCTGAGATAACCACAGCCTGATATGGACCTATAGCCGAGACGTCTTCCACACTAAGTTGGCTAAGATTTTCTCCTATTTCTTCCCCTTCCATTAGTTTTATATATTTAAAACTTATATTTAAGTCTACAGTCCAGTTTGAGTTAATTCTCAGGTATGGTGTGAGGTAAGGATCTTAGCATATGACCAATAAGGTTTTCTTTTTTTCTTTTTTTTTTTTTTTAAAGATTTTTATTTATTTATTTGACAGAGAGAGATCACAAGTAGGCAGAGAGGCAGGCAGAGAGAGAGAAGGGAGGAAGCAGGCTCCCTGCTGAGCAGAGAGCCCTATGTGGGGCTTGATCCCAGGACCCTGGGATCATGACCCGAGCTGAAGGCAGAGGCTTTAACCCACTGAGCCACCCAGGCGCCCCCAATAAGGTTTTCAAGCTAATTTTTAGCTTGTTGATTTTCTTCAATAAGTATGTGAAGTTTTTCCAGTACTTTACACTGAAATGCCTTCTCTTTCATTAGCATACTTTCTTGGTCCTGCTGCCAAAATTCAAGGTACCATGTAGTTGAGGGTCTATTTCTGAATTCTGTTTTCTTCCATTGATCTGTATGTCCATTCTTTCACCAGCGACACTGGTTTGATTCCTACAGCTCCATAATTAGTATTGAAAACAATTACTGTAAGTCCCCAAAATTTATTCTCAATTTTTAAATTTATTGTAGCCATTTAGTCAATTTCAGGAAGAAAAAAAAAAAAAAAGGAAGAAAAAAGACTCCAGGAATTTGATTTGGAGTTTATTTCTGTGTAAGCAATTTGTTAAGAATCGCTATCTTAGGGGCACCTGGGTGGCTCTGTCGACTAAGCATCTGCCTTTGGCTCGGGTCATGATCTTAGGATCCTGGAACTGAGTCCCACATGAGGTTCCTTGTTCAGCGGGGAGCCTGCTTCTTCCTCTGCCTGCTGTTCTGCAGACTTGTGCTCATTCTCTTTCTCTCTCCAACAAATGAATAAATAAAATCTTTATTAAAAAATAATCGATATCTTAACAAAATTGAATATTCCAGTTCAACAGTTTAGATTATATCCTTCCATTTACTTAGGTCTTCTTTTATATATCACAGTTAATAGAGCTTAAAGGGACAATATTTTGCATTGTCTCTTGTCACATATACTTCTAAGTATTTTATGTCTTAGTATTTTTATAAATTGAATTTTCGAAATTTATTTTCCAACTGTTGATAGTGTATAAATATTCAATTGACTTTCTTATACATTAGCTTTTCTTCTTGTGACTTTCCTTCCTTCTTCCTTCTCACATTTTCTTTTTAGTCTATATCATGCCTGTACTATATGCCATGCACTGTGCTTCCACCAGCGCAAGGAAGACATGTTCTAGTTTAGCAGGGAAAGGACATTCAGATCATGATTTAATCTGAGTCACCTGGAGGGATAGATTTATACTATTTTATATACAATAATAGAGCATTTCAAATTCTGCTAGATATAGAACTGACTACAGTTAACTAATAATCTCAGGTAAGGAAGTTCCCATAATTTTTTGAATAAGCGCATGATCTTTATTTAGAGAAGAGCATTTTGAACAACACATTTAAAACTTTTTTTGAACAATATGCCTTTCATATACAGTGATGAATACCTAATACTAATAAAAAGCCCAAGACAGTAATAGAGGAAATCAATTTGGGGCATTTTTCCTATTTTTTTCTGAAAGTATCTTCCTGCATTGTGAAAATATGGTGTGAGCTTCATTTTCTTTAAAAGTTCCAAACTGCAGTCAAAAGAAATTTACATAAAAGACAGCAGGTAAGAACATTTTGAGGTATATTTTTCCTTCATACAGGAAGAGAAAGAGAGAAAGAAAGAAAAAAAAATCATCAAAGAGTTTATGAGGTCGTTTCTGAAACAAAGTCAAACATTAAAAAACAGCCCTTGGCTTTTGATGGAAAATGACTTAAACTTATCCAGGTTCCATGGAATGCATTTAAGGCAATACAGCAGATGGGGTGTTGAGTAACATCTTGAATTAATTTATTTTTGAAGTACACAATGAGTTTTTATGATATAACTGAATTAGAAAATCAGAGAGAATCTCTTTCTCTTGCTATTTTATAGTTACTATAGAAAAACTATCAGAATATTTGCAGAATTATTTTTATAATACGTAGGTTCTACATACACTTAAAATCAGGGATATCATTTAAAAAGTGTGTTTTTTTTTTAAAGTTTAATTCTGAGAAGAAGACACAAAGATAGTGTATAAATCTGCCACTTTGCTGTTTTTCAGTCAACAAGCTTTCTGACTTTGAACAAGTTCATAGCTGATCTAATGGTAGAATTTGAATTTCTTATTGTATTTATATATTAAATAACAAAGGAACTTATATTTTTCATGAAAAAGTAGAAGTAAACATTTATTCTTCTGCTCCTGCTGTGTGGAGACTGGGAACAGAAATTTAAGTGAAAAATTAACTACATGTAGCAATTTTATTAATAAAATTAACTGTGTGTGTGTAGGGAGGTGCCTCAAAACCCCAGGCGGGATTACTTCTACTGTCATTCTTGATGGGGAAGAACTAGCGTAAAAACATAAATTAGATGACTTCATAATGACAATCATTTTACTCATGATTTGTCTGGGTATAATTTTTCCTATAGTTCTGTCCAGAAAAACCTTTATAATTGGAGAAAGCCTACTAATACTGACCCAGCATATCTTGTGAAATGCTTTCCTCCAAATTCTAGTTCCTACTTCTGTTGCATTTAGAAAAACATAAAATGATACTTTTTTTGAATAAATTACATAAAAATCCTATAATCTGTTTGAAGAATCTTGGAAGGCAAAAGAGAAACTGTGAAAGAAAGAACATTCATTGCTCTTTTTTTGCCAGTTACGTTTTAGTATCTCCTCACAAGAGACTGTGTTGCAAAAACCCTGGATGTTCATTGTTCTTTATCTGGAGTCCAATTTTCTGTTGGATTCCCAAGGACGTAAGGCTCTTACTCATGTATAGAAGTTATTGTGAGACATCGTGTACACAAAGGCATCTATCATAAGCTACTCTCTAGATCTGAGGATGACAGGTAACTTGTCAGCATACACTTGACTTTCCTTCCACTGTTACAGCCTGGCAGCTTCTGTATACTCTTCACTGTGCAGGTGTTTTCTTTTGGCAGACGTATTCAGATAATAGAGCAATCCAATCAAAACATCAGTGAGACTCCCTGACAGAGCGTTTGCTGCTTTGGGAACATTTGCACTTACCATATGGCAAGGGCATCTTAGGCTATGAAACAGTGATTATTTCAGTTTCCTTCTTTGAAAAGCATGCAGGATTTATTATGGTGAACATGCACACATTTTTAGACAGTTTATAAGATAGTTGCACAGTTAAATCAAAGAGAAGTGTGAACTTGAAATTCCATAATACTAAAGAAATACCTCATCAACTTTAGTCATTCTTCTCTCCAAAGTTATTCCTAAAGAGAGAATCATCTTTTTTTAAACATTTGTAAATTCCATATCATAAGTTGATGCCGCATTATGGTACAATAAGAGAGGATGCCAAAAATTGGCTTAAAATAATAGAGGTTCAGGGGCACCTGGGTGGCTCAGTGGGTTAAAGCCTCTGCCTTCGGCTCAGGTCATGATCCCAGTATCCTGGAATCGAGCCCCGCATCTGGCTCTCTGCTCGGCGGTGAGCCTGTTTCCCCTTCTCCCCCTCTCTGCCTGCCTCTCTGTCTGCTTGTGATCTCTGTCTGTCAAATAAATAAATAAATAAATAAATAAATAAATAAATAAAATCTTAAAAAAAAAAATAATAGAGATTCATTAATACCTGTCCATGGCGGGCCAGCTTTGGCTCTGCTCCGTGCCACCTTCACGTTAGAATACAGTCTAAAGAGCGGTCCTACTTGAAATACAGTCAGTCGCCTGGCAAAGGGAGAGAAACCCAGAGGATTTCTTTTTTTTAAGATTTTATTTATTTATTTGAAACAGAGTGAGAGAGAGAGCACATAAGCAGGGGGAGAGAGGGAAGCAGGCTCCCCACTGAGCTGAGAGCCCGATGTGGGGCTCAGATCCTGGGACCTTCAGATTACGACCTGAGCAGAAGGCAAACACTTAACCACTGAGCTCCCCAGGCGCCCTGGTATCCAGAGGATCTAACGCTGATGCTTAAAACTTCTGCTAGGAATTGGCACATGTGACTTTGCCTACATTTAATTGGCCAAAACAAGTCACAATGTAAGCCCGACGCCAATCGCTGTTCTGGGATGTTTGTTCTTCTGGAGGGAAGGATACATAGAGACTCATACGAAAGATAGGTCGAAGGATGGTTCGTGGATTGGTGTATACTGATTGGGGAGGGAGGGGGAAATGAAAGTCGATCATTATGTTGTGGAATATAGGTTAAGAAACTTAAGTCTGATTTTGGATCTCAGCTCTGCTTTTTACTTGATATGCGGCTTTGGGAAAGTTGTCTATGTTATCAGACTTTTACTGAATAAAGAGATAAAAATCAAGCAATGATGACTATTACAGTGGTTTATGTTGCATTTTATGTACTTTTCAGGTAAAAAAAAGCATATTGTGTGTGTTGTTTTTGACTTGGAAATGAATCAATGAAACTGTTTCTGTATAAGGCTCTTTTAATCAATATAGATGTGTGCACATTGACTCTGCTTATTTTTTTTTAAGATTTTATTTATTTATTTGACAGATAGAGATCACAAGTAGGCAGGAAGGCAGGCAGTGACAGAGAGAGGAGGAAGCAGGCTCCCTGCTGAGCAGAGAGCCTGATGCGGGGCTCCATCCTAGGTCCTGGGATCATGACCCGGGCTGAAGGCAGAGGTTTTAACCCACTGAGCCACCCAGGCGCCCCTTGGCTCTGCTTATTGTAGCTTATGCTTATACAACAGGTATTGCAAATAGTACGGGTATCAGTGGTTATGCACACGTGCATCAGTGGTTATGCACATGGTTATGCATATGTGTGTGCATATGCATATTTAGGTATATGTTCAGGTATACTGAACATACACTTAAAATTTTAAGTAGAACTGAGTCTCCTCAGTACACCTGAAACAAAAGAGGTTGGAGATGAATTACTGCACTAGTCAGAGAGTAGTCCTTATTTTATTATTTTGTAGGACAGAAAGTACATCTATTACTGTACTAATCATGGCCTTGGCAGGCTGGGTCTTTGAAAAGTACTGCTTTAACTTTTTTTTTTTTTTTAAACTTGTGAAAAATTTAGAGAGAGATGCATTCTCATTCTCTTTGGTTCTTAAAATAATAAGAAATGAGTCATCCAAGTTTATCTTTTTTGAGCAATGGTTCATAGAAAGACCTTAAGCAGGAGTTTTAACATAATTATATGTATTCGCAAATACCTTCACTCAAAGTTGTCCTTATACTGGTGTTGGGTAAAAGTTTTTAAATTTTACTGTGGGATCATTTCCAAAATCTGATACTGTAGTGCTCTCAGTATGAACTTTGTAACATATATCACCCAACATTTTTCACCAATTATTATTTGGTTTTAGAAAATTCATTCACACTATACATTTCCAGGAGCTTAGTTTTATTTAAGAAGTGGAAGAATGTGCAGATACTATATATGTCTTCTTTTGATCGGATAATCCAATAATCTATAAATCATTTCCTTTTTTCATGTAATCAATTAGTGTAGATTAGGAAACAAGATGAAAAGATAGAGGTTATTTTCCATTAAAATTGTTTTTGTTGGTCACCCCATTTCTGTTTTTATCTGGTGGAAGAAAAAAGAGGCAGGGGGAGAGAGGGAGAGATGAAATTAGAGAGAAAGGAAAGAATGGACTTAGCTGGAATTATTGTGATGTCCATAGATACTATGACAAGCTTGAGTTAAGCAGAGGAGACTAGAATTTCTCATGGAACTAAGTGGATATGGTCCATGTAGCTGTTAACTGTGACCCTATGGCCTTGGGATGAGCCTTGCTAAGTACTCATAAAGTCGTAATTTCTTAAAATGCAACACATTTTTTTTTCTTTTCTTTTTTTTAAGATTTTATTTATTTGACAGACAGAGATCACAAGTAGGCAGAGAGGCAGGCAGAGTGATGGGGGCTGAGCAGCCCTGCTGAGCAGAGAGCCCGATGCAGGGCTTGATCCCAGGACCCTGAGATCATGACCCAAGCTGAAGGCAGAGGCTTAACCCACTGAGCCACTCAGGTGCCCCAACACATTTCCGTCCATGTAACACCCAGCATCTACAATAACTTTGTATCCATAGGTCCTTCACATGGCTTCTCCCATACTGCATTTTCCCTCAGTTTGATTAATGTCAGAGTGGTCAGGCCCCTTTTGGGGATTCTATTAAGAAAAAGTTGCATTTAGGACACTACTTTTTAATTTAGTTTGAGCTTTGTTGGATATAATTATGTACCTCACAATCATTTTCATTTATACTTAAATTACTGTTAACTACTCCATCCTAGGAATATTTCCAAGTGCATCGTACCAACTCACCTGACTTCGTATAAAAACCACAAAACTGGTTTTAATGTAACTCTTTGAAAGCAGTTGGGTAGTAGAGAAAAAATGTGGCTTTAAATGTACTTGACCAGTAACAAGTCTGTGGAAAATTCTTCCAATCACTACTTATATAGAATTGCAAGCACATTATTAAATGCTCCCGAGCTCCACTAAAAAAAAAAAAAAAAAAAAAGTCTTTCCTGTTAGTTTAGTTTCTCTCTGTCTCTCTCTCTCTCTCTTTTCTTTTCTTTTTTTTTTTTTTAAATTGACAGCCATCAAAAATTAGATTGATCAGAATTCCTGTTTGTAGGGCACAGAGTGTAGCAATCTTCCAACCAGCAAACATATCTATTTGTGAATGGAAAGTTTAAAGCATGTCAAGGTATTGAGTACATTTTAGCACAACATTATTAATAAATAGTTGGGAAGCCTCAATAAATTTCTAAGTAATCAAATATTAAAGTTAAAATAAAAATAATATTTTTCATAGGACATCATATTGCAAAGTACTTTCCCTTGAAGAAATAAGAATCATGCAGCCAGAAATATAGGGAACTTATAGTATAGATATATATTAAATAGTTGCATAGTAAAAACATCAGACCGTTATTTTAGATTTTGTGATACTTTTGGTATTTGCTAACTTTTAAAATTCAAAATTTGTTACCATTTCTTTTTCTCACTCTAAATATTTACTTTTGTATTTGAATTTTATACTTTCAATTCTGTAATCGTGTCCTTAAAGAGGGCTACAGAAAATGAAGTCCCATAAAACCTGATTCACCCTTGTTGATACTAGACCTACCTCAACCTCAGTATAAGCAGATTCCTCTCTATCAGTTTAAACATCCCCTCTCCCAACTTTTTCTAGTCTGAGTCTTCTGCCTTTGAAGGAGAGTTTACGTTCCAGATACATTTTACTCTTAGCCATATTTCAGTATTCCATTTGTGCTTAACCTTTACTGCTAATACCCCTCTGTTATCAGTTTGAGTTTGGGCAACTTTTAAAAAAGAATGCATAGATGTAGAAATTAAAATATTATATGTTATATATGACTGTCTAATGTTATGTGCAATGTTCATATTTTGGCAAATGACATTCCTTCTTACAATTTTTATGCATAATATAAATGCATAGGTAGTACATTTTATAGCACTGCTGGCAGGAGATAAAGTCATTAATAACTTTTGTAGGTACACAATTGAGTGCTCCAATAAATTGAGAATATTCTCCCAATTTTTTTCTACATCACTGCAGTTATAAGGATATTTAGTAAATAGAAGAAAGAAGGAGATAAATATATTCACAAGTCTAAATAATATTCCATTAATTCCTTCTAGTGAACTCCTTTCTTCTTTATAGATTAGCCAGTATCTCTAGCAACTAGAATGTTCCTATCCACCCAGATAAAACGTCTTATTTCCTTTAACAGGTCTGCTGGAGGCACGGATGTATAATGTCACTCTTAGCTCTCTTTTCTAGTTTCCATAATGACTGTCACCTTCCATTTGTCCTTGATGGTTAATTACCATACTTCCTCATTTCAGCACATTCATATCACAGTACAATTATCAAGTTTAAGGCTTATTTAATTTCGTAGCTCGGAAGCTTTCTGAAGAAAGAAGACCTTGATCTTATCAGTAACTTGATTCCAACTTACATTTAAGGGTCTTACTTCTTGAGAGGTTTCCAGTGGACAGGTAATCTAACATATGTGGATTCTTGTTATCCTCAAAGCGTGACCCTTTACTAACCCATGCCTGCTTCAATTATACCTTTCCAATGGCACTCATCTTGCTGTGTCTAACTTTCTTTCAGTGCTGAGTTTTTCTGTCCACTAAATAAAGTGTCCATATTAAAATGGATTACAAATTAATTTTCTCTAATAAGCCTAAAAATCTGCCTAAAAAACTCAAGGATTCATTGGTATTTCCCAGTAGGACTTGACCCAGAACAATCACATATGCCTAGTATCACTTGTTCAAGTCTAAGAGACACATTTCTGATACTAGGGATGCTAATCATTCATCCTTTCCTATTCAATAGTTTTCAATATTTTTAACGTTGGTTAGTTAATTAAATGTCCCCTATTGTAATGTTTTCTGTAATTAAGTTTGTGCCTAGAGAATAACAATAGTTTATAGTGAGAGCATTTATCCAGTAAAACAAAGGATTAAATGAAGTCAGTCTTCAATTCTGAGTTAGGCTATAGGTCCCCAAAAGTTATAACATAAAGCTTTGACCAAAACAACATACATTCGAACTACCTGTTCAATACGTATAAACTATGCAGATGTATCTCGGGAAAAATAACTTTCTGAGAATTAAACTTTGTTTTGTCCGTTGTGGCTGCTAATTACATTATTATAAAATTCTCTTATGAAGTGATAAGGTTTCTGGTCAGCATATTTTTCCTTTTTATGTGACTTCATTTATGTATTAGATTATTTATCAAAAATATTGGACAGGGCAATATTTGTGATTCATTGCTGGATTATTTTGACAAGTGACACATAAAAATGTTTTATAAAAAATGATGGTTAAAGACAGAAATATCAAGGAAAAACAAACCTATAAATAAAATTTGAAGGATGATATGCTCAGCTTACACACAGAGGGAATTTTATAAATTATTGTGAGAGAAAACTAATCACTCTTGCACATACACTCAAACACATAAAGTAAAAGAAATAAAAGAAATAATATATGCCTAGTACAGTTGAACTTAATTTATTTTCAGTAGGCCTAAGAACACTCATATACTGAGTAAAGACAACGCTTTACCATCATGATTATGAAACATGGTACGTGATTATCAGATGAAAAGAAGCTATTTTGGTTTTCGTATTTGGGTTCACCAGTTAAGGCTAGAATCCTTTGATGAAGGAGTATGATGGCAATTGCCTGATACTCATTAGATACCAAGACTCATTAGATAAAAAGGACTCACCATTTATACTAGATATTTTTAGCTCCCTCAAGAGTAGGAAGGAGTACAGATAGCTTAGCTGTTTTCTTTCCAAGTACATAAAGATAGTCAGAAGTTAACAGTATCTAATATAAACATCAGATTTAATTTAAAATTATAGATGATAACTCAATTATTGGAAGAACATTTCATAAAATTGCAAATGCAGTGAAAACAGTTAGTCAAACCCCAAATTTATTAAATATGCAATTTATAGTCTGTTCCATGTTTCAAAAAAAAATCACTAGTGTGTTTTAACTCAAGCATCTATTTATTGGTCTACAAAGCAGGCAATTCTGACAGTCTTACAGATGTGCTAAAATATTTTGTATGGTCTGATAAAATCCTCTCAGGAAATGCTTAAATATTATAACACATCTGCAGAGTCAAAATGCAAAATCATCACGATGAGGACAGAATGCTGATTGCTGGTTTCCAGGTGTTGTAGGGAGGAAGGAAGGGAGAGGAATTGCTTAACATGGAAGGGATTTTACTTTTGTAGTGATAGAAATTCTTTGAAAATGGGTGGAGGTAGTGGTTGCACAACTTAAGGTGTACTAAATGCCACTGAACTATTTACCTTAAAACGGCTAATTTCATGTTATGTGATTTTCACCTCAATAAACTATTTTTCTAAAAATACAAAATCCTTATCAGATTCTCACAGTACACCAATGTCTGTTTTGCCTTGTCACGTGCTGGTTTCCGTCGAGCTCCTTCACGCAGAGCACATTCACTAAGTCTATTTGCATTTTTCCCTTCTCTTTCATTAGGAAACAGAATCCTCCCTGTTTCATTTATGAATTCCTAACACTTAACAAAACTTTTTTTTTCTATAAAAAGGGGGAATGTATGGGGCGTCTGGGTGGCTCAGGCAGTTAAACATCTGCCTTCAGCTTTGGTCCTGGGATCAAGACCCCACATCAGGGTTCCTGCTCAGTGGGGAGCCTGCTACCCTCCCTCTCTTTCTGTCGGCCACTTCCCCCCTGCTTGTGCTCTCTTCCTCCGTCAAATAAATAAATAATTTAAAAAAATAATTTAAAAGGAGTGATATTTGACAAAGGATAAGATAATGAATGCTCTTTTACAATTTTGATATTACTACCTAATAACCCCAGGTACTTGTCTTTACAATTATATGAAAGACTTCTAAATATATCTAATATATGTAAGTTTCTTACAATAACACCAGCAGAAAGAATGAATAACATTTTCTTAGTAGGTGTAGTGATTGTGTCTCCTTAGATTTGAATCTAATTTTTTAAAGATTTTATTTATTTATTTGAGAAAGAGAGAGAGCATAAGTAAGCAGAATGTCAGTGTGGCAGGCAGAGGGGGAGGGAGAGGAGAAGCAGCCTCCTCGCTGAGCAGAGACACCCCCCCCACCACTGCTCCCCAATGTGGGGCTGGATCCCAGGAACCTGGGATCATGACAAGAACTGAAGGAAGACACTTAACTGACTGAGCCACCCAGGCAACCCTGAACTTTATTTATTTATTTTTAAAGATTTTATTTATTTATTTGACAGAGAAAGAGAGAGAGCACAAGTAGGTAGAGTGGCAGGCAGATGGAGAGGGAGAAACAGGCTCCCTGCTGAGCAGGGAGCCCAATGTGGGGCTTGATCCCAGGACTCTGGGATCATGACCTGAGCCGAAGGCAGCCGCTTAACCAACTGAGCCACCCAGGCACCCTGAACTTTATTTTTAATAGCATTTCTTTCCAGGGATGGGCCCAGAAAGCCAAATCCTTATAATAGGGTTCTGTAGTCAGGATTTCCCAATGCTGTGGCCTTATATGACATAATCAACTTTGAGTTTGGTTATCCATAACATATTGTTAACAGCACCTAATTCTGGATTGGTACAAGAGAAATATTATGTGTATATGTATTTTGAATAGATAGATTATAGATATAGATATGTAGAGTATATATATATTTATTACATATACATATATATATATGGAGTATGCTTCATTCAAAATTTTTATTTTCAAAGGTAGTGCAGAAATTATGTTTTGCTTTTTCAAAAACATTCTATTGTTGGTAACTATTCCACTGTTGATGCTGTCCTAAGGCACGATGGAGAGTACAGGCACTAGAGCCAGATTAACTGATTTAAATCCACCTCTTCCACTTCTTACATTCATGACATTGACCAAGCGCCCTAAACTCTCTCTGTCAGTTTTCTCATCATTAAAATGGGCTATTACTACATTTATCCCGTAAGGGTATCTTGATGATTACATTCATGATATGATGGTTGAAATGGCATTTAACAAACTATTGGTTTCTTTTTCCCCCCTTACAGGTGTTGTGGTTTTAACACCACATTTGTGAAGGTGATCTAAGTATCTGGTTTGTACTATTATAAATAGAACCTCTCCTTCCCCAGCCACCACTGACACCCCTCCTCCCCCGCCCTGTAATGCTCCCAGCAGAAATCAGCATGGTTGAGGCAATATTCTCTAAAAAGTACAGCTTCCCTGGTTTAACCAGCTCTGATCATGAGTATCTTGAGTTCATTTAATTAATTGGGATTCATTCAGTCCAGAAAATCAGTCTAAAATGGCCTAAATGAGGTATGTGGAAGTTTCCTTTAACTTATTTCTTTATAAACACCATAAACTAACTTGTCCACATCACGCATTCTTATAAGGGAATGAAACCTTTATAACAAAACCCACTTACATAAAACAATACATCCTAAATTACCCCAGGAACAAGGGCAGAGGACTTCAGCTCTTTCCCAGTTAGTCTCACTAAGGAACTAGGGAAAATTGCCCTGAATATCTTAAAGATCATTTTTCTTATAGTACGATCTAGATTTCTCTTTTCCTGTGTGACTCACATTGTTTTGTGTGATACCAGTTCACTCAGACATTTCTCTCTTATAGGTCTTCTATATTTTCCTCTCCATTTATGAATTTACACATAAGCCGTATTGAAAATGATGTTAACCAATTTGTTTTAAAAGCCACGTGTTCCTGGTGAAATTCCCTATTGCTCCATTTTTATCTTCACACAGGAATATTCCCCGTTCTTATTTCTGTTTCTCTAAAACCCTACAGTATTTTCCCTCAATCTGCTCATTTTTTGCTTATTTATTTTTTTCTGTAGAGCCCTTGTGTTCATGGCTGTACTGTGTGAATAGTTCTGTTGTCCCTCTGCTTTCTTTTTTGTTTCTAGGAAAACATATTCCCAAATTAAATCTTAGTTTGTAAAAAAAGTCCCCCATTAAGTAGAAACATGGACATGATGATACAATTTGTATGTGCAATGGAACCACTTCCTTTCTTCTCCAGCCATATCTTCTTTGTTTTTCTTGCCATCAAACTATTCCAGTGGACAAGATTATGTATCTAACTATCTCACACCCCACATTGGATAGGCAGAGAGTAGCATATTTTATTTTTCTTTCCTTGGAGGTAATATAAGGTAAATACCAGCCATAAAGTATTCTTGCATTTACCCCCTTTCCCTGGTGTTTCAGTTGAAAAAAGTGAATGTATGCTACTCTACCATAATCTTTTAATTTTATAAGCATCCCAAACACATATAGTAAAAATGGGATTTATTTTATTCATGACACATTACTTTTTTCTGTTGTGTATAGAATATAGCTGGTTTGACTAATAGCAATAACAATACCCTCTTATGTTAACAATACTGATCAAAATAAGAACAGCCTACTTCCTTGCTTTATACTAGTTTTTGTCATTCCCATTATTTGTAAGATGTTGGCTTGCCTTCCCTAATTTTATATATTTTATATCATTTTTTCTGTGTCATTTCATCATGAATAAAAACAATATATTTTGTAGAACATATATTTAAAAACTAAGTATGGAGAAGGCATTTCACAATGAAGGTCCTTAACATATTGTCCAAAGGGTAAAAAGAGTATAGTGTGTGTGTGTGTGTTTAAGATTTTTGATTTATTTATTTGAGAGAGAGAAAGAGCGTGAGTGGGGGCACAGGGTGGGGGGAAGCTGGCTCCCAGCTAAGCAGGGAGCCTGAATCAGGGCTCAATCTCAGGACCCCAGGATCATGACCTGAGCAGAAGGCAGCTGCTTAAGGACTGAGCTACCCAGATGCCCTGAGTATAGTGTATTTTTAGGGTAAAAATGTAGTGTGAGAATCCTATAAATAGTTAATGACCCGAGTAATTTATTTGGATTTAATTTAATGGAATTTAATGGAATTTTCTTTCCCAGTTTCTTCAACTGGATATCTGAAATTTTGTATTTCTAGGGATGCCTGAGCTATGCCTCTGATATTTTGGTAGGACCATTTGCAATTATACAGATGGAGACAGTCTGTTAAAATGAATTAGTTGGCATTGTGTAGCAGCTAACTGAAAACAAACAATAACAACAAAAACAAAAACAAGAGACCTACCCATATGCAATCAGAGCCAGGAATGTGTAAACCTATTCTTAGAAAAATTAGTTATTTCCTTATTTTTTAATCAGATGGGACTGTAAAGAGAGTTTGCTATGGCAAGTATGCTAGCCAATAAAGCATGACAGAATCAGGGCACCATTTTGAACTGACTAGTTAATTAAAAGATTGATATAGTGAACCTCACTAGTTGTTAACATAAAGTAAAGACACCGGATGCTTGTATATCTAGAAGACACAGTACGCATTTTAAAATATTTTTGCCAATATTCTACAGTCAGGAAATGAGCTGAGAGAGAGGTATTCAACTGCAAACATGTTGTCCTTCAAGAAGAAGGATGAATGACTTCAAAGGTGGCTCTGAGACGGGGACTGAGGGGCTGCCACTGGGCCAGAAGGGTCGCATTGGCTGCATCCACAGACCAGTGGTGGGGTTGCCTCTAGCAGCCCAGAGAGCAGAGCACCAAGGCACAAGGGATTATTTTCAGGCCTTGAAACCTCGTGGAACTTGCCCTCCTGGGTTTTGGATTTGCTTTGGACCAGTAAACCCTTTACTTATTCAATTTTCTCCCTTTTGCAACAGATGTGTCTACTTTATGCCTGTTCTACCATCATAGTTGAGAGGCAGGTCACTAATTTTCTATTCATAAGTGACAGAATGGAATTTTGCTTCTGAACTGAGTCTAATCTGTAGCTGATTTAGATGATTTAGGTGATAAAATTGGGGACTTTTTGAGTTGACAACACGTAAATAAGATTTGGGATTTAGAGCTAATGCTGGCATGGACTAAGACTTTGAGGATTTGGGAATAGAGTGAATATATTTTATATGAATTTGAGGAGACTGAAGGTCAGAATGTAGTAGGTTATAGAGTTTTCCCTCAAAATTCATGTCCATCTAGAACCTCAGAATGTAACCTCATTTGGAAATAGTCTTTGGTGATGTAATTAGTTGAGATCATATTGGATTAGGATGACTCCTGATTCCAAACTGGTATCTTTACAAGAAAAGGAGAAAGCATACAGAGAGACACAGAGAGAGCAACATGCGAAGACGAAGGCAGAGTTATTGGGCCAGAAACCAAGGAAGGCCAAGAAACACCGGGCAGTGGAAGAGGTAAGGAAGGATTGATTCCCCTCTAGAGGCTTTAGAGGAAGGTGGCCCATTGATCTTGGACTTCTGGCTTTCCGAATCGTGAGAAATACATTTATCTTGTCTTAGCCACCCATATTGTGGTTTGTAACAGCCTCCCTAGGAAGATAATGCAACATATAAATATGAAAGTCATCATCTGGGTGGCTATGTACGTGATTGTTTATAAATATTATGAGTGGTTGTAAAAGTGCTTTGTGACCCACATTTTCAATTTTGGGAACAGAGCAGTAATTAGCAGTAACTTCAACGCTGCACCAAAAATAATGATCACGGTAATGGCTTTACAAATATCAAGTCCCTTATTTTTTATAGTAACCTTATTTGCAGCCTCTGTTATTACCACTGTATTTATAGATAAGGAAAACATTCTTCAAAAGTAAAATTAATTCTCTGAAGTCAAATAGCATTTGATTAGCAGGACAGGGATTTAAAATCTTGTCTGTTTGACTGAAAACCCATACCCTTAACCACTAGGATAATTATCGTGATATCAGTCTGGAAATATTTTATGAAGGAATATAGTCAGTGGTACTCTAATAGTGTTGTGTGGTGACAGATGGTAGTGACACTTGTGGTGAGCAGAGTATAATGTATAAACTTATCCAATCTCTATGTTGTACACCTGAAACTAATGAAACATTGTGTGCCAACAATACTTCAATTAAAAAAGAATCTCGCCAACTTAGTTCAGACCAGGTTATATTAATTTCAGATTTAGTAGGTATTTCTGTTTCCAAATCCAACCTTGTAATGTATCCATTTTGATTTTGAATTTCAGAATATTCAATCTGCTGGGGATTGAACTGTGTTCCTCAAAAATATCAAAAGTTGAGGCTGTAATGTCCAGTGCCTCAGAATGTGACTTTATTTCGGAATAGGGTCATTGTTAATGGAATTATTTAGATGAGGTCAGTAAGGTAGGCCTTAGTTCAATCTGACTGGTGTCCTTACATAAAGGGTAAATTTGGACAAAGAGATAGGGATACATAGAAGGGAGTGAGGGGAAAGACACAGGGAGACGGTGGTGGTGGTCATGGACAGGCTGAGGGGTGAGGCCTGGTGTCAGTTCTTCCCTCATTAACCCTCACAGGGAAGCGACTCTGCCTGCCAACTCCTTGATTTCAGACTTCCAGACTCCAGATGTAAGAAAATATATTTCAGTTGTCTCTCCCAGGTTGTGGTACTTTGTTATGGCAGTCTTAGCAACCTAATAAGCCATCCATCATACTGAAAAAAATATTTACCATGGGGTTATCCATTTGTGAAGAGTGGGAAAACACTACATTATATGCTATTCCTGACCACTGATGTGGGCTGAATTCAGTGAGGTCTAGGCACTTTAGTAAACTAACAGCTCAGGGAAAATTGCATTTAACTCCTTTTTCAGTTTGAATTGGGTCATTTATATATATATATATATATATATATATATATATATATATATATATCTTTTTTCAGTTTAACATGGAAACATTTTCTTAATATTGTCATTATGGAAATGAAAACATCTCATTTATATGATATCTCTGGTGAAACTTTTTTTTTTAAATTTCCATTATACTCCATTCAACTTTCATTATACTTCTTTTTGAGTGATTTTTTCCTCAGCTGAGCCCTTAGTACCAGCTTCCTTCAGTGAAGTTTTGTAGCCCTTATCAGCTATTTGTTTGTCTCCCAGTTTATTTGTCTCCCAGTTATCATCAAGCAATTAAACATTCTAGTACTCAGTAGTTGTTTGTGGTTTATGATGACCATCATAGCCTGTCTGTGGACTAAGGCAGACCCATGGAGCCTAATCAGCAAAGGACTTTATTTTTTTTCTCTACTGTTCATTAATCACTAATTAAAGCCTGTGGGTCTAAGTCTTCCCATACAATTGAATGAAATTTGGGGCCAGCCCTATCTATTGTCATTCTCAAATAAGAAAATACCCTTCTGATACTTAAACAATTTTCACAATTAATCTATTCAGCAGGTATATATTACAGACTGATATTTATGAGCTAATTTTCTGGATGCTTGACTACATCAGTGGAGAAACAGACATAAATCCCTTTTCTCAGGAAGCATATATATTCATGGAGTGGATTGTGGAGGCCGTTCCAGAATGAGGCTACCCTTGGCAACGAAGTGAAAATTCCTGGAGGGATAAATAACTCATAATTAACGGGTAGTTTTCTGTACATTGGGGTGTTATCCAATTAGAAAAAAATGGCATGAAAACTGTTCCTGATTTTAATTAAAGTTATCAATGACCAAGGTTATGGAAGGCTTTCAGTCCAGATTCAACTCACCGGTCAGGTTTGTGATGGATAATAGAATTGTTCATCACGTGCTTTTTGCAGGTCAATAAGAAGTCTGTGAAATCACTAACATAGCCTGCTGTGCCTGGATTAATGCCTTGAGTCAAGTGGAAAAGTGAATACAGATACTTGAGTAGAGAGTCACTAGGTAATTGAAAAATAGACCCTCGGGGTTTCCAAGGTTGGTTCCAGCGGTTGGATTTAGTAATCACAGGCAGCATGACGGAGGTCGATACTTCAATGAGATCATCTAGCTATTGAAGTCCAGTCGTTAGAGCCTCAGTAACATGCGTCATGAGACAACCAAGTTAGAGTGGACAATTAAGGGCTGCATTCTTGAGAAAACCTCCAGAAGCCATGGGAGATAGAAATGAAGATGGCTCGGTACCTTACTGCTGAAACCACTGATGTCATCAGTTTCAGCCACATTGCCTTGAGCTGGGGCTATAGGACTCTCCATTCCATTGCCACGATACTCCCTTCTTTCCACCCAGAAGGCAACGAACAACAGCCAGATCACTAGAAGGGTGCCTAGGCGCACCTTTTTTCAGTCCTGTTTCTAGCTACTCAGCCTGTCAGCGGCATTCGTTGATTGTCAAACAGTGGGGGACATTTATTCCCCTCCCTTACCTACCATTGAGGTGAAAGTGTTTGCCACCAGATCTCAAGGATTCTTCATATTCCATGATATCATAGTTCACATTTTGATCTACAAAGTCCTTATTTTTTTTTTCCTTCAAAACCTTGTTTCTGACATCATTCCATTCTCCTAACCAAAAACTGTGAAGGATCTGTAAAAGATCTGAGATTTTATCCTACTTGCAAGCTAAAGGGCTAGTCTGCCACAACCGCAAGGATCCTATCAGAAGACACAAGACTCCCAGGTCAGACGTAAAGGATTTTATTTTTAATGGCACAGAATGTAGCTAAGTGTCATAGGGCAACCCAGCAAAACCCAGGTGGATGCTGTGCAGATAGTGTTTGTCCCACATCTGAAGAATCCTGAGTTTAGGGACCCAACTATTTTATAATAGGACTGAACTTTGTCCCAGGTGGAAGCATTATTTTTATTATACTGAGAAGTAAACAAACTGCCCTTTTCTCTGGAGGGAAATACTTTCTTCATATTCTGAGGCTATTTCCCATACAAACATTCTGGAAAAATTAGGCAGGAACAAAGGCTGCTGGTGCCTCTGCATGCAAGGAAAGGAGAAGCAGGAAGGACCCATGCAAAGATGTCATCCAACAGACCTCTGGCAAGCACTCCATCACTGCCCCCTTAAACATTTCACTGGAGATGTAGTTTCTGAATTTTCATAGCATTTATTTTCCATCCCTAGAAACCCAGCTGTCTTGACAAGCTCTCCCAATGCACTTGCAACCATTAGTTCATTCTCTCCAATAGCATGAAGTCATCCGTGTAAGGAAACAGTGTGATACTCTGGGAGATATGCAGACAGTCCAAACATCATTGGATTATACAGTGACAGATCACAAGAGATATTACATACCTCTGAGACAAAACTGTAAATGAGTATTCTTGTCATCTCATGTAAATGTGATCTGTTTCGGATCCACTTTTTTTATAGGAATGGGAAATAATGCATTCACTCCATGAATGGTTACATGTTAAGTGCCCAAGAACTTATTAATAAACTTTAACAATAGTTCCACCCTAGGCACAGCAGCTGAAATCAGAAATACTACTTGTTAAGTCAGCATTCATTCATTCTCGGTGTGGGCCGTCTTGTGAGTTAGACGGAGGTAGGTTAGGAATCACCATCAGGGCTCCCTATAGGCATTTAATGTTGGTACTAATCTTTTCCATTTCTCTGGGATTCATTTCTCTGGTTTTGGTTTATTAGTTTGGCTTGAATGGGGGGTTGTTTCAAAGGTTTGCACTTGGCCTTCTTCACTGTAATGGTACCAATAGGGCAAGGACCCAATGTGTGTGTGTGTGTGTGTGTGTGCATGCGCACGTGTGTGTGTGTGTGGTGCTTTGTCCCCAACTGCTGAGAACATAAATTCAAATATACATTCAGGGACATGGGAAATGACCTGTGGGTTCTAAGTCTCATCCAATGGGCCCACTGTGAGCTGTACTTTAGCTAAGACTCTATTATCAGGTCCATAAAAATTCCTTTTCTGAAAAGGGGGCCAGGGTGATGTTTGGGTCTCCAAATATTAATACCAACTTAAAGCCCACATACAATCCCCTGAACAAATGGTTTATAAGTCTTTTTTGGGAAAGATTGGGATGATAATTACAGTATATATTTACCACAATGTTTTGGGGGCCTTTTTAGGAACTGTGGTAGAAAGGGTTCTTTCGGCAAAGGTGTTGGGACTAAGAAATTGGCTTAGGTCTGGGATACAATACGGGAACACAACTTTTTACCAAAACAACTATCTTCTGCTTCTTACTCACCTTTTTGGGTTACACATATGTCAAACATCACCCTTGTTGGGTGCCTATTTTAGGCTTAGGGACATTATGCTCTTTTAACTATCACCCAATTCCATGTGGATCAAAGTTCCTCACCTGCCCTTCAATCTTGCTAGACATTTTGCTAATTGAAGCTTCCTGGTTTCTTCTGGTTAAGCATGTCATCTGGCCTCTAGTTCTTTGGGGGTTCATCATTCCCATAGATATTAATGAGTGCCAAATCTGTACTTTTTTTATTGTCCCTCCTACCATCAGCCATACCCTGCAGAGGACAGCCACCACTGAACTTTGTGATGTAGGTAGATGCCCCTCTCATCAGTAGGCTGTCCTATGGAGCATCACCTCTGGTGAGAATTCTGGCCTTACATAAAAGATTCTTTTAACCCTGACTACTTTCCTAGCCACTTGATCCCTTTCTCTCCCATCTGCCAGAACAAACTCAGGTATTTCTGCTCCACTGAACACTCTTCTGAACTCCAACTTCCAGGCTTCTAAGTGCCAACTTACCAGTGAGTTAGCCTATCTCCTGGAGTCTTGGTTAGAGTGATTAATCTCATGTCTTAAGAAAATTCTTCATATTTTGTTTTACATTCAGTAGTCTGCTAGGTCACGTGTCCTTGAGACTCAATTTAAGAGATAATCTTTTGGCTCTTACCAATACCTACAAGCTTATTCTTGTAGTTCCTTCAGTGCATGGCCTATTTCCAACTGTATCTGGCCCAGTATGTCAACCGGTGGCATATACTGTGACCTAACACCAATAATTAGGCAGGCATAGAGATGAGGAGGTTAGAACAACTTCTGTGGGTCTATTCTTGCCTTGTGGGGGAAAGACTTCTGCAGCGTTTTTTGAACATGGTAGATCATCCAATATCTCTTAATAGGGAAGGATGGAGCAGCTCTCCAGGCTTGAACATTTAATGGGTACCTGAAGAATCATCATCCTTAAAAACAGCCCTCCAGATGGCCCCTCCTTATGTTTCAGGTATGGGGTTTTCCCAACCAGACCTAGACCTTAGCATAACTGATCTGCCTTGGCTGAGCATTGTGACAACTCTGGGGCTCTATACTTCTAAATATCCAGTTTCAGTCTCTTTTTAGCTGTGTCAACTTTTCCACTATAGAAGAGGAGTATTTCTTTTGAAGTTACCAGAGACCCTCTAGCTGTCACAGTTAGCCATTAGCAGCATCTTAACCACTTTTATTCTCTCATTATCTCTCTGAAAGATGTCAAAACAACTTTTTTATCAACCAGCTAACTCCCCCGTCTTTGCAGGCATCATCCCTCCATTTATTTCAAATACCCGATCATTGTACCTGAGATATTCTTCTCCATGTAGACATTTCACTAGGCCATTGGTAGAGAAATCTGTAGCTATTCAGTCACCACCTTGTGCTAGGGATTTCCTGTGCCCTGACTTCCATTCAGGGTAGTGTTATCTTGGCCTGCTGGGTGGGGAGTGAGCCAGTCCTGTTTCCTTCTTACTGTCTGTGTTCTTGAACTTTTCTAAGTACCATTTAGATTAGTTCAGGTCCTCCATCAGGCAGACACCGAGATGGAATTAGAGGTATAGGAGAATTACCAAGAGAAAAGACTATGGAAGAAAAAGGAGAGGGAGCCGGATGAGGTGGCAGGGTCATTAGACCAGGGTGCATGCCTGTCTCCAGTGAAGGAGAGAAAAGACTCTGGGAGAGTCTCTGATTGTGAAGCATTTCAAAGGAAGATTTGACCTTCAGCCAATGTCACCTAACTGAGGAGTCCTGCATCTTACAGGAATGGGCCAGTCTTGGTTACCCTGTCGTTCTCTGCCTTTGGCTGAAAGCATCCTGTGGAAGATGTGGCCTGAGTGGTAGATGCAGAACAAGCAGCTGGGTCCATCCATCAATTATGCTTCCTGCAGGAAGAGAGTTGAGTGGCAAATTTTCAAGCCTGTCTTCTAAGAGCCATAACAAATGTTGCATCTTAGGACAAGAACGTCTAGTGGAGAAAATAACCAGCTCCTGTCTATGATTCTCTCCATGGGTCTTAAGTCCCCACACTTCGGGGTAGGATATGTGTGCGTGATGAGTGTGTTTCTTGGTGTCTCATGCCTGAGCAGCAGTAGGGTGACACTAGTGTAGTGCAAGCCTGACACAAGAAGTGTTGGTTCGTGCCAGTAGGGAATTAGTCACTGTGGAGGAGGCTGGGAAAAGCACACACAAAATCGGTTGCTCTAAACCTGGGACAGGTGAAGCTGAAAGTGTCTGAAAGTGTCTGAAATGGCTCAGTGATGGTTTTGTTATAAAAAATGAAATATTGAATTGTGTAAAATAGTTAAGGCTACTCACTGGCATTTAATAAGTTGTATCTTCTTCCATTCTAGTAACCCAGACCATACTTGCTATAGTAGGTGACGTTTAATCAAATTAAGTATATTTCTCAGTGGACCTATGCTGAGATTAATTATATCACTTAGTTTATTTTTAATAAACAAGCTCCAATATTTAAATGATCTCAAAGTCATTATAGCATTTCTTTTTTCTTTTTTTAGTTTGGGTCTTTAAAATAACCCCTTAAAGTTTACTTTGAAAAATTTATAATCCTTCCAATTTAGTTGTGAATGAACAGTGACCTACATCACATTCCCCCAACCCCCAACTGGAAGTAGTAGGAAAAGAACAGCATGTTCAATCTGAAAATAAGCAGCCTTGTTTGACTGTATATATTTATAGCCAGTATATTATCTTTTGCTCTTTATGCTCAAAAGATTAGGGGTCAATGTATTTGAGAGAGAAAAAGTAGAACTACCCTGGGAAGTAAAACTATTAAGAGCAATGGACTTTCCCACCATGAAGCTGCACAAAAGACATACATATTGAGACCTATCAAATTTGCCTTTAACTTCTGCTTGGGGGGTAGAAGGCTCACAGAGAAACAACAGAAGCGATTCAGAAAGTAGCCGGAGATCAAGGTCAAGCTATCAAGTATGCAATGGGAGAGCATATACTAGTCCCAAACAATTCACACTACAGGTGCAACGTGGTCTAAGAAAGGAAAGCAGTTAAGGCAAAAAGATTAGAAAAAGAAAGAAAGGGGAAGCAAACATTCTTGAATTCTGCTAAACACCATTTGCTTTATGATTTTAAAATATCCTCATGTGCATTTTCACACCCATGATCACACATTTATATTTACAATATAGGTGCCTATCTCTTCCTCCACGCCATGCCCTCCTCCTACTTAAAAAGCCACCATTTCTGAATCTCATGCCATCCATCTATGCGGGTGAGTCCTTCATGTGGCAGACATCTGCTGGCTGCTGTTTGGAGCCCTCAGGTCTTGTAGATTTTTACTGTGGTTCATTATCACTGCCTCCAGCCCTGCTTCCGTCTCAGTTCTGTTTGATTTTATTATGCAGAAAAATCAGCTTACTGGGGTGCTTGGGTGGCTCAGTGGGTTGAGCCTCTGCCTTCAGCTCAGGTCATGATCTCGGGGTCCTGGGATCAAGCCCCGCATCAGGCTCTCTGCTCGGTGGGGAGCCTGGTTCCCCCCACCCCCGCCTCTCTGTGTACTTGTGATCTCTGTAAAACAAATAAATAAAATCTTTAAAAACAAAAACAAAACAAAACCAACTTAACATGCCTGGGTGTCAATTCCTTACCCTTTGCTCCTCCGATGCCATTTTCTGTGCTGTGCCAACCACTTATTCTTACAAAAAAGCCTTGAACCCCCAAATTGATGTTCCCCTTCTAATCTGCATCAAGTACCTCAGGCTAGTGCCAATTCCCACCTCATCTTTCTCATCTGCTCCCTCTTACTCTGTCTTTATAAATCCTTAAACTCCTTCAGTGCTTACCATCCATTTTATCCTTTGTTGGTCAACAACCCTCACATCCTCACTTCCTGTCTTATTTGGCTTCAATTTTATAATCATTTTCTAGATACACTCTAACTTCTTTGCCCTCTGACTTTTAACAGTTTTTTTTTTTCCCAAACACACAAACCTTACTTAAATCCAATTTTTTATTTAATATAAAATATATTCCTACAGCTGAAATGTTGCAGAGAAAAATATTCTTACTGGTATTTTTCAGTCTTATTATGACCATCATGACCATTGTTCACACATGGACCCCTAATTCTGTTTATTAATTTCATCTCCCTGTTTTCTAGAAAAATTCATTCTATTTTTTAAAATATTTTATTTATTTATTTGGCAGACAGAGATCACAAGTACGCAGAGAGGCAGGCAGAGAGAGAGGGGGAGGCAGGCTCCCTGCTGAGCTGAGAGCCCGATGTGGGGCTCGATCCCAGGACCCTGAGATCATGACCTGAGCCGAAGGCAGAGGCTTTAACCCACTGAGCCACCCAGGTGCCCCTGCCTCTGCTTTTTGTTTGTTTGTTTATTCATTTGTTTTGGTTTTTAGACTCCACATTTGAGTGTAATCATATGTTATTTGCCTTTCTCAGTCTGATTATTTCACTTAGCATAATATGCTCTAGGTCCATCCATGTTGTTGCAACTGGCACAATATCATCCTTTTTATGACTGTATAATATTTCATTGTGTGTATGTGTATTCATACACACAGACATACCCCCCCCACACATATTTCTTATCCATTCTTCTATTTATGGACACTCTATCTACTTTTGATTCAGTCTCTTGTTAAGGGGAGGGGAGGGTTTGGAGAGTGCTAGTTTCCTTCTTCTTTCCCATTTTACTTAATGTCTGACTCATCAATATAGTTGTTCCAGTCATTAATTAGAGCCACCCTTTTCCCTTTGTCTTCTCTCACTTTGACCTTCCTACCTACAGGAAAATTCTGATGATTCCATTTTCAAACTGTGTCTGGAATCCATCTCCTTCTCAATGTCTCTATCATGAGTTTTCAGGTCAAGCTTCTTTGTAGACCTTCTCTGAATAACCACAGGGGTATTCTTTTTCCTGCTTCCATAACTTTTCAAGCTCTGTCTTTTGCCAACAAAGTATTAGAAAGCTCATTTATGAAATAACCCAGTTCTTACCAATCCTCTGCTGGGAAACTCTAGTGACAACATTCGGCCCATTGGTTTTCTACATGAAGTAAGCCCCTATTATCTCCGTCTCATCTACTACTCTATATCTACCTCCTCACTGCTCTGGTTACCCTCACTTTATTGTTTTTCCAATTCACTAGACTTGCACTTACTCAAGGTGTTGAGACTAAGATTTTCCATTGCTTTGAATGCTTCTTCTGATAGTTACATTACCCTCTTCTTCAATTTTTTTTGTAGTTGTTCAGAACAGTGACTGGCTCACTGTCACACTTAAAAAGGGTTTGTATATAAAATGAACCACTACTGATAATCTCTAAATATCTTAAAATGTTAGTCAAATTCAGATATCCTGCAATGCCATACCAAAACTAGCAATGCATGTTTTACCTCTATCATTTTTGAATCAAGTAAATGAAAAAGACAAGTGAATAGAAATGATATAAAAAGAAAATCAGAGTAAGAAACAGAAAATACCCAGTTCAAATGTAAGTGATCATTTTGATTTGCCTTTGCTTGGAAGTGGAGATGAAAAATTGTGATAACACTCTTATCATGTAATTTGTTAAAAGACATCATCCTCTCCTCTTCCTCACAGAAAGTTCATTTTATCAAACTCAGTATTACTCTAGGTTTTATATTTCTTCCTAAGAATTGACATCCTAAAAAATAATAAGAGAGACTTGCATTGAATGTTGTCATTGATACAGTAGTTAACATCATAGGCAATCATAGAAGGGGTGTCAGTAAGAATAAAGACATAACCAGGATAACCGGGGAGCTAAGGATAAATACATACATACAGAAATAAATTTCAATTAGGTTTATACATATAGAAATAAATTTTAGTTAGGTTCTATTTTTATTAATAATATACAAAATAAGTGGCAACATGCAGCTGTTGATCCCTGATTTTTAACATGCCCTAGTAGAAAATGTCCATTAGAGCAGTTCTAACAATAGAAATTTCTGCAGTGATGGAGACATTCTATGCTAAGTAGGTAGTCCTAAAATACATGTAACTATGAAGCACTCGACATGATTCTAGTGTCACTGAGAAACAGAATTTTAAGTTTTATTTAATTTAATTCATTTAACTATAACTTATGTAGCCGTACATGGCTAGTGGCTGCCATATGGGACAGTCCAACGCTAGAATATCTTCTTTTGAGGAAAACAAATTACAAAATTAAGAATCTTGCCTCATGGCATTCATTAGACTGAAGTTAAGATTTAGAGCAACAATCAAAGTATATAGCAAATCTTCTTGAAGGTGATCCCTGTTCCTAAAGTTCAAATTTACTTTGAATCGTAAATGGACTTTAACAAATGATCACAACCCAGACTAGCAGAAGCCACCAAACTCAGCGAATCACAGTAACAAAAGGCATCACCAAGGAGTAGCCAAAATAAAACAAATACATAACAAAATGTAATAAGTGAAAATTAAACAAAAGGAAGGCTTAAATTTTTTATTATTTTTTTTTGGTTTAGAAGTGTACTTAAGCTGAGTAGAAAAATACTCTGAAATATCAAGGCTATCTATTTCTTGAGGAATTGAAGTATCATGGTCAAAGTTGGAATTGATGTAAGAGTATTTGATGCTGAATAATCGATCTACTCTATGGCCCTTTTGATGCCACTTACAATTTGAAATTGTCCTAAAGTTCATGCCGAGAGATATCCACTGCCTGTGGGATTTACAGAAGTTTGTGAACTCCGCCTGGTATTTACCAATTTATCTTAATCATACCAACAAACAGATTTTACTGATATTATATAAAATATATATGTTATTAAAGAATAACCTAAGACTACACAATGGATCCCATCTCGAGTCTGAATTATTTTAGCTTTCCAGGCGAGAGAATGTGCCACTTCGGAATGAGATGATTAAGTCCCCCTGGATGTGTAATCTGAGGGCGAAATGTAAGGCAGAAGGAGAAATATCCTCTGATTAACAGAATTCTGGAAGTTTCTTTTTAGCGGTTACAGGTGATTGAAAACGTTTCCTGGGGATTGGTCGTTATCACGGCATGACATCGTTTATGTGGGTAGCACCCTGGGCATAGTTCTCAGTAATTTCTAGGAGTTTTTAAAAGTTCAGGTAACTCTGGGTCACGGAATGAACAGAGTATGCATATGTGCAGGGTTCGGCAAGGATTCCCTCTATCACGTTTAACCTCTTTTATTATTTCTTTTAAAAGTTCAATTCTTTAATTTCTTCCTTCATTAATATACATCATAATTGGGAAATACATCATCTCATACCAGAAATGATCCAGCATTCCAAAAAGTGTCACCTACAGTTTGATTTTTGAGTTAGAGACTAGCATCGCTTTTGAAAAAAAAAAAAAGTTAGCTTTAAAATTCAGTTGGTTTGATGCTAAGAAATTGCCCTGAGCTGCCTAGGGCACAATTAGATCAGAGACAAGGAAAATGAGTGTAGTCTTTTCAGTCCCCTTATAAACTGCCTATCTGATCTCCCCATTAAGTCTTAGAACTAACCATTAAATCCTAATGTCTACTTAGCACTGTGGTGGCACAGCGGCAGTGGTTTGATTGATACTGTTTCTGAGGACTAAAGCATTTCAAAATATATTATTCCAAATTCCATTTCTGTAAATATCCTCCAAAATGGAATAGCCAAGCTGCATTTTGTGAGTTTCCTTTTAATCATGGCTGGTGCCACCGCCGCTCCTGAAGAGAGTGTCTCTGTGCCAACACAGCATTCGTCCTAAATGTATGCTCCCACAGAAAGAGACCCAGCATTAAGTTTCAGTGGTTTGTTTTCAAAAGAGTGTGGAGAGGGCTCGGGAACAGCAGTGATGGGAATGGACGTGGATCTATCAGGAGCGGTAGTTGGAGCCTTAGGAGCAAAACGGGTGCCTTCAGGACCTATAAATGTTCTTGTTAGGAGTATACATTTTAGGATGTAGGTTTGGTTCTAACACATTTTAGGTCAAACCACAAATCTTTGTAGATTACGTATTTTTCCTTTGTGGAGCTACTTTTTCTTCATGCCTGCCAAATCTCAGCTAGAAATTCCTAATGTGCTAAATGAGCTAATCTCTTAGGTTTCTTCCAGCTTCAAAATTCTACAACTCTGTGGCAAGTAGTACTGAAAATGTTCTCATGGTTCTAGTTTGTTCCCTAAAATAAAAATGGAATAAAACAGATGAAGATCCAGGTGCCACATGAAAGGCGAAATGACTAAGTGTATCAACATGAGGTACACTGTTGTCCTCATTGCTCAACTACAAGGCCAATTTTATAGAGTGATTTGCTGTCTGCTTACCTTTGTGCATTGAAATACATGTATCCTGTGTGTAGGAAAATTAACCATACCCCAGAAAATTAAAACCGTATTAATCAAGAAAATCATGAAGTCCAACAACTTCAATTATTTTATTATGTTTTCTCAAGTATTTGAAGTCATTTGCCAATAAATATTATCTCTAGTAATTGAATATTGTCCAAAAGTTATAGCTACTTGGTATTAAGAGAAATAAAATTGGTACAAATAAATCATAGCACTTTTTTTCTATTAATACACTTGAAAATTTGACGTGCCCCCATGGGAGTGTACTTCCTGGGTAAAAATATTCAATTCAGGAACTAACAACAAACATAGACACATGGGGGAAAACTAGGAGGTACGAATTTTAAAATGATCTGTACACATGTTGGTTGCATAAATCTTTGAGTTTAGACTTTCCACTCACTGAGAGAACAAATGAATTCAATGAAGAAGTAAATTAAGAAGTTGGATGTGCATTGCAAACATGACAAGATGTTGAAGTAAATATTTAAAACATAGATGTAATTACTTTCATGTTTGTTTTTAATTAAAAAAGAAAATATAGAAGCAAACTGTTTAGGGTGGCTCTGTACACCTAAATCAAATGACATTAAGTCAAATAAAAATGATGTCTTGGCCACACAGATATCTTAAGTATGCAACTTGGTTTATGTGGCAGACTGATGTTAAATCTCGCATTCTCCTATTGGTTCAAGTTTCCCTTTCCCAAATAACATTACTTTTAGTCATTTAAATGTTATTTAGAGATCTTAATATGCAAATTTAATTACCCCATACAGGAGAGCTAATACCACGGGAAGCTGTAGGCAGAGAAACAGTATACAGAGCACCTGAATTCTGAGTGCTGAAAGGTAGAGAACATTGCAAAGGGTGACTACAAGCTGAGGGTCATGGCTGGCATGTGACTTTACCAGGACGACTTTAGTTCAGGACTTATAATTACTACGGCTTAAAATGTTATTCCTGTTTAGAAACACATATGTTTTAAGTTCTTCCACGGTAAAGACGGGAATTTCAAGAATAGAAAAGCATTAACTTCTCAAGAATGTGTCTTCTCCCTCAAATCGGGCAGAACCACGGGTGTGTGGACCAACAAATGCAGCTGCATGTATTACCTCGGGTAGGAAACCCGAGGGAATTGAGGAGGTTGCACATAGATAGGCATTTTCTCCTGCTGCTGTATGTCTGGATAGCCCCCTTATTCACAGGGTCTTCTGAACTATTGCCCAAATAAACAGCAGTGGTTTTGGTGGGGGGGAGTAGAGTGTGGGGAGAAGAGAGAGAGAGAACATGAGATCTTCACATCAACAATTATCCCACCTGGAATGCTTTATCTTTCACTCTCCATCAATTAGACTTGACCTTGTTCAGAACCGTTTTCCCTACAGTAACATTTATGTCAGAATAAGATTATTAATTATTTCTATAAATAAATTGTTTGGCTAATCTGAGAAGGATAAGATTCATGACCAGTTGGACCCCAAGAGAGAAGAGAGGAGAGGATTCTAAGCATCCATGTTGGACACGTAATTATAAAATAGAAAAGGCAAATAATAATACCTCCAGGAGGCATATGCTTCACACACAATGTAAATACTTTATAGCCAATCTGGTTGGAGTCCAGCCGCCTGCCTTATCCTATACCCATGAACACAAAAGCAAATCCTTCTGGTGAAAATAAACTGACAGCCAGAGAATTCTGCAAGGCTACACATTCAGGAGGAGAGCTTTTGCGTTTAAAGAATTTTAAAAGCCTCTCCAAATATTTAAGTTAATCATTCTATTTGGTTTTTTATATTTAAATAGAAAACACTTGAATATCATCAGCTACACAGAAGGAAAAGGTCAAGATGAATGACGGGTTAATTTACACAGAGAGAACAAACAATCATAGGCCAAAAGAAATATTAGAGAGAAATTAAAACTCATCATTATTATATTCACACATATTTGAAAAAATATATGTATTAAAAGGTGTCACTAAGAAAGAGAGTGGATTCCTTGAAAGTGTGTGTGTGTGCGCGTGCACATGCACAAGTTCAAGTGTGTATTTGTTGAAGCAATTAGCAATGGATCAAGAAACGGAAATGACTCTTGCAGGTCAAATTGGTGGTGTAGGAGTCAAAGCGTGGGAGTTTCATAGACCATGGAAGAGACAGGAAAGTTTATGAAAACCACGAGAGACCCTCAGAAAATCAGTCCAGCAGGAGTTACATATATCAAATTAGAATTCTAGAATGAAGCAATAGAGAAGATTGCAAGACAAGAGTCATCAAAGCATCATTAGGCTAAATAAAAGTTCTGAAAAAAATGAAGAGAGCTTCAATCTCATGAGCCAATCATAAAAATGAGGAGTTGTAAAAGAGGAAAATAGGTTTTGATAAAGGAATCGGGTTATATTGGCTTATACTTCTGAGCTGCAGAGCTAAATTCTCAGGAGATGATGGAGGAGAAAAAAAATGGGTTTGGACATTTAATTTGTATTTATCCAACTTAACAATCAAGTGAGAGTAATTTAGGAGATTTTAGACACAAAAAATCACATATTTTTACTTCCCTTGCACAATGTTTTAAGTAAAAATTAATGCTTGAGCATCATTACTATTTTGCTAGGGCTACTGCGACAAAGTACCACAAAGTGGGTGGCTTGAACAACAAAATTGTATTTTCTCACTGTTTTGGGAGTCCGGAATCCTAAATCACGGTGTTGACAGGGACAGATTCTCTCTGAAGTTACTAGGGAAGAGTCTGTTCCAAGCCTTTCTCCTACGTTCTTCATCTGTGGCCCAACTCTCCAGTCTTCACATGGCATTCTCCCGATGTCTGTGTTTCTCCAAATTCCGTGTTATAAGGACATCAGTCAAAATGGGTTAAGGACTAACCCTACCTCTGTACAACCCCATCTTGACTAAATTAGAGGGTTAGATATGAAAGCCATGGTGCTTAATAGTGCTTGAATAATAATACATTCAAGAAGAAAGGGAATTTTATTCACAAAACTTACTAATACGAAATTTGAAACCTTAATGATATATTAATGCCAACTAAATTCCCTCAGAGAAGCAATTTGATATACTAAGTAACACACAGCCCCAAATAATAACAATTGCTTTTATTCGCTTTATCCTCAGGCTCTCCAGCATTTTATGGGTTTTATCAGATAATAGAGATCCAGCAACTCAGAGAGACAATTTAGATCAGAAAAGTAGAAGAAATGCTTTGTAGTTTCATTACTTAAGATTTTTGATTGGTTGAAATTGGGTTTCTGAATTTAAAAAAATGTCAAATGCTAAGCCTATCAGAGCATAAAATTATTCCATATAAACTAAATTATAAAAATATATCATATTCCAGCTTTTACTGGCCCAGAATATTTAAGTTTCCAGAAGTTAAGAACTTAAGAAAACTCAGAAAGAAATGAAGATATTTAAGTATTATAGCTCTTTCAGATGAGTGTGTTTTATTGAATATTATATAATAGGAAATATCATTTGGAAAAATATTGATATTAATTTTTTGGAATAAGCATATGTCAAGTAACATTAAATTTATATTTTGGGTTGAATTGTATTTCTCCAAAATTCATATGTTGAAGTATTAACCTCCAATACCTCAGAGTGCAAATTTATTAAAAATAGGGTATTTGCAGAAGACATGATAATTTATTAAAAATGTGAATCTTTGGAGAAACTATCGTAATGAATATAAACTTTTGCAAGGTAAAAAAATAAAATAATAAAAAAGTTGTATTCTTCTAGACATGGAAGAAAAACTGATGCTCCTATATGTCAGTGATAGTAAATTAACTCAATTTATAATTATGCCAGACCCCCTCCCATGAAATACCTGAGAGTAAATTTAAAGACAGCTAACAACTATATTGAGCATTCTAAAACATGACTGTGAAAATTTAAAGAACACTTAGAGAAGAATATCATATGTACAGATAGTAGAACTCAGTATGTCAAGATGTCAGTTCTTTCCAAACTGATCTACCTAAATATTCAATGTGATCATAATGTCAAGCCAGATTCCAGGAGGTATTTTTATGCTAGTTGATAAGTTTCTTTGAAAATTTGGTGACTATTCTAAAAATTGAAATGCAAAAGATCTAGAACGGTCAAACCAATTTTGTAAAAGAAAGTTGATGGATTTAACTTGTCTCTTTTTAAGTACTGTTAATCAAGGCATTTATGTGGTTACAAAAAAGCTTCATGTGTTGGGACACCTGGGTGACTCAGTTGGTTAAGTGGCTGCCTTCGGCTCGGGTCATGATCCCAGGGTCCTGGGATTGAGTCCCACATCGGGCTCCTTGCTCACCGGGGAGCCTGCTTCTCCCTCTGCCTCTGCCTGCCTCTCTGTCTGCCTGTGCTCATTCTCTCTGACAAATAAATAAATAAAATCTTAAAAAAAAAAAAAGCTTCATGTGTAGGTCAGTGGAATGGAATGATTCAAAAGGTAGACACTCAAATATATATCTGGCTGATTTTTAATAAAAGTGCTAAGGAAATTCTGTGTTGGAAGAAAATCTTTTTAGCAGATTGGGCTGGATTGAATATATCTATGTGTGGAGAACATAAAACAAAATTTTACTTCACATCAAATACAAAATTAACTCAAAGTGGATGATGGATGTAAGTATAAAATGGAAAGCAAAAGAAACTGCAATGAGATAATTGAGAAAATATTTACCATCTGGGGAAAAATGTTTATTTTTTTATCACAAATGTATGCAACATAGAAAATGATTAGTTAGAATTCATCAAAATTGAAGACTTTTCAGTTTCAAAGACATTGTTAAGAAATCCAAAATGCAAGTGATAAGCTGGGAGAAGATGTTTATAGATCTTGGACACCAGATATCACTTGTGTCTAAGATCTATAAAAACCTCTTACATTTTGAGAATAAGAAGACAAATGAATAATATACAGGCAGAAGATTTGAAAGACAACTCACAAAACAGAAAAACACATGAAAAATTGTTAAACAATATTAGTCATCATGGAAATAAAAATTAATACCATTAGGTGCTACCTCTATACACCCATTAGGTTAATTAAAATTGAAAAGTCTGATGATATGATAGCAAGTATTGGCAGGGTTATGGAGAAACTAGAATTCATCTTTACTGTTGGTGGAAATGTAAAATGGCATAACCAGTTTGCAAAGCATTTTGGCTGTCTCTCAAGATAAATATGTCATAAAATCCGTTCAGTTCACTCTCAGTTATTTCCCTGAAAGAAATTAAAATGTATATTCACAAAAAGAATTGTATGTGAATGCTCATATCAGCATTTTCTGTGATAGTCAAAACTATAAAGAACCCAAATGTCCATCAAGAGATGAGTGGATAAGCAAAATTATGGTGTTATTCATAAAGCGGAATGCTTCCCAGCAATAAAGAGAAATAATCTATTAATATACACAACATGGATCAATTGTAAAATTGATCCACTTATTATCCTGAGTGAAATAAGTGAGGCAAAAGAGTAGATTCTGCATGATTCCTTTTATAGTCAAACCTGGATCATACAAACTTAATCATAGCGATTGAATCCAAGCCAGTAGGGTAAGGGAAGGGAGAAGGAAGATTTCTAGGAGGCATGAGGAATTGTTTTTGTGGGTGATAGAAATGTTCTTTATCTTGTTTGTGGTGGTAGCTTCCAAGGTATACAACTATGTCAAAACTGATCAGGTTGTAGTTTAAAATATCTGTAGTTTATTTTACTTCAATCCTATCTCAATAAACTTAAAAAAATCAGTTTCTATATCAAAAAAGAGAAAAACACAGAACTCAGCATCTCATGTTGAATAAAAGGAAGGTAGATAGAAAGAGGAAATTTTAGAGCCCAGTTTTGAAATATGTAAGCTGAAAAATTTACAGCTGAAGCACATAATGTAGTTATTTGATAATAAAAGTTTTGATAGCTACCGTTTATTGTGGGGTTAATATGTACTAAGCACAATTCCAATACTTCCCAAACCTGATTTGGGTAACTTCAATCAGTAACATCTAGGCGACTTTTTTCCCCAAAGCTTATAAATACATGCGACAGCTACGGTAAAGATATTCATTGCTCTCAGCAGTGTATCCCCCCACCTTTTCATTCTGCATGTCATTTCTGGAAACTCAGACTCAATGCTCCATCTATACGTACTAATCATTTTCTGCTCACCTAGCTAACCTATATCTTTTATACCAATTAAGAAAAATGACCAATAGGACCTATTGACTTATTTTATCCTGTAAAACCTGTAATTATTCAATTTTACGAAAAGGAGACTGCATCCCAAAGGGACAATAAAATGCTCACAATTAGGTAAGATAGCATATGGGGAAGTTGGAGCCAGTCAGTTTATCTCCAATACCCCAAATCTTAATAACTCGTTCTGCATGTAAATTACAAAAAGGAAATTATGGAGAGACTCTTAAAAATGTTTGCATAATATAATATCTGCCTCATTAGAAATACTTAAGTAAAAATATATTCTGTTATGAGTCTATGAGAGTGTATTTACCTCACTTATTTGCAAGACTGTATCTAATAAACACACATCAGTGTAGAAATATCATAGGATTATTTTTCATATTCAACTGAAATGTGAGACCAACCATATGATTCTAAGTGCTAATCTAGTTAAAATTTATCAGGCTACAATGATGTATATTTTTAAAATGTAATCTTCATAGAGTAATATAAATACAATTTCTAAACAGGCACAGGTAGGAGTATGGAAAAAATTCAACAAAAATACCTCCCATTAGCAATATTTATTCTCATATCTATAAATATGATAGGGATATGATCCGTATTGCCTCAAAGGTAATAGTTGACTATTGTTACTGAAAGTAAAAATAAATTTAGTTTTAATAGCCTAAACTATGCTAAGATATAATCAACTGCTTTTGTTTTTACAATGTTTCTAAGAATATCACTTATATTCAGATTGTACAGTTTAAATATTTATACTTAAATACAAAGTACAAATACATAGCCAAGGAGGTTGTATGATCTCAATTAAATAATTAATTGTAAAGATTTTTTCTATGTACTAAGATTAATATTTCATTAATGTATTCTCAGTCTTAGTTTTTAAATATTTTTATTATTATAAACTTGTAAATTGGGTTAGAATGAGCAAAATATAAACTGTGTATTTCCAAAATATCTAATATTTATTTATATAGCATACCCATGTTATTCCAACTACGACCATAACTATTACTGAAATGTTTTGCACATTAAATTGTATAAACCTTCTTCCTCTCTCTCTCTCTCTCTATCTCTCTCTCTCTCTCTCCATCTATCTATTGTTAGGCTTTATAAATAAAAAAGAAAAAAAAACTAAATATGAACATATAAAATACAGTTAACTTCTTTGAAAACTTTAATTACTAGGACTTAGGTTAAAATTCTTAAAAGTGTGTGTGTGTGTGAGGGAGAGAGAAAGATCTTTTCTTTTCGCATAGTCTACCTTTGTTAGGAAAATCTGATGAGATAAATTAATTTAGAGTTATTATCAGCTCCCTGAATTCCTATTTCCCGATGTATCTCTATTAGTAAGATACGAAGCTACATGTCTTGTGTCTTCACTTCATTAAAGCTAGAACTCAATGCAATATGTCATATTTATAATGATCTACTCACTAATCATGATCAGTTCATGTACATAGGTCTCATCACAGCTTAGAAAATAACTTTAGTTAAGTGATCTTTAAGATTCAGAAAAAATAAACTTTTTGCTATTTGCTTTTAAAAAAATCATAAAACAAGACTATATTTGCATTTGAAACTTATAGTTAGAACTCCTAAGTTGTATTTGTTTTGATAAAAACAAATTAACAATTTAGAAGTCTGAAATACACAAAATAAAATAAAAATTAAGTAAAACTTCAACATATTTCCTGAAAGCTTTTAAGCATTAAATATCATCACTTTTACATTTTTCTAAATGTATAATTTAAAAGAAAATTATAATAGTAGACTTACTTTTCTATGATTGTTCCCATAACTCAAATTTTGCATTGATGGTTACATACATTAAATGGGGAAAATTTAATGTAATGATAAAATCTATAATTTATTATAGTCATAAGGATTACATGGAACAATGAAATAAGACTGGGGATCTAAAAGTGGGTGCTACCCTTCTCACTTTTGCTAATACCCTTGTATTTGGTTTTATATTTTTAAAATGTAGATAATACTGTCATTTCTGTGCCTTAAGCCACTTGTGAGAATCAGATAGTAAATGTGAAATCATGTCAGGAGCTAATGTCTAAATGTGAGATGTAATGCAGTTCCTAGACACCTAGAAAAAGAGTATCAGTCTAAGGGTCACCATTTTTTCAGTGTTGTTCAAGGTAAAATTTATTCTGTTATTGTAAGGTGAAGACAATCACAAATGTAATTGTCAATAAATATAATGACCATAGTTTATTATTCATTTTCTTTTACTTTGCAAATATAAATTCTTCTCATTCTCAAATCAAAATTTTAACATAAACATGTTTTTAAAATTTTATTTGTTTTGATCTTTTGGTCTTTTTTTTTTTTAACCATTTTAATGGTTTCATAAACCACAAAGAAATTAATTTGCTTTTTGTTTCTTTTTTTATTGTGATAAAATACATATAGCATAAAATTTACCATCTTACCCGTTTTTAAGTGTCATTTAGTGGTATTAAGTCCTTTCATATCATTGTACAACCGTCACCACCATCCATCCCCATAACTCTTTCATCTTGTAAAACTGAAGCTCTATAACTATCAGACGATAACTCCCCATGTTCCCTCCTCACCAGCCACTGTCCACCACCACTACACTTTCTGATTACGTGATTTTGATTGCTCTAAGTACCTCATAGAATGGAATCACATAGTATTTGGATTTTTTGGTGACTGGTTTCTTTCACTTAACATAATATCCTCAAAGTTTCCCATATCATAAAATCTAACAGAATTCCCTCTCCCCTCCTGCTTTGTAGGGCTGAAAAATATTCCGTTTTATGTATACATGGCATTTTTTGTTTTCAATCATCTCTTGACAAGTACCTAGGTTGTTTTCATGTCCTAGATATTGTAAAAAAAAGAAATATTGCAATAAACATGGGGCCACAGATATCTCTTCTATATAGTGATTTCATTTCCTTTGGATGTACACATAAAAGTGGGATTGCTGAGTCATACGATAGTTCCATTTTTAGTTTTTGAAGAACCCCCACACTCTCTTCATAATGTAACTTCCAGCTTACATTGCCACTAACTGCACAATGGTCCCCCTTTCTGCACAGGCTCTCCAGGAGTTACTATTAATTGTCTTTGTGATAGTAGTTAATTTAACAGGTACACGGTGATATGTCATTGAGGTTTTGATTTCAATTATCCTGATGATTAGTGATGCTGGACACCTTTTCATATATTTGTTGACCTTTTGTATGTCTTCCTTGGAAAAAGTTTGATTATAATAGTTTATAATAGTTTTGTAATATAGTTTAAAATTAGGAAGTGTGATGCCTTCATCTCTATTTTTTTATTTATTATTTTTATTGACATATAACTCTATTATTTGCCCCTGGGGTACAGGTCTGTGATCGTCGGGCTTACAAACTTCACAACACTCACCATATCACATACCCTCCCCAATGTCCATAACCTAACCACCCTCTCCACATCTTCCCACCCCCCAGCAACCCTCAGTTTGTTTTGTGAGATCAAGAGTCTCTTATGGTTTGTCTCCCTCCTGATCCCATCTTGTTGCATTTTTTCCTTCCCTAACCCCAAACCCCTGACTCTGCCTGTCAAATTTCTCATATCAGGGAGATCATATAATTGTCTTTCTCTGATTGACATATTTTTCTCAGCATAATACCCTCTAGTTCTATCCATGTCATTGCAAATGACAATATTTCATTTATTTTGATGGCAGCATAGTATTCCTGTGTGTGTGTGTGTGTGTGTGTGTGTGTGTATGTGTGTGTGTTATACCACATCTTCTGTATCCACTCGTCTGTTGATGGACATCTAGGTTCTTTCTATAGTTTGGCTATTGTGGACATTGCTGCTATAAACATTTGGGTGCACGTGCCCCTTCGGATCACTACATTTGTATCTGTAAGGTAAATACCCAGTAGTGAGATTGCTGGGTTGTAGGGTAACTCTATTTTCAACTTTTTGAGGAACCTTCATGCTGTTTTCCAGAGTGGCTGCACCAGCTTGCATTCCCACCAACAGCATAGGAGGGTTCCCTTTCTTCACATCCTCGCCAACATCTGTCATTTCCTTACTTGCTAATTTTAGCCATTCTGACTGGTGTGAGTTGGTATCTCATTGTGGTTTCGATTTGTCTTTCCCTGACACCAAGTGATGTTGAGCACTTTTTCATGTGTCTGTTGGCCATCTGGATGTCTTCTTTGCAAAAAACTCTGTTCATATCCTCTGCCTATTTCTTGATTGTATTATTTGTTCTTTGGGTGTTGAGTTTGATAAGTTCTTTATAGATTTTGGATACAAGCCCTTTATCTGATATGTCATTTGCAAATATCTTCTCCCATTCTGTCAGTTGTTTTTTGGTTTTGTTGACTGTTTCCTCTGCTGTGGAAAAGCTTTTGATGTTGATGAAGGCCCAATAGTTCATTTTTGCTCCTGCTTCCCTTGCCTTTGGTGATGTTTCTAGGAAGAAGTTGCTGCGGCTGAGGTCAAAGAGGTGTCTACCTGTGTTCTCCTCAAAAATTTTGATGGATTCCTGTCTCACATTGAAGTCTTTCATCCATTTTGAGTCTATTTTTGTGTGTGGTATAAGGAAATGGTCCAGTTTCATTTTTCCACATATGGCTGTCCAATTTTCCCAACACCATTTGTTGAAGGGACTGTCTTTTTTCCATTGGACATTCTTTCCTGCTTTGTCAAAGATCAGTTGACCATAGAGTTGAGGGTTCTCTGTTATGTTCCATTGATCTATGTGCCTGTTTTTGTGCCAGTACCATACGGTCTTGATGATGACAGCTTTGTAATAGAGTTTGAAGTCTGGAATTGTGATGCCACCAACTTTGGTTTTCTTTTTCAACATTCCTTTGGCTCTTTGGGATCTTTTCTGGACCCATGTAAATTTTAGGATTATTTGTTCCATTTCTTTGAAAAAAAAATGATGGTATTTTGATAGGGATTACATTAAGTATGTAGATTGCTTTAGGTAGCATAGACATTTTCACAATATGTGTTCTTCCAATCCATGAGCATGGAACATTTTTCCATTTCTTTGTGTCTTCCTCAATTTCTTTCCTGAGTACTATATAGTTTTCTTACAGAATCTTTGCCTCTTTTGTTAGGTTTATTCCTAGGTATCTTATGGTTTTGGGTGCAACTGTAAATGGGATTGACTCCTTAATTTCTCTTCCTTCTGTCTTCTTGTTGGTGTATAGAAATGCAACTGATTTCTGAGCCTTGATTTTATATCCTGACACTTTACTGAATTCCTGGATGAGTTCTAGCAGTTTTGGAGTGGAGTCTTTTGGGTTTTCCACATAAAGTATCATGTAATCTGCAAAGAGTGAGAGTGTGACTTCTTCTTTGCTGATTCAGATGTGTTTTATTTCTTTTTGTTGTCTGATTGCTGAGGCTAGGACTTCTAGTACTCTGGTGAATAGCAGTGGTGATAGTAGACATCCCTGCCATGTTCCTGACCTCAGGGGAAAAGATCTCAGTCTTTCCCCATTGAGAATGATATTCACCATGTTTTTTTTTTTTTTTTATAGATGGCTTTGATAATATTGAGGTCTGTACCCTCTATTCCTACACTGTGAAGAGTTTTGATCAAAAAAGGATGCTGTAGGGGCACCTGGGTGGCTCAGTGGGTTAAAGCCTCTGCCTTCGGCTCAGGTCATGATCTCAGGGTCCTGAGATCGAGCCCCACATCGGGCTCTCTGCTCAGCAGGAAGCCTGCTTCCTCCTCTCTCTCTGCCTGCCTCTCTGCCTACTTGTGATCTCTGTCTGTCAAATAAATAAATAATAAAAAAAAAAAAAAAAAAGGATGCTGTACTGTGTGAAATGTTTTTTCAGCATCCATTGGGAATATCCTGTGATTCTTGTTCTTTCCTTTATTAATGTATTGCATCACATGGATTGATTTGTGGATGTTGAACCAACCTTGCAGTCCAGGAATAAATCCCATTTGGTTGTGGTGAATAATCCATTAAATGTACTGTTGAATCCTATTGGCTACCATTTTGGTGAGAATTTTCATATCTGTGTTCATTAAGGATATTGGTCTGTAATTCTTTATTCTCCTTTTTGGTGGGGACTTTCCCTGGTTTTGGGATCAAGGTAATGCTGGCCTCATGAAATGAGTTTGGAAGTTTTCCTTCCATTTCTATTTTTTGGAACAGTTTCAGGATAATAGGTATTAATTCTTCTTTAATATTTGGTAGAATTCCTCTAGGAAGCCATCTGGCCCTGGGCTCTTGTTTTTTTGGGGAGATTTTTAATGACTGCTTCAATCGCCTAACTGGTTATGGGTCTGTTCAGGTTTTCTATTTCTTTGGGGTTCAGTTTAGGTAGTTTATATGTCTCTAGGAATGCATCCATTTCCTCCACATTGTCAAATTTGCTGGCGTGTAGCTGGCCATAATATGTTCTTATACTTGTTTGTATTTCTTTGGTGTTTGTTGTGATCGCTCCTCTTTCATTCATGATTTTATTAATTTGGGTCCTTTCTCTTTTCTTTTTGAAAAGTCTGGCCAGGGGTTTATCAATCTTACTAATTCTTTCAAAGAACCAACTCCTAGTTTTGTTGATTTATTCTACTGTTCTTTGAGTTTCTATTTCATTGATTTCTGCTCTGATTTTTATTATTTCTCTTCTCCTACTGGGTTTAGGCTTTCTTTCTTTTTTTTTTAATATATATTTTTTAATTTATTTATTTGACAGACAGAGATCACAAGTAGGCAGAGAGAGAGGAGAAAGCAGGCTCTCCACGGAGCAGAGAGCCCGATGCAGGGCTCGATCCCAGGACCCTGGGATCATGACCTGAGCCAAAGGCAGAGGCTTTAACCCACTGAGCCACCCAGGCGCCCCGGGTTTAGGCTTTCTTTGCTGTTCTTTCTCCAGCTCCTTTAGGTGTAGGGATAGGTTGTGTACTTGAAACCTTTCTTGTTTCTTGAGAAAATCTTCTATCGCTATACTTTCCTCTCAGGACCAACTTTGCTGTGTCCAACAGATTTTTGAACAGTTGTGTTTTCATTTTTCCATGATTTTTTTTTCAATTCTTCTTTAATTTCCTAGTTGACCCATTCATTCTTTAGTAGGATGCTCTTTAGCCTCCATGTATTTGAGTTCTTTCCAACTTTCCTCTTGTGATTGAGTTTTAGCTTCACTTGATCTTAGCCAAAAGGCTGAGAAGTGATTGAGTTTTAGCTTCAGAGCACCATGGTCTGAAAATATGCAGGGAGTGATCTCAATCTTTTGGTACTGATTGAGACCAGATTTGTGACCCAGGATGTGATCAATTCTGGAGAATATTCCATGTGCACTGGAGAAGAATGTTTATTCTGTGGCTTTGGGATGGAATGCTCTGAATATATATGTGATGTCCATCTGGTCCAGTGTGTCATTTAAAGCCTTTATTTCCTTGTTGATCTTTTGCTTGGATGGTCTGTCCATTTCAGTGAGAGGGGTGTTAAAGTCCCCTATTATTATTGTATTATTGTTGATGTGCTTCTTTGATTTCATTATTAATTGTTTTATATAATTGGCTGCTTCCATAATAGGGGCATAGATATTTAAAATTTTTAGATCTTCTTGTTGGACAGACACTTTAAGTGTGATGTAGTGTCCTTTCTCATCTCTTATTATAGTCTTTGGCTTAAAATCTAATTTGTCTAATATAAGGATTGCTACCCCAGCTTTCTTTTGATGTCCATTAGCATGGTAAATTGTTTTCCACCCCCTCACTTTTAATCTGGAGATGTCTTTAGGTCTAAAATGAGTTTCTGATGCCCTGTGTCTTTGATTGGGGCATTTAGCCCATTTACATTCAGGGTAACTATTGAAAGATACAAATTTAGTGCCATTGTATTGCCTGTAAGGTGACTGTTACTGTGTATTGTCTCTGTTCCTTTTTGGTCTACTACTTTTAGGCTCTTTCTTTGCCTAGAGGACCCCTTTCAATATTTCCTGTAGGGCTGGTTTGGTGTTTGCAAATTCTTTTAATTTTTGTTTGTTTTGGAAGTTTTTTATCTCTCTTTCTATTTTCAATGATAGCTTAGTTGGATATAGTATTCTTGGTTGCATATTTTTCTCATTTAGTGCTCTGAGTATATCATGCCAGTTCTTTCTGGCTTGCCAGGTCTCTGTGGATAAGTCTGCCACCAATATAATATTTCTACCATTGTATGTTACAGACTTCTTGTCCTAAGCTGCTTTCAGGATTTTCTCTTTGACACTAAGACTTGTAAGTTTTACTATTAAATGACGGGGTGTGGACCTATTTTTATTGATTTTGGGGGTGTTCTCTGTGCCTCCTGGATTTTGATGTTTGCTCCTTTTCCACATTAGGGAAATTCTCTGCTGTAATTCACTTCAATATACCTTCTTCCCCCCTCTCTCCTTTCTCCTTCCAGAATCCGAATTATTCTAATATTGTCTTATGGTATCACTTATCTCTCTCCCCTCATGGTGCAGTAGTTGTTTGTCTCTCTTTTGCTCAGCTTCTTTATTCTCCATCATTTGGTCTTCTATATCACTAATTCTCTCTTTTGCCTCATTTATCCCAGCAGTAAGAGCCTCCATTTTTTTATTGCCCCTCATTAATAGCTTTTTCAATTTCAACTTGATTAGATTTTAGTTCTTTTATTTCTCCAGAAAGGGATTTTATTTCTCCAGACACAGTTTCTCTAATATCTTCCATGCCTTCTTCTAACCCAGCAAGCACCTTGAGAATCATCATTCTGAACTCTAGTTCTGACATATTACCAATGTCCATATTGATTAGATCCCTAGCCATTGGTATTGCCTCTTGTTCTTTTTTTGTGGTGAGTTGTTCAGCCTTGTCATTTTATCCAGATAAGAATATATGAATGAGAGAATAAAATACTAAAAGGGTGGCAAAGACCCCAGAAAAATGTATGCTAACCAAATCAGAAGAGATCCAAAACTGGAGGGAGAAGAAAGGGGGGAAAAGGAAATAAAAATAATATATATATATATATATATATATATATATATATATATATATGTTAGACTGGTGAATAGAACAGAGCCACCCACTAGATTTTTTGTGTATTTTGTTCTCTTAAAAAAACTACCTCCCAAAATGTTAAAGAAAGAAAAACTTAAGTATATACAAAAATATGGGTAAACATGATGAAGGAATGAAATATGACTGTAAATATGAAAATTTTTAAAAAATCCAAAAAAGGGAATTGATAAGATAAGTTGGTTGGAAAATTAAAAAAAAAAAAAATAGGAAGGAATGTGCTCAGACTGGAGACTAGAACAAAGCCATGTGCTAGATTAGGGTATATTCTGATCTATTAGAAGAAATTGAATCTTAAATTAAAAAAAAAATACCTATAGGTATACAAAAAATAAGGTTAAATACAATGAAGGGATAAAATATGATTTTAATAATGAGGGTTTAAAAATATTCTTTTTTTTTTAGAAATGTATTGCTAAGACAGACTAATTTTAAAAAGTTTAAAGAGGAAAGAAAAAAAGTTAAGAAAATAGAAGAAAAAATAAAATTAAAAAAATTTAACTTTGCAAGACTAAATGATCATGGGGAAATAAAAACATGAATTCTATGCATTGCTCTCCCCTAGCTCTGGAGTTCCACTGTTTTCCTTGATTGGTGAGCTTGGTGTTGGGTGCATGTTCTTGCTGATCTTCTGCGGGAGGGGTCTATTGCAGTGATTCTCAAATGTCTTTGCCCGAGGCAGAATTGCACCACCCTTGCCAGGGACCAGGCTATGTAATCTGCTTGGGTTCGCTCTCAAAGCTTTTGTTCCCTGATCACTTTCCATACTGCTTTGAAGGACGGGAATGAAAATGGCGGCCTCCCAATGTCTGGCCCATATGAGCCAAGAGCTCGGGGCCCCAGTCCTCAGTGCGCCGTCAGAGATAAGCAGTCAATCAGTCCTGTCTCTGTGGTCTCTGGCCACACTCCAAGCTCACCTGGCCTGTGAGTGAGAGTTTCTATCTCTGGCGCACAGCCCCGTTTCGCATCTCCAAACGCAGCAGATTCCTGCTGCACTGCTCCTCCCAGAGGAGGAGGGTGAGTCACCCCAGATCTGCCACTCGTGGGGTCTATGCTTAAAGAATGGTGGCCCGATGTGCCTTGGATAGTGGTTTAAGGTAACCCCAATATGAAAACTCACTCTTTGCTCTGTCTCTCTAGTCAGCTTCCCTGCTCCAATACTTGGCAGTTCTACACACTCAAACATCCCCAATCTTTCTGTGACCCCGTGGGACCTGAGACCACACTCCCCGCGAGGGCTCCACCCCTGCTTAGCTCTGGAGTGATGTCCCTCAGTGGAACAGACTTCTACTAGTTCTGATTTTGTGCTCTGCTGCTCCGCTGCTTGCCATGAGCTGGCCTCCCCTCCTGCGGTCTGTCTTCCCGTCGCTTTGGATTCATTTCTCTGCACATCCTACCTTTCAGAAAGTGGTCAATTTTCTGTTCCTAGAATTGCTGCTCTTCTTCTCTTCGATCTCCTGTTGTGTTTGTAGGTGTTTGGAATGGTTGGATACCTATCTAGCTGAACTCCTGGGATCTGATGTCATTTCAGTCTGCTACACCTCTGCCATCTTGCCTCTCACCTCCACATCTCTGATTTTTATCAAAATTTCTTGGCTATTCAGAGTCTCTTGTGGTTCCAAGTGAAATATAAAATTTTTTCATCTATTTCTTTGGAATTTTGGTAGGGATTGCACTGAATCTATAGATGACTTTGTTAGTAAAGAAATTTTAACAATATTAACTCTCCTGATTCATGTACATATGTGCCTTCTTCAATTCCTTTTATCAATATCTTACAATTTTCAATGTACATATCTGTCACCTCTTTGGTTCAATTTATTGCTGAATGTTTTATTATTTTTGATGCTTTGGTAGCAGAGATTTGTTTTCTCTACTTCTTTTTTTCATATAGTTCATTGTTAGTGTATAGAAATACAACAAATTTTTGTATGTTGATTTTGTATCCTGAAACTTTGTTGAGTTTAGTTTTGGGTATTTAGAATATAAAATTGTGTCATCTCCAGAGACAGTTTCACTTCTTCATGATTTAGATGCCTTTTATTTCTTTTTCTTTTCTTACCTAATTGCTCTGGTAAAGTCTTCTGGTGCTATGTTGAAAGAACTGGTGATAGAGAGTAACCTTGTCTTATTCCTGGTCTTATAGGAAAGCTTTCACCCTTTCACCATTGAGTATGATGTTAGCTATGGACTTGTCATATATGGTCTTCATTATGTTGACATATGTTTCCCTTAAACCCACTTTGTTGAAAGTTTTTATCGTGAAAGAATGTTAACTTCACCAAGTGCTTTCTACATCTATTGAAACGATGATATGGTTTTTGTCCTTCATTATGTTAACATGGTGCATGACCTCTATTAATTGCATATGATGAAACTTCGTTGCATTGCAGGGATACATCCCATTTGATCTTGATGTATGATCCCTTTAATGTGTTGTCGAATTTGGTTTGTTATTTTTTTTTTCCATAATTCTTGCATATATATTCATCAGGGATACTGACCTTTGGTTTTCTTTTCTTCTAGTGCCCTTATTTAGGTTTGGTATTGGGGTAATGCTGGCTTCATAAAATGTTGGGACTGTTTCTTTCTTTTTAATTTTTGGAAAGATTTTGAGAAGGATAGACATTAATTCTTTAATGTTTGGTAGAATTCACTTGTGAAGCCTTTTGATCCTGACGTTTTCTGTTTTGCGGGGGGTTGATTACTGATTCAATCTCCTTACTAGTAATCAGTATATTTTATTTATATTACCATCACCACCACCACCACCACCAACAACAACAACAACAAAAAGAGATCTTGGCTCTATGATTTTTTCTTATTGTCTTTTTGCCTTTTAAATCTTTATTTTATTTATTTCCATTCACAGCTTCTTATTGCCTTCCTTCAGCTATTCTTGAGTTTTGTTTGTTCTTCTTTTTTTAGTCCCTTGAAGTGCAAAGTTAGGTTATTTATTTGTGATCTTTCTGTCTTTTTAATGCAGGCATTTATTTCTGTAAACATCCCTCTTAGAACCATTTTTCTTTTTTTTTTGTATCATTCCATACATTTTTATATGTTGTGTTTTCATCTTTAATTGGTTCAAGATATTTTTTATTTTCTTTTTGATTTTTATCTTTGGCCCATTGATTTGTTAGGAATGTTACTTTTTAATTTCCACATATTTATGAATTTTCCAGCTTTCCTCTGTTTATTTATTTTTAGTTTCATACCATGTGGTCATAAAAAATACTTTATGTGATTTATACATTTTAAAATTTGTTACAACTTTACTATATACTTTATTTACTATATACTTTATTTATTATAAATTTATAGTAATTATAAATTTAATTTTAAAAATATTTTAAATAATTCTTATATTTAATAATATTTTATTAATTGTAAATCATAGATTTTTACTATATACTTTAGTATAACTATTATACTGAAAGTAAATAACTGTCTTTACCATACTAACATATGGTCTTGTTTAGAGAATATTCCATATGCACTTGATAATAATACGTATTCTTATTTGATAGAATTTTTTGAATATGTCTGTTAAAATAAATATGGTTCTAGCCTAGTGCTTTCTTATTAATTTCTGTTTGGGTGATCTATCCCATTGAAAGTGAGGCATTGAAGTGTCCACTATTATTGTATTGCTATGTTTCTTTTCAGATCTGTTAGTATTAGCTTAATATATTCAGGTCTCCTAATTGGGTGCATATGTATTAACAGTTGTTGTAGCTTCTTGAAAAATTGACCTATTTCTCATTATATAACGACTTTATTTGTGTCTTTTTCCAGTTTTTCATTTGAAGTCTATTTTGTCTGATAAAAGTGTAGGTACTTCTATTCCCTTTAGTTTCCATTTGTGTGGAATATTTTTTCCATCTATTCACTTAAGACTGTGTGTGTCCTTACAGCTAATGAGGGTTTCTTGTAGGCAGCATATAGTTGGGTCTTCTTTATATATCAGCCGCATAGGAACAGAGCACTCTTGCTGGGTCTGGAGAATAACAGAAGAATATTAAAACTATATATATTTTGTAACAAAGTAGTGTAAATTATATAACATATTGCATAAGAGGCGAAAAATAATTTAATAAAATGTCTAAAATTATGACCTTGGAAATACTAATTCTATAAATAGTGATGAGGCATATCAAGTCAGAGGAATATATTACTATTTTGGTTTCAGGCATGTTGTTTTTGCAGTGAAGACATGGTAAGCATGAAAAACAGGGTATATAAATTTCTGGATCGTAAGCAGAGCTGTAGAACTTACAGTCTGAACTAGAACTGAAAATTGTACCTATATATTTGTTTTGGAAAAAAAGTGGATGTCCAAGAATGGAGGTTAAACATAGTTTATAGTGACTGAACTTATTGGGTTAGCATAACTTAATGTATGGAGTTGTTATATCACTATGTTGTGTGCTTGAAACTAATAGCTTATATGTTATTAATACTTAAATAAAAAATTAAAATAAGGGTGCTTGGGTATTTCAGTCAATCAAGCATTTGACTCTTGATTTTGGCTCAGGTCATGATCTTGGGGTTGTGAGACTGAGCCCTGCATTGTGCTCCATGCTGAGCATGGAGCTTGCTTAGGATTTGTTTCTCGCTTTTCCTCTGCCCCTCCTCACCACCCTGCCCAACCCCTGCACTTGCATGTTCACATGCTCTTTCATAAATAAATAAATAAATAAATTCTGGTAAAAATAAAAACATCATATGGTTTCATTCAAATATGGAATATAAGGAATAGTGCAGACAACCAGAGGGGATGGGAGAGAAAATTGAACAGGAGGAAATCAGAGAGGGAAACAAACCATGACAGACTCTGGATTCTGGAAAACAAAGAGGGTTTCAGAAAGGAGTGGTGTGGGGAGATGGGGTAAGTGGGTAGGGGGTATTAAGGAGGGTACATGATGTGATGATCACTGGGTGTTATGCACAACGAATGAATCACTGAACATTAAAAATAAATAAATAAATAAATAAATAAATAAATAAATAAAGCTGGTAGTATAAAAACTGAATGATGTTTCCTTTATACTTTGAAATCACTGTGACTCAATGAAGCAGTCTAAGCTTCCAGGAATATAATAAAATATAGCTCCATATTACAGTGATCACATTATCATTTCTGTATATCACGAAAATATTCCAAACCCTGTAAGTGAAACTAGAACCTTTCCTGTAGAGATAGAAGGAGTAGTGTGAGTTTTTCCACGACTGTGGTATTCACCAGCTTTTCAGCTAATTGGCTGTGTCACAAGCAACTCTTAAATCTCGGTGAGCTAAATAGACAACTTTTACTTTTGCTTACAAGTCCAAGAGCTCACTGTGGTGGCTCCACTTTAATCTGATGGCTAGATTCAGGTATGCTCCACAGTCTTTCAGTTCCAGAACACGGGTAAATAAACAGTGAGCATAAGGGTATCATTCTTCTTTCTTGGAAGAGAGGAATGTAAGAGGTTAAGTCCAACGTTCAGGCACATTTAGAGCCACTGTTCAGATGGAGCTTGCATGGCATCTCTTTATATTCTATTAGTGGAAACATGTCACCAGATTGAATCCAGCACCAATGAGGCAGGAGTGGTGATGGGCAGAATATTATATGCTGAGCACTAATGTAATCAATAAAAGCCAGATAGTTAAACCTGATGCACTGCCTTGTAAATAATGACACAGGAACATATTAGATACTCAGCTAACATTTTCTGAATCAGCTCAAGACAGAAGCAGTTTTATTGTCATGTACATGTATAAGATCAGGCCTGTTCTTCCTCTTCATCTTATGGTATTTTATTATTTTTGAAAAGTGAAGTACCAACTATAGACATTGTTGTCCATAACTTCAATTTTATTACAAGTACTGTTTTTCCAAAGCACATGTCTTTTCTATAACTGCCCAAGATTAAGTTTTCCATATTGCAATAAACATTGTTGAACTTGTAAATAATTTTCATTGGCTAATATGCAGTATTATCAGGGACAAGTTCCTCTTCTTGTGTATAGTTTCAAGTATTAACACGTAATCTTGATTGAGATCCAGATGAATAAATACAAACAAGATTATCATGCACAATCTCATTAAAGCACACCGATGCTTTCCCAAGAAATGTCCTCTTTTCCTTCTATTATCAAGCTCTAATGTGGCAACCGTGTTATGAATCAGCCTCTCTAATTATTTTGAATTTATTTGGTTACTTCAAATATTCTTTTGTTATTAAATAAAATTGGAAAATATTATGTGCACTGACATACACAATTAAACATTTTAAGTACTTATTTTAAGTATTTGAAAAAAATACACTACTATGATCTGTGATTAGCAAAATGAAGCAATGAATTCTTAGGAAACAGAAGAATTTTCCTTTTCCAACTTGTGTACCTGGTCAGATCATATAGCACTTATTATGGAAAGTAACTGCTAAAAGGAAGCTACAGAATCATTTAGTCAAGTGATCAGCAAGCTATTTTCCATAAAGGGCCAGAAACTAAATATTTAAGTTTATATTATATAATCTGTATTGCAAGTATCCAGTGGTAGTATGAACGCAACCATAAACAATGCATACAAGAATGAGTGTGTCTGGTTTCAATAACTTTTTTTTTTTTTTGTAAAAAAGGAGGGCTCTATTTGCCCCGTGGGTTCTAGTTTATAAATCACAGATCTCATCTTATTTATCTGTTTAACAGGTGAAGGAATTGAGACTTCAAAAAAAAAATTTTTTTTCAGATAATTATCCCACAATACTAGTAATACAGATTCTAAAATTTGTTGACTATTACAAATCTAACTGGTATCAAATGTATTTGAACCCAGAATTCCTCAGTCCTAATTAAGAATCCAATATTTTTGACTAACTTATTCTACCATGTATCTTGGAAATTCAGGTGTTGATTTTATAAGCATGAACCTAAATTTAAATCATTTATTATATAAAACATTTTTAACATGTCATTAGCTAGAATGAAAATTTTTTAAGGTAAGTATACTTGTTGACTAACTTCGGGTATAGATCATTTTAACTTGACTGATAAGTTGAAGTCTTAAGCCACAAAACAACTCACTTCTTACAAGTTCTTTGTACAGTAATAATGGAGAAAATATATAGTTAGTAAATGATTCTATATAGTTTTAGGATATTGATAATTGTTTCAAGATGGTTTTGGTGTTTACTAAAGGAATAACTTCTCAAAAGACGTATCTTGACAATTTTCTTCGTTAACCTGTGCTTTATTCATGTTTGCCTTTTTAATTTAATGAAAACAAACAATATTTACAAGCAATATTATATGTTACTTCTAAATTTGTATTATAGAAATTTAAAAATATTCCCTATATTTCACATACAATTAATCAAAATAACAAGAAGATAATGATTAAATAATACATAGCATTTTATATTTTTCCACAAACTATTTTAACTATTCAAAAATATTAATTATTTATTCATTTATTTTAAACTTTTTTTTAAAGATTTTATTTATTTATTTGACAGACAGAGATCACAAGTAGGTAGAGAGGCAGGCAGAGAGAGAGAGGGGGAAGCAGGCTCCCTGTTGAGCAGAAAGCCTGATGTGGGGCACGATCCCAGGACCCTGGGATCATGACCTAAGCTGAAAGCAGAGGTTTTAACCCACTGAGCCACCCAGGTGCCCCTTATTTTAAACTTTTTAAAAAAATATTTTATTTATTTATTTGACACAGGGAGAGAGAGCAAGGGCAGACAGAGCAGCAAGTAGTAGAGGGAGAAGCAGGCTCCCTATGAGGAGCCTGATGTGGGGCTTGATCCCAGGGTGAGCCCAAGACAGAAGTTAAAGACTGAGTCACATAGCCATCCCTAACTGTTCAAAATTTTTTTTAAAGAGGAGCTTCTGGGTGGCTCAGTTGGTTAAGTGTCCTGATCTCAGGGTCTTTGATCTCAGGGTCCTGGAATCTAGCCCAGCATTAGGCTTCCTGCTCAGCGGGGAGTCAGCTTCTCCCTCTCCTCTGCCTGCCCCTTCCCCCTGCTTGTGCACACTCTCTCTCTTGCTCTTTTTTCTCAAATAAATAAATAAAGTCATCAAAAACAACTTTTTAAATAAATACATTTAAAATTTAAAAATCAAAGCAAAGAGTGAGGTGACACAAATACAATTCTTATTTAATTTTTTATTGGCTTTTGTTGGGGTATTTTTTGATGAGTTTTTTTTTTTTTAATCTAGAGTTTGTTCAAAAGAAGTGTTTTTTTCATATTTTCTATTGAGAATTTTATGGCTGCCTACTTTAATTCAACGTTTCCCATTTCTGTGATGAAAAACTGATACTGAATTTGGATCTATATGCAAGACTTTAAAAACAATTTATAACCACAGCTATTGTTCAAATACACTACAAAGACACCTACATAGAATGAAGAAAAAGTTATTGCCACTGTGCACAGGACTTAACTGGATCCTTGTGCATTGGTTTCTTTATCAACATTAAGGCTAATATAGTCATCAAGTTATCGTTTCAATATTAGTTCAGTTATATTTAATCCGTAAATCCAAATAAAATAAAATCAGGTAAAATACATTAAAAGCATTATATTACCAAATTTGCTAAATGTTATAAACATTATTTTTCTTATTTCATAAAATGTTGAATGAGCACATTCTGTACATACAATGATTCAAATATATGCATATTTGAAGAATGCAATTTTATTATATTGTGTGCATTGTTAGAATATTAAAATTCTGTATTAAAAAATACTAACAAATTCTAGTTGCAAGATGATGTTGACTTAAAAGAATCTAAGTGTTATATGATTGAAAAAATTAAATATATGTTTAGTTATGTTATTAAAAAGACTGTAATTCTTTCATTAAGCAAAACTATAGACGGAAGGAGACAGAAGGGGGTGCTTAAAGGAAGGTGAAGAGATATTATGAAAGTTGCTGTGTTTTGTTTTGCTTAGATGAGTAAAATATCATGTCAAAGGAAAAGCTGAAGAAGGGAGGATATCAATGGTGAAAAGAGCCAGGGAAAACTTCTGAGTATCAGGAGGAGATGGATGAAATGCACATTTGGATACGAACCTACTTAGTTAGTATTATTCAGATTATTCCACATACAATTAACTTTGTTTGATTACCTTGCTAATTTGTATTTCAAGGGACTTTTTTAGTCTAAGTGTGACTGGTTCATGTAAAGTACCTGGAAAAAAGGTAGAATGTATAGACAGAGATGCAGGCATCCCAGCTAATAAGTTCCACATGATAAGTGAAGCTTGTGAAAGGTTTTATCCATTTGCTTTGATTTTTTCAAAGAAACAAGCAGCAAGATCAACGCTGAGAGTAAAGAGAGTGGATGAGGTCTGAGGACAGGATAACATGAGATACGGGTCTAGGAAAGTGCAAGAGCAGATGAGCAAGGGAAGCAGCACAACAGCTGAACAGCATAAGGGCCCTGAGAAGAGTGGCAGGGAGAGAAGTTTGCACATCGTAAAGATTGTGTGCAGGCTAGGTTCGTCTGTGGAGAGCAGGCTATTGGAGGTAGAATTTACTCAGGGCTGAGATTTCAACAAAAGTGCACAAGGCAGCAATTGAAGGGCAAAAGTTGAGAGTAAGGGGGAGATTCTAATTATTGATCGTGGGAGTTAAGCTTGGAATGGACAGAAGTGAGGATATGACGTGGATGAAGCACCATAAAGATGTCACGGGATCAAGGGATTATGCTTCCATCTGCTGTCAAAGAATTCATAAAGATAAGAAAGCTAAATGGTGAGAATTTGAGAGTCTAGTCTGTCTATGCCAGAGTTTCATCTTGATTTTTGAATTTGTCCTTTTTCAGTTTGCCCATAGAAGAGAGAAATAGAATTTTAAAATATAATGAAATGGATTTTTAACTAAAATAAAAATATAAAAATACTGGGAAACTGGTAGTAAGAGAGGAGAGAGAGAGGATGGCTAGATGATGACAGATTGAAATAAACTGAGACTAAATACAATAAATCTATAAATCCTATCATAATTTTATTAAATCCCCAAGTTTTGGAGAACAAACAAGAGTATAATTTGTTTCAGCCTAGCCTCTCTGTCTTGGGTCTGTGAAAGACTGCCCATCTGCCAAAGGATGAGTCAGTAGTCTGTTTGATTCTGAAGCCTCAGGAACAGAACTGGCTGCTGACAAAGGAATTATATTCTCATTTTCACTGAGGCTCTAAAATGTCCTGTCAAATAAATATTATAACTGTGATAGCAACAGACACAGTAATCCATGAAAGAAGAGACCTGGTAGTGGAGAGTAACAGAATTTAGACAATGAAAGAGGTTCTTATGCACCATATTACTGATGGCTTTTGGTAATGAAAAGTCAAGTGTAACTGCGTGATCATTTGAAACTATCAGTGTCAGATATAAGGCACAAGTAAATAGTGTGGGTTTACAAGGAGATTACACACTCTATTCTTTACTTGAAAAATAAATGCATTGGATGTTTGGTTTTGACAGAATATGAAAAGGGAGAAAAATTTTTATCTTTTTAAGATTTATTTATTTGAGAGAGAGAGCAAGACAGAGAGAGTGAGCAGGGGAGTGGAAAAGGGAGAGGGAGAGAGAGACTCTCAAGCCGACTCCCCACTGAGTGCAGAGCACAACTGGGGTTCGATCTCAAACCCTGATATGGTGACCTGAACTGATATCAAGAGTTGGACACTTAACCGACAGAGCCACCCAGGTGCCCCCATTATTTTAAAAAATTTAGTAGTTGAGCTAATTAAACTCTCTTAACCCATTTAAAGCCCCCAAAATTTTTGACATAAAAATAATCTGACATATCTGTGAATAAATTTGTGATAATAAAATAAATGTGATAATATGATGAATTAAAAAAAATAACTTCCAAGTCAATATTTGAGTTTCTATTCTTGTAAGAAAATCTAAATAACAAAACATGACATAATTTGCATTTTATCAACATAGTTAACATTCTAACCCTGACATGCAACACAAGAATTTCATTCCCTAGGTATGTAGATTACTGTCAATTGACATCATTATTGTTGTTGTCAGGAAGATAATTGCCATAATAAAAATTTTTACTATGACAGTGAATATTTTTCTCTTGAAATAATGTCATGAGAAGATTCTCTTTCACTTTGCTCTCCTCGGTTTTAGGGAAAAATGAAATCCCACATCTTAATATGAATATGCAACCAACATATTGTCAACTAAATTCTTCCAAAAAAACAAAATATGGGACACTTTTGTGGAAGATATTTATTAAATGTCAAGAACATATCAAGAGTAAGAACCTGTGCAGGAAACCAAACCAAAACAAAACAACAACAACAACAAAATTAGAAATTGTGGGAATAGTTCCAATTAATAGGCATATGACTAGTGTTTATGTAGAACAAAACAAATAATTTCTGAATGATTATGAGTTCCAAGCTTAGATCTCAGTATGAACATCTTTGTACTTTAAAGATGAACGTTTGCTCCATTTTAACAAATTGAAGTGAGTGTGAGTGAGAAATTAGGCTTCTAGCACTTCTTTTATTCCTAGGGATGGTATTGCAATTCACAGGCTTGGGTTCAAATTGCCTTTTCTCTCATACATCTGTGTATGTAAACCCAGTGCTTGCTCACACCCTTATCATCTCTTCCTTCTTCCAAGCACATGGTAAATTCAAATTCCCAGTTTCCTTGCTTTTGAGTAAGGCCATGTGAGGATGAACTAGGAAATCAAGGCATGTCACTTCTGGATTAAGTGACTTAATTGCTTGTGGAGTCTACTATCTCTTTTTCTCTGTTGTCAAGATGGCAGAAGAAGCCTAAACACAAGATAAACAAATACAAGATAGAAAAGGATCATCAAGGGATGCCCTCCAGATCTACAGATGTTTTACACAAGTGAAAATTAAATTTGCTAGATTCAGCCAATGGGAAATTTAATTTTATTTGTTGTCCCACACATCCACCCTGGTTATGTGTCTTTAGGCAAGAACTTAACCTCCATCAGTTTTAGTTTTCCCTTCTGTAAGCTACAACATATAACCCTATGAAATGATAGCAATTTTAAGAAAGTTATTAGATTACCTATGGAAAGAAAATGGATGTGGAGTTTATTTATTTGAATTTTTAGGTCCTTAAGATATTATATTTATTCTGTTCACATAAAATTAAGAAATGTCATATTTAGTATTTAGTGCAAATTTTTACTTTTTATTTCTCACAGACAAATATTTGACCTTTATTATGAGTGAACCAAAGGCAACTTGTCTCATTAAAAACAAAACAAAACAAAAAACCCCCAAAACAAACAACAATAACAACAACAATAAACATGTCCAAAAAGCTTCTAAGCAGATCCACAAAAGCTAAGCTAAGTGAGGTCCAGGTTCACCAGTTTAAAATCATCCATGCATGAAAGTGAAATAAGTGTAAAGTTTAGAAAGGAGGAACTTGTCATATTAAAAATGATGACAGACTGTTATAGAATAATTCTGTCCCTCCTCTAAAAATTATATGTCGAAACCTCAATGGCCAATATGATGGCATCTGGAAACAGGGCCTTTGGGAGGTAGTAAAGGTTAGATGAGGGCATAAGGGTGGAGTTGTATAACGAGATCAATGACTAAATTAGAGAAGGAAGAGACAGGAACACTTTGTTTCTGTGCACATACAGAGGAAAGGCCATGTGGTCACACAATGAGAGAACGTTGTCTACATACCAGGAAGCAGGCCACACCTTGATCTTGGACTTCTTGGTTTCCAGAATTGTCAGAAATAAAACTCTGTTAAGCATCCCTCTGTCTATGTCACTTTGTTGGATCAGCCTAAGACAACTAAGACATAGGCCTTTTAGAGAAATGATTTGCTATTTTCCTCTGATATTGTCTTTAAAATTAGCAAGCATTTAATATGTAGAAACTTCCATTTACTTTGTTTTGTATGACCAAAGTTTAAGAAGAGAAAACATAGTTTTAGATCCATTATAAAATGTGCAGATGCCTATTACTTTTTTTTTTTTTTTACCTTAGAGTGCAAAACATTTTAGTTGTTGAGTAAAACTCTGAGGTGTGCTACGCGTGTTTGTTACTATCTTCTTAAGTAGAAAAAAAAATTATACAACTCAGAATCAAGTTTAATGAGTAACAACTATATTTCTTAATTTAAATGTCACCAATATTTACAATGATTGTGCCTCTGCACATGAAAACAGGCATTTAGGTAAATATAATAATAATTGGGGAAAATTGAATTAATATACAAATAAGTTAGCATAGTGATAGATATTACTCTGTGATGCAGAACATTTATAATCTTTTCTTAAAAATATCCAATATAGATACTTAAGATGTCCTGGAAGAAAATGCATATATGTGCTGCTTAATTAAACAAGGAGTCCACCAGACTGAGACGACGCAATGCTGAGGCAGCCTGCCTAAGCAAATCAAGGTCTAAACTGAGGTCTAAGGACAACCAATGAGAGCCAGTAAGGCTCTAAGCTGTTGCCAAGCAATGATGTCCTCACTTTGCTTCTGTCTCTTTGCAAAAATCTCTCCTTAGCGACGCCTGGGTGGCTCAGTTGGTTAAGCAGCTGCCTTCAGGCTCAGGTCATGATCCCAGCGTCCTGGGATCGAGTCCCACATCGGGCTCCTTGCTCGGCAGGGCGCCTGCTTCTCCCTCTGCCTCCGTCTGCCAGTGCTCACTCTATCTCTCTCTCTCTGACAAATAAATAAATAAAATCTTAAAAAAAAAAAAAAAAAATCTCTCCTTGGAGCTCCTGCAGTTGGAGCATCTCTAATCCACTTTAGGTTTCGTCCTGCCCCGGAATAATTAGGTTTAGGTTTTGCTCATATAACTTCTTAAACATGTTAATATGCATCAGTTTATTTTGTCTTTAACACCGCTTAGGAATTTCTGCTTCCCCTTACGTTGCTTTTTTTTCTTTTCACTGTAGCATTTTTCATATTTTAACATACTATGAAATGTACTTTTCGTTGTGTTTGTTGGTCCTCTAGAATCTTGGGTCCTCTAGAATCTACGCCTGCAACACCAGAGAATTGTGTCTGTCTTAAAATTCTCCTCCCAGTACTGTGGTGTCTCCAGCTAGAACAGAGACAAGAGGTAGGACCTCCGTGAGTACGTAGTGAGCACTCACACCGGTAAGTGTCTCACAGGCTAAACAACACATGTGAGGGATAACAAAAACAAATCAAGAGACAAAACAAAACAAACAAACAAACTAAACTAAAAAACATAAAAACCCCAAAAAACCAAAAAACAAAAACCCCCGGTTATAATAGATGAAACAAGTTGTCTGTTGGGATGTTCTGGGAAACAATAAACAGAATTAAGACTGAGCTGCTGCTCAGAGCCAGTCCGCCAGGTAGGTTCTCTCACTTGGGAGCACACCCCTCACTGGGAGGAGTCTCTTCTTAGGACACAAGGGTGACGATCTCAGAGGAAACACACAGGGCCAGCTCCTCCTGGAACTGTAGCAGCTCAGCTTCCAGTCCAGACCAAAGAGTTGCATGTTTTCTAGAGGAAAATAGTTTCTAAGCCTCAGTTTATTCATATATATAATGAAGATTCGGGGGTGAACAAATTGCTGCCTTTTTTTTTTTTTAATGACCTTTAAGAGCTGCCTTATGTTTTCTTTTAACATTTTTAAAGGGTTGCTTGAAAATAAAATGAAGAATATGTAGTAGACACGACATGTCGCCCACAAAACCTACCACATTCACTATTTGAGGCTTTAGAGAAAACTTGGCTAATCCTGGTCCAAATAACCTACTTGCCCTCTTCGAGCCCCAATGTCCTTTGTTTTTGACAGATATGCATAAATTTAGGGAGGAGATGACTCCTCTTGTAGATTTTTATTAAGATTTCTATGCTGTCTGTGGCATTAAAGAAACTGTATATGTACAACAGCAAGATAGTTTTTGTTGTTGTTGTTGTTTGACCTAGAAAGAGATAAAATTTATCTCTAGATAAATTTTTCATAGAAGAGAAAAATGACCCAGAGAACGAAAGTATTTCTTTAACAGATACTGTTGACAATCTAGATAAAATCCCCCACCATGCAAAGTTGATATTTATGAATTATTCTTAGATGGGTCAATAATTGACTTCAAAGCCTCAAATTGTAGTCAAGGCATAGCAAAAATCTTTCATACAAGACATACGTCTTTCTAGCAGGGAGGAAAGCTATCATGCCCTTGTAGGCAAATTAAAGTGGCAATCATTTAATAACCACTATTATGCATATGTATATTCATTAAAAAACTAGATTATATTCTGTGTTCAAAAATCTTTAATAACACAGGGGCACCTGGGTGGCTCAGTCGGTGAAGCATCTGACTCTTGGTTTAGGCTGAGATCATGATCTCAGGGTTACGAGATTGAGCCCCACATGGGGCTTGCATTCAGCACAGAGTCTGCTGGAGATTCTCTTCCCCTCTCACTTCCTCTCTGTCCCTCCCTGCCCCCCTTGCACAGGTGCACGCACACTCTGTCTCTCAAATAAATAAATAAATAAATAAATAAAATCTTTTAAAAACTTTAATAACATGGACAGCTTTTAAGAAATAAAACAAGTTATCTTAGCTCTTTTTTTTTTTTTTTTAATATGGGTTTCCCCAACAAATAGAATAATATGTAAAGCATCACTGGCAGTTCAACACAAGTATAGGTAGTTCAGCTTTCTTCTTGTAGAGTTTCCTTCATGGAGCTAGACCTCAAGCTGCTACAGGCTTACAATGTCAAAATTTTGATGAGCAGATACAAAATAAATATTTTACAACCTGAACATGCTCCTAAGTCATCATCCTTATCACCAGCAAGCAACAGCCACAACCCATACACAAAAGCAAATCAAAATCCAAACATCATCTGGCCTATAATAGTAAAATAGTATTTATAATGTTTGGCTAAATAATAATTGGACTTTTGAAATGCCTTTCAAATTTCAAAGTAAAGCTTCTTTGAAAATGAAGGCTAATTCCAGCAGTTAGACCCCAGGCCATTAAGGCAAAGACTGGGCTCAGAAACAGAGGGACCGTTTGGAAAAAGAATGTGATCTTGAAAAAGAACTCCTGCTAAGGCAATGCTGATCATGAGACATTTCTTGTGCATTAGGCTTAGTTGACTCACATTTCTCCTTTGAGGTGGTGAGTAGATGCCAAAGACTAAAAAATAACTAGGTTAGAGAAAGGCTTTGTGATGCTTAATTTTGTGTGTTCTCTTGGCTAGGCTGTGGTACCTAGATGTTGGTCAAATACCAGTCTCGATATTGGGGAGGTATTGTCTAGAAATGATTAACATTTAAATCATCACACTTTGAGTAAAACAGATTACCTGCATAATGTGGGTAGGCCTCATTCAATCAGTTCAAAGATGTAAAAGAAAAATACAGGGTCCTCCAGAAAAAGTAAAATCTTTTTCCAGCCTGCCTTTGGACCTGAAATAGAAATATCAACTCTTCCCTGATATGTAGCCTGCTCTGCGTATTTAAGACTTGCCAGTCTCCACAACTGCGTGAGTCAATTCCTTAAAATCAATCTCTTTTTCTCTCCATGTGTGCATAGATAGATATAGATAGCTATAGATATAGATATCTAATTATATGTGTCTTATGCCTTATTGGTTCTGTTTTTCTAGAGAATCCTGGTTATCAAGGTCACAGAGAGATTGGAGTTAAAATGCAGGTCTTCATTTACTGCTTTATTTAAAAGAAAAATTGGCATTAAGCACCTCCCCTTCTCTACACCAGGTCTTCACCAAATGTTAAGAAACACCTAATGCTGGGGCACCTGGGTGGCTCCATGGATTAAGCCTCTGCCTTTGGCTCAGGTCATGATCTCAGGGTCCTGGGATCGAGCCCCATCAGGCTCTCTGCTCTGCAGGGAGCCTGCTTTCCCCCCACCTCTCTCTGCCTACTCTCTCTGTCAAATAAATAAATAAAATCTTTTAAAATAAAAAAGAAAAGAAAAGAAACACCTAATGCGAATTCTCATTCAGCGTTAAGTTTGTGCTTACAGCTGAACACCTTTAGTTGATAGAGTCAGTATCAGGAAACAAATGGGGATTCCTAAAGAAAGTGGCAAAAACTCCCATTGCAGTGATGTGAGACCCAGTATCCAGGTTTACGTGGCCTAACTTGCAATTTTTCTCCTGACCCAGTCAGGGTTGAATGTCAATAGATCCAACTGCCTCAATCTCCCTAGGCTCCTAATGGCACTGTTTTTGTGAGTTTCTACCACATGTTGTATTATTTTCTAGTCATTGGTATAAATGGTCCATTGTGCAAGCAGTTTCAGCATTGAATGGCTATGCCGCTCAGCAAGATGTTCACACTGTTCTCAACTCTCTGAATTTCACTTTCATTGGGGGCATTCGAAAGATTCAGGATCTTCTCCATGCCAGGAATAGGCAAAGGAAAATAGAATTGCAGAGAGTGATCTCTGGTCTACTCTCTCCAGCTAAGAATGAATACAACCTTCCATAGCATCTTTATACTGGTTGAGGAGACCCTGGGGGTGGTACTCTCCAAATATCATAAATGGATAATGGAATTGGACACCCTCTTCGATTTTGGAATTTCCTCAACTAACTTTTCAATGCCTAGTGGAAACCTAATTTGGAAACACAGTGGGTCTGTAATTCCCTCTTGCCTGCATGGACACTCTCAGGAAATAAAGATGACCCAGGTAAAATTTCCTTCCAGGCCTGTGTAATATATACTTCTTTAAAAAATGCCTTCTTGACCTAATTTTGAAGCTCTGGCTAGGAGCTGGTCAGTACCCTTCTAAGAAGCTATTAAGCCCACACTGAGCCACTACTCTTACAGGGTTCTCATGATCAAGGGCCATTATTTTCCTGCCTTAATTTCCCCAGGGCCAGGTATTAGACAACTCTGGACAGGCCCTACACACCAGAGCCAAGGACATTATTCAAATTAGCCAGTCTATTGGGAACCCCATGAAATGTAGTTAACTCCACTCCACTTGCCATGCATATGGTGTCCACTATTGCTTCAATTTGCTGTTACCCTTTTCCCTGGGTACAACTCAATGGATGTCTCTACCAGGCAGCCTTCTTTCCTTTGGAACTGTAAGTAATACCTATCCGACTATCAGTGTGTTGTGTCTCATCATTGAAAGAATCTTTAAATCTTATAAAACAGCATGCTAATGAAATAAACCCTAGCAGGCCAACTAATAGTATTTTGAAGAGTATTTATAGATTGCTTTCAGTAGGATGTATCTGGACTATCCACAATTGCTTACAGTAGTCAGATATATCTGACTTCTTGAAGAATACCCCATATGATATGGAAGTATCTGGTTATACAATAAGAATGTTCCATGACTATGATGACCTCTACTTTGTAAGTGATATGAACTCATTCATCCTATGGAGACCTCATTGTTAATCTGGGCTATAGTATATTTGGATGTTGTAAGAAAAGACCTTGGAAACTGCATTGGTGGTCCTGGTCTATTTTGCTTCACTGGTATCTTGAAAATTATTAGTAGAATCTGATATTGGGTCCAAACTCTGATTCTTATGTTTCTCATTAGTCTGATACTTTGTGCTTTCACTCCCAATATCAGAAAAGAAAAACAGAAATTACAACATACTCAGCAAATAATTTTGAAGAAAACAGTCAAAACTTTGTTTATATAAAAGTTCCACTACTTATATAAAGGAGCAAATTCCTACCTGTCTCACAAACACTAAAGAACTCTGGTGAGGATACAAGAAATGACTACTTGAGAGCTGTAGAAATGCAGGAATATTTTGAATAAGTTTTGAAATGTTGTGGAGGTGACAAGCAAAAATTTATTTTCTTGATTTTTTGGAGGTATGCCCTAGAGAAAGCCACAGTTGTCATGGTACTATAATGCTCCTAGAATCATGTTAAAAAGCCTCCATTTTGTGTGCTGAAAGAATGAAGAGAATAATTTCAAGAATCACTGAAGAGAAAGGGAGTAAACCAGATAGGAAATAGACAATCAGAACATAAAGGTTGTTTAAAAACTATGCCCAAGTTAGTTTGATCCATTGATCACACATGAATAAAGCAGACTAAATATTGTCTCCCTTAAGATGTAAGCTTCAGCCCAACATAGTTACGCTTGTGTTTGGAATATTAAATATAAGCAGGTTAACAGATTCTGCAGTAAAAAATATCAATACTTTGAAAAGAAATAACAGAATCTAGTATTTCCATAGATACTAACAATGTCCAAGACACAAACCAAAATTTCTTGCCACAAGAAACCTAAGACAATGTAAGTCGTTCCTAATGGAACACTCAACAACTGACTACTGCAAAATGATTCTGATGTAAAAACTGCAAAACAAGGATTTTAATGTGGCAAGTTTAACTATTCTCAATGAATTAAAGGAAAACATATTTGTGATAAAATAAAAAAATATATAAAATATTTCCAATGGATAAATTATAGGGGAAATCAAATAGTTCCAAAGTTGTTGGGAAAAAACGCTATCATAATAATCATCCCTGGATGATATAAAACCAAAATGAAGGTGGATGAAGAATGAGTCAAGAACTCAAAGATGGATTATATAATATGAGGAAGACAATGAACACTTCAGAAAAAAAAAAAAAGAACCTCAGAGACATATGATGCAAAATATTGTACGATATATCAAACATACTGGAAATTAGAATCTCAGAAGTAAAGAAAAAAGGAGGAGATAAATATAAAAATAGAACGGCTAAAATCATCTCAAATTAAGTAACACATATATTTACAGGTTTAAGAAACTTTAAAAAAAGCATATGAAGTACAAAAAATGAAAAATTCTAAGCACATCAAAATCAAATGGCTGAAAAAGAAAGAAGAGAAAATATTGAGAGCAGTCAAGGAAAGTAGAAAGATGAGTGACAATTTGAATGACCATCGATTTCTCATTGGAGTTTACAGAGGGAAGAAGAAAAAAACGTAAAGAGCTGTAAGAAAAGAAAATCAACTGAGAATACTATATACAGCAAAAATGTTCAAGGATGAAGAAAGATATTTTTAGACGAATGAAAAGTAAGCATAAGGGCACAATTGCCATATGGATGGATAAATAGGTCAATGTGGTGCAATGGAGAGCCCAGAAATAAACTTTTATATTTATGATAAATTGATTTATGACAAATGTGCCAGGACAATTCAAAGGGAAAAAAATTTAAACACATTTTTCAGGGTCAACTGAATATCTTTACAGAAAAAGGTAAAAATGTTTCTTACTTCACATCATAGACAAAAATTAACTCAAATTGGGGTCGTAAACCTAAGTATAAATACTAAAATTATAAAATTGCTAGAGAAAAGCATCTGAAACAATATTTAAGATCTTGATGTAAGTGAACATTTCATAGATAGGATGCAAAATTATGCAAAAAATATGGATCAAAAGACAAAAAATGATAAAATTAATCAAAATCAAAACTTTCGTTCTTCAAGGCTGTGAGTAAATGTAAAATATAAACAAAAATGGAAGAAATGGTTATAATATGCATATTGGACAAAGGACTTTTGTTTTGGAATGTGTCAAGAGCTGTCATATCTCAGTAAGATAAAAGTAAGCTCACATTAAAAACAAAGCACAAGAGATTTGAAAATATACTTCAGCATAAGAGATGTACAGATGGCAAATAATCACCTGGAAGGACATTTGAGAGAGTCCTTAGGAAAATTTAAGTTAAAACCATAAATGAACAGTACTACGTATCCATAAAAACAGATAAATTTATAAACTTAGCATGCCAAATTTGGTTAGAACATCTCACTAAACTTCAATCTCACAAACTGCTGGTGGGAATGTAAAAAGATACAACCACTTGGAAAAACAGTTGGCAGTTTCTAAAGAGTTAAGCATATCTACCACAATACCCAGCCATTTCACATCTCAGTGTTCACCTAAGACAAATAAACGCATTTATCCATTAAGAGGACAGGTGCAAGGATGTTATAGCAGCCTTATTTGCAAAAGCCCAAATTTGAAACAACCCTAATAACCTTGAGTGAATGAAAGAGTCTGTATGTTATTTGCATTGCAGCTCAAACTTTGGTATCCTTCGTTGAATGGCATGCTTTAAATATTTGCAGTTTATTGTATGTAAATTGTTCCTCAATACATTTGACTAAAAATATAAAAAGTCCTTGGAAATGTATTCATAACTGAAAATTTAGTTTTCATTCTGCAGTACTCATGTAAAAAAGGAACAAAGAGTTTAAATAAATAAATGATGTACCAAACTTAAGAATTTGGGAAAAGAGCAAAATAAGACAAAAGGATATTAATATATAACTAATAAACATAAATGTGTCTGAACAACTGAAATATAAAAATACTAGCATTGATAAATAAATCCAATAGCTGGTACTTTGAAAGAAACCAATTAAATAGACAAACCACTAGCTAATCTAATCTAATCAAACAAGGGAATAATCACATAACCATATGAGGGAACTAATTATAGGACAATATTTTACTCAACTCTATTCAAATAAATTTGAAAATTGACTTCACATTCTCAGGATATATAAATTACCAGGAGAACATAAAATGTAAACAAACCAATTATCATGGTAGGATTTGAGAAAGCTGTCAAACAGCTCCTCTCCAAAATAAAACAAGACTGATTTTTCACAAGTGCTTCTATCAAACCTTCAAGATATAAATATTTCTCGTGTTAATTTAAATGTTTCCAAACAGAAAGGAAAAAAGGAAAAAGCTTCCTCTGTCTTTCTCACCAACCTCCCTTTTTAAGAATCAACATAACCTTTCTTTCTCTATTCTTGACCTCCTTCAAATGTTTACCAATTTTAGTCAAGGGCTGGGTGGATTGTGGGTAACTGCCATGTTTTCTTTCTTTCTCTCTTTTTTAAAAGATTTTTTTTAATTGATTTGTCTGATAGAAAGAGAGACAGCACAAGCAGGGGGGAGTGGTAGGCTCCCCACTGAGTAAGGAGCCTGAAGAGGGCCTTGATCCCAAGACCCTGACATCATGACCTGAGCCGAAGGCAGATTCTTAACTGACTGAGCCACCTAGGCAGATTTCCCTCTTTCTCTCTTTTTTAGGACAATCCGCGTTTTATTTGAGAAGAGTTTCTGACTGTGAAAGCTGCAAGCAAGTTCCTTTCACAATTACAGTTGTAACAACCTCCGAATTTCAGAGACCCCAGAGTCCAAACATATATTTCCAAATTAACAAAAACAAACCCACACCAAAAAGGAAAGAGTTTTTAGATTAGTTTGGAAGGTATAGCCATTGATTTTAGCTGTTCTCAGAAACAAGCCTACCACTTTCTTGGAAATCAGGTGGGATGCAGTCAATGCCTACAGAAAGAAATGTTTTTATATGTAAGTTGGCTTCTTGGACAAGAAAATTCACCCTTTAGAAAATATATTAAGATAACAAGTCCCAGTTGGTGGAGTATGCGGTATAGCACCAGTTTCATGGGGAATTTATGGGATCTTGGGGTCAGCAGTTGTTGGCATTTGTGTATATGAGATTGCTTCACACGGCTTCCCTTATCTCTGTCAGAAGCCCGACTGGAACCTCTGTGAAAACTGAGGGGTGAAGTATATAGAAATGTGTTTTTTTGTTTTTTTTTTTTTAATGACACATAGATTGGCAATAGACATATCTGGCTTGGATGCCCCAAAACCATTAAACCAAGAAAAAATTTTCTCTGGCTGTAGACAAGATACGATTGTCACTACTGAATTGAGCTACTGTCCTGTTTTTCCCATCTACTCTTCTGGATAGGACTGATCCCATGTTATAAATTCTTATAATTCCCTTTCTTCCTATTTAAATGATGAAGTCAGTCCATTTTTCTTACACCGTATGTCCACATTCAGCTCATTCGTTGTCTAAATTAAAATATAAAGTGGCGTATCATGAATCAGTTGACTTTTGTTCTACATAAAATATTTATAGTAATTCCTCTATAAGTTTCAGTGTTACCTACTAAAAAAATACACTTACTTTTGTGCTTCAACCCTGCCTATCTGAGAACAAATATAATTTAAGTACTGCTGAAGAGAAGGACATGAAAGATGGGGGCTAAATCTTGGTTAACAACATAGGCCGGAATAGTTTTCCTTTTTTGTTTTTATTGTGGCAGAATATATGTAACATAAAATGTACTCTTAACCATTTTAAGTGAAAGTTCTGTGGTATTAAGTACGTTTACATTGTTGTGTACTCACCACTACCATCCACCTTCAAAAGTGGACTAGAGATTGGAAGTGAATAAATATAAAAGTTCATTGACCTACTTAACCTTTTGTGTGAGGCAGGGAGACAAGAGAAACATTTAAAATTTTTACAAGAATAGCCACTCACACTTCAGGCTTTAAGTAGTTTTAACAATCGGCCATAGCTAGTTTTATCATTATGATAAAGTGGCTGAAAATAGATATATTTTTGGAAAGGGTATTTCACTACCATCAACATAGTGATTATACAGATATCATCAGAAATAACATAACACCTTACAACTTAGGTTTCATACATAAATATTAATTATAGAAAAAATTAAAAAATTTCAAACAAAATGTATAAAATGACTCACTCTTTCTGCAGATGGTTTCTACTTCAAGGTGAAGTGCTGCCAAGACACATATAAAATTTTAAAATAAAAATCAGTATATATAATACCAAAGTTTTTGAATCTTTGGTCGTTACTGATGAAATGAGAATTACAAAATGCCAGTGTTCCTAGACTTGAACTGGCATATATGTATATGTAATATATATTTAGTTTATGATAACTTGGTAACTTTTAGTGTCTGATCTGAAATTCCAAGTTTTAAAAATAAATTCTTGATTTTTTTGTTTCACTTTATTCTATAGTCTAACTTTTATATTTTTAACCTATAAAATACAACACATGTATTTCAATTTCACTTTAGAAACGTTAATGTATTTTTCTTCTCTAAGAGTCAGTGCATCTCTGCGCAATGAAACGTCGTTTTTCACAAACCATAATTGTAACGAGTAGCTCCTTTCTCATTCAATAGTCTTCTACAAGTCGGAGGTAGGGTAACTCGTGGTTTATGCAATCGTTAGAAGACCTGAAGCACTAAAGGTCGGGGAGGCTCTAAGCAAGTACAGAAGGACAAGAGGTACAGACATCCTGTCTTTAAGACATTTCAGCTTCCTGACACGTTGAAATGAGGGTTTTTGCTGAGGACAGCAGGGAATTTTGGTAAAGCCCCAAGTTGGCTGTCAACAACCTCCATGGGCCTGTTCTCAGCTTCTGCTGTTGAATGATTGCTTAGGATTCTCTTCCAACTTTCAAATCTTACATGACACTTTCTCAATAGAAGAATCAAGACCGAAACGTTGCAAGTTAGGCATTAGGAGACATTTAGATTCGGCTTCTCCACTACGATAAGGGAATGAAAGTAGAAAATGCAGAGTTGTTAAGGGATATTCAGTTAAGTACCTTTCTAAGAGAAGTGGAGAGGAAGGCTCATCGAAGTTAAGACCCTTTCCTGAGCCTTCAGAGCAATGGAATGGAACCTTAGATTTTCCCCAACTTACCTGAATTGCCCATTTAATTGATATTTGAGGAACTAACAGTTATTTCATGAGTTCAAAACAAAACCCTTAGTAGATGGCAGAGCACAAGGCCAGCATTGAGATACATAGATTTCAGACCTCCAGGTAGACAGTAGAGGTAGGGAAGATGAATGTATGTTTTTTTTTTTGTTTTTTTTGTTTTTTTTTACAGATTTTATTTATTTATTTATTTGACACAGAGAGAGACAGCGAGAGAGGGAACACAGGCAGGGGAAGTGGAAGAGAGAGAAGAAGGCTTCTTGCTGAGCAGGGAGCCCGATGTGGGCTCGATCCCAGGACTCTGGGATCATGACCTGAGCTGAAGGCAGATGCCTAATGACTGAGCCACCCAGGTGCCCCAAGAACGTACGTTATGAAACAGTTTTATGAACCATATGGTAAATGCCATGCAGGGCTCCAGGAGAGCAAGCAAGTGCTCCTATGTAACCTACCATCAAATGAATGATATCACACATATTCTTCAGAGAAGGAGACCGGTTTTGCCAAATAAAACTCAGTTCCATTGTATTCAGCTCAGTAATGAACTGTCTGCAGGACTTTGAAATGCAGGCACAGGCTCTATTTGAATTCAATGACAGGCGGTTTCACGATAAGAAAATTACTAACATTTAAAACAATTATGCTGATTATTCCTTTATCAGAGAGTTTAAGAACTCACATCTTTTCACTGGCCCTACCTGGGGAGATGGACTAAATATTTCATATTCACACAGAGATGTATTATTCTTAGTGCTCTGTACAAAGTAGAGACTGTCATTTAGAAGCAGGATCATCTAGAATTTTATACAGCAGCTGTGATGCTCCAGAGTGCTGAAGACTTCTATGCATGTCCATTTAATTCATTCAATTTCAAGGATAATACATAGAATATAACAGGAATGAGTATGTGTGTGTGTGTGTAATTGCATGTGTGTGTGTGAATACATACGTGTATGTACTTGTGTTTACATTACCAACAGTCTGCCAAGTCCTCCCTCTACTTCTCTGCTATGATGACTCCTGAGTCTAGAATAAATTTTCTTATTTACTTTTAAGACCTGTTGAGGTTGTAGCTATTTTCATTTTATGTTTCAAGTATAAATTTGTGCTTAAAATTGGAGTTTCTGGGTTGCTTTTTTAGTAAAAGGCATAATTTACTGCATCATAAGTCCTATTATTCTTAAAATTTTGTACTTCTTCGATTTTCACCTGAATCTCTACACATTTTGAAAATTAACAATATCCCAAATACTCATTTTGTTTTTATTTGAGAGAGGGAGAGAGAGAGAAAACTACAAGCAGACCCCTCGCTGAGTGTGGAGCCCATCACGGGGCTCCATCCCATGACCCTGCAGTCACAATGAGCCAAAACCAAGAGTCAGAGATCTAACTGACTGAGCCCCCAAGCACCCCCCTCCCCGAATATTGTTATCACTATTTTAATATATGAGAGCCTCTAGACCTTATCTACTATTCAGATACTACTATCTTGGGTCATAATTACTAGGGTTGTTACTTTAGATTAGGATGGCTCAAAACTGACTCTGACATAGGGGACTTATGTGCACAGTTTTCTGGGCAAAAGCTCCGAGTACCTCTGTGCAGAAGTGGAGATGCCATGAAATGCGGCTGACAGAGCCGGTGGCTCACCTGTGAAGTCCACAGGAAGATCCGATGCTGAGAGGACTTTTCTAAGATGTCCTAAATTGAGGCAAGGAGGCAAGCGCTTTGTATCCTGGCACCTGCTAATCACTGGCAGCAGTCTTCCCCCACCTGGAGAAAAGCATTAGCATAACAAGCTTGATTGTTTTCCTGAGGGCCTGCTTACCAGGTTAGCTTTTCTTTTTTTTTTTTTTTTTTTTAAGATTTTATTTATTTATTTGACAGACAGATAGGCAGAGAGGCAGGCAGAGAGAGAGAGGAGGAAGCAGGGTCCCTGCTGAGCAGAGAGCCTGATGCAGGGCTCGATCCTAGGACCCTGGGATCACAACCTGAGCCGAAGGCAGAGCCACCCAGGTGCCCCACCAGGTTAGTTTTTGAATGACATCTAGGAACCTGGATTTCAGGGCCGTTTCCACTACCCTAACTGATACATGTGGCTCCCTGAGCTTAAATTATGTGCACAATATGGTTTATGCTGAATACCAGCCTTTCTTCTGGGAGGCTGGAATTTTAGTATGTGCCAAGCAGAGGGTGCCTACATAATCAGTCCCCATAAAACCCTGGTCCCTTGATTTCTAATAAACTTCCCTTGTAGACAACATTTTATACATGTCATCATAATTCCTTGCTGGGGAAATTAAGTGAGCACCTTCTGTGTGACCCCCGACAAAGGAATTTCAGAAGTATCTGGTTTCCTCTGGACGTTGCCCCATGTACCTTTTCCCTTTGCTGATTTTACCTGGGCATTCTTTTTCTTTATTTTGTTTGTTTGTTTGTTTGTTTGTTTATTTTTAGTAAGTTATAGTTGTGAGTACAGCTCCATGCTGAGTCCTGTGAGTCTTCTTAATGAATCATCCAACTTGGGGGTGGTCCTGAGGATCCCCAACATGCCACAGACGAGAGCTTGAACTTTTACAAGGCAATTCCTTGGGGTAGAGCATAATTCCCAGTGAACAGGCAACTTGGAACCATTTGCAGCCTATGTCTCCCAAGTTCATGGACATGAGCTTGTTATATTCAAAGCGGGGATATAGAGGGAAAACCATTGTGTCCAGTTGTGTGAATACCCTGAAATCTGCAGGATTTTTTTTTTTTTTTAATCAGTTGTGTCTCATCTGGGAATAGTATCTCCAGAATTTGGGTTATTCTTGTTTCCTGGAATACTAATAAGAGACAGGATAATAGAGTGGAACTCCAGCCTCTGTTTCTACAGCTGAACTCAGAAACATAACTGAGATAGACCACTCCTCACTCCCTTTCTCGGGGATCCTCAAATTCTGCTAGCACTTTTGCTTGGTTAGGCAGTTTGCCTAGTGGAGAACACCCAGCATTTACTTCTAAGAGTCCCAAATCACCTGATGTCATGCCTTTCTCAAATAATGTCTCCTGTTATATCCATTTATCTTTCAAATTGGGATCACCAAGAGATTCATTGGTTTAGAACATTACCTGAACCCAAAACCTATTCTTCTTTGCTCCCATTATATAATATCAGTGTTACATTCTCCTTATGACCAGGATAAATTACCCTCATCAGTAAGGTAATTTTGTATCTATCTGGTGGTCTTTTGGAGCAAAGAGCCTGCAGTAACAGAGCAGAAGATATAACCTAAAACTCTACTGAGTTCCATAAATACAGTTCATGTATATTAGTATATGGAGTTCCATATACAGTTCCACTGTATATCCTGAGTAAAGCATTAACTTTTTGGGAACCAGACCCCTTGTTTCATAGAGCCCAAAAGTAAGGAGTGAAAAACCAAATAACTCAGATGGGTGACCGGGAGTTGTGGTAAGCATAGCCTCCATTACTTGCATGCTTTGGTTCCCATGCCTCTATATCACACCTCTTGCAGATACTGAGACATACACTATTTGTTGATTTGGGGTATATTCTACATCCTGAAGGATGGTACCCGCAATACCAGTGATCAGTTTCTATCTCATATTCAATTGTTTCTTTTAGACGTGGTTTCCTCTATTCTATCAGGCTGGCAATTTCTGGGTGGATCAACAGTGTGAAACTTATGGATCCCATGTTCATGACCAGCTCCCACTGCTCCTTTAATGTAAACCGGATCTCTTGTTTCTACACAATGTTAATAAGAAATTTTGTGTCAGTGGATTCAAGAATTTAAGTATGCTTACAGTTTTTCTGGCCACGGCCTTATGGGTAAGAAAGAAGACCCATTCAGGGACTATATGTCAATTCCAGGCAAAGTGAATTGGTGCTGCTTTTAGAGTAGAAGTCAAGTTCACTTAAATGACTGGAAATCTTCCTTGAGGATGGTTTCATACTGGAAGCTTGATGTTGGTGCCTGTTACTAACAAGTTACATATGTGGGAAGAAGCTAGATTAGACAGCTGGCTGCCCATACACTATGCTTTTGCATTGTATCTATCTGGGCCACCAAATCTTCTCCATTTCTGTGTCCGTTGTCTCAGCACTGGGGTAGCCAGTGATGGCAGAGACTGTAGTCAAGAGGTTAAGTCATTGTATCTACCTGATTGCCTGGTTGTGGATATTCCTTAATAGCATCAAATAGGACACAAAGATCTTTATATTACATTTCCACTCCATGTACTTGTCTCTTTCTGAGAAATTATGTCAGTAATCTTCCAGTGCACCAACCTTGAGGAGGGAATTACTGCTGAGTACTACAAGCATATGCTATAACAAGAAAATGCTTAGCACATGGTGCCAGGGTCTTGGCATCAATGCCAGAACTCTCCTGAAATGTAGACATAGAATCTAGAAGGAATAGGATGAATTAATTAGCTAGCTAACTAATTAATTCTATTTAGCATCCTAAACTATTAAATAGAGATAAGAATAAACAAGTTGATAAAGGTGTTGGGTCAAGAGAAGGGAAAGAACATAGGTCAGTAATAGTTACTGAGACTTTTCTATGTGTCAGGCAGTAAGAAAGGCAGATGAAAGGTGAAAAGCTGATAATGAATAACCTATATATCATTTATATTGATAAGAGTAAGGCTTTTTTTTTTTCTTTTGGAGAGAAATACATCTTTTAAAAAGAAAATTTCAGTGTCTACCAGGTGATATCAGGAATCATACATTTCTGTCGTTAGGGAAAACTGTTCTCTGTTTTTCACCCACTCTGTTGACTTTTTTTTGGGAGGGGTGGATTCTGCCATATGTCTTTCTCAAGCAGGTTGGTGACTGAGCAGGGAAACAAACTATAAGAAAATCTTAAATTTTAATTTGAAGTGATGAAGTATAATTATGGTTGTTAAGCCATGCTATAAGAGAGAGTTCCTGCTACACTTGAGATAATACTACCATTTTCTCACACCCAACATATTTATGGTTTCTACTTCTGTGTTCTGAAACTTGATCCTTAGTACACATGACATGCACTATAAGCTACTATTCCTTTCATAAAATATAGCAAAATTGATTCAATTGTGAATGTAGATTTCTTTACATTGAGTATACAGTATAAAAATTTGCTGGATATTTGGAATCACATGAAATCATATAAAATCATAAAACCTGGTTGTTTTTTATATTAGTATATAAACTTAAAATTTATTTTAAATGTAACTTAAAATTTATTTTAAATGTAAAACTTTAGATCAGTGCTTCTCTACCCAAGGCAACGCCCACATGTGAGTATACACATTCACACACTCACATAGCCACACACAAACACACCAAAAGACGTTTGGCAGTACTGGAGATATTTCAAATGACCACAAATGGAGTGGTACTTCTGGAACCTACCCTTTTAAAGCAAGGGACACAGCTAAGCATCCTACAATGCACAGGGTAGTCCCCACCATATGAATTATCCAGTCCAAAATAGCAACAGTGCTAAAGTTGAGAATGTCTTAGATGTTTTGTTTCAGATGGTCTTCTTGATTAAAACAATACAAATTTAATTGTAAATGAGACTTTAATAGAATTAGTAAATGAACCTTGCTAATAGTCCTGCTATTGGTAAGACAATTTTTGTTTGTTTGTTTGGTTTTTGTTTGTTTGTTTGTTTTTTTAGCTTTTGTATTGTTTTGCTTTTGCTTTTTTATCTTTTAAGCCTATTGCTTTCACACTATTCTGAGGTCATTCTGTAATACTAAGAAGCATCATTTTTGTGCCAAATTCCAATTTGGCTTAGATAATATGTAGACTGCTGGAAAATGCATACCATTATTTTTTGAAGTTCAAATTTCTCATTAATTAAAAAAATACACTAGAATAAATATTTCATTGCATCATTTACTTTAATTTTCTTTTTTATTCCTACTGTCTTAACATTTAAGTTTTATTTTCCAGTGCATTGTTTCCACTTTTGAAGTACTAGTAATATATATTATTAATGCTTGTATGATAAATGCTACATTCAGACTAATTTATAGTATTTTAATACTGAGTAATCAAGTAAACCAAATATTAAAATTAAAAATGGGACAAAACAATAAATCATCCCATTAGGGTGGTAAACATGATGAGGTGCAGAAGTTTTGGGTAATATCTGGGCTCAAAAGTAAGATAGAAAGTTGGTAAGCTTGTAAAACACATGGAAATAGAGATTTTTGCTTAATTTGAAAGTGACAAGGAAAATTGCCAGTGAGTTGTGAAAACTGCTTTCCATTTAAGCTTCAGGATGCTTAAATTTCAATTTGACTAATTTTTCATATTTTTAATCAGTTCCTACCTAGACCTTCTCCTGAATTAATTCCTTCTCCATTCTTTACTTGAGAAGAAAGGTCATATTTACAAATTGTATTAATATGTCCACATTAAATCTGATAAAATTAAATTTTAATTATTTAAAGAAAATATTACATTCTTCTTAAACTGTGAACTTTTTCTTAACATATTAATTAAAAATTTATTTCTTTACAACAGAGAAATGTATAAGGAACAAATATACTTCCAATTATTTTTATGAAGCAGAAAATTTAAAATCACTGAGTTAACTCTAGAAAAGCATACTTTCCCCCCCTAGATACAGAGAAATGTTGATAAGTATGTAAAAGTAAGTTCTGGTTGTATAAACACTTAAAACAGATTCTGGTTAATTGCTATATTTTTATTTGAGGAACTCTGGCAAAAAAGAAAGAAGATAAAAATTCTAAAAATTACAGAAATGCCCTGTCCATTTATCTTGTAAAGGTACCCATATTACTACCCATACTAATTGGTGTTATTAAAAAAAAAAAAAATAGAGGGGGAGTAGAAACAGAGGGAGAGAAAGAGTCTTAAGCAGGCTCCATGCCCAGCATGGAGACCCAATGCAGAGCTCTATCTATCTCATGACCATGAGATGGTGACCCAAGCCAAAATCAAGAGTCAAAGGCTTAACCAGCTGAGCTACCCAGGTACCCTATTAAGTGATGATAATAGGCAAAGCTATGTGAACAGAAATTTTGAAGTGAGTGTTGATCAATAATAACAGATCTCAACCATAATAGTTTGGACAAATAGCAGTTGTCTGGTTGAATTGGAACCATAATTCCTAAGTTTTACCTAAGAAAAAATAATTAAATAATTAAAAATGTGTGATTGCACTGCACTGCCGTTTTTTAAAAAAACTGTGAGTTAGATAATCCATTATTTAAACCCAAAAGGATTTTAACTATTAGACCCAATATTGGATCTTAAACATGGGACAGGATCATAGTCAAGTGCACAGAGAAGACATGCAAGAGAAATATCTCAGGGAATGGATGAGTTAAAATGTAAAGTAAGTGAATATTAAAGGAAGAGCAGTGTTGGCTTATAGGGAGAATGCATGGCTTATTTTATGTCTCTACCCCTTTCAATGGATTAGAATCAATATGAAGGATAATATACAGTAACACAGAGGAAGTAAGGTATGAGGGTAGGAAGACCTATGAGAAGAGAAATAAGTCTGGCACTTTGATGTATGTCTTGCTATAGCAATTGTCGAGGGAAGAAATGTCAAGTTTCTTATCTTTTCTCATTTCAAGAAGGCCTGGGTTGACAGTCAAACATGGTCTGCATTAATTCTTGTCCTTGTTAAGAACTTGTTTTTCCTAAGTGGAGAATACTGTGGAAAGGTAGGGACTAAGTGCAGACCTCGGTGAGAAAAGGGCAGACGAATTAAGTTATAGTGCATCTGTTCTACTTCTAGGCTTACTTCTAGCCAAGGAAAAGGGATTTTTTGACCTGGTTCACCAGTATGTTGGGTTTTGGGGAAAGGACCCACTTTTTTTTGTTTGAACGTAAGCCAGTATTAGTTGTATATTCTATTATTTGTTGTGTCTGTATTTCCCTCAGGAACTTTTGAAGTGATAGGAAATTATTTAAGAACCAAATTCAAAGAAAGTTAGCATTTTACAACACCGCATTTCCTACACCCTCTTTTCCCCAACAGTTATCAAATAGTTAAAGAAATTGTCATGATGAATCTTGATCAAACATATATTTAATATAGTAGGAAACAGATATATTGGATAATATAGCTAATGCAAATCTTATAGAAAACAGGGTGGACTGTGGGTTTAATGATAATAAATGTACATTTCCATGGACCCATACCTGGTTGAATGACCAAATCCAAAACTGTTGATAAATAAATTGATACCAATCTGCAGGAAAGTGTTTAAACACTGAGTTACAGAGTCTATCCTGCTCCACATTTATACCAGTTCTTAAAACAGAAATGGCATGATGACTGGATTTGAACGTGAAACTAATTTAGGGTATATTAGTAAGTATATTAGATGACAGACACAGGATGTGAGAGTATTGATGAGTTAGATGGACCAAAGCAAATTAAATGAAATATAATGAGAATAAATGTAAAGTATCATGCTTAGTTTCAAAGGAACAATTGCAGAAATAGGGAATGAAGAAAATAAGTCTTTACACCAGCATATGGGAAAAAGATGCATGAGTTCTAGGTGACTGCAGCTTTTACATAATTCTATTGTATGGTGTGAAAAATGCAAATTTGATCTTAGACCTTATTAACATAAATACAGAATAGAGATTAGGGAATTTGATGGTCCCATTGTAACCTCAGACTCAAAATGTAGTTAGGCTTAAAAATTACAATTTCCATGCTAGATTCTTAAAGAAATGTCATCTAAAATATAATATATTCAGAAGAAAATGGCCTGTTTCAGAGAATACTTTATTAGAATAAATACATAAATGTATGAATAAATAAGTAAATAAAATAAGGAAAAGGGAATTTTTATAAGTATTTAAAATGTCTTACTCTAGAATGACAAACATTGCATGTATATCACACAACTTCAGAAAAAATAGACACACAAAGAGAAAATATGGGTAGAGGTTTCACATCAATATAGAAATTTTTTAGGATGATATGGAATGAGTTCTGTTAGTTTGGGCTCTTGGAAAGCACACACAAAGTTGTAATTAGAATGCAAGAGATTTAATGGGGGAACTGCATGTGTAAGATAATGGGGAGTGAAAACTGGGAATCCATAGAAGAGTCATGAAATTATCATGCAGGTCTGACTCCTGTGAGAGAAAAGATAAATTGAGTAAGAGAAGCCTCCCACTGCAGTGTAGGTATTAGATCTCAGCCATGCTCAGGGAGAGCCCAGAAGAGTCTGTTAGAAGAATTAGTAGAGGAGTGACATTTAAGAAGACAGGGCAGGGTTGGGGCGCCTGGGTGGCTCAGTGGGTTAAAGCCTCTGCCTTCGGCTCAGGTCATGATCCCAGAGTCCTGGGATCGAGCCCCGCATCGGGCTCTCTGCTCAGCGGGGAGCCTGTTTGCCTTCCTCTCTCTCTGCCTTCCTCTCTCTCTGCCTGCCTCTCTGCCTACTTGTGATCTCTGTCTGTCAAATAAATAAATAAAATCTTAAAAATTCCAAAAAAAAAAAAGAAGACAGGCCAGGGATCTGGGACATCTACTTCTCTCAGTCAATGGCCACGTGCTGTCCCAGTAGGCTGTGGCTTCAGTATGAACACTGCCAGATTCCCAAAGTGTGGCATTTGGGGATTGAGAACTGCACTCCTTACTTTTTTGATCATTTACTTTGTTTGAGTCTTGGGTCATCTTTTTGTCCTATAGAAGAAAACCCTACTCATTTAGAATAGGACCCATTTGAGCTACCATCAAAGAAAAATTCATAAGCATCAGTTAGGTCTTCCAGAAAAATATACTAATATTAAGTTAGGAATAAATATTTATGGGGGAGCAGCACCTGTGAAAAGAAAAGGGAGGTTGTAGCAATGTGCGGGGAGAGCCAACATCCCCTGATGCAGATCTAATAGTTTCTGCCAGCTTAACCAAGAGCTCTAGAGCAAAGACTGCCCACTAGTTGAGTCACATACAGGGTGGAAATTCTAAGGCCCTTTTTAGTGCAGTTTTACCTTGTCATTGCTGAGAACCGTCTTGAGAAGCATGACCTCAGCTCAAATGCTGAGGAATTAATAGCCATGGGCTGTCAGCTAACCACACTGGCAGTGTGTTCTTTCTTGAAGGAAGCACTGGGTGCTCCATAGCCCTCCATTTTCCCCATGGAGTCCCCCTCTCCATTCATGATCGGTCGGCCATTCTTCCAGCATTCCACGAGCTGTTCCCTCCTGGGTGTAAATCGAGAAGACAGAGATGAGACAAATCACAGCTCTCACCCCTGTAGGTGGTGTTGAGACCGCAACTCATCATATTCCCCCTCTTCTATGTATTCTAAGTTCCACGTACCCTCAGCTAACATCTCTGCTGCTCTTTTGACTGACCTAGGGCTGGCAAGTCTTCATTTTCGGGGTCAGATCCCTCAATAATCACGCCCTTCTCAAGCAGCTGCAGTTGACTCCTCTCTACTCACAATCACAGTGACATGGGGAAGCTAATGGACAGCCAAGTGCATCACCTGCATTTTGCATGTGTTCTTCACTGTCTTGATACTGTATCCATAACCCTACCATTTCCTGATGACCAAGGGTTCCCCGTCCTGCCTATCTGTCTAAAAAAAGGGTATATTCTCCAAGGATCAGGACCTTATCCCAGCAGAACTCAGAGTTCTAGAAATGGGAAACATAACTAACCAAATGGAACTTTGGGAGTAATGCCTCCATCTCAGTTTCCTGATTCATATAATTTTCCTACTGAGGATGCAGTAACATACAGACTTCTCTGCTTCAGCGTGGATGAAATCCTATTCTCAGAGTACCACCTCCAAACTGCCGTTTCAGATGCACCTTTAGGAGGCCATTGCCAACTGTTTTTGAATGGTGTAGTATGCAACATAGGTCCAGTCCCCCATTTTTTTTTATTATGAATGGGGTTCTTCGTTTTACTATTCAGTTGTATGGGATTTCATGGCTATGGGCACATGCTCCATTAGCTTCTGAATAATGGTGTTGGTTGAGACTTAACAAGTAGACCGAGCAAATCCATACTTGAAATAAACATCTGTTCCAATAAGAACAAATCAATAGCTTTTACAAGACATTAAGAGCCATTTGATCTCCTTGAAGCATAGAGTTGTACCAGGCACTCTGTGTTGCTCTCTGTTGTACATTTAGAGGTGGCAGTAGCTAGATCAACCATGATAAGACAGAGTACATGCATATCCTTCATCTCTGCTACTATGCGCACAAAATTTGAACGCTAATTTTGCCAGCACTAAGTGGCGGCTGATTAAATCTGGTTAGTGTCAACTGGCTGAGTCATTAATATCTATTTGGTTGTGTAGTGGTTCTTCCGTGGTAGACATTTTCCATTGCACATTAAGATGTTTTACAAATGTCTTCACACTGTGTCCTCATTCCCATCTATTCATTAGGAGGTCTCTATCCCAGACCTCTTTGTCTCTGATTTTCCAATCTCTCTTTTTTTTCTGGTCTCCTGAGCAGCTATCCAGCTCATTAGTCACTACTTTTAACCTTAGCCACTTTTTTAAACAATGTGGGTAATCAGGGTCCTCACTCAAACCTCAACCACTGGAAAGATTTCCCCTTTTTTCTTCCAAATCTGCCAGTGAATAAGAGTGCAACACAGCCACTCTTCAATTTCTACTTGAATCAACCTGTTTGTCTAACCCACAGATAAAGCAGCTTGTGCTTTTTACCCATCTTCAGGCGGTGGTATGGGACATCCCACCTGGTCACTGGTGTGATGAGAGGGAGGAACGCTGGGGCAGTTACTCTATGGGACAGGGGAGTCCTGCTGACTTGCCTGTGTCCGCTTGCTGGTTTATGTCTTTAGTCCTGCTTGGGCTCAGTCCTAAATTTCTTATTTTTATCTTTCAATAAATTTTCTATTAGATCTCGTGGACTCGGGCTATCCAACAGGACTCTCCTCCTGATGTGTAGTCCCAGACACAAGTTCACTTGTGTCCCATTGTAGAGCATTCTGACTTTACCCAGGAGCAGGCATATGTCAATAGCTGGGGTTTTTGTTGTTTTTGTTTTTGTGGTTGTCATTTTAAGACAGGTAACTTTCTGTTCTAGAAAGCATGGTCTTCATCTAGAAACCTATGGGCTTATGTTTTGATCCTACCACAGGGCTCGCCATAAATTTCACAATGCATCTTTGCTACCACTGGTCCTCTCAACACTTTAGATATTGACAGAAGTGCTGCTCGTACCCCTGCCTGGACCTGCTGCAGAGCCCTTCCTTGCTCTTGGCCTGACTCAAAGCAAGAAGCCTTCCATATCAACTGCCGTATAGTCCAGTATTAAGAATACGTAAGTGTTCTGCAATGTGTAGAATGTATTGCCTCCAGAAGCCCACGTCTACTAGGTGTTATGCGTACTTCCTAGTGATAGGGAATGCAAGATGCAACAATTTGCCTTTTGTTTTCAAGGGGATATCCTAACCATTTGGACTCCTAAAGATTTTGCTGAAATGGGAGGTCATTGATAGCTATAGGATTTATTTCCCACACTCTGGGATTCATATATTTTGTCAAGGTTTTCATCATGCTAGCTATCTGTTCATCATGCTGTCCATTCATCATGATAACATTAATATATTTGATCAATGTCATGTTCTACATAGATATGATTCTGTGTCTGACAGAACATAGGCTGTTGGAGCCACTGCTGGTGATCTTGTGGTAGTCCACAGAATCAATCTGGTGTTTTCAGGGGTCAGAATCCTGAATCTAGTGGAGATAACATAGGGACACTCTCCTGCACATTTTTAGGTCTTTAGTGTTACACTAATCTACTGTCTTGCTACACTATATGATATGTTTTTATTTACTCTCTTGGCTGAGGGAAGTTTTAGAAAGTTCCCTTTTTTCCTTCTTTACTATTGGAAATACTTACTCCCCAAGCCAAGTTCCCATATGATGCTAACTACACAGTATGCCAGTCCCAGCCATAGATATAGAGATTGATGATAAGATCAGTAGGTAGATTCTCTAATCTAGTGGACCCACACTATATGCTGGACGTTGGCATGGCTTCCATTTTTAACCTGGACCAAAAGAATTATGGGGAGGCAGGGGCATAACATTTCAAGTATCTGAGAATCCATGTCAACTCAGACCCTGTGTTCAGTAACTTTTGAAATATGACGTAATTTTCTTTGAGCATTGTACTGTCATCCAAGCAAACAGTTATGGGTGGCTTGGAAAAGAACTGGTACAGTCATTTAAAGCATATTCTTGCCATGATGTTGTTGGGCCCTTCTTTCTGTGGACCTGGAACTCTTTTCAGGCATATGTTCCCAAGATAAAAACAATGGAAATTTTATTATGACAATTCCTGTATTACTTAGCTTCCTATTTTCACGTTATTGCTTTATTTAATCAGATATTACATTAGGATGGCATTACACAGTACACATAGCTTTTTGTCCTGGAGATACTATGTTTCATTATCTGTTTCCATAACATCCTGAAGCTTAAACTCCCGTTGATTGTCACTCTGATCATGCCAGTCTTTACAAAATTCCATCCCCCTGAGACTCCTGGTATTCTTAAATAAACTATCCTCCATTTTGCTATTAATTAGTAAAGCTCTATGACCTTCTTCACCCTCAGCTTTAGCCTGCCAAGAGTTGCCACTGAACTTGTTAATGATGCTGATGTCCCTTTCACCAGTTTATCCCTAATGGCCTTGGTAGATGCTGTGTCCTCTGGGCCTTCTCATGAAACAAAACTATCTGTGGGCTTTGTGGCTTCATATAATATATTATATTGTATATTTTGTGTGTGTATACACACACACACACACACACATACACACACAACATGTATATTACTCTGATTTGTTTTTTGCTATCTCTACCATCTGCTATAGCAATTAAAGCTTTTTAGCTTCACTCAGCCTGGGCTCTTGTTTTCTCCAAGCCTCTAGGTGCCAATCTGACAGTGAGTCTGGACCCATCACTGGAATCTTTGCTTTTGTACTAATTTATATGTGCTGAGAGGAGTCCCTTACAAATGAGTTGAGCAAACTGCACAGTGTGAGGGAAGAGTCCCCACAACACTACTCTCACTTCAGATGCTACCATCATTTGGGGGGTCCCTACAGCCACTCTCACTTCTGACTAGCTGGTCATAAATGTGTGGGTCTCCACAGACTCCATCAGATTCAATAATTCCCTGTAATGATTCACAGAACTCTCTGAGAGCTATTATTCTCATAGCCTCATGTTTATAACAGACAAAAGACGTGTCGTAGAACGAGCCAAATGAAGAGAGAGGTAGGGTAGAGTCTGTGAGGACCCAAACTTGAAGCTATTATGCTCAGAGACATGTTACCCTTTCAGCATTAAAATGCAGTAATACTCAAAGACTATCACCAGCTAGGGTTCAATTACATTCTATCTCTATGGCTTTAGTCTCCAGCTCAACCCCTCTTTACCCTTCCCTGAGATGTGAGCCACAACTTTCTTGGGAGGTCTGAACTCATAAGGCATGGTTCAAAGCCATTGTTTGATTGTTCTTGGCCAAAGCTCCCAGGAAAACAAAGACCCTCCTCTCAGGCAGGAAGTTCCAGGGGCATACAGATTACCTAACAGTAGCCAAGGACAAAGGCCAGACCTAGTTTTGGGTATAGGAAATCTTTTTTTACGCACTCCTAAATCAACAAACTTACCCATCGTCAATCTTATATTCTGGCCCCCTTGGCTGTAATTAAAATGCAGACCCAAATGTTTAGGGGGAAACTTCTTTCTTATAAAGGTCTCCCTTCATGGCAGATAGTGTCAGATCTTAATAAGCAGGAATAAGCCACCTCTGTAGTCTCTGAGAGTTCGCAGGTGTTTGGGGAGTGAAATGTCCCAAGATATACCAGGATCTCACATTTTCCCAGGGCTCAACTGAGTATTCAATCACCTTTCCATTTTCTCCTCTCCTTATATTATATGAGATAAAGGCCTCTTTGTGAGCTACGACAGAGCTCCTCTGGCCTTCCCACTAAGTTTCTTAGACCCTTAGGTTTTCACTATCCCTCAGAAGAGTAGCAATGCAACTTTATAGTAACTAGCCAATTCTGTTTCCCTGCATGCTTTGTTCCCTGTGTTTTTCAAATGCCTGAATTGTCACACTGGTTAGGATGTTCTCCCCACCAGCACATTTTCCCAAGACAGTACCAATGAAAAAAGTAGCAATTGGGCACCCATCTTGTGTCAGAGAACTATCTGTGTCCTGAGGGAAGTGGTTTCAAAACCTCTTCTTACCCCCTACTTAATTAGGCATCACTCCGTGATCATGAGGTCAGTTAGCTTCTTTGGGAAATAGTATCTGAGACCAAGTTGGGGATAGGCAACACTGTGAGGGTTAACACTTGAAAAATGAAAATGGAGAAGGCAGGATAAATCATGGAAACAGCCGAAACATGAGACAGGAATGACAACGACTGTATCAGCCAGCAGGGAGTTACAGACTAAAAATGCTCATTAGAGGAGTCTCCACTTGAGGAAAAGTGGCTGGGGCCCCAGATGCTTAGTCATTGTGTGGGACACCTCATGAAGAGCATGATCTTTACTCATAAAATGAGGCACACCTGAAGGAGTTAACGCCCAAAGCTGCCAGCTAACCCTACTCATCCTCGGTCTTTCTTGAAGGGGTATCTGAGGCATACATCTCCTTGTTTGTCTAGTTTCAGCCTCATCATACCAGATACAGCAGACTTACACTAGATTTGTTCTTCTCATGCCTTGTGGGCTTTTCATGCATTGTGGGCTTCTTTTTAAGAAAAAAAAACTTGGGGCGCCTGGGTGGCTCAGTGGGTTAAAGCCTCTGCCTTCGGCTCGGGTCATGGTCTCAGGGTCCTCGAATTGAGCCCCGCATCGAGCTCTCTGCTCAGCGGGGAGCCTGCTCCCCCCTCTCTCTCTGCCTGCCTCTCTGCCTACTTGTGATCTCTCTCTCTCTCTCTCTCTCTCTGAAATAAATAAAAAATCTTAAAAAAAAGAAAAGAAAAGAAAAGAAAAAAACCTTTAAGTAGTAAAATTTGCCAGCATGTTCTTTTCATGCTTTGTGGGCTTCTTTTTAAGAAAAAAACCTGTAAGCAGTAAAATCAGATAACATGGTCTCTACCATTTATAAGTTAAAATATAATAAACATAATGGATGTTATAAGACAACTTAATGCATGACGTTATGTGCTGAGAAAAAAAATGCCATGAAAATATTTACTGTGTTTGTCTTTAAAAGGTCAAAGGTGAGGGGCGACTAGGTGGCACGGTCATTAAGCATTTGGCTCAGGTCATGATCCCAGGGTCCTGGAATTAAGCCCTGCATCAGGCTCCCTACTTGGCAGGAAGTCTGCTTCTCCCTCTCCCACTCCCCCTGCTTGTGTTCCCTGTCCATCAAATAAATAAATAAAATCTTTTTAAAAAAAGACCAAAGCTGAGATTTTCAATACTGAAATAATTATTTTATCTCATTCTCTGTGAACATTTGAAACTTTTGCAAAGATCTAAGAAGCTTCTCCATAGAAAAGATAATGGATATATAGATGATATATAGATAATAGACAGATATAGCTATCTATATCTAAATCTAGATGTGTCACCCATCCGGATATTGGTTCATGAGGCAGCATATCCTATGAAATCAGATACCCTGTGTTTGAATTCTTCTGTACTAGCTGTAACTACCCTGTTTTGTTTTCTCATTCATAAGATAGAGGTGATAATAATAGTATTTAATACACATTTATTTTATGTCAATTAACTATTTCAAGGGCTTCAAACAGTGTCGGGCACATATTAAGTATAGAATATTATTTCTATTGTGGTGGATTTTCAGGAGGCAAACAGGGTGAAATAATAGAATTTTGGAGTTTTTAGGCCAAAGTTTGATCTGCTTCTTAGACTTCTAACTTGAAGGAAATAAGCTAGTATCTATAAATCCTTGTTCAATATCTCCAAGTGGGGAATAATTATGGAGATTTTGCAGGGGTTTGGAGAACATTAAATAAGTGAATGCATGTAAATTTTCTAGTAAAATGGTATAATAAGCCTCTGTGATGATGATGGTGATGATAATGAATTTCATTCGAGAAATGTATAAATTGAAATAACTCATAGTAAGTAAACCTCATGGAATCTTTTCCTCTTAGAGGACTGGAACCTAAGTCATCATTATCACTAGAATTATCATCATTATCATTACCATCATCTTCAACATTACTGGCAATGTTATCTTCACTTCCAATTTTATACTTTTAACCAGACTTAACAAATAAATTCATGCAAGAAATTTTCTTAAACACAGAAAGCAAATACTTTTTCTGAGTAGGAAAAAGTCCTCCATTCCCAGGTGATCCTATTCCTTTTTTTTTTTTTTTTTTAATTTCAAAAAGAACACTCATGTTTGAAACAATACATTCTAGCCTTAGATTATAGTTTCCTTTGCGTGTGCCTCATTTTCTTTAATTATTCCATGGGGTCAAAGGGATAAGAGAGATAAAACAAAGTCAATTAACTAGAAGCTGTGCACACATGTATTTAAATAATAAGTGATTATTATTTAAAAACAGTTCATTATCATGTTTAGCTTTGGAAATTAGTACTTTCAATTTTCTCAAATTAACTTGGTTACATGAAAGATGTCTTTCGCTAGAATAAGATCAAGCATCTTAATATTGTGTGGTTTGCTTATTCCGTAGTATATTAACCACTTCTGATTCTATCTTGAACATCTAAAGAACTGAACAAGAAGCAACTATACTTAACTGCAAGAAAAACATTGTTCAAGTAGCAAATTAATAACTTTGCAAGAACTCAAGAGAATGGAAGTCAAAGGACAAAAGTATTTGCTTACCTTGATCACAAAATCTGTGGGGACATTAAACTGGAGACTGTGATGAATTGTTGGAGGCTAAATATGAGTTTGTATGAGAGTATGTAGCTTCATACCATTCATCTCCATGCTTTTCCCTCAGAAATACCCAGGCTTTCACAGGAAGATCAGGGAAATCCAGAAAAATCTCCCCCTGCAGTGCTGATTAGAGAATAGAGCAGTTCCTATAAAATCCATCCAGACCCACTGCAGTACGAAATACAGACATAATCTACAGGGGAAGGGTCACAAGGACAAGGGCTGAGAGTATTAAAGAATATTTGTAGCAATGAGGGAAGGGAAAATGGAGCTTAAAATTAATATAACATTTAGCTTAATTTTAATCTGTATGTTGAATACAATTTTATTTGTAATTGTGTTTGTGTTACCAATGAATTTATAGACGTGTGCAAATACAAATGTATACACGATAAAATTCTGTGTGTGTGTGTGTGTGTGTGTGTGTGTTTGTGATTTGCATGCCATTCTGTTTATTTTAATTTAGCTATATATTTAATGAATACTGTTCCATAACTCTATATACTATTCAAATGCTTTGAGTTCAGTGGTTGAGTAGATTTGGTTATATCTTGCAAGATATTTGTTTTTTTTTTCCAATTTTAATTAAGTTTTTTAGTTTTAGCCTTTACAAATAAAACTTTACTAAAAATAGTAAGCCAAAACAATCAGTACTTATAAAATGTTATTAAATCACACCTTATTCTTGGACTCCTAGAACTGGAATTATTAGATTTAAACCTTTTTCTAGACTTTTGCTTTACATTTTCCAAATTGCCCTACAGAAAGTTTATGACAAATTACATACACCTTTCCAATGAATTAGAGAGTCCATTTCTCTCATCCTACCCCATGTCTCTCTAATCCTGAATTAATTTAATTAGTTTGTCAATTAGTGGTCAGTAAAACATTTGATGTTACTAAGTGTATACTTGAAAAACCGAACATAATATATTTTTGTATCTGTTAGGATGTATTTACTATTTTAGAAACCTTTTCCTACAGTTTTTCTCATTGATATTGTACTTTGAGCAACGCTGTCCCTAGTTTTTTATCTTCTTTGTCATTTTTAAAACAGCATACGGTATTTCTAAGAGGAAATTTAATTCTGAAAAAGCTATAAAATGTGAGCCATAAATTTGATGACCATAGTATACATTAAAATATTTATTCAGCTTAGCTTTTCCAGTAATGATTGCTGTTCAAACCTGGGAAATCACTCAACCAACCCACTGAGAGAAATTTGTGCTTTGACCATCAGTTTGTTGCAGAGAGGTTATCAAGACTCCCATCAGTAGTTTCCTTCTTCATAGTGAAGAGATTCTGAAGAGATTGTCATATCTGAAGAGACTGACATATTCTGAAGGGATTCTGTCATATCAGAGAGCTTTCTGGTTCCATTTAAATTCTTCTAGGATAAGCTACACCGGCGTATTTGGGAAGAAATGCGACTATGGTCTTCAAAGCATATGCAGTAGGTACAGTGTCCTATACTGTCCCCAGCAAATGACTGCTTTCTGTTTTATGTCCTCACAGGCTATGTGAACATAGCGTTTGAAACAATAAACACGTGTTACAGCCCTGGGAAAGTATCTTTAGAAGTAAATTATGAATCTTACAATGTAAAGCACCTGCTGACATGTGATGTCAGGGGTAAGTGCTTCCGGTGGGTGTTACCTTGTGATCATAAATCATCATCACAGACTGGCCTCTCTGCACTTTCTAAGGCACACAGATATGAGCTAGACAGTCTATGAACTTAAGTATGGAAAGTCTCTTTGTACTTGATTGTAACCTCTTGGTAGAGAAGCGTCGTGATTTTTATTCAACAAGTGTCTTTTACTAATGTAGGAAAATAATACAGATTTATAGATATTCAAATGATTAGACAGAGTAAGGGGTGCCAGATATAGAAATGACTGTAGAGATCATGTAGTCTAACCCCTCTGTGGTAAAGGAGAACATAAAGGGCCATGAGGTTATTTAGAATGATTCTCATACAAGGCAATAGCATCTAATGGTCTCGTCCTTTAGAAACTCATCATTCCCTTTTGCAACTTCTTTTCTTAAACTTTTGTTGTCATTTTACCTTTCTTTTGGGATTTCTTCTTCTTTTTTGATTAGATGATAGGAAGTCTACTTTCAGTTGTCATATCCATTACCCTGTAGATCTGGCATCGTTTCTCTAAAACATGTGAAGTAATGCACAACAATAAAAAATATGGTTTATAATTTCTGAGCAACCAAGATAAGACATTAATATTTTCTACTCCATTTTCTACCATTTACCTACTATATAGAGAAGGATGAAAATACCATACAAAGTGGAATTTACAAAAACACAACATTTCTATTACCTACAGAAAACCGATGTGGGCAGTTACACTCTCATCCTATTCACAGGAAGTAAATATAACATGGAATAATTTCCCTTATCTCCAGGGATTCAAGAAGAGTTCTTCGTCATTTTGATTCACTTGAATCAAACGAGAGCATACAGATACTCAGAGTGATTCTTTCAAACTTGGGCAAATTTATTGACTACATCCCACACTGTAATTGTGTTTATGTGTAAGAGGGTTTGTGAGCATAAGTATGCATTGTACATAGATAGGAATAACACAAATTTGTATTTTTAATTGGTGATATACATAATATACTTTATGTAAAATGAACATTTTCACCTTTTCAGTAAAATTTATTGCATATTCCTATTTCTTGAAATATTATAATCCTCTACCTACTTGAGAAGTTCAACATTAATATATTGATTTTGACTACCATGGCTAAAAATAGTTGTTGTTTTTCATCCAACTCTTTCCAATGTAATCAATGTTCAGAAACATTAAAAAACAATCTGATGTTCAAACAGTATTTTATTATATTACAAGTAAAAAATATTTTGGGCTTAAATCTGAGCAAGAATGAACACAATTCCTATAAACTAATATATCTAAATAATATTCTGATCTCAATTTTACATTAGATAAAATATTTTCCCTGAGTTAAGAGAAACCGTTATGACAAAATACAAAATACCAAATATATGGAACTTTGTCCCAGGCAAAGTGAAACATTTTTTACAATGCTTGTATATTTTCACAAATATCCCATGTGTGAAAGACAGTTCATGATCTACTATTCTTGGGAGTTTGCTGAATACATTTTTCCCATTGTTACCATAGAAATATATCAAGTTTTTCAAACATCATGGAATGTAAGGATAGAAAAACTTTTACCTCATTTTCAGCTTAGGGTTTTCAGATTGCCTATTTCTTCTTCATTTCAGAATATTCCAGTATTGAGAAACTAATTGAGTGGAGGTATTTCTCATCAACCCAGTCAGTGTAAAATGATCCCATTGCTTAACATTGGTATAAAACCTATTAAAGTTAATGGAAGAAAAAATTACACCACTGAATGGGAAGTGATGGTGATGACTCAAACAGAGGCAAATGGGGAGAACGGGCAAGAAAGGTTAGACTTATCCAGGATTTCTTTTTATATGGCTTTGTGGAGTGGGGGAGATATATGGAGGTACTATTATTGACCTGGAAGTATATTTTAGGCTGCCTGTGTGTATTTATAAACCATTGTAGTTTCTGAGAATTCTTGTGTAAGCAGTGTAGTTATTGCATAAGCTGTTTGTATACATTTGTCCTTCCTACTGTAGCATCCAATGAATGTCTCTGCTGTTTCTGACTTTCATGCCTTCTGTAAGGTGTAGTCCATCATGAATAGTGATATGAAAGTGGGCTTGTCATTGCCACAACATTCAGACTAATGCTCGCAAGGTCCACACAGTGCCAAAGCACTGATGGTTCTCTATCTCTATTTCTATCTCTGTCTCAATCACCACTGTTGGATTATTTTCTCCTTATTCACACCAGGGATATGATGCTCCCACACTGTAGATATGAGAGTAGTGTCACGCTTCTCAGTCTAATTCCTGGGGTTCTTTGTCATCATGAGGTGTCTAATCTGAAATGAACTCTTACATTTTAACCACTTATTTCTTAGGCATTTAAGAAGGATTCTTTTGTATCTTCTATTTCAAGCCTTCTTCACTGAACAAAACATGTAAGAAAATCATACCTATAGGTGTTTGTGAAGTTTGAAGGTATGGTTTTATCCAGTCAGATGAACTTCTCCTCTTAGGCCCTGAAACTGAATCCGCTGTTTTTATTTGTTCCACAGAAATTGTTCAGCCTAGTGGACAGGTATAAATTCCTTACCACTGCTTTAAATGTCTTAATAAATTCACACTTTATTGCCTCCTAAGATATGAAATTAATTTATATTTTATTTTCCATACTATTATTTTTTAACCAAATGTGTCTTCTATATCTGAATAAAATACAAAGTTTTAGGCTTATTTGCTTAATAACAAAATGTGGTCCAAGCTAGCTGTTGACTTATCTACATCTAAAATACAAATTATGTTATGTATGCATAGCTCTACATAACCATATAGCGTTATCTCTATGCATGCAAATATGGTGGATGTTATGAAGAATAACTCAGCTGCTCCTTCAGGTCTATTTCCAATGGTTGGTGGGAATACGGTTGACAGAAAGCCCTCAGTTGTTATCACCCTTCTGAATTAACTCGGTTAAAGAAGTCACATACTTTACTCAGGATGCCTGCATCCAGTGACTGGTTATGAAGGACAATAAAGTTCTGATTCTTTTGTCTCCACTTGGGATATCCAAGAAAGGCCACTGAAACTTCAGGTCTGTTTGTAGGCTCAGCTAGTTCTCCATAGGAATTGAATTGCCTCCAAACTTTCTCTCTGACTAGTTCTCATTCCTTCCCTTTCTTTGCATTGGTTTTGAACCTTAAAGCACCACCCTGATAAATATTCTGCATACTTATCTAAATGTCAGAGTCAGCTTCCAGAAAACAAACTCTAATCATAGATAGGTAAATATAGAGACAGACAGCTAGACACTTATACAGCAAATACATAGTACCCAGGTTGAGTTAAATCAAGATCTTATACAAACTTATAAAATTTTCCCCAATTATAATGTGTATATAGCCATCTTATATTATGGAGATGTTAGTTTACAACCTGATTCTACCACTCACTAATTATGTAAATTGGGGAAGTTATTTGCCCTCTGTAAATCTAAAGATCTTCATTTTTGAAATGGTGATAATAGTAAGTCCCAACATCATTCCTGTTAAAAGTCAGTGAGACAAATCATGTTAATCTCTGTATATCCTTCTTGAAACACTTATCATTCACCTGCTGTTTGATATATTGTTTAAATCATATGAAAAGGCATTTTTTGATGTAGAATCAGAATATGGTAGTTATCTGAGAGCTAGATAAAGTCATAACATTGTGATATTTTCTAATAAGTTTTATTTTCAGAGAAAAATATGAACATAAATACATTTAGAGTTATAGTTCCAATAGATCCTTACCTGCATTACAGTTTAATTGTGCTCTTGAGCAAGACTTAATCTGTAATAAGCTTCCTTAAGTAGGACAGACAAGTACTAATGACTTCAGGTTGGGTCATATACACAGATATCAGGCTGCAGGAAAATGTCTCCCGGGATAACTTTCTCTTCATTCTGCTTTACACCCATTTGAGGTGAAAGAAATTAAATGGGGTGTGGATGAAAAATTGGACAAGGTGTCAGCAGATGCTTTGTGTTGCTTCAAGAAATAAAAGAAATGGTTTGGGGGTGGGGGTCAGAGTGTGTAGTAAAATTTCAGTTCAGTAGAGTCACACATGCTTCTTTTTGATCAGAAAAAATATACTTTGATTCTTGGTTGATGGAAAATTTTGCATATCACTGGGAGAGGGCATAGTGCCATTTTACACTATAAAATACATCTGGGTAACCTAAGGCTAGCTATTATAAATCATAAAGAAAGTCAGGTTTATTGAATATCAGATTTCCATTAAATCACATTCATACACAAAGAGACAGTTCAAATTGTAATTGAAGTTGTCAGCTTTCATTCATCTTATGGAGGATTATTCCAGCCACACATTATTCATTCTTTTGTACCTTGAGTCAATTTATCCAAGTCTGCTTGCTGTAAGAAGATGAAAAAGGAAAGGCTGAGATTTTCTTTTAATTCTAGCAAAATAGTCATTTTTCCCCCTTTAATCACAAAGAATACTTTTTTCTCATTCAAAAGTAAGTAAAATATAATTCCATGTTATGTTTCACCTGTAATCCATATAAAGACAGTCAATAAAAGTGATGTACCATATCGAATTAAAATGCAAAAAATGTCAGCTCTCCAGGAACTGTCTGTAAAATAAATTATTTTTAAGTTGGGAAATTTCCAGCAAGGCACAATGAGAATTATTAAAGTGATTGAATGATCCCTAATGATTAATACCAGTCAACTTTTATTCTGATAAATACAGCCTTCCTGTGAAGTAAATATAACAACTTTGAAATCGCTTAGAAAAAATTGTGAAAGTTTTTAAAAATTGATCTTAAAAAAAGCCGTTGAAGAAATCTTGTTTTTTTATTGTTGGCAATTTCTAAACTAGATCGTTATTATAAACCTTGTAAAAGTTGCATTTATTTATTTATTTATTTTATTGCTTTATGTTAGTCACCGTATATTACATCATTAGTTTTTGATGTAGTGTTCCATGATTCATTGTTTGCATATAACACCCAGTGTTGCCATTAAAAGACATGTTATTTTGTACCATCCATATTACATATAATTTGGACATACAGCATGAGCTTTTAATTTTATTTTAATTAATCCAACCATAAAATACTATGAAATGGAAAAACGGAATTATAAACTTACTAAGAAAGACAAAGATACTCAGTTCTTGTGCAGTGCAGAAATAAAAATATCCAAGTACAACCCTCGTTTTCCTTTTCCTTTACTTTTTACAGTAAATCTTTGTTTAATTTTCATTTTGTATTAATACAAACATTTCACATGAAAATTGGCTTACATGTTTAAAATTTTAATTGTAGGCTTGGAGGCCATTCAAACCATGAATGTTCCTAGCCAGTGTATGGAACCGATGATCCTACAGTGCAGACACTGACATATCCTGTGTGCCTCAGTCAGTATTCTTGAAGCTCTGGATGGACTTTCTCACTTGTGGGGCTCAATCTCAGTGTTCCAAAATCATGACCTGAGCAAAAGTCGGGTTCTTAACCGACTGAGCCACCCAGTCACCCCGACTAACAGGGTTTTAAAAAAAAATTATTTATGTTTTTTTAATCCACTACCTTGATGAGTGTTCTTATTGGTTCTCATACTTCATTTGATTCCTTTGAATTTTCTAAGTATGTAAACATATAACTGTCTAATATGTGTGCCACTTTGTCTTAAAAACATAAAAGGAAAGCTAGAAGTAGAGATGTGTTCTGCCTTTCTCTTGTGATAATTTCAAAACAGTATTAGAAATAATATTAATGATAGTTGTGGGTTTTCTTGTATTGTTCCTAATTTAGTTGAGGAGGTTTTAAGAACAAACCTTGGTTAATTTCATTCGACAAATATTTATTGAATATACCATGTGCTGGACGCTGATGATATGGGGAAACAGATCAAAAATGCCTGTCTCATGGGCTTATATTTAATAAGGAAGTATGTGTGTGTGTATGTGTGTACTAGCACGTGTGTATAAACATAGGTAACAGTTTTCCTGTTCAAGATTTTTTTTTTTATAGAAGCTTAATTAGCTGAGGATAATAGGTACTAAAAGCTAGCAGGTAAGCTAAGAGATAATAATTTTTTTAACCATAGGTCACTATTTGCCTTAAGGATTATGTAAAGGAAAACAAACATTTTATTGATAAAAAAGACATTGGTACTAAAGCTATGCTTATGCAATAAGGATTACTGGGCATTCCCCTCACCTCCTAACAAGATAATGTATTTCTTCTACCTCAAGGCAAGCCAAAGAAAGAAGAGATTCTGAGCACAAATGAAATTTCTCACTGAATATGTACCCACAAAATTTTGCAGGACCATTGCAATGGAGGAGGCTGGCATGCTGATTAGACATTTTCATTGTATTTTTGGGAATTTGTCCCTATTATTGAATATGTCTCAGTGAAATTCTTTTGAGGGGTTGACTGTGTCTTAAACTTAGACATGTCTAAATTCCTAACCTTAGTCATTTGAGTGTACCTGCAGTTTCTCTCTGTTGACATAATTCAGGTAGGCTTCTTGAACAGAAGCTGAAGCAACCCCAAGCTGCTTTTCCCTTCTGATTATGGCCCGTGCTTTATCCATGGGATGCTCTAATCCAATTACTCATGCCCAAATTCCCATGAGTCCTTTCCACCCTCATTCAGCCACCTGCCTGATGGTGTGGTATCAGTACAACTAGAAGCACCTCTGAATTGCTCAGGTGCCAGTCAGGCACTATCCACTGTGCCCCTCAATTCCTAGGAGAAATATAATATTTTTTTTCTCAGTGATCTGATCATAGATCTTTCTCCTTAACAGCCCTACTCAAAGCACCCTATAATTCCCCAAAACTCAGTATTTGATTGGAGTTGGAGGATCAGATAGAGATTTTTTAAAAAAATGTTTTGGTCATGTATTTTGCAAGTCAGCATAGAGGTTATGTACCTCACTTTAGATAATGGCACACAAACTAAATAGAAAGATTCTGTTCTAGAACAGAACCATACCTTACGTTATGGTTTGCATTAAATTTTAAATGCATTAATCTTTTGTGAACTTTATCATCATTTTAATGACTACATAGAGAGTAATAGTTCACCTGCTGGATATATGCCAAATCTCTTGTGGGCTCCTGATTTCAAATAGGAACAAGGTCACAGAAAGATTCAAGCAGCTTTAAAGTTGTCAAGATCATTTCCCTTTGATGGTCTCAGGTCTGAGAAGCCATCTTTCTCTTGTCCTTGTAGAAAATATTTATTCATATCCTTCCTAATACTTTAGCACTTAAATGCTTTATTTTATATCATCAATCAACATCAGCTTATTTTCTTCTTCTTTTTTGTTGTTGTTGTTTGCTAATGTTTTCTCAGTTGAGTGTGAGCAGTAACTCTCTTGTTCAATGATGTATCTCTAATGCCTGGCACAGAGGTTGACATATAGTTATCACCTGATAGCAAACAAATTGATGATGAATGACTAAGTGATATAATTCATCACATAAAAATTGCACTTTAAAATATTTACCTTCTACCCTAATGCTTCACTTCTGTTTCTACATTTTTGCAATTATGAAAAACACTTCGAGGATCTCCTTGCAATTAATTTTTTCAGTTTGTATCCATGATTAAATATTTTTAATACATTTTTAAGATTTGCTCATTGCTATTTCAATACCTGTTTTTAAGATATTTTTTAAAAAGATTTTATTTATTTTAGAGAGAGAGAGAAAGAGCGTGAGCTGGTGGGGGGCATAAGGAAAAGCAGACTCCCCACTGAACGACCCCTGGGGGTCACGACCTGAGCTGAAGGTAGAAGCTTAACCTACTGAGTCACTCAGGCACCCCCGTTTTTAAGATTTTTAATAGGTGTTTCTAAGAAGCATCAATAACATGGAGTGTCCCCTCTTAATTTTTTTTGACAATTTGAGAGATAAAAAAAATACTATCTGTTAATTTTAGTTATTCAACTGCTAGTAGAGTAAATATGGTTTTTGTCTGTTTTGTTTTATTTGTTTGTCCATTATCGCTCTCTCTTTTTTAGTGAGCTGAGTTTTATAGTCTTTGTTGAGTTTTTCTATAAGGATTACTGTTTCCTTATTAATTTATAAAATTATTTTATGTATTGATAATGTGCACTCTTTGTATATACGTGGCAAATAATTTATCATTGTAGTAAAATTCTAAATTTTACAGGGAATTTAGATGACAAAAATTGCAATTTTTTGACAGTCAAGTCAGTATTTGGCTTTTAGTATTCTAAAAAGGACTTTATTACTACTATGTTCACTTTTTGGGTTTTTTTTGTTTTTGTTTTAAAGATTTTATTTATTTATTTATGTATTTATTTATAACAAATCAATTTATTTATTTATAACTGAAATCAAGAGTTGGATGCTTAACCAATTGAACCACCCCGGTGCTCTACCACTATGTTTAAAGATCACTTACAATTCTCAATACATACATGTTTTCTTTAATGCTTAAATATTTAATCTAATTGACAATTGATTATTACATCGTGTGTTTGCATTCTTAGGTTAGTTTATAACTTGGAACACAAGAAACACACAAACACACAGAAATGAACTCTGGGTATACTTTGCAGTTTAATTTACCTTCATTAAGCTAATCTGTTTTTAATCCTTCTATTAAGATTTCTGGATGATATTTTAAGCTACAGTCATCTTTCAGTGCAGCAAACTCCATGTGTTTTTGCATGGATTACTTTTGGGGAACTTAATATGACATATTACTACCTCTATGTATAACACATTTTTGGAATGGTGGTTAACCTACTCCTTACTTTTCTGTTCATTTTAGGTTATGTGCTTTCAAATTTGAAATTAGCTCCGACTGGTTGATTCTTTCTGTCTTTGCCTTTCTGATTAGATTCTTCCTTTTTTTTTTTTTTTTTTTTTTTTCCCACTTCCTTCAAGCACCGAAATCCATATAGGCAATCATTTGTTGACATGTTGATTTGTCTATTTCACTGTAGATTTGGCTATGCTTTACTTTTTCTCTAGTTCTGGAGAAGATATTGCATTGATTTCATTGGTTTCCTCTGAAGTAGATTTGTAATTTGATGATTTTTTTTATATCATAAATATTCTTCTAAATTAACTCTGTAGCCCTAAATTTGAGGATATATAACTTCCATTTTTGAAAGGGAATTTATTCATGTGGAATTAGTAGGATGAGAATATATTAATGTCTCAGGGAACAAGTGGGTATTAATTATGGAAGAAAGTCAACATGTAATATGCTGTCAGGGACAATTCCTCAAGGCAGGCCTACTCAAGTATTCAAATGGAAAGTCTGATGGCTCCTGGATCCTGGCTACACTCTGCTTACTGATGCTGAAGTGAAAGCAGAATTTCACCACATGCTTTCTCCAAGACCTAGATCTTCTTCCCAGGATCTACCAAATTAAGACCTCTTCCATCCATGTATATTCTTTTCCTTCTCTCATCATGGGACTCATTTCTTATCTTGGTAATATGGTTTAGAAGTGTTATTTTCTTAAATTTCACATGTGTTTCTACAACCAATTAAAAAAAAATTGTCGTATGATTCTTTTGACTTCTCTTGGGGTTAATAATGTGGAAATATGAAAGTTTCAGAAAGAATTATTCAATTCATATATTTTTCTTTCTCAATGTTTTTTCTGTGCAATGTCTTGCATGACATAATCATGCACAATGCCTCCTGACTGAATAGGAGAATGGATATATAACAGTAAGAAATTTGAGAACAAAATCATATTGCTCAACCTTTCAAAATATTATTCATCCATGGCAATTAGTAAATGCCAAGCAATGTGTGTGTGTGGTGTGGTGTGTGTGTGTGTGTGTGTGTGTGTGTGTGTGTGTGTCTGTGAAACATAGCTGGCAAAATACACACTAAGCCTGCCCATGTGAGGTTCACATTCTAGGAGAATTTGAGCTGTTGTAGAATTTGTTGTCCTTGTTCATCCACCATGAAACAAATGTTTACTTGTTAAATTACTAACATTCAACTGAATTAAAAGTACTTTCCTAAAGAATTCAAAATGTAGGATGGAAAAGACAATGAATGCTTTTTTTTTTTTTTTTCCTACAAAACCAGATGAAACTCTTAAAGAGGTATAGCAAGGGACAGAAAAGAGCAATGATTAAATTCGCCAAGAAAATGACCCAGGAAAGCTTCCCCAGAAGAGGTGACATTAAGATGCACTTTACAGAATATATACTTTTTATTTCTGGAATGAAATTTGAAGAAAGTCATTCTATACATGAGGAAAAGTGTATCGTCATGGGACAGAATGGTCCATAGAAAGCCTCAGAGATCATTATGGCAGATGGGAATAAAGTATGCACCTGTGTCTCTAACTCTCCTGTTATCTCCTTTAATATGGTGCCACCTACACTTTGGCTTCTCAAAGTTTGCAGCATTTTTTTTTTTAATTTTGCATCTATAACAGACTAAAAAAGAATTTTTATCTTTTTAAACAAAGCCTTTATTTAAAAAAATTTTTAGTAAATAATAACCCCTGAGAATTTGGAAAGCTCTGTTAAGAGCGATTTTTGCGGTCTTTTAAGGTACATATTTTCTGTAAGCAATTCCAAGTCTCCACATTTGGGGAATATTTTTCTTGTGTTTATATTTTGCAAACCACAGAGGAACTTGCATTTTCATTTATAAGCCAGACATATTAAAAACTGTCTAAAAAAGAGTTTTTCTTCAGTTGAAGAAAGTGGTGAAAGACATTCGAAGAGAAATAGCAGAATTGTAGAGTTTGAAATTGCTTAGCTATTTGAAGACTGTCAACTAATCCAGTGTCATTGAAATATTGGGTGTGTGTAGGAAGTAGTCAGGCATCTGGAAAGAGAAATTGGGAGCAGATTGTAAAGGGAAATTTTTGGCACACGATTACATTTATTCTATAGCTAAAATCTGGGTAAATTAAAACTGTAAGTAGTGAGAGTCACAGTTAGGACTGTTCTCCTGGAAATATGCATTTGAAGCAGAAATAAAATAAAATATTTGAACTTAAGTTTACCCAACGTCTAAGGTGACAACCTTGGGATAGATGTCCTAGAGATTACAGACACCATTCTGATCTATAGTAGCTGTAAGCAATTAAAGTTCTGAACTCTTTTTAAAAATGGGGACTGCTACATTTAGAAATCAGGTCCAATGATGATTAGCATACCCAATAATGCCATATTCCAAAGTTTTCTTTTGGTTAAAAAAAGACAATTTTACTATCTTGAAATGAATTTTGTATATAACATAACCTGTCTCAATATACAATAGTTGAAATGAAAAAAATATCGTAAAGACATAGTACACATAGACAGTTGCAAGCATGGGGTAGGAGTGAGGATTACCTCATACATGGAACAGAATCAATGGAAGAGTACCTGAGATCCAATTTCAAGTACCGCATCCAGAAATTCATAGTCAGAATTACTGGATAACATTATTAAAAAAATCACACATATTGAAAAAGTGGAATTAAAACTTATCCATGAATATAATTTAATAAAAATGACTATATACCCTTCCACAAAACTAATTTATTAATTGGACACTGAAATGAAGTCAAATAAAATTGAGAGTGAAAGCTTAAGCAAATTGAACTTGGATCTGGGTATATTTATACATATACAGTACAAGGAATAATATGACTTTTCTAGCTAGAGTGGTGGGATCAGAATAATATTCTAGATTTTTCTTTTATATTTTCTAATAATCTAAAAGTAAAAATTTCTAGATTTATAATACAATTTCTAAATCATGTTTGAGGGGAAGGTGTTATACCAATGATGGGAAGAAAAAAATCCTAATGTGTAAGAAATGGGAGAAACCCAAATACATTAATTTCTTAAGTAGAAAATTCATTTTGGATTTCTTGACATAAAGTGCAAGCATCAATTATCTTTAGTTTGATGGAAGAGGAAAAATAGAAGACAAATAGGGCTAATTATAGAATAGAAGCAATGTTTTAAAGAAATATAAGTGAAACAAGTGACATTGTATTTATAAAAGAGTTTGTTTTTATAGGTATTTGACTAGATTAAAATATTTATAATTGAAAGTTGAAAGTTGCAAATCTAAATAAAGTGAATTCAAGAAGATTTATTAAAAGGGTTAAATGTAGAATTATTATGTTATTTTATTGCTTGCTCAAATAAAAGGATGAAAAAGTTTATAAGAAAAACTGAAAAAAGCAAGCCCTTATTCAGTGTTCATCAAGGAAGAGCAATTAGGAATAATGGGAAGAAATTCAGGAGAAATGCAATTAAGGCCAACACTGTGTTGGTGAGAACTACTGAATAAGGAGTCTGGATTCCTCATGGAAAAAGAAGAAACTTCCTCTCAAGAGGCAAATAAATGAAGACATTACACTGAAGGGCTTATTAGAAATAGTTTTTCTCTACTTGCAGAGAACTGGACTCAATGGTCTGATTCTCACACTTATCCCTTATAGTCAATGAACCTAGACCCATAAGGTCTGATTTACCATTTTCCTAAAGATTCAAAGTGAAAGAATTCTCAGAACTCTCATAATCAAGGATAATTACCTTTTTCGCCTATATGTCTATGCCTGCTGTTTGATATATCACAACATTACTTAAACATTTATTTAATTATTATTTCTGAATATGAGGAGAATACCTAAATACATAGTCTGAAAAAAGAGGAAGTTGAACATATATGCAGCGTAAGTTCAGAAGTTTACTTAGTCAGGTTGCCTCTTTTGTCAAATATTGAGCCTTATACTTTCTAGAATATTATTGAGAAGTTAAAATTTTAAAAAGATATTCCAGAAAGAATATTTTGCTGAACACTGCTTTGTCTACTTGGGGTGGTTACAGTGGAAGTCATCTTTAAATTGTGAAGCAAACAGCCCTGAGAATAAGCTAGCACATGGTATGAAAGAGCAACGAGATGAAAAGGAACACTTATTTTTAAGTGAGATAATAATGTTTTTCTTGCTATATCATCTGCTTGGTAGTTTTCTGTTAGTTGGAATCTATGACAACCTGTTACACTGTTTTGCCATTTCCAAGCAACAACTATATAAATGTAGAAAACACAAACTTGCTTTTCAAAAACTTGCTTGAAATCACAAACTTTCCAAAAATTCACTAAAAACTTTAAAAAGACACAGCAGGCTTATTACATAAAGATAAAAATCTATCTCATTAAATTGGTTCATAACACCTTCGAGTTAAAACAATATTAAGCTGATTTATTTTTCAAACTAAGGTTGGTAAGCCCATCGAAGAATGTTTTAAATGTTTTAAAGTTCTGAATTTCTTTGATAATATTAAAAATAATAATAGCATGCCCCTGAACATCTGATTAAATATAATAATTTGTTGCTAGCATGCAATTTCAGTGATCTTATTTGTATGTTTGATTTTGGTTTGGGGTTAAGATAAGATTGAGGCCAAGTAATTTTGTTTTAGTTGTATCAAGCTAATTAAGATAGATGGTTTGAGATCAAAACATATTTAAAACCCTAGACTTAAATTATTCTTGGGCAGGAATTACGGGACTTCCTACAAGGAGAAACTGAATGTCATAATCATTAGATTTAAGGAGGATGAAAGTAAGGCCTAATGGGAAAGATTTTAACTATGTTCAGAAAAATAAAATAAAATAATAGTTCTGGGGAACTTTTGAATCATCTTGATAAACACTCTATGATAATTCTGTAAATCATGACATATCTTTATCTTATCAAACAGACCCTAAGCTAATTATATATGTGAGGGGCCCAAACAAGAGAATATATTACTGTCTGAGGAGCTACCTATGTGCTTGGCTGCCTCAGGCAAATAGACTGATTTCTTTAATTCAATGATGCTTTCCTTATTCATTTTTGAATACTCAATGAATAGATAAATGAAATAAGACATAAATTGCATAGGGAATTTTGAAATAAAATCAATATTTTCTAACATGGTTTAAGTAAAATGTTACAGCTTTAATAGCTTTTTAAAGACTTGAGCAGTAGTAAAATATTGTTTCTCTACTCCTCATGAAGTATAATTATCATCAAGAACAAATAAAACTGCTTCTTATAATTGACATCAACTTTGGTCAGATCATCATTGTTAAAATCTCATAATACAAATTTAGAATTTAAAAAAATTAATATAAAATTTGCATCAAGTTATCAAATATTTAAGTTAAAATATTTATATTCTTAAAATCTAGGAAAATAATTTTATAAATATACCAAGAAAAACGTAAGTGACCCTAATTTTTCAATTTAAGTTATAACTTTTCTAGTAATTTGTTTCTTATTTTATGCAGGAGTGTTTTATCTCTACAGTTAGTAATTTAAAAAAAAAATTCCCAAAAGCTCTTTAAAAATGAAAATATATCTATAGGCTAATCCTTAATATAATATGTAATGGAAAATACATTTATAAGAAAAAGGAAAAGTGGTCTAATAAAACCATCCTAATTTTTTAAGGCACTGAGCAAATCCCTCCAAATATGTTAAAAGTAAAATTCAGTTTAACTATTAAGAACGTACATTATGCAATGCAATGTTTTACAAACCATAAAGAATACAAACAAAATGAAGATAAAAAAAACAACACTGTACTTGAGATATAGCCATATTCCAGGAAATTAGGACAGAAAAGTTTTATGATATAAAACATTATGATATAAAACAAGAAAAATTTCAAAAAATATATGATGTCCAGTGAGTTTTCAATTAACATCAAAAGTACTCATATTTTAACTTCTTAGAAAACTGCTATGAAGAAAGTAATATTTGATAAGGATTTAAATATTGAGTAGAATGTTGTTGGAAAGAAAATATGATGGTCCTAAAAGGATTCAAATATTTACCGAATAAATGAATAAGCGAGGGCACAACTAGAAAGGACATTTATGTCCCAGGGAATACCATTAACACCAAGATAGAGGGTGGACCGTAGGAAAAAAAGGGAACATATTCTATTAACATTCCTTTGGGATTTTTATAAAGGATAAGATGAACATTTTTGAGAAAGAAGATAAGAAAGGAAGAAAGGAAAAGAAAAATGAAAAGAGAAGGGAGAAAGGTAAGGAGGAAGGAAAAAGCAAGGAAGGAAGATAGATGAGCTTGGTTTCCAAATTAAACTGTATTATTCATTCTGTATAAAACTGGAAGACAGGGACACCTGGGTGGCTCGGTTAAGTGTGGACTTAACCGAGCCACCCAGGTGTCCCTGTCTTCATTTTGGCTCAGGTCATGATCTCAGGAGCCTGACTCAGGCTCCACACTGGGTCTGCTTAAGATTCTCTCTCCCTGGGCTGCCTGGGTGGCTCAGCGGGTTAAAGCCTCTGCCTTCAGCTCAGGTCATGATCTCAGGGTCCTGGGATCCAGCCCCGCATCGGGCTCTCTGCTCAGTGGGGAGCCTGCTTCCTCCTCTCTCTCTGCCTGCCTCTGCCTGCTTGTGATCTCTGTCTGTCAAATAAATAAAATCTTAAAAAAAAAAAAAAAAAAGATTCTCTCTCTCTCTCCTTCTACCTCCCCCTCCCCCTGACCCCTGCTCCTGCTCACTTACTCTATATCTCTCAAAATAAATGAATAAATCCTAACAAAAACAAAACACTGGAAGTCAATGAGGATTTGTGTGGATTAATGTTAAAAACAAATGTGTCGTTTTGGATATATTAACTAAACAATGGTGGGCAGGGAGGATTGGTATGAGCGATGTCAGGAAAATATAAAACATAGTCATATAAGAAAAGCATAGAAAACTTGAGAAAGGTAGGATCTGTAAAATTGTTAAGACCCTGGATGTGTTGAGCTTATGTTTACCACTCTCTGCTGCAAGTAACAAAAGCCCCACATAAACTTACTTAAATTACAAATGAGATTTGTTGGCTCACATTAACTACATGGCACACAGTTACTGCCAAATTCAAGCAGCGTTTGGTGCTAGAGTTCAAACAACATCATTATGATGTCTCTAACCCTACTTTCTGCTGCATTTTTAATAAGGTTGGCTTATTATCAGATTATAATTAGTCACCCCCCACCAGTAGCTCCAGGCTAACATAATTCTTATCTATTCCATACACATTAGAAAGAGGAATTCTTTTAAATAACTCCTGGGCATTGCCTAGGCTTGCATTAACTTGATAAAAATACTCTTCCCTGGAGTAACTTTTACAGCCTAGAAGATAGAATCATGTTGATTGGCTATCAAGGGTCATGTGATCCTTTCTTATAACTGGAGTGGAACCAGTTCTGAAAAACAAACCAGGTGTGGAAGATAGATAGATAGATAGATAGAGAAAAAATTCAAAGGAAAAGTAATACTGACCTTTTCTGCAGCAAGAATAATGAAGAATTTTGAATGACATTTGTATTTACCAACTTGAAGTTATAGGTAATCTTCTGGAAAGCCTCCATTTAGTAACAAGTGGAAAACTCAGTAATAGAGCTGATAAATTTAGATGGAGAACAGTACATGGTTGAAGCAAGTATGTATGTATTTTTCAAAAATGTAACAGTAAATGAAAGGGGAAAAACAAAAGCAAAAATTAGTCTCTTTCTTTCCTTACATCTGTTACCCAAGGTTTGTCTTCATTAACATGTCCATTCTTTCCCTTCCCTTCCATCTCTACCCTCTTCAGATTTTCTAAGCACGCCAACTCTACATTGCTACATTGGAATGACTCTCCTGAAAGCATCATCACTATATTCTTATTTATCCCAGATCAGCCCTTCCACTCAACACTCTGATCAACCCAGTTATCTGTCTCCTCCTCTCCATTTGGAGCACGGAGAACCAGTGAAGGAGGTCATAACATTCTGTGATTGATTCGGATGCAGGAATGAGAAAATTTAATGGAGCCAACTGCATCTCTTTGGAATAGATTTTGTTCCTCATCAGCTCTTCAAAAGTCCCGAGTCTTGTCCACTCTATCCTAGCTCTATAGACTTTTCTATCAATCAATGACTGAACTTCCTATGTCACAGATGAAATTGGGCCTGGCAAGCAGCAACGCCCTCTTAATTTCCCAACTTTCATTCTTGCTTTGGCTATTGAGTACCTACTGTTCTCCAGGGTCTTGGCACAAACATTTACAGACCCCAGCCTAAAATAATTTATGTACAACTCAGAGAGAAACAAAAAAGTAATTACAGAAAATGACATGTATGTCATGTTAGGGGTATGCCAAGATGCACCAGTAGCTTTTTGCTAACTTTGATTCACAGGAACACACCTGATCTAGATTTTAATGCAAACTTGAGTTATACTGATTAATATCATTTGGTAAGCAATTCCAGACAGAAGGTTCAGTCTGATTAAGTTTCAGAGATAGCAAGTATGACAGATTCCTGAGGACTGTGAACATCTGCTTTTAACTAAAGGCAGGATATTTAAGAACAGTGAGGTGGCTATAATTGCATGAGGATAAATAGCAACAAATATTCTCCAAGAAACCAAAAGAGAACTTTTTCCTTAGAAAAGCCAGGGAAGGGGCGCCTGGGTGGCTCAGTGGGTTAAGCCTCTGCCTTTGGCTCAGGTCACAATCTCAGGGTCCTGGGATCGAGCCCCACATCGGGCTCTCTGCTCGGCGGGGAGCCTGCTTCCCCCTCTCTCTCGCCTGCTGCTCTGCCTACTTGTGATCTCTCTCTCTGTGTCAAATAAATAAATAAATAATAAAATCTTTAGAAAAACAAGGGAAATGTAGAGGACTCAAACAAATAAACAATAAAATGTCTCTGAATTCACATAGCTGGAGCCATTGATCGCTTTGGCAATGAGGTGTCTATGAGGACATGATGAGAGCACAAGCCAGGTTACCTGGGATGAGAAGACTGAAAGATAAGGATATATTTACAGCAAGAACCATGAAATCTTTAAAGAAGCTTGGTTGATCAAAGAGGAATCAGGTTAAAGTGTCTCTATATAGGAATCGTAATGGGATATATTTGTCTGCTTCTGTCCCTTCAATTAAGGAGCCACATCTTCTTCCAAGCCGTGTGGCTCAGGTACATTGGTCATATGGGGGACAACATACCCCACACAAGTCAATTAAAACATCCTTTTAAAGGTAATTCTTAAGGCTCATGGATAGATTGATTTTTCTCCTACACAATTAGTTAGTGTAAGAACCATGAATCTCTGAATCTTCCGAAATTCATCTTTCCTATCGTAGGGGAGATGCTGCTGATTTAAAGAAACACACACATAATGAAGGTTGAAGGACAGAAATGAACAATAAATTGCCAGTGGCAGAGTTGGAGCGCCTGATATCTAGCAGAACCCAAATGCAGAACAATCTCTAGATTTCGATTAGTGAATGAAAACATTCACACTGGGATTCAGCTCGCTGAGGTTGCATTCCATACATGACACTAAAAAGATTCCTGCTAAAAATAGATATTTACACTCCAAAGAAAAATTTATTAAATGGTTGAGAAGAAAATCTCTCCTCTTCAAAATTACATCTTTCACCTTTGCTAAAACTACTTTTTCCATTCTGTCTTCCCAGTGAGTCTAATTCATTGGTGTTTTTCTTTGCTTGTTTCCTGTTTCTTTAATTTTGTAATATTTTTATTGAAATATTATAGCATATAAAAAGAACAAAATATAAAATTATAACTCAATAACTTACCACGATGTGAACATCCATGTACCTCTTTCTTCTATACAATGTACCCATTATACTGATTTTCTAACTATATATTTTATTTTGCTTCTTTTTGAACTCTTTATGAAGAGATTTATGGAAGTTACATAATATATATGTCTTTTTTATCTTTATGTGTTAGTTAGTAGTGACCCAGCTATTTGGGATACCCACTTCACAATTTCCGTGTAATGCGATTGGGATAACTCTGGACAATGAGCTATAATCAGATCATTTCTGAGCTGAGTCTTTAAATTAACAACATAAGATGTATCAGGGCTCTCATTTGTCATGGACCTGTGAGGTTCAGGCAGTAAACACAAGAAATAAACTTTTGGCAAACCACTGGCTTTAAAGTTCTTTGTTATAGCAGTGTTACGTGATTTTCCTAACAGAAACTTCAGTATTTTTTCATCTGGCTACACCAGTTGTGCTTAATTAATGTTAGCATGGTATGTCTCGTTCTACACTTTTACTTTCAAACTTGTACTCTACTATTTTATGTTTTATCTATAAGGAAAATATTGGTAGGTTCGTTTTATGCCCAATCCGAAACTTTTCTTTTTCCTTTTCTTTGGCACACTTCGCCTATTTCTTTTAATGAAATTAATGATTAATTTGCTTTGAAAAGAACTTGTCACCATATGCTTCCTAATTGCTTCCTTTTACTAAAATGTTTTTATATGGTAACATTTTGCCTTTCTTTCAGGTAATATTTTACTATTTTGTTTTACTATTAGCTTGATCATTTACACATTTTTATCCAGATAACCAGGTACTTTTTAAAAAAGAGTTATTTATTTTATTTTATTTTCTAAAAATTTTAACTTATTTGTTTGAGAGAGAGAAAGAGAATGAGAGAGAGGGAGCATGAGAGGAGAGATATCAGTGGGAGAAGCAGACTCCCTGCAGAGCAGGGAGCCCGATGCAGGACTCAATCCCTGGACTCCAGGATCATGACCTGAGCCGAAGGCAGTCGCCTAACCAACTGAGCCACCCAGGTGCCCAATCAAGTACTTTTTAAAAATTAAATATAGTCGACAATGTTATATTAGTTTCAGATGTACAACATAATGATTCAACAACTCTGTACATTATAGACCTGAAAAGCGTAGTGACCATCTGTCACCCTCCAATGTTATTACGATATTATTGACTGTACTCCCTATGCTGTACTTTTCCATCCCTGTGACTTATTTATTTTATTACCAGAAGTTGGTACATAATTTGTACTTTTCTCAACTAGCCTTTTAGTGAACTCCTTAGAATTTATATATTCTTTTGATTTATAAAAGATTATTATAAATTGATGAGTTCCTATCAGAAGTGTTTTTCTTTCCTATTGAAATACACCAGTAAGTATGATGCTGACAAAATATTTCTATTTACTTCTCAGAAAATCTCTTCATTTCTCATTCATTCTTGAGGGATATTTACACAGAATATGGTAATCCTGTATTAGTAATTACTTTCTCTCAGTATTTTAAAGATAGTATTCTATTGTCTTCTATTCCAGTATTTCTCTTGAGGATCAGCTGTCAGGTAAATAAACTGATTTTTTCTCTGACTGATGTTAAGATTTTTTTTTTTTTCACGTGGCTTTACAAAATTGTACTATGATAAGATAGAGAATAAGTAGATAAATAACTTCGGGATTTATAGGATCTTATAAATCTATGGCTTGATTTCTTTCATTGGTAATGGGAAATTCTCCAAAATTATCTCTTAAATATAGCTTCTACTCCATTTCCACATGTTCCTGTATTGTACATCATGTTCTTTTATCATGTTTTTTATTTACTCTTTCCTAGTAGTATTAAAATCTCTCTATTATAGCTTCTCATAACTTCCAGTTTCTATAAAAATCTCTATCTAGAGTTTTATTTCATTGAATACACGTAGCATTACTATTTTAACATTCGTGCCTTACATTCCATTTTAAAATTTATTCTCAAGAATGTTTTATTTCCCATTGTTTCTCCTGATTTTTTAAGGTGAAATTTATTAAGGTATTGCTTATGTACTATCATATTTTCCAAATAAGTGCATGATAGAGACATATGTTTTAAATCCTCTTGGATAAATAACTAGAAGTGGAATTGCTATTATGTAATATAAGTGTGGGTTTTAACTTCATGAGCAACTCTCCAAGTATTTCATAATGTGGCTTTATCATTTCTGCACACCCAGGAGCAAAGAATGAGAATTCTAGTAGCCTCCTAAAGCCAATAGTTGGTATTAAATTTTTAAAATCATCCCAAAGCCAATATTTGGTATTTAAAGATACAAACTTTTTCATTTTAAAGTGATCAAAGAGCAAAATATTTTTGATACATTTAAATATAACTTTTCTGTTTTATTTTATTTGTCTAGATTTTATGTTCCGTTTAAGAGATCTTGGCTTATCTCAAGTATTGGAAGGTTTTTTTCTCCCGTATTGTGTTTTCTTCAAAATTTTTATGATTTTAACTTTTGTGTTTTGTTAAATATCTATTTTCAGTTTAACACTTGTAGATGATGTAGGAGAGCTCGAAGTCCCTTTTTTCTATGGATATCCAATTGTCTCTGTACCATCTTTGAGAACACTTTTATGTCTCTGTTGAAGTGCCTTGACACATGTGTTGAAAATCAATTGAATACACATATGCTAGTCCATTTCTGGAGTTTATATTGTTTCATTTATCCATATATTCATCTTTTGCCAAAATTGTATTATTTTGATTACTAAAGCTTTTAGAGCAAGCATGAAACTTGGTAGAATTGTTCTTTTCCAGATTTCTTTTGGATATTCTAATAACTTTGCATTTCCATGTAAATTTTAGTTATCTTGTCAATTTCAATAGATCAACCTATTTATGATTATAAATAGGGTTGTGTTGAATTTAAAGTTCAATATGAGAAAACTTGGAAGTCTTGATATTACTAAGATCTTCTGATCTGTGAACATGGGATATCTCTCCATTCATTTAAGACTGTTAAAATTTACCTCTGTGACATTTTATAGTTTTCACCCTACAGATATTGATTCAAACACTTTTCATGAAAAAAATTTACCCTGGATGATTTTTTTTTTCCCCCCAGAGGACCCAGATTCAAATTATAGATTCTTAGGAAAAGTATCCTACTGAATCTAACATATGGCTATATTAAATAAAATACTTCTTGTGAAAGCTTAAAAATTAAACAAAATTAAAATGTAGAGTTTTAATGTACTTTTTGTCTGACAGAAATGAATCACCTTAAAAATATAACAAAACATACCACCCCCTTTTCTCCTATCTCTAACATTATACTGCTTCCTCCATGGGCCATTTATCTTCATACAAGATGGGAGCTTCTATAACCAAGGACGTCTTCTTGTACTCTAATTTTGTTAAGTTTCTCATATTACATGAGGCTTTCTCAGTGTCTTATTTTCAACAAGCTGTATTGGCTGAAAATCTTGAAAAATTAGGACTTTAGATATAACCCAGCAAACCATTATAAAACAGAAAAAAAAAAAAGAAAAAAACATTTAACCAAGGTTAAATTTATATGTTATAATTGCAATAGATTAAGGTTTAGCAATCATGAATATGTACCCCAAGGTAAAATCTAAAAATTTTACATCTTGGGGTGCCTGGGTGGCTCTGTCAGTTAAGGATCTGACTCTTGGTTTCAGCTCAGGTTGTGATATCAGGATTGTAAAATTGAGCCCCACACTGGGCTCCATGTTGGGTGTGGAGCCTTCTTGAGATCCTTTCTCTCTCTCCTTCTCCCTCTGCCCTTCCCCCAACTCTCTAAAAAAAATGAAAAGATAAATAAAAACAAAAACTAATGACCTGTAAATGATATTATGGATCTATTTCTGGAAATAGCTTATATAATTTCTTAAGAAATTTAGATGACAGTAAGATTATAAGTTTTGGAAAAAATATTTCTTGATATAAAATGGCTATAAAAACAGAAGGCAGTATCAAAGATTCATGTAGTTTGTGTAAAATGTTTATGAAATTCAAGAATAGATGAAAATAATATTGCTGAATTTATGTATTTATGGTTTCATACACAGAATTTATACAGATATGACTACCTAAATAAAAAATTATCAGAGACAGTTGTCCTATTAATCTGTTTCTCTAAAAGTGTAAATAGTTAATATATCTCAAAATTTAAAATATTATCTCATCAGGAAAGTGGAAAAATCAACTATTTTCAGTTGAGGTCATCATTTATTCCAGACATATATTAAGTAAATTTCTGTAGTAAATGTAACACTTATTTAAAACATCTCAGGTTTGCTTAATAATGTATGAAAACTATCCTGGAATTTTATTAATTATATGCTTATTTTTATATAGATTAACAATTCTAACAATAACCAATTTGAACTTTTTGTTGTTGTTGTTCTCAGTAACTAAAATTAAGAAAGAGAAAACCTAGAGAATATGGCTATTTGGCTAAGAATTTCTAAGCAGACAGTTCATCAAGGGCTATTACTGTCCTAGACATGAAGAGATGATATATTAACAATCTTATGCTATAAATTATAGCGGGCAAGTAGTGTATTAGTATTTCAATTGACATTTCATTTTTGGTGCAAAAACTTCCTTTTATTTCTTAAAATTACTTGAGAGAGATCTTTTACAGAGTGGGGTCCATCAAATCTATGATTTGAAGCAAACGCCAAAAGGTAAGAGAAATAGAACTTTTCTGTAAGAAAAGTATTTTCAGAGCAAACTCTTCTCAGGGCTGTGGCTATATTTGTTCCATTTTGGGTCTCATTATGGAATTCATGACTTCTCTCTTCAGGAGGTCAAATGCCCTCTAACACATCAAAATTAATCAGATGTACATGTTTGATTAGTTCCCCTGACTTAGCTGCAGGCCATCTACCTTGCCACCACATAGCTATGAAAATGCAGGTATCATACAGTTTGTCCTTTAATTCTTTCTGTGCTATGACCTTACTTTTGCCTTTTGGGGAGCCTAAAATAGCAGCACTCCTGCCTGAGGACTCTGAAATAGCAACACACTTCTTCCACAGTGGGTGTGGTATTATTTCATTACAAATCATTTTAATATGACTCATTTTTTTTTTCATGTGTAATTGCTCTCCTGGTTTTAAAATACTTGTTTTAAATGTACTAAATTATATTTATAACCAAGGAATTGCAAAAAAAAATAGTTTTTAAATATCCTTATGCTTTTTTTTTGAGCTGCTGATTTGATGTGACAAACTATGACATAAATGTCTCTCATTTTTATATTTTGGGAGTATTTCTATTTTGGTTAGATCATAATTACAGTTCACATGCATTTTACATTGCATCTCTATTTTCTGAGAACTATAATTTTGCTGTTCACTTTACTAGGCTTTCTTTCTGTTTATCTGTGTGTTCCCTGTCCTTGGTTATATCTTACTGCTGCCTGATTTTTTTCCTCATGTCAGTGCTTTCATTTTTATGACTTAAAAGATGTCATTCACTCTAGTGTTTGGGTCTTCATGGACTTTGTGTATTACTTTTAATATAAGATTATGAACAATCTCTGGGACACCATTATGTCTGCATTCCAAGATGTCTATTTGTTACTTTAAAAAAAATCAATTCTGTTCTTGTTAATCCATAACCAACAGTATACAGAAGAGTCGTACTAATGTCTAACAATGACAGATGAATGGATTATTATAATTTTGATTCCAATCACATAGTCCATGATTCCTTTTGTTTTTCTGAGCTATTTGGTCAGCATGTAATATTTATGTGGCAGCTTGAGAGGTTTTCACTAAAAAAAAAAAAAATTATGCATGGCAAATGTGTGTTATAACTCTTTAGAAATAAATTCACATTAAATAGGGCTAAATAATTATTTTATATATGCATGTTAATTAGCTGTAGATATTCATAAAAGCCATGGAAAGTTTTAATGCAGAATCTAGTTTAGAGATTGTGTCATAGGAGATTCTTGAAAGTATTAAAAAATGCAGAATGTCAAAAATTTGCTAAGTGGAATTTAAATCTCTATCATATTATTGTTTCCTAGGCAGTCACAACATTCTGAAATAATTGAATATTTTTTATTGTAGTAACCAAATTATCACTCTAAACATAACCTACAGAGAAATACTATATGTATTAGTCTAGTCTCTTATATTGGTTAGTATTGCCAAATATAATAGTGGTTTTTTAATAAAGAATGCCCTAGAAAAAGTTTGGAAAATGAATCTAAATCTTTCCTCTCCTATGAGCAGAAGACTCAAGGATTATTTTTAACACAGTAAAAATAATATCGTCTTACCTCATCACTTTGGCTCAAGAGAAGCATTCCTGGAAGGGACTTAAATTTCTTATATAACTGAAGAAAATACTTTTTATTCAAATTGAATTTTAATATGCACAATACTTTTAAACATGACCATTAATATGCATTATTTATGAGTGGATCATCAAAACCAATTGTAATTATATTGCTTATATTATATATTGCACATATCTGTATATCAGAGTTTAAAAAATGGAAGGGGTCCTATAAATGACCTAGCCCAATGTTTATTTACCTATAAGAAAACCAATAACACAGCTATAAGACATAGAGTTAATTAATGGTACAAGACTACTGGAAACATGTCTCTTAATTTCTGATTGAGGAAATGAAATTAGGTGATGTGGAAATCGAATATAAAACGTGTAAAAGAGGGGCACCTGGGTGGCTCAGTTAGTTAAGCATCCAACTCTTGGTTTCAGCTCAGGTTTCGGCACACAGATTATGTGATCGAGCCCCTCATTGGACTCCGAGCTGAGTGTGGAATCTGCTTAAGATTCTCTCTCTTCCTCTCCCTCTGTCCCTCCCCATACTCACCCTCTCTCTCTCTCTTTCTCTCTCTCTCTCAAATAAATAGATAAATCCTTTAAAAAGTGTGTAAAAGATAGAAGGGAGGAGCGATGAAGATGAATAAAAAACCATGTGAAACACAGAAAGTCTCCAAGACTGTCACCTACTGGTTGCGGAGTGCGGTGAACAAGATGGTGCATCCCTTGCCTCAAAAGAACAAAAAAAGATGGCCATGTCCCTATCCTTGGAATTTGTCAGTATGTTTTATCACATGCCAAAGGAAAAATTAAGGTTGCAGATGGAATTAGGATTGTCAATCAGTTCTCTTTAAAATAGAGTGATTGCTCTGGATTACCTGGGTGGGCCCAATATAATGAAAAGTTTCCTTAAAAGTGAGAAAGGGAAGCCTAAGAAAGGGAACCTGAAACATGCTGGTGTGAGAACTCGACCCATCACTTGCTGGCTTTAAATACAAAGGAGGGGATTGCTTGAGTGCCTCAGTTGGTTAAGCATCGGCCTTCATCTCAGATCATGTCTTGAGATCCTGGGATTGAGCACAGCATGAGGCTCCCTGCTCAGTGGGGGGTCTGCTTCTCCCTCTTCCTCTCCTGCCCCCTCCCCTGGTCCCACTTATGCTTTCACTCTCTCTCTCTTTCAAATAAATAAATAGGTAAATAAATAAATAAATAAATAAAAGCTTTTAAAAAAAATTGGAGAAGGAGGGCCACAGGCCAAGAAATGCAAGCAGTCTCTAGAAGCAGAAAAAGGCAAGTCACACAGTTTCTTTCCTCCAGAAAGGAACTCAGCCCTGCTGACACCTTGATATAAAAAGCCCAGTGAGACCCATTTTGGACTCCTGATCTCCCAATTTACAGGCAATAAATTCGTGCTGTGTTTAACCCCCAAGTTTATGTTAATTTATTACCCCAGAAATATGAAATGAACACAGGGACTAAAGAAAAGTTTGAATTAGAAATAGCCAGTGGTTGGGGATCTTAGGTGGTGCAGTCAATTAAGTGTCCAACTCTCGGTTTTGACTCAGGTTGTGACCTCAGGTTCCAGAGCCCTGTGTCAGGCTTCCCGCTGGCCTAGAGCCAGAGACAGATACCTATATCCATATCATCAGTATCTATCTACATTTATCAATAAATCTAGCTAGCTAGCTAGCCCAGCAAGCTAGGTATTAGACTGGCTAGGTATTGGAGCATATGCTTTTTCCAAAGAAGAAAAAATCATGACAATAAATGAAGCCATGCTATTCTCCCATGAAGCATCATTTTAAAAAATAAAGAAATAAATAAATAAAACCTCATCCAGAAGAGCATTTGTATCTGCAAAATGCCAAAATTGAACAGTTTTGTGTTCCTAGAATCAGAAATGAAGGCCTTATCAAGAGTTTATCTAGACTTCTGGCATAGGAACTGCTAAATGGAGCTTCATATAACTTTATAATAATGAATAATATGCTAACCTTAGGTATATTCATGTTCTCATTTCTTTGGATGTACTAGAATGTCTAAGAATCTAAGTCCCTGGCAGTCTTCTCCCTAGAAACAATTTGTATTGCTTAACCGTGGCATTCTTATATATCTGAACAAATTAATCTTTTCCTAATTAGACTTCCCCAAGGAAATTTTATCTCAAGAATCAGATAAAAACACATTATATTCATTATATTACATTTATAATCAACATATTAACCTTGAAAATCTCTCTAATTACACAATTTAGATCTGCTTAGAGTAACAAAAATTAAAGCTGAATAGGCATTTAAACGGGTTTAACTAAACTTATATTTACAAATGACAATTATAAAACACTTTTGAAGTCAATATAGTAAACTTTTGGGGGGATAGGATGAAAAGGGTAAAGGGGACCAAAAGGTATAGTGATAAAATTCATTATATATACAAATACTGAATCAAACTATGAAAACAAACACATTGAGGCACCTGGGTGGCTCAGTTGGTTAAGTGTCAGGACTCTTGGTTTAGGGTCCGGTTGGGATCTCAGCATCCTGAAATCAAGCCCCGCATGGGGTTCCTTGCTCAGTGGGGAGTCTGCTTGAGATTCTCTCTCTCCTCCTCACTCTATCTCTCCCAACTTGTGTATGCTTTCGTTCTAAAATAAGTAAATGTTCAAAAAACATATTTTAATAAAACTGTACCCTCTTAAAAATATTAATCTACAGGATTACAAGAGATTATAGTACCAATAGTTTTGTATTTTTCAATGTTAATAAATGATACCCAGAGATTTCAGAACATCTGTCCTGTGGGAATTAAAATTTAAAATCAAACTAAAAGCAAACAAAATGACTTTTAAATATATCAAATTGTACTCTCCAGCTTTATTAATCTATTGATATTTAGAAACTTAAAGAATGAGAATTTTGGAGTGAGCTGCCCAGTGAGGAACTGTTTTTACATTGAGCACACAGTGTGTGCTAAGTGATAGATTATAATACGATCTTCAGTTGTGTGACAATAACAAGGAATCAATGAGGACTGCAATAATATTTAGCTCTGCCATTTCCACTAAGAAAAAAAGAGGGCATGAAGAATGAGAAAGCTGTATTTTCTTAGGATAGCATCAAGAGAAGTATAAATAGATTAACCTGGGTTTGAAACACAGCAAAAGGCCTATATCAGGTATATAATCTTCCAAAATCATGGTCACCATCCACTTTATCATCTGTAAAATGAGATTATGAAACTGACCCCATCCATTTACTGTGAGAATTAAATGTTAAGACACATTTAATTAAATGATTAAACAAACCTGCTATATTGTGAAACATATAATAAGTGCTCACTATTATTACTATTATATAATAAGATAGTAACTTTCAAAATATATTTGTGTTCACTTATATATATGTATAATATATATAAGAACACTAGCATTGAATGTTAACATTTAAAATACATTTTATTAATATAATTAATGTATTAAAAACCATTAGAATAACACAAGTTTTTAAAGATAATTTTTAAGATAATTAAATCATTATAATTACATAAGTTTTTAGAAGAACTAAAGGTACATAACTTAAAAAAATTCTCCTTTTAAGAAGAGAATTTAATCAAATTGTCAATTTAATCTGATATTACCAGACTGTTCTTATAAAAGCAAGTGGGGTTAAACCTATTTCATTGTCCATTATCTGACTGGAGCTCTAGAAAAGACAGGTTCTTCCTGTTACACAGAAAGGATCTGGTCATTATTTAGAAACAAAGCAAAAACAAACAAAAAAAAAAACAAGCAAAAAAACCCCAACTGTTTAAGTAAGGCATTGGCATAGCAGAGAGACATGGACACTTGACAGGCTTTAATCAAATCTCAAATTGGCAGGAGCAGCTAGGCAAGTAGACGAGCACTAATAGAGCAACCAGAAACGACCAAGTTCAGGCTTGCACTGACAGATAAATCAACCCATAATGGTTACCAAGAACAGTAAAAAATACTCAGAGGCATAAGACTATCTGGATTTTAATTGTTCCTCTAATACTCTACAGTACTATTGATGAGCACGAGTAATGTAGAGAATCATTGGATCATTGTACTATACACCTGAAACTAATATATTATTTTGTTAATTGTATTTCAATTAAAAAAAAAAAAACCTCTTAGGGTGCTAGGTAACTTACTATAACAGCCATGTAGACTCTATTTTAATTACTTTAGGAGTTATTTCAAAAATCAGTTTGGTTTAATCAGGTTGAATTTCACTTGAGAGGTAGAATGGTCTGCCCTTAATACTACCACCACCTTATGGTAATAACCTAGAACTACAACTCAGAGCCCTTTGCTACCAAAAATTTTCCCAGGTAGCTTTGAGCTTGGGAGTGGGGAATGGAGTCTGCTTAAGATTCTCTCTCTCTCTCCCTTCACCCTTCCTTCCACCAGCAGGCACATGCCCGCTCTCTCTTAAAATAAATAAATAAATAAATAAATAAATAAATAAATAAGATTTCTCTGGTTCTACTTAGATCTTAGCCAGAAAAGAAGCACAGACTCACAATTAAAGTAGGATAGACAAACCTCTTGCAAAACAGCGTTTTCAATAAACACTTTGGCTTACGCGAAGAATGCACTTTTTTCTTTTGAAATACTTGAAGGTACTTTTGTGTAATACATTATTAGGGGTGGGTAATTATCTATGAAAAATTAGTGGGGAAAGACAGAGGTTGTCCAAAAACTAAACTAAATCACAGAATTGACTTTTATAAATAGTTATGGGATATGGAGATCAATATCCATTGCTATTTTGAACTGCATGTTTTTAAAACACATTTTAGCTAATTATGCTCAACCGACTTACAATTCTGTGAAGGCAAGGGCATTTTGTTTTGTTTTGTTTTGTTTTCTACTCCATACAGTGCATTTTATATTCTTAGAAACCAAATATACTAATTGGTAAATATCTATATATTCTCTACCAATGTCTGCATTGTCAGATGTGATGAAAGAAAAATCATTAGAGAAACATATGACATCAAAAGTTGGTGCCGGGATAAATACATGTTCTTTTCTTTCAATGGAATCTTTGACACTTTATGGCCATCTCTGTATATTTGTGTGGTTAGTTTTTCCTCTCAAGCTCTATTAGCTATTTCAAACCATTTCCACTCCACAAATTTATAACCTCATCACAGGGATCTTAAATCCCCAACAATTAATCTTTCTAGTTATCTCCCTCTTCACTGGCTTCTTCCTTATTGTAAACTTGCTGGACTCTCTCATCTTAAAAGTTTATGTTTTCTGTCACCCTGTTTATAGCAAATAAAGCTCCTTTTATCTCCCTCCTGGCTTCCTGACGGTTTTCTCTGTTCCATGGTTTCTGTTTTTCACCTCCCATCCACTTCTCAATACACAGGACTTTCACTTGACCATCTTCAGATTATAAGAATTGGTTATAAAAGGATCTCAACTAAAACTAATATTACATGACATGTTAACTAATTGGAGTTTAAATAAAAACTTGAAAGAAAAAAAAAAAAAGATCTCATGCCCACCATGTACATAAGGTCAGTGGAGTCTTTTAATAGCTGCGTAGTCCCTGTGGCAATGCTTCTTTTATTTATTTATTTATTTTTTTGCAACCATGGTCTGATGGTTTCTTTCCTCTATCTTTGACCTCATGTTCTATCTGTGCCTTATATTATGCAGTATATACATTTACTACGAAGTAAAGTTTCATTTCAATACCAGCTAAACTCTTCTTCATAAAGCAGATTGACAATTACATAATATTAGTGAAAACAAAATCAATAACCCCAATTTGAAGGGATGTGATTAAATTATATGTCTTGGTTGTTTGGGCATAAAAAGAGAAGGGGAAAAACAAAATGAAACAAAATAGAACCATTTCCATCATCAGATGATGGGTCCCGCTCCAGAAACATTAATGTTTCTCCTCATATTTTGAAACAGGTGCTTAAGAATTAACAATTACCACTGCTGCCATTTCTGGCATGTGTTTGGATGGAAGTTTATGGATATTTCTCAGTGCAGCCAGTTGCTTGTCATCTACTGTGAGCGCGCTGACAGCATCAAAGAAACATTTCAAATTCTGAGTTCTTTTTAAACACTTGAAAGGCCATAGATGTCTCTTGATATGGTGGCACATTTCTCTGCCAAGAAAAAAAGAAGAAGAAGAAAAAAAAAGACTGAGTTAAAAATAATAAAGAAAATCTTGGTATTCTCCTCACAGAACTCTCTGGATGATAGTTTTTCTCTTTTGGTGAAGGTAGAAGCTCCAAACACAGTTCATGCATCCCACATCTAAGAAATCATCAACGATCCTCAGAGAATCTTCATCTTCTTTTTATGAGAATCACCATCCAGAACAGAAAAATAATATTTTTAGAAAGGTTTTTAAAATAATGAATTAGAATTCATGCTATATACAAGAGGTAATTATGGAGAGATAAATCTTTCAGTGTTTGAACTTGAGGTGAGATTATTAATTATGAATTTTTTGAATTGTGTCTTTGAGCAAGAGAAAATTAAAACTCAAATTCAGTATCTTTGGTCAAGAAAGAAGTTTATTTCTTGGCAGCCTGGGGAGGAGTATCGCTATTTTGGACATTAGGATAAGGTAACTTTTTGTTTAATTAAGGGCCTTGGACTTATTAACATGGAATATTTTCTAAAAATTAGAGTTTGTCACTATGTTACCAAGCTACAGGGAAAAAATGGATATGTATGAATATATGAATATTCTATTGCTAGAGAAAGTAACCCTGCATAATTGGCTTAAGAATAATAAAGCTTTGTCTGTTTTTCACAAAAATACATCTAGAATCACTAAGAAAAATTAAGACACTCTTCTGATAGTTCCTGAAAAAAGTAACAATAAAGAAGCATATTCTTAATCGTTTGCATGTTGACACAAAGGCATAAAAAAATGCAGCCCATTTTAAGCACAGTCAGAATGAATTGAGGACAAAGAAAGAGATGCAACTTACATTTAACTCAAACTGTCTTAGAGAATCTTGATATTCCTGAATTTAAATCTGGTCCACTGGATTGCAGGGGAATCTCTTGAGTTTTATATATTTTTAGTGTTATCAAGTTATAAAAGATGAATTGATTGGTTCAAAAGATGATACACACATTGCCACATCCATGAACTTTTGGAAAGGCCAACTTCAGATTAAAACTAAACAACAGTAGCCTTCCCTTCAAAGTTAAATACAAGGAGAATTAAAATTTTATGTGCAGTATTTTGATAGCTGTAGTTTATAAATTTGATCTTAGTAGAATGGAAAAATGTATATTATAAATATTACATTATAACATGTTGGAGTAACAGAAATAAATTTCTAATCTTTTTTTTTCCCAAAGATTTTATTTTTAAGCAATCTCTACACCTAATGTGGAGCTCAAGCTCACATCCCTACGAGCCAGAGTCACATGGTCCAATGACTGAGTCAGCCAGGCACCCCGTAAACTTCTAATTTAACATGTATGTAATTATATAAACTTTCTGGAGGGGGAGCTTTAGTTTTCTTTGTATTTTAAAGCAATCAATGTTCTAACTGTGGTTAAATCCTATTATTTCACAAAGTTGTTCTGCTCCAAAGTTCTGTCCTCGTATTTCTTATATTTTCATTCCTTACATCAAGTCCCTTAGCTTCTGTTGCAAAATTTTATCCAAGCCATTACTTTCCCCAAGAAACCTTCTGAGAACCTTCTAAATTTGAGTTATGTGTTCTTCCAATGTGTTACCATTGTATCCCTATACATAATACTGTCAAACGCTTGTCACCCTACACCAAATTGCCTTTTTATTTGCCTGCATCTTCTACCAGACCATAAGGTGTGTGAAGTGAGGGACTATTTCCCTACTGTGAACACACAGAAGACAGCACCTAATTCAGCCTGTGTCATGTACTAGATTGTTAATATGTATGGATGCTTGAATTTGAGTTGAAGTCTTCCCATACTTTCTACTGTAAGAGACTATCTTTACTATTTGAATTATCTATCTCTACTGAGAACTTACACTTCCTCTGACAACATGACTTAAGTGTTTGTTCCAGAAAATTCTTGTTCAGAAAGATAGGATGATTACCCAATAAGCAACTGCCCTTTACTTCAGGAAATATCCATACAAAATGTCTCTGGGAAAACTACTTGCTTATCTGGCAACCATTTGCCTTGTGAGTTTGGTTTCAGGACCCTGGCCTCATTGTGTCTACTGATGATTAAACAGTTGTATCACAGACTTCCTAAAACTTGCTTAATCCTAGCTAGTTTCTAGTCCCTTTGAAAGATTCACACCAGAACACTGCAGGTCAGACCGCAAATTCTAATAATGAACTTTTCCAATTTCTTTCTTTTGAGAAAACGTCAAAATGATATTCTTTTTTTACGGCAGTAGGTTAAATTATCAAAGCTTTGCTTTGATCAACGTAATGATCCCTTAGTCTTTGTGGAGAATCAACAGTCAACATTTCCAAAAACTTAAAATTCCTGTGAAGAAGCTCTTTGTCTTCTCCTTTGTTGTATTTCACTCTTTGATTTGTACATTGTTGGTATGCTGCAAAAATCAGAGACAAATTATTTGAGTTGTCTAAATGCTTCAAACACAAAGTAGATAACACACTAATTATTTCAACATTTAATATCTTGTCTTAAAAAAACTAAAAAACGTTTGTATTTCTCAGAGTTAGGTTTGTGGCAGCCCATATTTGCCCTTGAAGATAGTTATGTTCCTGAATTTTCCTGAGATGCCTTGTTTTGTTCTTTTCTCTATGTGAGAGCATAAGAGACAAACACCAGGTTTGTATTTGGTTACTTCTACCCAGGAGTGTCCCTAAGTCTCATGCCAAAGTGATGAGGACATATTTAAGGTTTGCACATGAATGACATTACATGATTTGTTTCTTTTTTATGCTGTAGTCCAAGATAATTATCCAACATGAATACTGTGTTTAAATTGGTAGGTAAAGATAACTTAGTTCAATTTATGGGGGAAAAGTAAAAATTAATTCTTGATAATGTCTTCCTTCACTTTTTCTTTTTTTAAACTTACAGCATTTATTTGTCTCAAATTGTAGCAAAGCAATTAATACTTCTGGTATTAATACTTCTGGTATTTCCAAATTTTTTGGAAAGAATTGAAAAGTTTCCATTTCAATTGTGATTTGGGGGGTAGAAGGTAAAACTCACTGCTAAGATTTATTACAGGGAAGGCTAGAGAGCTAAAGCAGTATAAAAACAATGTGAGTCCAAAAGGAGTCCATAGAGGTCAGCAGAGGCTTCTGAGAACTTTCTTACCCGTGGCCACACAGGAGCACTTAGTTTCTGGCAGTGAGCTACAAAGCTCTGTGTGGAATGTTCCTCCCCCAGAAAACTCAGATATGTCTTAAGGTCTGAGGCTTTTATGGGGAGCTAGTCTAACCTATGACCTTTTAATGTATATGATACACGAAAGCATTGTTTTGTGCACACATCTCAAGAAAAAAAGGGAACAAGTCAATAACTAATGTTGTTTCACAGTAAACATATACATGACTTACCAAAAGAGGGATTTTAAAAATGTGGTAAAAATTATATCTGCAGTCTCATTTCAGAGATTTGCCTCAGATAGAACTTTGTGGCCCTGGTGCCACCATAAGGACGAACTCTCCAATGACAGAAATCCTTCTTGACTTTCTGGGCAGGGGAGTGACTACAAGAGGTCATCCTCCCACAGAAGTTCAATAAGAAAGAAGCAAGATTGCTTTAAAATTAAGCAATGGGAAAATCAGACAGAGTCAGTACAGAGAACTGGACCCATGAGTAGGACTTGATGCAGTAATCCAACTTCCTGTGAGCCTTCCTCCCTGGTGCTTGAAGGCTAATGCGTATAATTACTCTAAAAATGTCCAGTCAAAGACAACTTGGAATGCAGTGCCTTTCCATTGTATCCTTACTCCTTTTCCTCATAGCTACTAGTGCTGACCAGTTTGCTCCTTCCTGTCCCCAGTTTATACTCTTTCGCCACTCATCCGACCCCTTCTGCACAGGGTCTAATTTTGACTTCCATAAGTCAACTGCTAACATCCTTGATTTAGATCTGCAGCCCATTATTTTGTAGGAGTCTGAAAATTGGCTAACCTTTGCTGCTTCCATTAGGGAATCTTTTGTAATGGATGATGGTCAAAAAATTAAAACCACATAACAGTTTTTAAAGATACATATCATTTGAACTTGTAACTCATAATGAAACATGAAAATTAGCAGACATAAAAGTTTGCAATAACATTTATATGTGTGTGTATATATACATACATATATATAAAATCAGATGCTACATTGCAATGCTGTTAAATGTTAGTAAATGCTAGAACCTCCTATATGGGTTGAGTGTTTTTGAAAAGGTACAAAATTAAGCTGATAAACTTCTCTATAGAACTCAGGCATTATAGTAATACAATGTGCTGTAATTTCCTTAAAATATGTTAATTCACACCCTGTCCCCACTCCTTCTTAGAGTCACTTTGGAAATGGTTTGAACACTAGAGTATTGGCATAAGAAGACCGATACTACAGGTATTCTCAGTAAAACATTTGCAAAAATGTGTTTGTTTGAATTATTCTTAATCAAAATTTGCTCCTGTATCAACAAAAACTATAAAACCTCAAAGTAGTATGGTTTAATAAATAAAGAAAATAAAATGGTTAAACTGAGTAACTGAATTTATGAGATAATTATTTAAATTTTATGAAGTAGTTTTTGTAAGACTCAGAATAAAAATTCTCTATTTATAATTTGTATTTAATAAAACATCTTTCTTAGAAAGGCAGGAAGGTAGATAAGAATGGTGACTAGAAGTTATTTATCTATTCCAGGAGCAATCTTCATTAATTATTCTGTCATTCACATACATTTAGAAATATGTCGATATGTACAGAGTTAGATGATAAAATTTTGTTTTCTTCACATTACAAGTATCATGTGTATTTGGGAATAAGTGTAAATCAGAAGATTTTATTTTTAAGATTTCATAATTTTAATTCCTTTGGAAGAACACTGCAGTGAATAATAATAGAGACAGTGAAGGACAGTAAAGGGCAGGGTAGAGGGTGAGGGAGACAGAGAACGGAGAGAGAAGAATTTTAGGATTAGGAATTTCATGAAGTTTGAAATGTATTTTTTGAGAGTTAATAAACTTTGTTCAGGTTACTTTTAAACTGACAGAAAAGATGCAATAATATTTTAGAGAATACCACGCCCAAGATTGTATCTATCATTAACATGTCATATTAGTATGGTATTATTGTCACAGTTAATTGTATTAATTCACCAGTATTAATTTAGTATTATTAATCAAAGTTCATATGTTACTAAGATTTCCTTAGATTTTACTTAATGTCATTTTCTTTTTTTTTCTTTTTTAATTTTTTAATAAACATATAATGTATTTTTAGCCCCAGGGGTACAGGTCTGTGAATCACCAGGTTTACATATTTCACAGCACACATCATAGCACACACCCTTCCCAATGTCATTATCCCCACCACCCTCTCCTGTCCCCCCTCCCCCCAGCAACCCTCAGTCTGTTTTTTGAGATTGAGTCTTTTATAGTTTGTCTCCCTCCCGATCCCATCTTCTTTCATTTTTTTCTTTTCCTGCCCCCCAAACCCCCCACATTGCATCTCCACTTCCTCATTTCGGGAGAGCATATGATAGCTGTCTTTCTCCAATTGACTTATTTCACTAAGCATAATACCCTCTAGTTCAATCCACGTACTTGCAAATGGCAAGATTTCATTTCTTTTGATGGCTGCATAGTATTCCATTGCATATAGATACCACTCTTCTTTATCCATTCATCTGTTGATGGATATCTAGGTTCTTTCCATAGTTTGGCTATTGTGGACATTGCTGCTATAAACATTCAGGTGCACATGCCCCTTCGGAGCACCACGTTTGTATCTTTAGGATATATACCCAGTAGTGCAATTGCTGGGTCATAGGCTAGCTCTATTTTCAGTTTTTTGAGGAACCTCCACACTGTCTTCCAGAGTGTTTGCACCGGCTTGCATTCCCACCAACAGTGTAGGAGGGTTCTCCTCTCTCCGCATCCTCACCAGCATCTGTCATTTCTTGACTTGTTAATGTTAGCCATTCTGACTGGTGTGAGGTGGTATCTCATTGTGGTTTTGATTTGTATTGCCAAGTGATGTGGAGCATTTTTTCATGTGTCTGTTGGCCATCTGGATGTCTTCTTTGAAGAAATGTCTGTTCATGTCCTCTGCCCATTTCTTGATGGGATTATTTGTTCTTTGGGTGTTGAGATTGCTAAGCTCTTTATAGATTTTGGATACTAGCCCTTTATCTGATATGTCATTGGCATATATCTTCTCCCATTCTGTCAGTTGTCTTTTGGTTTTGTTAACTGTTTCCTTTGCTGTGAAAAAGCTTTTGATCTTGATAAAATCCCAATAGTTCATTTTTGCCCTTGCTTCTCTTGCCTTTGGCAATGTTCCTAGGAAGAAGTTGCTGCGGTTGAGGTCAAAGAGGTAGCTGCATGTGTTCTCCTCAAGGATTTTAATGGATTCCTTTCTCACATTGAGGTCTTTCATCCATTTTGAGTCTATTTTCATGTGTGGTATAAGGAAATAGTCCAATTTCATTTTTCTGCATGTGGCTGTCCAATTTTCCCAGCACCATTTGTTCAAGAGGCTGTCTTTTTTCCATTGGACATTCCTCCTGCTTTGTCAAAGATTAGTTGGCCATAGAGTTGAGGGTCTATTTCTAGGCTCTCTATTCTGTTCCATTGATCTATGTATGTTTTTGTGCCAGTACCATACTGTCTTGATGATGACAGCTTTGTAATAGAGCTTGAAGTCTGGAATTGTGATTCCACCGACTTTGGCTTTCTTTTTCAATATTCCTTTGGCTATTCGAGGTCTTTTCTGGTGCCATATAAATTTTAGGATCATTTGTTCTATTTCTTTGAAAAAAATGGATGGGATTTTGATAGGGATTGCATTAAATGTGTAGATTGCTTTAGGTAGAATAGACATTTTCACAATATTTGTTCTTCCAATCCATGAGCATGGAACATTTTTCCATTTCTTTGTGTCTTCCTCAATTTCTTCCATGAGTACTTTATAGTTTTCTGAGTATAGATTCCTTGCCTCTTTGGTTAGGTTTATTCCAAGTATCTTATGTTTTGGGGTGCAATTGTAAATGGGATTGACTCCTTAAATTCTCTTTCTTCTGTCTTGTTGTTAGTGTAAAGAAATGCAACTGATTTCTGTGCATTGACATTATATCCTGACACTTTACTGAATTCCTGTACAAGTTCTAGCAGTTTTGGAGTGGAGCCATTTGGGTTTTGCACATATAGTATCATATCATCTGCAAAGAGTGATAGTTTGATTTCTTCTTTGCCAATTTGGATGCCTTTAATTTCTTTTTGTAGTCTGATTGCTGAGGCTAGGACTTCTAGTACTATGTTGAACAGCAGTGGTGATAACAGACATCCCTGCCATTTTCCTGACCTTAGTGGAAAAGCTTTCAGTTTTTCTCTATTGAGAATGATATTTGCAGTGGGTTTTTAATAGATGGCTTTGATAATATTGAGGTATGTGCCCTCTATCCCTACACTTTGAAGAGTTTTAATCAGGAAGCAATGCTGCACTTTGTCAAATGCTTTTTCGGCATCTATTGAGAGTATCATATGGTTCTTGTTCTTTCTTTTATTAATGTATTGTATCACATTGACTGATTTGTGGATGTTGAACCAACCTTGCAGCCCTGGAATAAATCCCACGTGGTTGTGGTGAATAATCCTATTAATGTACTGTTGGATCCTATTGGCCAGTATTTTGGTGAGAATTTTCACATCTGTGTTCATCAAGGATATTGGTCTGTAATTCCCTTTTTTGATGGGATCCTGTGTGGTTTTGGGATCAAGGTGATGCTGGCCTCAAAGAATGAGTTTGGAAGTTTTCCTTCCATTTCTGTTTTTTGGAACAGTTTCAGGAGAATAGGAATTAATTCTTTAAATGTTTGGTAGAATTCCCCTGGAAAGCCATCTGGCCCTGGATTTTTGTTTGTTTGGAGAATTTTGATGACTGTTTCATCTCTTTACTGGTTATGGGTCTGTTCAGGTTTTCTATTTCTTCCTGGTTCAGTTGTGGTAGTTTATATGTCTCAAGAAATGTATCCATTTCTTCCAGATTGTCAAATTTGTTGGCGTAGAGTTGCTCGTAGTATGTTCTTATAATTGTTTGTATTTCTTTGGTGTTGGTTGTGATCTCTCCTCTTTCATTCATGATTTTATTTATTTGCGTCCTTTCTCTTTTCTTTTTGATAAGTCTGGCCAGGGGTTTGTCAATCTTATTAATTCTTTCAAAGAACCAGCTCCTAGTTTCATTGATTTGTTCTATTATTTTTTTTAGTTTCTATTTCACTGATTTCTGCTCTGATCTTCATGATTTCTCTTCTCCTGCTGGGTTTAGGCTTTCTTTGTTGTTCTTTCTCCAGCTCCTTTTGGTGTAGGGTTAGGTTGTGTATTTGAGACCTTTCTTGTTTCTTGAGAAAGGCTTGTGCCGCTATATATTTTCCTCTCAGGACTGCCTTTGTTGTGTCCCACAGATTTTGAACCGTTGTTTTTTCATTATCATTTGTTTCCATGAATTTTTTTAATTCTTCTTTAATTTCATGGTTGACCCATTCATTTTTTAGAAGGATGCTGTTTATTCTCCATGTATTTGGGTTCTTTCCAAATTTCCTCTTGTGATTGAGTTCTAGCTTCAGAGCATTGTGGTCTGAAAATATGCAGGGAATGATCCCAATCTTTTGATACTGGTTGAGACCTGATTTATGACCCAGGATGTGGTCTATTCTGGAGAATGTCCCATGTGCACTAGAGAAGAATGTATATTCTGTTGCTTTGGGATGGAATGTTCTGAATATATCTGTGATGTCCATCTGGTCCGGTGTGTCATTTAAGGCCTTTATTTCCTTGTTGATCTTTTGCCTAGATGATCTGTCCATTTCAGTGAGGGGAGTGTTAAAGTCCCCTACTATTATTGTATTACTGTTGATGTATTTCTTTGATTTTGTTATTAATTGGTTTATATAGTTGGCTGCTCCCATGTTAGGGGCATAGATATTTAAAATTGTTAGGTCTTCTTGTTGGACAGACACTTTGAGTATGATATAGTGTCCTTCCTCATCTCTTATTATAGTCTTTGGATTAAAATCTAATTGATCTGATATAAGGATTGCCACCCCAGCTTTCCTCTGATGTTCATTAGCATGGTACATTGTTTTCCACCCACTCACTTTAAATCTGGAGGTGTCTTCGGGTAAAATGAGTTTCTTGTAGGCAGCATATTGATGGGTTTTGTTTTTTTATCCATTCTGATACCCTGTGTCTTTTGATTGGGGCATTGAGCCCATTAACATTCAGGGTAACTATTGAGAGATATGAATTTAGTGCCATTGTATTGCCTGTAAGGTGACTGTTACTGTATATTGTCTCTGTTTTTTTCTGATCTACCACTTTTAGGGTCTCTCTTTGCTTAGAGGACTCCTTTCAATATTTCCTGTATAGCTGGTTTGGTGTTTGCAAATTCCTTCAGCTTTTGTTTGTCCTGGAAGCTCTTTATCTCTCCTTCTATTTTCAATGATAGCCTAGCCGGATATAGTATTCTTGGATCATGTTTTTCTCGTTTAGTGCTCTGAATATATCATGCCAGTTCTTTCTGGCCTGCCAGGTCTCTGTGGATAGGTCTGCTGCCAATCTAATGTTTTTACCCTTGTATGTTACAGACTTCTTTTCCCGGGCTGCTTTCAGGATTTCCTCTTTGTCACTAAGACTTGTAAATTTTACTATCAGGTGACGAGGTGTGGACCTATTTTTATTGATTTTGAGGGGCATTCTTAGCATCATCTGGATTTTGATGTTTGTTCCCTTTGTCATATTAGGGAAATTCTCTCCAATAATTGTCTCCAATATACCTTCTGCTCCCCTCTCTCTTTCTTCTTCTTCTGGAATCCTAATTATTCTAATGTTGTGTCGTCTTATGGTGTCGCTTATCTCTCAGATTCTCTCCTGTAGTCCAGTATTTGTTTGTCTCTCTTTTGCTCAGCTTCTTTATTCTCTGTCATTTGGTCTTCTGTGTCACTAATTCTTTCTTCTGCCTCATTTATCTTAGCAGTGAGAGCTTCCATTTTTGATTGCACCTCGTTAATAGCTTTTTTGATTTCAACTTGGTTAGATTTTAGTTCTTTTATTTCTCCAGAAAGAGCTTTTATCTCTCCGGAGAGGGTTTCTCTAATATCTTCTATGCCTTTTTCGAGCCCGGCTAGAACCTTGAGAATTGTCATTCTGAGCTCTAAATCTGTCATGTTACCAATGTCCGTATTGATTAGGTCTCCAGCCTTCGGTACGGCCTCTTGTTCTTCTTTTTGAGGTGAGTTTTTCCACCTTGTCATTTTGTCCAGATAAGATTTGCTTTCTCCTCCTCTGGAATTCCGCTGTTCTTGGTGAGTGAAGTTGGTCTTGGCTGGGTTTCTTGTTGATCTTCTGGGGGAGGGGCCTGTTGTAGTGATTCTCAAGTGTCTTTGCCGGAGGTGGAATTGCACCGCCCTTACCAGGGGCCGAGGTAAGTAATCCGCTCGGGTTGGCTTTCAGGAGCTTTTGTTCCCTGAGTGCTTTCCGTAGAGTTCTGGAGGACGGGAATGAAGATGGCGGCCTCCCAGTCTCCCGCCTGGAGGAGCCGAGAGCTCAGGGTCCCACTCCTCAGTGCACCCTCAGAGAAAGGCGCCCAACCGCCCCCGTCTCCCTGGCCTCTGGTCGCGCTTGAAGGAAAGCGCCTAGTCGCTTCCGTCTCCGTGGCCTCCGGCCGCGCTCCGAGCCCACCCAGCCTGCTACCGGCACAAGGTAAACCAGGGCTGAGAGCTCACTCCTTGGCTCTGTCACTGTAGCCGGCTTCCCCACTCTAATACCTGAGAACTCTGCAACACTCAGACACTCCCGGTCCTTCCGTGACCCCGCGGGACCTGGGGTTACGCTGACCCCACGTGAGCTTCCCCCAGTTTAGCCTCCAGAGAGATGTCCCTCCGTGAAGCAGACTTTTAAAAGTCCCGATTTTGTGCTCCGTTGCTCCGCCGCTTGCCGGGAGCCAGCCCCTCCCCCTGAGGTCTACCTTCCCGTCGCTTTGGATTCACTTCTCCACAGGTCCTACCTTTCAGAAAGTGATCGATTTTCTGTCTCTAGAATTGTTGCTCTTCTTCTCTTCGATTTCCCGTTGGATTTGTAGGTGTTCACAATGGTTAGGTAAGCTATCTAGCTGATCTCCTGCTACCCGATGTCGTCTCAGCCTACTTCTCCACCATCTTGACTCCCACTTAATGTCATTTTCTAATCCCAGATCCCACCCAAGATACCACATTACATTTAGTTATTGTTTCTCCTTCCAAAATATATTTTCATAATTTTAAAATATGGAATATAATAGAATGCATTGCACAGTGGACTGCTAAAATATTGAAATAAAAAAGCATGTTACACAGATGGAATATGGATTATCAAAGTGTTAACACATTGGGACACGTAAATAATGTATGCCCATATCTTTAAGATTACATTGGAAATCCTATATATTGAAAAATCTCAACACCAAAACTGAAACAGAATATAATATACTTTCAAAAATGCAAAGATAATTTATTTCTAAATTCGGATGAAGTAGTTTTACATACAAAATACTGTTTTTCAATCTAATCAGAGGAAATAGTGTTCTATGTTTTACCTTGAAGTATGGTAAATATTAAAATTGTTTTCATTCAAAAGAAGTGTTTCCAAATCAATTTTGAAAATATTGTGATGCTATTTGCTTAAAGACAATGAACTATATTAGTTGTCCTCAAGTTTCCTTATCAGTTGAAATGTAACAAAACTAAAGAATGCACATTTCTTGGCTATCAGACACATGAAAAAATGTTCATCATCACTAGCCATCAGGGAAATTCAAATTAAAACCACATTGAGATACCACCTTAAACCAGTTAGAATGGCCAAAATTAGCAAGACAGGAAACAATGTGTGTTGGAGAGGATGTGGAGAAAGGGGAACCCTTTTACACTGTTGGTGGGAATGCAAGTTGGTGCAGCCACTTTGGAAAACAGTGTGGAGATTCCTTAAGAAATTAAAAATAGAGCTTCCCTATGACTCTGCAATTGCACTACTGGATATTTACCCCAAAGATACAGATTTAGTGAAAAGAAGAGCTATCTTTACCCTAATGTTTATAGCAGCAATGGCCACGGTCGCCAATCTGTGGAAAGAACCAAGATGCCCTTCAATGGACGAATGGATAAGGAAGATGTGGTCCATATACACTATGGAGTATTATACCTCCATCAGAAAGGATGAATACCCAACTTTTGTTGGTATGGATGGGACTGGAAGAGATTATGCTGAGTGAAATAAGTCAAGCAGAGAAAGTCAATTATCATATGGTTTCACTTATTTGTGGAGCATAACAAATAACGTGGAGGACAAGGGGAGATAGAGAGGAGAAGGGAGTTGAGGGAAATTGGAAGGGGAGGTGAACCATGAGAGACTATGGACTCTGAAAAACAATCTGAGGGTTTTGAAGGGGTGGGGGGTGGGAGGTCAGAGGAACCAGGTGGTGGGTCTTAGGGAGGGCATGTATTGCATGGAGCACTGTGTGTGGTGCATAAACAATGAATTCTGTTACACTGAAAAGAAATAAAAAGAAATTATAAAAAAAATGCACATTTCTTGTACTAAAAATGTAGATTTTGTTTTGGGCCATTTAATCTTTTATGTCAGTTACTAGTTCAAAACATAATTAGGAACATTTCAGCATCAGATGACAACACTTATTCTATACCAACCTCTTATATATAGTCTAGAGTTTTTAACTGACTTTATCTTCACAACAACACTATGAGATAAATACTATTATTAGCCCCATATTAGAGATGGGAAAACTGATAAACTGAGAAGCAGAAAATGGCAAATTGCATAGGGCATTTTGGCTCTAGGGATCTTGATCTTGCTCATTCTATAGCCTCATACACAGGAAAAACCATAGTGCCTTATTTCTAATGGTTGTAACTTAAGTTTTGAGTCCCCTTAAGATCTGATAAAGGAGCAATAATTTTATTTCAGGGCAGTCTAAAATGTATTATGTACCAGTGCACATATAAAGGCATACTCCATTGTATGCTACATAGATCCTGATAATACAGTATATTTTGTGATAGATTACAGTAGCAAAAGAAGTTCCTGTATGTTTGAAAAGTATTACTTTGTTGAAAGTAAACTTTTCCATTTCAGTGTAGTCATTCATAACTGAGAATTACAAGACATTTTATCATCTCAAGATTCCCTGTGTAAAACTCCCATGAACTGCCTTTTATCATTCCCTGGGTTTCAGGTAAGATAATCATATATTTGAGCAGGGGTTATGACATGACTTCACACATTCCCATAATAACACAAGAATAAAAGAAGCATTATGAGGTTTTACAAAGTTAGTTTAATAAGTTCACCTAATATTAAATTTAGGAAGTCTAGTGTTCCAGAAATATTATTTTTCCTCCATCGAGTCACTCACTGTAATGATCACAGCCTGGCCATACTTTCAAATGGTATGTTTTAAATTCTAACCCCAACATGGGAATCTCTTTGTCAGGAACCCTATTAATTGCTTGTGATACAAGAGTGAAGAGTAACTGCATTTAGGAAATTCACAATCTTGTGGGAAAGATTGATACATCAGTATCATTAAATACATGAGTAATAAAATGAGACAATACCACCACTCCCATCTCAGTCACACTGAATCAGAATTTAGTCTTTTTTTTTTAAAGATTTTTATTATTATTTTATTTATTTGACAGACAGAGATCACAAGTAGGCAGAGAGGCAGGCAGAGAGAGAGGAGGAAGCAAGCTCCCCACTGAGCAGAGAGCCCGATGCGAGGCTCGATCCCAGGACCCTGGGATCATGACCTGAGCCGAAGGCAGAGGCTTTAACCTACTGAGCCACCCAGGCGCCCCAGAATTTAGTCTTAACCCTATATTTAGACCAGTGCTATGCAAATGAAACCTAATGCAAGGCAAATATTCATTTAAAAAATTATTAACCACACAGACAAGTAAAATACCACAAATGATATTAATTTTAATAATATAGTTTATTTAACCCAACATAGCTAAAACACTGCCTATTCAGCATGTAATCATGATTTTTTAAAAATCTCCTTATCGACATATTTTACATTCTTTTTTCATAGTATGCTTCCAAAATCTGTCTGTTGTAGATTACAGTAGAGCTCTGTTCTGACTAGCTACATTTCAAGAGCTTGACAGCCATATGACTCGTGGCTACGTTACTGGACAGGGAGGGCCCAGGCATTGTTTCTGCAAAAGTGGTTCTTAGACCAATAGTATCAGCATCAGCTGGGAGTCTGAGAGAACTATGGAATCTCAGGCCTGACCCCAAACCTACTAAATTTTAAAAAGATCCTTAGGTGATTCATATGCACATTAAAGGTGAGAAGTGCTGTTCTAAAAGGACCTATATAAGGAGGGCTGCAGGAAATTCTTATCAGGGAAAGTTGGCAGGAACTGCTCGAGTCAGTGGGGCATACAAATCCTCCTTCACTTTTTCAGAGTTAATTTGTACTTCAGGGAGATGGATTCAGAATAATAACACCTAAGGAAATAAGCGAACCAATTTAAGAAAGTCATCTCAAAGATGTTTACAAGTATCCTCCAAACAAACGTCTCTGAAAATTCCGTGAAGCCTTCTTCACATCCAATCAGTAATGCTATCCCGTGTGTACATATGTACATATTTGCTTTGCGCTACTCACATTTTTTCAATAATTTTAGACTAATTTCTTTGATAAATCTAGATCTCCTGTTTGGACAAGCGTGTTTATCAAAGAGATTATGCAACAGACAAATAAACTCACTCTGCTGATTTAACTGTTATCCACATATTAGATTCAGCAAATAATTCATGACTTCAATGACACAGTTCTGAGAACAGCTGGAACTTGAGTAATCAATTATAGATGCATCTCCCCCAGGCTCCTAAGAAAAGATGGGAGTTTATTCCATAGTGCTAAGGATATTTTAGTCCCTCGGCTGCTATGCCATGTCAGACGGCATCTTTGAAATGGTGACCAAATTCCCAGTGTTATGGCATAGTGCGCACATGCATAATCAGGCAGTCAAACTTTTATCTGGGTGATTCCCTTGTGGCTCCTTATCTAGTTAAAATAAATCTAAATATCTTTTAATGAAAAAGCAAATACAAGCTCAGGGGATGCAAATAGTTTATTGTTATATCTTCTACTCCAGTATTGTCAAATAGATGGTTTAATAAAATACCACGTAAGAACATCGACTTTTGAATCAGACATGTCTGGGTTCAATTCCCAGTTCTTTGATTCCCTATTTGAACAAGCTTGAACAGACTAAACTGCATCTCTGAGCTTCCTTTTTCTCATAGTCAAACAGAAATGAGCAATTTTACTGACATATTTAAGAAATAAAATGGTGGGGCGCCTGGGTGGCTCAGTGGGTTAAAGCCTCTGCCTTCGGCTCGGGTCATGGTCCCACGGTCCTGGGATCGAGCCCCACATCGGGCTCTCTGCTCAGCAGCGAGCCTGCTTCCTCTTCTCTCTCTGCCTGCCTCTCTGCCTACCTGTGATCTCTGTCTGTCAAATTAAATAAAAATCTAAAAAAAATAAATAAATAAATAAAATGGTAAGACTCTATATAATGTTTGCTCATTTAATAGGTCTTATATCAGATTTCACAAAATCAAATTATGAGAAAGAAAGCCTCAGTTTGGTATCTGTTACTCTTACCAAGAGAGGAAGCCCTAATCCTAAAGACTTCAGTGTTATTTTCTTTTTTAAGTTGACTCTGACATGTACAATTTTGCAGTAATGGTAGTGCCGTTATCAATGTCAGCAGCAGCATCTAGCTTACATCTAACATGGGGTACTCTGCTAGGAGCTTGCAGTAATTTTCTTATCTGCATCTCACAAGAATCCCATGAAACAGATATTGTTAATATCTTCAAAGAAGAGCTTTATAAGGGCTAAATCACTTCTCCAAATTCACACCATGTGACGGCAGAAATAAAAGCCTGGACTAGGAACACCAAAGTCACTTCATCAACATAAGAACATTACATAAATGATTAGAAAGATGACCACCTGTGTCACAGGAACATATTTCATAGGAAATATAAGACTGTAAAACACAACTATTTACTTCAGAAAATTCCAGCAAATCAATTTATCTAAAACAACAATCTGCTTACTTCACAGCTTCTTTATCTATATTATAGGCTGACTTGTGATTCCCCATAATTTATGGGTTGAAGTCCTGAACCTTAGTAACTCAGAATGTGACTGTAGATAGGGTACTTAAAGAAGAAATAATTAAGGATAAATTAATTATTTAAAGATAAACGAGGTTACAACAATGGGCCCTAATCTGATTGGACTGGTGTCTTTATAATAAGAAGAAATTAGGACACAGACATACCCAGAATAAAGACCAATCATATGAAGGCACCGTGAGAAGATGGCCATTTGCAAATCAAAGAGAGAGGCCTCTGAAGAAACCCACCAACACTTTGATGTAAGGCTTCTAGCTTTCAGAATTGTGAGAAAATAATTTCTGTGGTTTAAGCTATCCACTCTGTGATTTTTTTTTTTATATCAACCCTATCAGACTGACACAACCAACATTAGTTCACTTCTTGAGTTCCACTTGAAGAACCTTTTCTGATGATATACATCCTAAGTTATGCCTTGAACTCTGCCTGGTTCCAAATCAGCTCTTTAACTTGAAAGGACTCCCTTAAGCTATTTGATCCCTCCCATGAAAACCTATAAATGTTCTACTTCTCAGCATATGCTGAGACTTAAAAGGCTCTGACTAGGACTGCAGCAGTGTTCTCTCATTCAGTAGAATATATTTGATTAAATTTTGTTTTGTTTCATTAATAGGTTGTCTGGTAGTATTTTAGGGAGTTCATAGTTTTACCAAAATTAATGAGACCCACTTGCTATCATAGCTCAAAATCTTCAATTTTGAAACTACAAACTCAACTGACCTCATGGAACTCTCTAACAATGATTGTGGGATAACGTTCACATTGGTTCTGAATTCTTCATTATTTTCATCAAGATTCCAAATGCTAAATGAATTCTGTCCCCTACGAAATAGGATTGTTTCTAATTCTCCTGTTGTCATTTGATCAAGTTTGAAAACTTAATCTTTGGTGAAAACATGTCTTCTTCCCATATTTTCTTGTTACTTTGTGTTCCAGATCTGTGAGTCTGTCTATATGAAGATAAGCAAAGGACCAAGAAATCTGTCTTTTAAATTAGCTAAGAAGGCCTAATCAGGGGTGCCTGGGTGGCTCAGTGTGTTGAGCCTCTGCCTTCGGCTCAGGTCATGATCAGGGTTCTGGGATCAAGCCCCGCATTGGGCTCTCTGCTTGGTGGGAGCCTGCTTCAACCCCACCCCCCACCTGCCTCTCTGCCTACTTGTGATCTCTCTCTCTGTGTCAAATAAATAAATAAAACCCTTTAAAAAAAAAAGAAGGTCTAATCATACATCACCCGGACACACTTTCATCACTCTTGCCTTTGTGTCCCTGAGAACTGTTTGCTCAGTGTCTGTGAGGAGTTAAGAATTTTGTTGGGATTTTGATTGGTGTTGGCTAGTTTCTGGATGAGAGTCCAGAGACATGATATTGAACAATCACCACTGTCCGTGACTGGTGGAGTTCTAACGATATACGGGTACAAATCTAACCTTGAGCTCCCTCTGTGCCAGACACCTACCACTTGCATGTATCTGCACCATAATTCTAAGTGGTAGGGATATCTTTCTAAAGGTTACAATTTCACCAAGGATAATTTAGAATTACAGTAGTCACTTTGAAGACCTTTTGTTATGAACAGAAGTGTTCCTGGGAGAGGTATCTTAGAAATGAAAATGTAAGACTTGACTTAATAGTACAATAAGGGGTGCACAAAATTGATGACCCAGGACAGAACACTTTTGAGAGTGAAGGTAGCACTACTTACACATGTCCTAGGTTATGAGGCATAATAGGAACTATCCCAGACAAAGGCTTATGTATCATAACTCCATCACTAATAAAGGTATTGCTTTTATTTATTTATTTTTTTTTTGGTCATAAAATATAGCTGTTAACTACCACCACCCATAACAAAATGATTCTTTCTTTGGGACATTCTCAGGAAAGCTACACGTGACTTAAGTTTAGGGCCACAAAATAGATTCAAATAAAGTACCAAAGAGAGCTAAATAAATTTTGATAATCTGCCACCTGACACAGGTTTGTTTGTTTGTTGTATTTCAGACAAGTGAACCAACTAGGTATATAAATAAAATTTAGCTCAGATTCCATGTTGTATTTAGTAGTTGTGCTGTGCTTCCTCAGTAAGCATCCAAAGAGAGAAATTAAGAAATGGTTAAATGTAATAAAATACTCCAGTGAGTGCAAAAAAATGAGTAGTGGGAAAGGGAGACCCGTGTTGTGAATGATTTACATACAAGGTAGCTAGTCTCTGACAAATAGAGTTTCCATTTTATTTTGTTTTCGTTATTTCAATGTTCATAATTTAAAAATTGAGTTCGCTTTGTCACACACTAGGATACTTAATCTTCTTTAAAATGACATTGTTGAACGGTATCATATTTCAGGTGGAAATGGAAACCAGACAACTGAAAAATAACACATCATGAAAATCTTAATCACAAAATACCTTACAAACTCTAGAATTTAAAATTAATGCACTGAAACAAGAACTAAAACCTTTATTATAGTCTCAGTTTTATTTAAACCTCTTTATTTTTAAATACCATGAAATAGTTTACATTTTCTAAGAATTTTGTTTTTTTTAATTGTTAAACTTCTAATTTAAAAGAATAGTTATACAAAATAAAAAGTTAAGCATCTGAATGTTTTATTGTGTTGTTTTTTATTTTGTGATGCTTTTCAAAATTGATCAGTTAGCACTAAAGTAAACCTAAGAACATGAAATTCTTTGTTTTATTAGTTGTAACTACTTTAAAAAAAGGCAAAATACATTTGGATTTTAAAAAGCGCATCTTTTGGGAAGCCAGTATAATTAATAAAATCGCATTATAAACATGCAAACTGTGTAGAATAAATACTCTAAAATTTCTGTAAATCCAGGAGCACCTAAGCTAAAAGAGCCATTAAAGAAAACAACTCAAGAATCTACTAAAAAGACATAAAAACAACTTCTTAGATTAGTGTGTATGTATGTGTGTGTGTGTGAGAGACAGAGAGAGAGAGAGAGAGAGAGAGAGGCAACCCAGGTTGGGAATGGCTAAAATGTGATAAATACTACACATAATATAATATATTAAGAAATAATATAATATAATATAATAATATAATAAGAAATAAGCTGTTTTACTACATTTAATAGTAATTTCTGTTTAATCATTTATTTACTAAAAATTAATCTTCTATTTCTTAGACTTAAGTATGGTATAAAATTAGTCTTCCCCCAAAATACACTTTAAATAAATTTTACTATTTAACTCTACATTTCTGTAGCAAAATTGAATCAAATACAGATTTTTACATATCATTTGAATCAAAAATTCAAAAGTTTTTACTTAGCTCATTAATGAAAACAAACTTTATTGTTACTCCTCTTTCTCCCTTCAACTAAACAATGTACCAATTCTTCCTTCCTTTAAAAAGTATTCCTTTTGGGCGCCTGGTTGGCTCAGGTGGTTAAGAGTCTGCCTTCAGCTCAGGTCATGATCCCAGGGTCCTGGGACTGAGCCCCGCATTGGGCTCCCTGCTCAGTGGGGAGTCTGCTTCTCCCCCACCTCCTCACCCTGCTCTCCTGCTTTCTCCCTCTTACTCGCTCTCTTCCTTGCTCTCAAATAAATACAATTTTTAAATATATTCTTTTTAAAATGCTAAAATCTAGATGTTTGACTATTTCATCAAAATGATATCTACCTAGATTGTACAGCTGAGAAATAAGCAGTAACATTTAGAATGCTGTCAATATCTGTAAGATTTATTTAATTCCTACGAGATTATTGAAACTCAGCTGTAACTCTGATTCATTTAGTAAAGAAGCAGTTCACATTCCTTGTGTTTGGTTGACTGACACAATTTTTCTAGAGAAGCTATAGACTGCATTACTATATTTCACTGTAACAATGAAGGCTGTATTATTCTTTATATAAAACCAGTGCAAAATGAGAAAATTTATTTCACTTCTTTAACACATGATTGAAAATAAATTAAAACACAATGCTGCAGAACACTGGAAAATGTGCCATTGTGGAAACGTCACTGGAGAATTCAGGCTTTAAAAACACATTTGCAAATAATTCACATTTTCTAATTGCATGGTATTATAAAATTCATTCGTAAACAGATTAGTAACAGAATGTGATTTTTTTTTCTTTTCACTAATTTGTATTTAAAAATTAACTTCCGAAAAGAAAGCAAATAGCCCTTTTCTTCTTTTTTTTTAAAGATTTATTTATTTATTTATTTATTTGAGAGAAAGAGAGAACAAGAAGGGGTAGGAAAAGAGGGAGAGGGATAAGCAGACTCCGTGTTGAGTGTAGAGCCAGACTCTGGTCTCGATCCCAGGCCCTTGAGATCATGACCTAAGAAGAAACCAAGTCAGACATTTAACTGACTGAGCCACCCAGGCACCCCAAGCCTATTTCTTCTATGAATTATTTAAGGATAACCAAAAAAAACAAAACAAAAAAACAACAAAAAACAAAACAAAACATTAAAAAAACCCTTAAATTTTATATTTTAATCTCAAACAAAATAAATTTTTTCAAATTAAAAAAAATAACTTTAGGAAGACTGAAAAGCTCCCTTTTTTGTCTGAAATGCAACAGGAAGGCAGTTTCTGCAGAAACTGCTTCAAAGAATATAAGCGTGGACGGGTAATTATAAGGCTTCAAGAATATGAAGCTACTCTGAGGAGAAATAATCGAGGGGGAACACAAGCAAAGTTTCAAGAGTACTAGCATGTGTGCTTTCAAAAAGGGTCACACGTGGTGTGAGTCAGAAAATATGGCACCTACAGCGTCACTTGGAAAAGGTAGCGGTTGATATATTGCTGGTAATTCAGGTTTAACTCAGGGCCAAGTGAAATTTTTTTACGTGGGGGTCAGGAAAAATGTTATGAGAACATGGAAACTATTTAAGATAGTTCAGGAAAATACAGCCTTTCTTATTTAATTATGTAAGAATTCGAAACTGTCTTTGAACCAACTAGATAATTGCCTTTGTACAGTACAAAACTCATACCTTATTCAGATATGAATAATTTTAAACTCTAATTGTGACATTCAGCTTGAACTCTAAAGTTTTATGTTATAAATACTGATTGTTAAATCCAATACATTGTGATCACTTCTCTTATTTTCCTACAGGAGCTGGTAATTGCTCTGAAGAATTTCAATGACAAATTATATAAAGTAATCCAACTTAACAATTCCATTGTAAGACAACTTATAACTGTTGACACTTTCTCAGAAATACAGGAGAGAGGGGAAAAAGTCACATTCTTTTTTCTCTGCATATGCTCCTAATGTGGTTTTCCATTTTGACTCCTTGTTCTCAATATCTATTCAGCAGCAATATTTCACAAGATATTTTTTTAAGAGTGCAATAAGCATGTGTTGTGTGCCAGAGCATTTCTCATAAATACAGAGAGCCTAAGTGTGTACTAGTTCTGTGTAGACACCAAACAGTAGTGGATTCCTGAATGATGCTATCTGTTGACATTATCCTTTCTACCACAGCACATTTGTTTACGATGCCCTTGAAATTATACTTCAGGGTTTCTCAGCTGGAACTTGAAAGCCATTCTTTGTAATGAGAGCCATGATAGTTCTCTTCTATTTGCTGTCTCATGCCAGGTACATCTACCATCTGCACAGACTGAAACCACTCTTTCTGTGTGCTTGAAGGGAATTCATTTTATGTGAGAGAAAAATATTTTTCATTCATCAAAAACTGAGTGACAATACATCTATAGATTTAATTCCTGGATAGATTTAACAGGTATTTTTAGTAGTTATGCTGGGTCATCACTGTGGTGCAAACATAAGAGATAAAGACACAGACTCTGATGTCTTGCAAGCCCTGGAGTAAGACATGCAAATTGAATAGCTATAAAATAACATAATAGTTCCAGTTGCTTTTGTTTGCTTTGGACAAGTAGGGGACCTTCCAGAAAGAGAGGACTCAAGAAGATTATAACCTCCATCTTGCTAGTAGTCTCACTGTTGCCTTTTGGTTTTTGTTTTGTTTTGTTTTGTTTTTTGTTTTTTGTTTTGAGATTTTATTTATTTATTTGTCGGAGCAAGGAAGCGAGAGAGAGTGAGCACAGCAGGGGGAGAGGCCGGCAGAGGATGAAGCAGCTCCCACTGAGCAAGAAGCCCAATGCAGGACTCAAGCCCAGAACTCTGGGATCACGACCTGAGCCAAAGGCAGACACTTAGCCGACTGAGCCATCCAGGCAACCCTCACTCTTGCCTTTAAGGAAGCAAGTTGCAATGCTGTGGAGTCCATAGAACAAGGAATTAAGAATGACCTCTTTCCATGACCCAGCTGGAAACCAGGGCATCCAGCCCAAAACCCAAAAAGAAACTTAGTTGGGCCAACAAACACGTGAATTTGAAAAATCTGATCTTTACCCAGGTGAGCCTTAGGTTGAATGCAGCCCCAGCTGACATCTAGATTTCAGTCTTAGGAGAGACCCTGAGCTAGTGAACTTCCCTAAGGTGAGTCCACAGAAACTGAGATATTAAATGTGTGTGTGAGTTTTTAAGTTGCTACATTTTCGGTAATTTGTTATACATTAGTGATTAAAAAATACAGGTTTTTATACATTAATAATAGTGATTGAGATGTTGAATGAATGCTAGAATTCACTGATGGGAGTAAACATGCAGTGAAGAATAAAGCTCCAGGGGTGCCTGGGTGGCTCAGTGGGTTAAAGCCTCTGCCTTTGGCTCGGGTCGTGATCCCAGAGTCCTGGGATCGAGCCCCACATTGGAGTTCTCTGCTCAGTGGGGAGCCTGCTCCCTCCTCTCTCTCTCTCTCTCTCTGCCTGCCTCTCTGCCTACTTGTGTTCTCTGTTTGTCAAATAAATAAATAAAATCTTTAAAAAAAAAAAAAAAGCTCCAAGCAGAATACAGTTAATAAGGCAAGGAGATGGGAAGCAGCAATAGTCTTGTAGGGGATTGTGAGCGGTTTATGTGGCTGGAGCAAGTGCTCCAAGAATTTTTCGGATGGAAAATAAGGAAGCAGCCAAAACCCAGGAGAGGTTGTGTATTGGTTTTGAATCATTCTTTTTGTATCGGAGTGTAGATGGAGTGGAGGCGAAAGAGGTTTGGGTGTGATTTAGATACCTCACTCTTATAAAAAGGAAGAATTTAGGATGGCAAGGGCAGTAATATATTACAAATAGTTAGTATTTATTGGGCACTTTGGTGACAGGAGATCTTCTACCCCATTTAACATCCAGTAGCCTCCACTTCAATTTTATCTGTTATCATTTCTAATATGAGGAAGTTGCGGTGGAGAGAACAAGTCAAATTATGGAGAAGGTAGAGCTCATAAATTACAGAGGCAGGATTTGAACCCAATCGGATGTGGCCCAAAGACTGTCTTCAAGACTGCAGCGTGCAGTGCCTCTGAGGCAGTTCCAGAAGCTGGTACGTACTTGAGAGGAAGCCGGTAACAAAAGCATCCTTTCAGGTGCCTGGGTGGCTCAGTAGGTTCAGTGTCTGCCTTGGCTCAGATCATGATCCCAGGGCCCTGGGATGGAGACCCTATGTCTGGCTCCCTGCTCAACAGAGAGTCTGCTTACTCTCTCTCTCTCTCTCTCTCTCCCCCTCTCCCTCCTGCTCATACTCTCTCTCTTGTTTGTTCTCTCTCTCTCTTTCAGATAAATAAGTAAATAAAATCTTAAAAAAGGAAGGAAGGCAGGCAGGCAAGCAAGCATTCTTTCAACTTCTAACTTACTGGCTTCAGTCCTAATCCCTAACCATTCCTTGCATTCTCCATGACAATGTGAATCCTGTCCCGATTCTGGTCTCTACCTACCCCCTCCCCGCCTTGGTTCGGTTGTCTCTCCTCCTCCATAATCTTTCCATTAGATACCTCTCTTGCCTGAATCACCAAGCTATCCCTCTCTTCCTGCCTTTTTTCAGTGGATTTAAAGTTTAATTTTTTAAGTTCAGAAAAATAAGTTCAGAAAAGTTTCTTTCCTTTTTTATTCTTTATCTTCTCCCACCCCTGCTCATTCTTCTCCCTAGGCCATCCTCACAGAGGATGAACTGAAATAAGAAAGAATATAAGTTAAAGGTGCTGGTACATTTCCTTTCTACCTCGTCTGTTCCGTAGACGGTTTTGCCACACCTGCCTGCCCTCACAGCAGGTGAGAAAAAGGGGAGGGATATTTGAATTTAGACATAAGGGAAATGGGCCAAAGGCAGCTTGTCCAGCCTTATTTTATTATAGGCCACCCAGGCTGGATTCTCACTTAAATAAAGGAACTTTCCAAGCAGTTCAGCTTAGATCAAGCTAAAGGAGTTGCAAAAGCCTCATAAGGAGAGTATCTTGTTGCCTTAATTGTTTTCATCATTGCTGTTCATAAGTTTCCCCCATGGCACTACTTTGGCTCTCTGGATTCAGATACGAGATCTACAGCTACCAGGATTGTAGCTCTAGGCTCCATGTTCTTTACCTAAATGTTGTCACCTCGGGAACAATACCTAACTCACAGAGTTTAGATGACAAAAGTGTAGTAACAGAGACTCACACCAAGTACTCAGATATTGGAACTCACAAAAGCATTGTCAATGTGTAATTTGATTTAAAGATAGATGTTTTAATACAGCTGAGTTGTACCAACTACTGTCTTCTGGCTTGAACCCTGACCAGGTAGATAAAGACAGATGCAGTAAACAAAAACACTTTCTAAAAGTCAAAAGTATTTTTAAACAAAACTAATAATATATTATGAACATAAGAAATGACCTGAAATGAGTGTTAAACTAATTATAACATAATAACAATAGGTGTCCTGAAAGTTGAAATCGAAATCAAAATCTTTATCAATACTGCTTACTAAGTGTAAAGCAGGCCATCTATATACTAAGCATTTTTACTGAGTTTTTTTATGCGGTTGTGACAACGACAAAATGTTTGGAACTAGACATTATGATGAGTGGATTAGCAGTAGTATTATTTTTAAGAATGCACCTCTACTTCATAAATATATTTATCCAATTGATTTTATAATCTCTGCTGTATCCTTAGCTTTGATTTGGTTATGATCCCTCCTATATTCAACTATGGAGAAGAACTGAACAAGAAAACCATGGAGTTAGCAATATACCAGGTTTAGCCTCCATATTTTAATGAATGAACCTAAGAAAATTTATATTACAAATTCAGACCAGGGCCTGCATGAGATTCATAAGCGGGATAAAATCTCCTATGTACTCATTGTAGAAAATGACTATATGAGGGGCTCACTCAAAGCACCCCTCAGCTAGAGCTCCAGTGTTCCCAGCCCTGATTCCCCCGTTTCTGACTATGCCGCTTCAAGTATTGCATTGGGAATTTACATCCCATCATAGACCTTGTCACAATTATTTAACTTTATACACTTCAGTTTCCTTAATGATAAAATGGGAATGATAATTGAAGTCATCAAGCTATTGATAAAATTCAATCATGTAATATATGGAGTGTTTGACATGTCTGGCCTAGAGCAAGAAAGCAAATTAGTATAATTTTAATCAGACACACGCAGGTACCACTCCCGATTTTCAGAGATATCCCTTCTATTCTTATAACATAGAAAGCCAACATGTTTCCTCCATGCCAAACAAGCTTTTACAATGACTTATGGATAGAGTCAGCCACCGAACAGGGTAAAGGGGAGAAGTAAATGAGAAGTGAGCTGAGAATGAGTACAAATGAAAGTTTACCTTGGTTGGAAGTATTACAAAAATGAAAAAGAATAGTATCTCTTTGAGGGACACAACCTTGATACTTCTCCAAAGTTTAGGTTTAATTCTAACTTTTCATGCTTTGACATTTCTGTTTACTTAAAAAATCCAAAAAGACAAAAACAAACAAACAAAAACACTTCACAAAACATCTCACTGCAGAACAGAAAAAACCCCAGGCGCATAGCTACAGTAGTGTGCACCACTTTGAAATTTAAAGCACCATGTACGGATAAATCTGATTTCTGTTTAGTCAAAGAATTCTTGAGATTTTTCCAGTTTTTTTAATTTTGCATAATATTTTACATATGAGGTGCTCAAATCCATCAGAAGATATGTAGAGTGAGATGGTAAGCCTTTTCAGCCAAAATAAATACAGAAATGAAATATAACTCCCTAATGTTTAGAGATGATGAACAAAGAATTAAATAAACATTAAGTATGGTGGCATGCAAAAGCTTGATACTTGGTGCCGAGGATAAAGATCAGTCATTTTTGTGAGATTTATCCCCAGACAGAAGTGTTAATGGAATGTTAGAAATATAGTCAATAATTTGCTGATCTGCAGATATTATCTGGAGAATATTGATGATTATAAGCAGTCCATTAATTTTTGCCTACCTTTCCTGAAAATCTGTGCATAAACTGAATATAGAAAGACAGATATTAGATTCACATGTTATTAGGTCAAAGGTGTACTCTGAGCTAGCAAACTAAAAGTTACGATAAAATCTCTAGTTATATGTTGCTGCTTAGACACAAACCAACACACCTCTCACTTCATCAGCACATCAGGCTTCACTGGCTTCTGATAACAAATCAGTTAGTAAGAGTAATATCTGATCTTGAAATTACAGCACAAACTGTGGTTCCTGTTAACTCTCCATTTTGTCTTCCGGAGACACACTCAGTTCTACTTAGCAGGAGTGGTAAGGAGAACAGGCTAGACTGGGAAGCCTACATTCCAAAGGCATGTTATAAATACCCCAAGAGAAGGGCTGCTATCCCTACTGAAGACTATTCTGAGTGGTGATGCTTGCGGTGGCAACGAGTAGGGAAAAGAGAATCACCAACATTCAGTTCCCTTCTCCTGGTTAGGACCGTCTTGGCAAGCCGAGCGGCAACTCTGCAACAAGCTGAAAGCAGTCGGGTCCTGATCTGACCTTTGTATTCACAGCCCAAATCCCTCCAGTCATTCTTCTGCTCCGGGGGTCTACATACTTGCAAATTCCTTTCCCAGATTTGGCCTTGACTGAGAGCTCGCTAGACTACAGGTCACCCTATCTTCACCATGGGATCGCTACATGGCAGGGATCAGTATCCAAAGGGGATCTCACTAGCATATGCTCCAGGAGGTTGAAACCCCGCTCTGTCCAGCTCACCTCAGCTGCAAGGTAGTGAGACTGGGATATCGCTGCAGCCTCTTCACTGCTCCCAGTAAGTGCCTGGGTGGCATGGGTTTTACTGAAAACTACCAACTTGATGCATTTCATGTCAATTTCATATACATTACCGATAAAATGGTCTATACTATAATATTAATATACTTTCTCCAGCCTGTGTATAACGTTTTACATTGCGTTAATAGTTCATATTTCTGTTAAATACACATATAAAACAAAATAGTTTATTATGTATTTCCTTCTAAAAATCATTTCCAAATACATGCTATACTTAATATTGAACTCATACATCCTCCCAAATTAAGGACATAAATTTCACTCTTAAACAAAATTGCCCATATGTGAAGAAGAAAGTGTGTTTTTTTTTTCCTCATTGGTTTTAATTACAAATTTCCTTCTCTCTATAAAATCTGTTTATGATTTCAGAATGTTAACTTCATTATAAAGTGATTCTTTTTGCTGATAAATTTAATTTAATTCATACAAATAATGCCTATAGCATCATAGCCGTCACCTTGGTTTATACATTTAAGTGTTTTCTTTGTACATTTTTACTTTCTATTGTTGATGGAATCTACCATGATTTTTTTTTTAAGATTATATTTATTTATTTGACAGAGAGAGATCACAAGTAGGTAGAGAGGCAAGCAGAGAGAGAAAGAGGAGGAAGCAGGCTCCTTGCTGAGAATAGAGCCCGATGTGGGGCTTGATCCCAGGACCCTGAGATCATGACCTGAGCCGAAGGCAGAGGCTTAACCCACTGAGCCACCCAGGTGCCCCTCTACCATGATTTTTAATAACTACCATACGCTCTGCACAACTTAGTGATTTAAAAAACATAACTTTATCATTATTTCACAAGTACTTATTTTTATACTTTAATATAAAGCTAATGTATTAATGTCAATAATTTAAAAATAAAAGTCCTAATGTCTCCTTATGAAATAAAATATTTTGGATACTTACACTTCCAACACCTGTCCATAAGGCCCATCTTTTGTTAGCATGATCTTGAATTTTTGTTCGCAGCTCAAAAGGTAAAATAAAAATAATAACATAAAATAACTATAATAATTATTTTATATTGTCTTATCTATTCATCAATTCATAATTTAGCATTGTTATGTAGCCATATTTAATAGCTACTTCTATAATATAGTTATTTTTGTATTTAAATGATTCCCATGCTCATTTTCAAACCCATTTGAATAAAACTTTCCTATTGTGGATTCTTATCATGATCAAATTGCTCAGTTAACCAATAGAACTCAGAATCAAATAGACTTTGTCTTGAATGTTGTTAGACACACAGCCTCTTCCCTATTTTAGAAGATATTGCAGATTTCATCATTTTATAAGAACATGGCTGGCTATAAAATTGTTACAACCAATTTCAAAAATAGTTCTGTGAATATTCAATCTTTTGTTCATTACTGATTCAATAAATATTGATGAAATCCTATAACACAACAGTCATTGTGCCAGAATTTAGGTAAAATAGCAGTGTAGAGGTAGGGAGGAGGGAATTATATTTGGAAAACATGTTTTGTAGAACTACTTTAGTTGAAGGAGTTGCCATCTATCCCTATCATGAGTATTGAATTTTGACAAATGCTTTTTTTTTTGGTCTTACAATAGAGGCAATAATAAGTAAAAAGACAGTCACTTGGAGTGCCTTTAAAGAAAAAGAAAAAACCTTATTGAGGTATAATTGATGTTAAAAAAAATACCCTACACACTAATGTCTATAATATATAGAGGAGTTTGGACATACAGACATACTTGTGAAACCTTCACCACAATCAAGGTAATAGATATGTCCATCACATCCAACAATTTCCTTGAGTCATTTTATTCTGTATTTTTTTGCTTGTTTTTGTAGCTTTTGGCTTTTTGTAGTTTTCCATTTATTGATATGATCATATGACTAGTTTTCTTTATCCTGTCAATGTGATGGATTACATTATTTGATTTTCAAAATTTGAGCCAGCCTCACATACCTGGGATAAATCCACGTGGCCAGGGTATATAATTATTTTTCACATTGTTGGATTCAACTTGCTAAAATTTTGTTGAGCATTTTGCATCTATCTTCATCAGAAATTTTTGTAGCTTTCTTATAATGTTTTTGTCTGGTTTCAGTATCAGGATAACCTTGGTTTTACAGAATGAATTAGAGGTATGCCCTCTGAATCTATTTTGAGGGGTTTCAAGCAGAAGTATGACTTTATTTATCTATGATTTATTTATTTATTTATTTATTTATTTATTTATATTAAATTGGCATAAGCTGTTGTGCAAGTAATTAGTTAGAGGAAGCAAATATTTAAATTTTTTTTTTTTAATTTATTTATTTGTTAGAGAGAGAGAGAGAGCGAGCACAGGCAGACAGAGTGGTAGGCAGAGGCAGAGGGAGAAGCAGGCTCCCTGCCGAGCAAGGAGCCCGATGTGGGACTCGATCCCAGGACGCTGGGATCATGACCTGAGCCGAAGGCAGCCGCTTAACCAACTGAGCCACCCAGGCGTCCCGAGGAAGCAAATATTTAAACAGCAAGACCAGATTGAAGGCTTTTCCCCTGACTGCTGTGGGGATGATGATGTAGAAACAAGGGGTGATGGAGCAATATTAATGGCCACGAAGCATATTTTGGAGTTGGAACCAATAGGATCTGATCAGAATTAAGTTCTATAGAATGAGCTAATGGAAAGAATCAAAGTTAACAACATATTTTTTTCATTTGAAATTGGTGGGGACAACTACTGAGGTGAGAAAGACTGTAGAAATATGAAATTTAAAGGGTAAATTAGCCTGTTTTTGCAAAACCTACTTAGTTTACAGTCTTGATTGTGTTCCTTTATTCATCTTCAGGACTAAAACTCTAAGTTAGAGTGACCTATTCCTCCAATGAGCAGGCCAGGTCAGAAATGGTGTGACATTTCTACTGTCTTCTCTCTGTCCCTACTGTTTTAAAACTCAGAGGCTGATTTCTTAATTCACAATTGCATCTAGTCATATTTGGAGGAATATTGGAAATCTAAATTTTTTCAAATGGCTGATGATTAATTCTTATAACATGATCCATTTTCTTATGAATGGGTGCCATGGATTGGCTGTGGGTATCCTTTGTTTCAAAGTGAATTCTACAAAATGTTATATATCATAGTATGTTGTTGTCATTGCTACCTAGTTTCAGTGTTGATGAAGATATCATTTTTATTTTTGCTTATTTTAAAAATATTTCAGAAAAAAACATTTCAGGAATATTTTGGAGGAGATTGAGAATTAGACGCTCATTCTAACTGTGCCACCTCCCCTTAGTGACAAATGTCTATTGATTAAATGTATTTGTTTTAAGCTCATTGCTAGCTTCAGGGGTATGCATAAGAATAGGATTTTAATATAGACCATGTGACTATTGAAAACATCTGCCATGGCCATTCATTTCAAAATGTCTAATTTGGAATACAATTACTAGAGTTGATTATGTAGAACAGAACCAAAGTGAGAGTAGGCATTAAAGAACTTTCATTTAATAAACTTATTCAATATTAGATTAAAAAAATTTTCATCAGCAGGCTGTTATGCAGCCCAAAGCACTCATTTTAGAGGTTAATAAGTCCAGAGGAGTTTTCCCTGTTAAAACATGTTATATATATATAGGTTTAAGCTACCTGATTTAAAATAACCTTATAAGGACTAAGAATTTTGAATAAAATCACAGAAAAAATATTTTGAAAATATTTTCAGAGATTATAGGCTTTCTTTTCACTCATTAGACATTTAAATAAAGAAACAAAAAGTGACTATTTCCACGTTTCAGAAATGATACATTCTGATCTGAGAATGATTTATGTGATTTGTCTAAGAACTCTGCTTTGAGTAAAACAAACACCAACTTGGTGTTAGTTGTAGTTGGATTAAAAATTCAACACTTAGAACTTCATTATTTCCAGTTAGGAATTACCATCACCAAGATAATCTGTTTTAGAAGAAGACGACTAAGATCTATTGAGTGCTCAATGTTATACTGGGTGAAATATGTATTATCTCATTTAATTCGCATAATGAACCCATTTGTTATCTATATTATGTAAGATATAAACGATTGAGCAGAGAAATTGATTAAGCTATGCAATCTAGGACAACTTGGCTTTGAAAGAGTTTACTCTGCTTCATAACATCAAATTGGATTAATTGTTCCTGAAATACAACACTAGAAGTTAATTGTGTGATATTCTCATGCATATATTTTATGATATTGTTGATCATAATACTTTTTTTTTTTTTTAACATAGCTAGCTACCCAAGTCAAAGTGTGATCATGAATTAAGAGTGTATTACAACAAAACTACATTCTGGTTACTAAAGCATTATTCCATGCTTTAATAAGTTGATTTTTTAAAATTAAACTAGAAGTGGTAAAGAATATAGGGATAATTTTATAAACTTTAAAGTAAATTTCTTTATTCTTAAGGTACTTTTACAATGCCTAATAACAGTTTATATAAATATCTATGCTTCTAATAAAGGTCAGCAGTAACTAAACCTACCAGGTAAAAAATAAATACATTTTTTAAAAGAATTTCAGATAATTAAGTTATTTAGCACAATTGCAAGATAACCTAATTTAAATAGTTCACATGACTCTAATGAAAGGATAGTTTTTCCTTATATTGAGTTGCAATATAAGCAAGTCGATATAAAGATTCAACTAGTTAAGCATAACTACAGTTTTAAACCACTTTTATTGTGTATATAAATCAGAGGTCTCCTAGGAAAGCACAATAGAGAAAATATTTGAAACAATGGGAATTTAATGCAGGGGATTTGTTACCTTGGTCATGCAAAATCCAAGGTGAACAGAGGGCAATGAGGTAACACAAAGATCAGAAACAACTACTCTTGAACTAGAGGACAAACGGGCAGAGATAAATCGTGGCAGAAGCAAGCACCAAGTAGTCTTAACCTTCCCTGTCTAAACCCAACAACAACCAGCTGACTTAAGAGCTTGAAAAGTATAGCCCTAAGGGTCTCCCATCTCATGATAGAGAGCTGGGCCACGAAGATGTAGAGAACATATCTACAAGTGAATGGACCATAGACTAGTGAGGCTCGTGTTTTTATTGATGAAGAACTAAATTGCATTGTCTCTTTATCTTATGTCCCTAAACACTTTGAAGGAAGTTGAGATTATATATTTTGATTCTTTTTTTAAGTTAATAAGTTACAGTATTTTCAACCAATTTTTTTCATGAAAAATTGTCCAGATATTTTCTTATTGTCACCTTCTATTATGTTTTAGTTGGTCTTACCCCTTACAAAATGTGTTACCACATTCTGAATATAAATTTGCTGCAGTACAGTAAGTGTAATTAAAATTACATAAGAAGAGAATGCCAATTTTATTCTCAGAAATGAACAATCAAAATAATTTTAAAAGATGGGATAATGATAATGTGATTCAAGGTTAATGGAACAAAGTAACCAATATTCATTCTTCAGCAGGATTTTCAATATTTAGACTTTTCCCCAGAAAGTATATACACTGATATAGATACAAAGGTTGGCAAACTAAGGATTGTAGGCATATCTGCCACCCCTTTTTGCGAATAATATTTTATTTTAAAAAGTATGCCCATTTGTGTATATATTGTCCTTGGCAATTTTGGCTTATGGTGGCAGAGGTGAATAGTTTTGGCAGAGATGATTTAGCCCACTGAGCCTAAAATATTCATTAATTGGCCCTTTATCGAAAAACTTTGCAGACTTATGACATACATTTGTGGGATTTTCTTTTTTTTTTTTTATTATGTTATGTTAGTCACCATACAGTACATCATTAGTTTTTGATGTAGTGTTTCAAGATTCATTGTTTACGTGTAATACCCAGTGCTCCATGCAATATTCTCTTTTCCTTAACTGAAACTTTCATTTTTAGAAAAGGTTCATTTTACCCCTTTTATCACCTGGGAATAGAAACTACAATCACATAACCAATCCCATTCCCCTCAATGCCCAGGAAACCAAATATATGTGGTAGATTTCTGCTCCATATAAGGAAAACCCATCACAGCCATGTTCAGAAACAAATTAAATTATTTTGTAATTGTGCTGAATAACTTATTTATCAGGTATTCTTCAGAAAGGTTATTTTTAAAATTTTTCTCCCAGGTAGATTTAATTCACATTTTTATCTAATAAGAGTTCATATTGGAGCTAAGATTTTGTGTATATTTTTCTGTAGTCATTGTCTTTTCCGTAACCATTCTATAGTCATCCCATAGTTATATAACTGACACATTTAAATTGAAATTCTTTCTAGTTTAATATGTATTTCCATAATAAAAATTCACAAGCAAAGTTAATAATTCTTAATCTGATAAGTACTTATTATATATTTATCATTATGAAAATAACTTCAGTTTGAATTCTATTCTAGGGGTATGAATATGATACTAATTGAAACATTAATAGGGACATATATTAGGCAGTGATCATTTCAGCTTGGACATGGTAGAACACAGTAGCATATCTCAGGGAGTTCTAGTTAAAAAGTGATTACAGAATGTTTGATTATCAGGAAGCATACTTTTGAAATTAATAGATAAAAAGTTATACATTGTGAAATCAACTTCTAACAATTGTATTAAAAATTCTTAGTGAGACCACTTTCAAATTTTATTCCCAAGCATTTATGGAATGTCTACTATGTAGAAATTATTGAGTATATAAAATGAAAGAGTCTGTTTAATTGCCATTAAGACAGCAAAAGGAAGGAGAGGAAACAGAGAGTGGTTAAGAAAAAAAAAAATAAGAAAGGAAAACTATATATAGGGATGTCAATTAAGTGGCATGCATCCAATTCATTTCTAATACAATTTCTCAAAAATTATATTGAGCAGTTAACTCTACAAAGCACATTTTTTTTTTAAGATTTTATTTATCAGATAGAGATCACAAGTAGGCAGAGAGCCAGGCAGAGAGAGAGAGAGAGAGAGAGAGGAAGGGAAGCAGGCTCCCTGTTGAGCAGAGAGCCCGATGCAGGGCTGGATCCCAGGACCCTGAGATCATGACCTGAGCCGAAGGCAGAGGATTTAACCCACTGAGCCACCCAGGTGCCCCTACAAAGCACATTTTATTTCACATGACAAACAATTAAATATAGTACCTACACATTAAAGGACATGGAACTTACTTAATTTTACATATGTTGACAGTAAAATTGAAAATGGAACTCAGATTTAGTAAATTATTTGCTTTTCTGTCTTTTTCTGGACTGGAGCCCCAATTCCTAGCCTGGATTTTACCTTTTTATCTGCCACTGCTCTGGCAGCCTGAAGGGAAGTAGAAGCAAGGAGTGGGGCACAGAGGGAGTACTCTCCCCCTCCCCGTGTCCCTCTCTGAACTGTATTCCTTTCTCAGATGCTATTTCAGGGTCGGACCTCTGAGAGTTCTCTTCAGGAAATAGTGCCTCACAACTCCCTTATTGGCTGTTTCAGGGCAGCCACTGCTGCCACTTAAATAAATATGGATGCTATCTGATGGCCTTTGGACTGAATTTGATGTTTGTTGCTATCCTGAGCCACCAGTGGTAAATAAGAGTATCCCACTGAGATCAAGCAATTATCTCAGCCTTCTCCCACCAGACATAACACCTTCCTTAGGAGGACCTGGAAGCCACGGTTTTATTATTTCTAGTATTATTATTTCTTACCAAATTCTCAAATTTTCCTTAACTCCCATCTCAATACAGTTTGGCAAGAATTTCATTTAGGCCCAAAATGGGAAAGAATTCAAATGCCACAGTAATAATTATCCTCCTTAAAAACACATCAACAAAATTCTTGAAGAGGTTAGCACAGCTCAGTTTATCTCTGCTTTAAAGGGACACCTTTCTCTTGTGTCTTACGTCTCCTTTCTCTCATGTCTGCTCCATTGTAGGAAGTAGTTAGCATCTGTTGTGTTTTTTTTTTCTTCCAATATCATGACCATGTTGCTGCTGGTGACCCACCTGAAATTGTCTGGCAGGGCCATTCTCTTCTACACAGTAGGGTCTGAACCATAAGTGGGATTCTATCTCTAGCCCCAAGTGTGAAGCATATGACACCATCCAATCATCCAGTACATTTCAATCTCTGCAAACACACACACACACACACACACACACACACACACACACACACACTAGTGATTGGTTCAGGGAAGTAATGTGGTCCCAAGTTGGTCCAATTAGAGGGATAGTTGGGACTATTATTTATCACAAAAAGAAGCTTTCTTTGCTGCTGGCTCTGAACCCAGAGGCCACTAACATTGATTTGGTCAGCCACCATAGAAAGAATACACCATAGAAACCAGGGTTTAGAGAATCACAGAAACTGTGACTTGATGACAAAATTTGACTCCTGAATATAATGGTATCTGAAATTAGGACTAAATACAGATTTTTCAGTTTCTAAACCAATAATATTTTTTCTGCTTTAACCTGATTGCAATGAATTCTATGTCACTTGAAATTGAAAGATTACAATGCAGATGTTAACAGATCAGTTTGTCTCTCTGCATGCTGGTCACTAGGAACCCTCAAGCATTCTATTACATCAGTGTATGTGTGTTTGTGGGGGGCTGAGGTTGATTTGTAGCATTAAAAACTTTCTGTAAATAGTCAATATTTATAACATGACCAGTTTCAAGCAACTCACATGATGTCCCTGAACTTAGAGTTTGAAAGAGATAGATAAGATCAATTTTTTGAGTCACGACAGGCATTCTTAGCAAGTACCACAAATCATAATCCCTCCCTGACATCCTCCTTGCCCTCTCTTAAGAGTTTATGTTGAGTTTTAAAATTTAGTAGATGGAACTCTAATTTCCAATCTGGCCTCCTATAAAGAGCTTAAAAATCAACACTCCATCCCAACAACAGATGAAAACTTGACAAACTGAAGAAATTGATAATTCTTAGGTCCAGCAGACAAGTGAGGTCATAGGGTGGATTGCTGCCCCCCAAAACTGGACAGACAGATAGATTGATATAGAAAATCAAAATTCGGGGCACCTGGGTGGCTCAGTGGGTTAAGGCCTCTGCCTTCGGCTCAGGTCATGATCTCAGGGTCCTGGGATCGAGCCCTGCTTCAGGCTCTCTGCTCAGTGGGGAGCCTGCTTCCCTCTCTCTGCCTGCCTCTCTGCCTACTTGTGATCTCTCTCTCTCTCTCTGTCAAAAAAAAAAAAATCTAAATTTACCTGAGCAAAAACATATAAACAGAAGTCTCCACAGAAACCCATGCTGGGATAGGAAACTCTGAATTACATAATTGGTGAATTACTGGAGGCCCAGGGTACACAAGTCTGACCATTAAACACCCAGGGACACTCAGTCGTCAAGGGATGCCATCCTCTTGTTAGTTTTACCTCCTGGAGCTCTACAAAATCCTCGATGTGACTCAGAGAAAAATCTCATGTTTATGTCAGTGCAAAGGGAAAAGGAACCATTCTGAAATACTCCGAAGCATTCTAAACTTCTTAAAAAGGTCTTCCCCCAGGAGAAACTATTTTAGCAGAGCCTAATCTGCTGGGGTTTTATCAAAATTAAACTAACTGGGGAAATAGAAATAATCTACGCTAGCTCCTTCTAGTCATCCTGTCTTTCCCTTCTAAGGAGAAGGACTCAACTGAAAACCATTGATGAAGTTCACAGTCCAGGGGTCGGGCTCCCCAAAAGACTGGTATCTAGTCATAGGACCTCAGGATGCTTCTTCTCCCCTGATACTTTACCACTACATTACTAAAAACCTATTTTCAGTAATTCCTTTTACCCAGAATATCATATCTGCCTTTCAACAACAAAAAATTACAATACATACTAAAGACAACAAACACAGTATGAAGAAACGAAAAAAGCATCAGAGTATCTGTTATTGTATCTGTTCTCATTTCCTGTCAATCTGTACAACAGTGTGACAACCACATAATATAATTTGTTGCAGCCATCTCAGGACTTAGTAATTTAGCATAGTGTCCCACGTCTTGTAGACCTTTATGTAGTGAGGGATATATAAAACACACACACACACACACACACACCATATGCAGTGGAGTTGGACTAGCATCTCTCGGCTCTACTTCCCTCACTCTACAACTATAATCCTATTAATAATGTTCTAGATTCCCCTATTATCAGTGTCTGAAGTTTCCTATTGCTTTATATGCTTGCCTTGAGATCTTTGTGCCAAGTTAAGGAATCAGTATATTTTTCCATGCTTTGATGTAATCATGCTGTTAATAGGTATGGTTTGAAACACAGCCAAATTCTTTTCATTTGGCAAAGACAGAAACCAGAAGAGAAAATTTAACCAATCCCTTAGGTTTTTCATTAGAAGACAATAGTATATATTGGAGGAGGACAATAGAATATACTGGAGGATTTTAAATGGCACTATCTTAGATTAAAATGTTATTACCAACCTAAGTCACCTTTCAGTGCCGCCAATTGTCAATTTAAGAAAGTTGCAATAGTGGGCTATGTAACAATCCAACTTTTTTTTTTTTTTTTAACTGTTCTCTTTTACAATCAGATACCATATGTGAAGGAGCATATTCAATTTTGAAAAACCTGTTTGCTTACAATTCAAGCCAAATGCAATTCTCACTAATTGCTTTAAACTATTCTACAATAAGGAGGTTTTAAAATGTTGATCCCAATATGTGTTTAATGTGAAAAGTTAAAATGAAATTTTAATATATTTCTATACTTTAATCCTGGAATAATTATCCCTTGATATTTGCAAAAACCAAACATAATTAACCCTAAAACACAGTTTCAGATTTGAAGAAGAGAATAATAAAAAAGGTAGTATCAGAAACAGTAAATCAAAGCTAATGAAGCAACATTAGCACTTTTATGTTGTACGTTCTAATTAGAAAGTCTGTTAATGAAATTGGGGCATTTACTTAATTGCTGTGAACAATTATTTTCAAATTAAGCTTGGCAATTAAATAGCATGATTAAGCTCAGAGTAGTGGATTTAGGTAGGGGTATGTTAACTGTTTTGCATGCTGTATTATCTATGGCAGTTTAAACTCTGAGTATCTGCTGATTAACAAATGTAAATGACATGCAGTACTTCTTGGTCTTGGTGATTTATGCAAAGAAGTTTCCTATTGCTTTAAATACTTGCCTTGCTCAGTAACTTAGAGCTACTGGAACCCCAACCTCCAACCTGCCCCACTTAACTTAAATAGATTTTTTTCCTCCCTATAAATGTCAAACTTCCTGAAATATGCTTCTACATTTATAGCCTCCATGTGCTCTAACTCTTGCTTTCAGTCTCCAGTACCATCACAAACAAAACCAATCACTACAAAATAGAAATTTCAAATGCGTTTAACACTAATTCAAGATTATTTGATCCTTAATGACAATCTTTGAGATATCTATTTTAACATTTCTATTATCCAGGTAAAACTGAGGTTCAGAAAGATTTTCTAAACCCTCTTGAAGACACATCACTGATAAATGGCAGGATGGGAACTTGAACATAAGTTCACTTACTGCAAATCTTGTGCATCTTCTGTAAAATGGAGCTCCCTCTCATTACGTCCATTAGCATGGTGTCTTCTGATTGAAATGGAAGTATTTTTTTTCCATTCTCCATTTAACTGGATTTCTCAGAATCATTTCAGGCTGATCACTCTTTCATTTCAAAATATCCTTGACTTTCAAAACACCAACTTCTCCTAGCTGTGTTTCTATATCTTAGATATCTCAGTTGCATTTCTTTTGCCCGGTTTTATGCCTCATTCCAACTCCTTTGCTTAACCATGCTCCCTTCTCAAATTTTATATTTTCTTCAGTGCTAAGTCATGGGGCTTGCTTCTACAACAGATTATCCTGTGCGGTTGCCATTTGTCTAATTATTATCTCGGTTCCAAATGTACCCTTTTTTCCTCTGAAAACAGAGCTGGGCCCCTCAAATACTTGTACTTTGTTGGCTGGTGCAATTTAGAACTTGGTCAGAGGTTACCAGTGGAACAGCGAAGGAAAAATAGGTATTTAACTTCCAGGGCCCTTCCCTGGACGGTGTCCTGCCCTGAAGTTTCTCTGGCATTCAGCTCCCTTACCGAATGGAATTTCCAGCACCGGTTCCTGCGGTTCCTGCACGTGTGAGGCACCAGCTGTTGAACTCAGCAAATCTCATATGGCTTTGCTGGGTTCCAACATATGGCACCTCCTGGTGGCCAGCTTGCTCCTGAACCAGAGAGGGCCAATTTCCAGCAATTTCTGCCAGGAGAGTTCTTCAGATTCCTCTGGCATTTGACGCCAGGAGTCTAGACCCTTGGTCTTTCCACTGAGATCTGGATCTCAGATCTGGGGATTGTAGCAGAGACATTCTTCATGTGTGCTCTGTCTTGGTCTGGGTGTAATGACTTCATGATTGAGCCCTGAACCTCCTAGTCCTGTACTCTTCAGATTCTCTCTCTTCTTATTAGTAAATCCCCTGTGAACTTTAAATCCCTGGTATTTAAAAAAATTGTATTTGTATTAAACTTTCCCTTTTCAAATTACAGTGCAGTTTCTGCCTTGTAGTAGGACCCTGAATGATGCATTCACAGATACCTAAGGCTACATCACAAGTTCAAAACTAAATTAATAATCTAACCCCAAGCAAGTTGGAGTTTTTCTTTCCTCTATGGCTAGTCATCCAAGAAATGTGCTTTGGGTGGACTTGAATTTTTGTTGCTTCCTCCTAATTAAGCCATATTCTCACATAACATTAAGGTATATGCATGTACGCACGCACACCCACACACACACCCACACACACACACTCATTCCCTCAATCCTTGGGTTTTGTCAATTTCAGGATAATGATTTCAGGATAATTCTCAAATCTGATACATAAGGCATAAACTACAGATCTTCATCATTTATTTCAACAATGATTGCATTTTTTTCCCACTGGAATCTCTTTTGCCAATATCTTGCCTGTTCATTCTGTGGCCAAACCATTTTAACAAAATTAATACTGTTGGCACTCAAGGACCCCACCTTCTCCATAACTACATCTTAACTTTTGAGTGCTGCCTGAGAAAAATCACACAATTAGGCTGTGTGCTGCAAAAATGGATTCTCGATCTTGCAACCTCAAGGAAACACTCGACAAAGCAATTCTAATCTCATATTTGCCACCAAAAATTTTGGAAATGCTCTCTGCACTTCTCAGATCTCTAACCCATTCTTCTTTGCCTTTACCTCCTATCACACATGTAAAATAAAAGCTATTTGGAGAGTGTATCAATGTATTACTACCTGCATAAAATTATTGTTCTATGTAGTTTTTTTTTTTCTGATATGCCCCATCCCATTGTTTTCTCAATTCATTGATATTGTAGACAAAGTATTTCACTGTTGTATTCTTATATAAAATGAATTTCTATTTTATACCAATGTTAATTTCCTTATCTTAACCATTTCAATGTCTTCCTCTGTATCCATCCCTTCTCACCAGCATTTATATATTTTAAGTGTATTTTATTATAGAAAATAGCAATAATCATGACCATCTACATAACAGGAATCCTGTCCAAGTTGTACATTCTCATTCAACCTTTCCTTTTCCAAAAAAATATCCTTCATATCCAACTTCTTGATCAACCCAGAAACCTGGGATTCCTTTCTCTCACATCTGAAAAAAATCACAAAGAAGCTTTATTCTAAACTTTTCTTAAATCTGTTTAATTCTCTTCATCCCACACCAAAAGTATATCTTCCATCAAATTTTACCTGAAATTTTTCAAAGCTTCTTCTGTTCATTCTTAGCTAATTATGCCAGTTTCAGATTAATGCCTTATATCATTTCATGATGGTTACAAGAAAAAAGACTAGAATGCTTTAAAAAAATTCTACTGAAAGCTTTAAAATTCTCTCTCCTCTCTCCCATTTTCTGTCACCTCCCTCTTTTTCTACTTCATGGGATTCCATTCAATTTCTCCATAATCCGGTGTTTTGAGTCTGTGATTTTCCCCCACACCTAGATATTTGCAAATTTGTTTCACTGGGTCCATGTTTCTAAGGGTGATAATTACATTACTTTAATTTATTTTTCTCAATAATAAAATAATATTGCACATATTCCCACTTAAAAATATAGTGGTATGCAATGAGAGTGAATATTAAGTAAACTTATATAAGGGGTTGTTGACTTCAGATAAACTTGCTAGCGACTCAGCCAGTAATTCATCTGAACTATTTTGTTATCTGTGTCTTTTTTTCAGATATTAATTTGTTTCATTTCTTTTTTAAAAATATGTTTTAATTTATTTCCATATTGAACTCTGGGTTGAAGATAGCATAAACAATGATCATTTTGAATACTAATAAACTAATAGTAATACTGGAATCCAATAACAGGATAATTGTTATATCCATATGTTGCATTTATTTTTTTAAAATCATGTACATCACATCAAGATATCTTAAGTTTTGTTGTTGTTGTTGTTGTTATTGTTTTTTATTTATTTGACAGAGAGAGAGATCACAAGTAGGCAGATAGGTAGGCAGAGAGATGGGGGGAAGCAGGCTCCCCACTGAGCAGAGAGCCCGATGTGGAGCTCAATCCCAGGACCCTAAGACCATGATTTGAGCTGAAAGCAGAGGCTTAATCCACTGAACTACCCAGGCGCCCCAAGATATCCTAACTTTTAAAACCACTAACAGTATTAATAAGAGAAAAAAAAGTGATTATATTTATTTATTTTTATATATTTCTTGGGAATAAAATATCTGCATCCATGAGGTGTTAATTTGCTATCTGTGCTTTTAAATAGGAATGTAACAGCTTCTCCACTATCTCATTATTTAGAAACCAAATATAAACATTAAGATGAAACACTCATTTATTTTAGTCAAAAAAGAATAAAAATGCAAGAAGCAAAAACAATAGCTTATGAAAGCATTTTATCTATGTTAGACTCCATAAAGGATAATTATATTTCAGTCTACATTTTATAATATAGCTAGTCCTACACCTCCCCCAATAATCTATTCACAATATATTGTTTATTACCATATTATTCTCATATTTTCTTAATTATTTAAAGTAAGCAATATGCTTTCTTGTTGTTAAATGGCTTGAAGTTACCTATCTAAAATATGTATTAATACACTATATTTATATTGCTGGAAATTATTTTATTAAAACACATTCACAATGTGAACTTTAATTTAAAAAAATTTCCCTATAATTTATAATGTACCACATAAAATGACAAGAATTCTTAAATTCTTAAAAGGATTTCTATAATTCTATTGTACTAATCAAGAAGTCCTCCAGCAAAAGATTTTTATAAAATACTGAATTTTTACAAAAGATCATGTTGTTTTTGCCCTAGGGCTTGTGGTGCTGATGTTTCCTCCACCTTGAAATCTCTACTTTATTCTGCTTTCAGGCTTCACCCGCATAATTTCTACTTATGTGTTCTAAGTACAAATAACATTCCCTTCAAGCTTTCCCTGGTTCCCTAGTTTTTCTTAGGTTAGTGAGTATTTGCCATTATAGTACCTTGAACTTATTTTTTAAAAAAATACACATGGACTTATCTGTTACCTTTTGATTTTGTGGAATAATTTAGAGTTCAAGGAACTGTACCTGCTTTTTTTTGTACTGTGTATACCCCTCATTTAGCAGGTTTTTTTTTCTTTTTTTCCTTTTTTTTTTGTATAAATGAGTAAATGACCTCCCAATTTATCTACCTGCTTTTCAACTCGTCCTTCTCAAATTGTTTATTTTGTAGCCACTAAAGTCATCTACCCAAAATCACTATATTATACACCTGAAACTAATGTAACACTGTTTTATTAACTAACTGGAGTTAAAATAAAAACTAAAAAAAAAAAAAAAAACCCTTAAAAAAAGCATTAATTATCCAGTCAATGGCTTCAGCTTCCCTAGAGCAGAAATTGCCATTCTATTTATTTAATTGGGGATTTACACTGGGGATTTAATTACAGGAGCAGATTTTTAGTTCATGCTCCCAAGGGTTTTGATTCTATTGGCAGAGTGGAACTTAGGTGGCTTTTTGACCAATCTTTGACAAATGCTAGTCTACCAAATAAAATCTGAGTTCCTTTGAATGGTATTGGATGCCCACTGTTTTCTCACCTAGCACTCATTTATCATGTGTCACTCTACATAGCTGTTTGTAATACTCCATATGTACCATGCACTTTCACGTTCACTGTCTGTGCTTTTCTTCTGTTTGAAATATCAGAAAATTATTTTCAAAATTGAGGATAAATGTAAGTAAATTTCCCCCACATTTTCAAATTTGTTTTCACATTAAAGAGACACCACATATAGAAAGGCCAGGATGAATGCTCTATACAATACATTGTTTTCACAAAAGCATTGTATATGCCTACCTATACAATATCAATCATAGAACCCACTTGTTTGTAGTACAGTTATAGTCACAGTATAAATTTTAGAATAGATTCCACTCTCCAGGATTAACCACCTGACAAGTCAATCTATTCCTTTTTCTATGCTTCTGTACTTATTTTATTAAGAGTCATCTTTTGATACTTGTGGCTTTTCTAAGTGGACTATGTGTCCTTCTATCTTAGAAACTTATTTGTTTGCTTATTTGTTTGTTTGTTTGTTTATGATTTGTTTATGATTTTTTAAAATTAACATATAATGTATTATTTGCTTCAGGGGTACAGGTCTGTGAATCATGACTCTTACACAATTCACAGCACTCACCATAGCACATATTCTCCCCAATGTCCATAACCAGCCACCCTACACTGCCCCCTGACCCCAGCAAGCCTCAGTTTGTTTCCTGAGATTGAGTCTCTTATGGTTTGTCTCCCTCCTGATCCCATCTTGTTTCATTTTTTTCCTCTCTACCCTCCACAACCCCTCACCCTGCCTCTCGAATTCCACATATTAGAGAGATCATATGATAATTGTCTTTCTCTGATTGACTTACTTCACTTAGCATAATATCCTCTAGTTCCATCCATGTCATTGCAAATGGCAAGATTTTGTTTTTTGATGGCTGCCTACCAAGTATATATATATAGAGAGAGAGAGATAGATCGATCGATCTATCTATCTATATATATATACTTGGTAGGCAGCCATCAAAAAATATCTATATATATATATATAGATAGATCGATCTATCTCTCTCTATATATATATCTATATATCTCTATATAGATATTTAGATAGATCGATATCTCTCTCTCTCTCTCTATATATATATATATATATATATAGATATTACATCTTCTTTATCCATTCATCTATTGATAGACATCTAGGCTTTTCCCATAGTTTGGCTATTGTAGACATTGCTGCTATAAACATTCAGGTGCACGTTCCCTTCAAATCACTACATTTGTATCTTTAAGGTAAATACCCACTAATGTGATTGCTGGGTCGAAAATAGAGGGTAGCTCTATTCTCAACTTTTAGAGGAACAAGAGTGGCTTCACCAGCTTGCATTCCAACCAACAGAGTAGGAGGGTTCCCCTTTCTCCACATCCTCACCAACATCTGTCATTTCCTGACTTGTTTAATTTTAGCCTTCTTACTGGTGTGAGGTGGTATCTCTTAAGCAACCATACACCAGCAAATTTGACAATCTGGAAGAAATGGATGCATTCCTAGAGATATATAAACCACCAAAACTGAACCAGGAAGAAATAGAAAACCTGAACAGACCCATAGTCTTCAATAGACTTTAGTAAGAATATTGAAGCAGTCATCAAAAATCTCCCAACAAACAAGATCCCAAGGCCAGATGGCTTCCCAGGGTGATCCTACCAAACACTTAAAGAAGAATTAATACCTATTCTCCTGAAACTGTTCAAAAAAATAGAAATGGAAGGAAAACCTCCAAACTCATTATATGAGGATAGCATTACCTTGATCCCAAAACCAAAGACCCCATCAAAAAGGAGAATTATAGACCAATATTCTTGATGAACACAGATGCAAAAATTCTCATGAAAATATGAGCCAATAGGACCCTACAGTACATTAAAAGGATTATTCACCATGACCAAGTGGGATTTATTCCTAGGCTGCAAGGTTGGTTCAACATCCTCAACTCAATCAATGTGATGCAATGCATTAATAAAAGAAAGAATAAGAAACATGGAATACTCTCAATAGTTCCTGAAAAAGCATTTGACAAAGTACAGCATCCTTCCTTGATAAAACTCTTCACAGTGTAGGGATAGAGGGTATATACCTCAATATCCATCTGTGAAAAACCCACAGTGAATAAATATCATTTTCAATGGGGAAAAACTGAGAGCTTTTCCCCTAAGCTCAGGAACATGTCAGGGATGTCCACTATCACCACTGTTATTCACCACAGTACTAGCAGTCCTAGCCTCAGCAATCAGATAACAAAAAGAAATAAAACACATCTGAATCAGCAAAGAAGAAGTCAAACTCACACTCTTTGTAGATGATATGATACTTTATGTGGAAAACCCAAAGACTCCACTCCAAAAATGTTAGAATTCATACAGGAATTCAGTAAAGTGTCAGGATATAAAATCAATGCATGGAAACCAGTTGCATTTCTAAACACCAACAGCAAGACAGAAGAAAGAGAAATTAAAGTATTGATCCCATTTTCAATTGCACCCAAAATCGTAAGATACCTAGGAATAAACCTGACCAAAGAGGCAAAGACCCTGTACTCAGAAAGCTATAAAGTACTCATGAAAGAAATTGAGAAAGACACAGAGAAATGGAAAAACATTCCATGCTCATGGATTGGAAGAACAAATATTGTGAAAATGTCTATGCGACCTAAAGCAATCTACAAGTTTAATGCAATCCCTATCAAAATACCATCATTTTTTTTCCAAAAAAATGGAACAAATAATCTTAAAATTTATATGGGATCGGAAAAGACCCTGGATAGCCAAAACATTGAAAAAGAAAACCAAAGTTGGCAGCGTCACAATTCCAGACTTAAGATCTACTACAAAGCTGTCATTATCAAGACAGTATGGTACTGACACAAAAACTGACATATAGATCAATGGAACAGAACAAAAAGCCCAGAAAAGGACCCTCAAATTTATGGTCAACCAATTTTTGACAAAGCAGGAAAGAATGCACAATGGAAAAAAGACAGCCTTTTCAACAAATGATGTTGGGAAAATTGGACAGCCATATGCAGGAAAATAAAACTGGATCATATCCTTATGCCACACACAAAAATAGACTCAAAATGGATGAAAGACCTCAGTGTGAGACAGGAATCCATCAAAATCCTTGAGAAGAACGCAGGCAGCAATCTCTTTGATCTCAGCCACAGCAATTTCTTCCTAGAAACATGGCCAAAGACAAGAGAAGCAAGAACAAAAATGAACTATTGGGACTTCATCAAGATCAAAAGCTCTTGCACAGCAAAGGAAACAGTCAACAAAACCAAAAGACAACTGACAGAATGGAAGAAGATATTTGCAAACGACATATCAGATAAAGGGCTAGTGTCCAAAATCTATAAAGAGCTTAGCAAACTCAACACCCAAAGAACAAATAATCCAATCAAGAAATGGGCAGAAGACATGAACAAACATTTCTGCAAAGAAGACATCCAGATGGCCAACAAACACATGAAAAAGTGCTCAACATCACTTGGCATCAGGGAAATACAAATCAGAAACTGTACTTTTGAAAAAAAAATTTAAGTAATTTCTATGCACAATGAGGCCTTGAACTCATGACCCCAAGATTAAGAGTCTCATGCTCTATCAACTGAGCCAGCCAGATGGCCCAGAAACTGTGTTTTTATTCATCTGTATATTTCTAACATCAAATGCAATAGTCAATCTATTATAGAATTCCAATGATTTTTTTTTGAACCACACTAAAATTTGCTACCATTAATTATTTTTATCCTTAATAGGGGCTGAAATAAACAATTTTCATACAGCATCTTGCTCATTCCTCATGTAATCACTTCCCTTGGACTCTAATTAAAGGGAAATAAAATTCCCCCAAAATGGGTGCAGAAAACCTATTGGTTACTTTTGTTCATATCACGAAATTTTATTATATTCCTTTTTTTAAATTTTCTTTTCTTTTACTCACCAATTTATTGCAACATATTTTAAGTCATCAGTGCCTTTATACATATTTTACTCTCTATATTGAAATTATTTCATATAATAATAATAACTGCTTCTGTTCATAAAAATAAACTTGCAATCATGTGGGATACTATAGTTCTTAAAATAACAATGCTTACCTCATAGGAATGTAGCAAAGATTGAATTAGCTAGTATATGTAAAAATACATAAATTAGTTCTGCCCAATAAAGAGTGAATGTGTCACTTCTGTGATTACAAAATATATCATTATCTATAAACTTACATTCTCTCAAGGAAAGTGAGTACATTTCTATTTGAAAGAAGGAAGTGATTTTAAAAAGGTTAATGAATGTTGGAGATAAATCTCCACAAGTCCCCTCTTTCTGCTTGTTTTGGGAGCAAAGTCATCGGCTGTTTTTATTCTGGACTCTCCTTCAGGGATTTTATGTAGTCAATAGCTTTGAAAGATAGATAGAATTCCTTTCTAGGGCAAAAAGCAGGTTTGTTTACTATCTAGTATAGTAAATGTAATCATTCCCTCTGCAACAGAAGTCAGAGTGGTTCATGAACCGTTATAAAAAAATTGGATTTTTTCATTCCCACCAACAGTGTAGGTGTGTTCCTCTTTCTCTGCATCTTCGCCAACAGCTGTTGTTTCCTGACTTGTTAATTTTAGTTAATTTTAGATACTACCAGTGAGGTAGTATCTCACTGCGGTTTAGATTAGTATTTCCCTGATGCTGAGTGATGTTGAGCACTTTCTCATGTGTCTTTCGGCCATCTGGATGTCTTCTTTGCAGAAATGTCTGTTCACTGGTGCAGCCCCTCTGGAAAACATTATGGAAGTTCCTCAAGAAGTTGAAAATAGAGCTACCCTAAGACTCAGCAATCACATTACTGGGTATTTACCCTAAAGATACAAATATAGTGATCCAAAGGGGCATGTGCACCCCAATGTTTATAGCAGCAATGTCCACAATAGCCCAACTATGGAAAGAACCTAAATGTCTATCAACACATGAATGGATAAAGAAGATGTGGTATACATATACAATGGAATACTATGCAGCCATAAAATAACACCAAAATCTTGCCATTTGGGATGGAACTAAAAGGTATTATGCTAAGCGAAATAAGTCAATCAGAGAAAGACAATTATCATATGATCTCTCTGATATGAGGACTTTGAGAGGTGGGGTTGGGGTTGTGAGGGGAAGGGAGGGAAAAAAGTGAAACAAGATGGGATCAAGAGAGAAACAAACCATAAGAGACTTTTAATTGCAGGAAACAAACAGGGTTGCTGAGGGGTAGGGAAGGAGGGTTAGAGTGGCTGGGTTATGGACATTGGGGAGGTACTGTTATGGTGAGTGCTATGAATTGTGTAAGACTGATGATTCACAGACCTGTACCCCTGAAGTAATACATTATATGTTAATAAAAAAGTTGAATTTTTCTATCTGGGGTTCCCCTCGCTGGTAATGCAATCCGTTACTTTAAAATTTGGAATTGGCACAAATGCTAATTCTTTGCTACTACTAGTTATGTATGTAATAAACTGTCTTTTGTCTCTGACTTAGAAATTTCATGCTTTCTGACAGAATCCATGAAAATGCAACAGGCAAACTTTGTTCAGAGTTCAAGTAGATGAAGTATTCAATCCTCCATAGTTCTTGACAGTTTTCACAAGTAAACTTTGTTCAGAGTTCAAGTAGATGAAATATCCAATCCTCCACAGTTCTTGACAGTTTTCACAGAATAATCAGTAGAAACATGGGTTTCTGAAAGAGAAGAGATGAGGATCTGTGACCCCATTATCAGGATTTGGGGGAAGTCCATAGGAATATGTAGGAAATATGTCAGCTGAATTTTATAGTCCATATTGTACAATGAATAGTTTTTCAATCTTGTCTGTTAGTGAAGAAGAACTGGGTAGGCTCTTGCAGATCATAACCAGGATGAACTTAAAGGTTCAAAGACAACTGTTGGGCCCTAGTTATTACAAATGTTCCTTCAGATGGGAGAATCTGGCCAATCTGGTGGTCAACCTCAGGGACCTGAACCCATCTTGAGTATCGAAAGAAGGGAAACATGCGACTTTTGTGAACATAAGCCACACAACTTATTATAACTGGCTGATTTAATTGAAAGATGAGCGATGGGGCTTGTAACACTTGTTGAGGAGGAGTAAAAATAGCTCTTGTTGTTTTAAAGCTCATCCCCTCCTGTGGTCTATTGCACCACTCTAGATCTTTTCAAATATGACAGTAAAATGTCCTTCTTTCTAACCCCCTCCCCCCGCCCTGCAGTGGACTTTCACTGCTTTAAGGAATATTTGGTCCTCCAGGAGAGTTTTCCCTGAGACAGAAAAAGTCCTGTAGGAAACAACAGAGTAGGAATCGATTTGTGTTCCAACTCTGAGTGCCCCAATGAGCCACTAGAAAATGACCAAATAGCCCAAAGGATTCTACCTAAATTCTTAGTATCAGCCCTATGGCTTTGGAAGTATCTACTAGCACTTAAATTGAAACAAAGAAAAAATGTTATTATGAAAATAGGGCAACAGATGTCCTGGGTTAAAGTGGACTTCTTAAAAAAAGAAAGAAAGAAAGAAAGAAAGAAAGAAAGAAAGAAAGAGGAAGTGTGTGAATCACTTTTAACACCTTTAAAGAATATATATATTTTTTTCCTTTTTTTACAAGGTCACTGTGTGCATCCCTGGGACTTGACTTCTTGTGTAATAGGCAGGCATTAACTTGCTTTCCTTCTGAAGAGATAGTAACTTGCACCTTAACAGTAATCACAAATTACCTGCAAGTATTTAATTAAATACCACCAGTAGATCCTGTAGCCTTCAAAAAAGGGTGCATATATTTCTCCAAAATCAAACTACCTTTACTTAGTCAGGGAAACTTCCAGAGGACAAGAGTTCATTATTTATGGGCATGCCATGGTAATTTTCCATTAGGGGGAGTCATTCAATTAGAAAATATTGTATGGAATTTGTTCTTGATTTTAGCCCAAGTAATCAATGACAATACTTCAGTCTTAGAGGGTGTTTGGATCACCCTCAACTCAATGACCGGTGTTGTAATAGGCCTTAGAAATTTTTTAGACTTTCTTCTTGCTAAGTAAGTTGGAGTCTGAACAATCACTAGCTCATCCTGCTTTTCCTTGATTAATAGGGAAGTGAGAAGGTCAACAGAAAAACAAATGGGCAGGTCAACAGAAAAACTTGAGGAAGCCACCTGGTTTGTTAAGACAGACCCTCATGATTTGTGAAATTTGTTCAGTTGGTTAGAATTACAGTCTTGTGGGACATGAGTGAGGCCCCTACTGCAGATTTGCTATGTTACTGGTAGTTAATCTGCTAACGAATTTATGGAACAAATTGAATGGATTTTGCCCCAGCCTCTATCAGTAAGATTGATCAGAGACTAAGGTAATTGTGGGAAAAATCACTAGAAACCAAAGTAGTGCAAATACAACAGATGTACAGTTTTAGGTAACAGTTCTCCACAGATTTCTCACGTTTCCGAACACCTTGCCAAACAAAACCTTGACTGGTTGTGTTGACGACTATCTTTTGAAGGATGGCTGCATAGAGAACTGGCCTGGAAAAGAGAGGTACCATGTCCCCATGGAGAAAAGGGCAGGTTTGCTTACTGTCTAGTATAATAAAGACATTATCTCCCTTTGAGGTGAACATCAGGCAAGCTTCTGTCCAGTATGAGAGATGTGGTTCCCTAAATGAGAGTTTCTCCTCCTATAACTGGTATCTAATGCATGTGCATTAGATGTGTAGGAACTGAGGCTCAGGAAACCAGTGCAAAAGCTGATAGTCTGGCCACTGTTATTTCTGTGAGTAATAATTGTTCTTTATCTTTGACTCAACAGTCTTGTGTCTCCCAGTTGTTAGGAAACTATGAAAAGCTAACTAGTTACTCTACCAGTAGGATAAGATCTCATGTACTTCACAGCTTTTGACATTAGATGTAATGGCTAAAAGGCATGAGCTCAAACCGTTGCTTTTCTTTTCCTTTTCCTTTTTTTTTTTTTTTTTTTTTTTTAGATTTTATTTATTCACTTGAGAGAAAGAAAGCAAGCATGAGCAGGGCAGCGGGGCAAAGAGAGAGGGAGGGAGAAGCAGACTCCAATCATGACCTGAATCCAAGGCAGACATTTAACCAAGTGAGGCACCTAGTTGCCCTGAAATTGTTCCTTTCCGTTACATGGTGCAATGTCGTGGTTATCAAGGTGGACTTTAAATATAGATTGTTCGAGGGGCACCTGGGTGGCTCAACTTTAAGCATCCCTCTTGATTTAGGCTCAGGTCAGGATCTCAGGGTCCAGAGATCAAGCTCCCTGTTGGGCTCCTCACTCAGGGTGGAGTCAACCTGGGATTCACTCACTCCCTCTGCCCCTCCCCCCAGTTTCTGCTCTCTCTCTCTCTGTCAAAATAAATAAAATCTTCAAAAAAGAAATAAATACAGATTGTCTGAGTTCCAATTACTTATTAACCTTGTTCTGTGAAGCAAGTTACAACTCCCTCTTTTGCTTTAGGTTTTGGGGTAGGCAAGGATCTAAGATTTCTCCCTTTGGATGTTTATCCTGTTTGATCCTTTTCCCTTGAGGGCAGGAGAGACTTGTGACTATAATGGAACTTTATTTCCATTATTAAGTCATTAATCAGTTGTCTTTAAGTTAATATAAAAAGGTCATCCTGGGTGGACCTAATGTAATCGGATGAACCATTTTAAAGATAACTTTAAGGTCAGAATAAAGATGTGTTGGAATGGGGCACCTAGGTGGCTCCGTCAATGAAGCCTCTGCCTTCGACTCAGGTCATGATCCCAAGGTCCTGGGATTGAGCCCCACATCAGGCTCCCTACTTAGCAAGGAGTATGCTTCTCCCTCTCCCTCTGCTGCTCCCCCTGTTTGAACTCTACCTTTCTCTCTCTCTCTCTGTGAAATGAAGTGTCTGAATGATTCAGAGAAGCAACAGAAATTTTCCTTTTGGCCTGCTAGAAGAGAAGCCAACGGACATGTTGCAAATGGCCGCTGGAGAGGATTAGCCCCTCGGAGCTGGGGCCATAAGGAACAGAATTCTGTTCACAGCTGAATGAACTTCAGAGAGGACTCTGAGCTCCAGGTGGGAACCACAGTAGGGTGACATCATGATTTTAGCCACGTGAGTCTCTGAGCAATGGATCCAGTCAAGCGGCGCTCAGGTGCAGAACTTCAGGGCCTAAGTCATTACGAATTTGTGTTATTTCAAGCTGTTAAGTTTGTGGTAGTTTGTTGCACAGCCTAGAAAACAAATTTAATTTTCCAGTGTCCTAAAAATGTGGTTAAAAACAGTATTTGCCTCATAGGTTCCGGGAGAGGATTAAAGGTGTAAATACACATTAAAATGACTTCAAAAGCACTGGAATATAGTAAGAGCTAAATAAACCTCTGGGTCTTATCGTCCGTGGTTGTTGTAAACTCGCCAACATTTACTTTTATATCCTTATATTTCCAACTGGGGGCACCAGGATATAGCAGTTTTTCACTTACATAAGAAAATTATCATAATGTCTCTAAATCATTTATAATACACTGTGAAGAAATTTGACTACAAGTAAAATGTTAAGTGGAAAAACTATTTTTGCTTCTTACAAGCTTCCTGGAACTCTCTGAAGCAACGGCGTGCTTACCATAGCCTGATGCAAACTGTGAAGTAGGCAAAACTGCTCCTTTCGTTTCCAGACCTTCACATTCCCCTCACCACCTTTTAAAGCTTTTTAAATATATGCATATACGTGTATATATATGTGTGTATGTGTGTATATATGAATATGTGTGTATATATATCTACACAATTGCATAATTTTAAACACATGCATAAATGTGACAAAAATATAGATGCTTTCACTGCAGTCAAATGTATCTCTTTTAGTCTTGAATTTGATCTTCCCCTTCCTGTGGCTTCCCCGCCTCCCCTAAGTGACCTCACCCTTGTCAACATCATATGGACACCTGCAATCATGAAACAGCTAATATGCACTGTGCTACACACACACACACACACACACACACACAGGCCCTCCTGTCCTCTCATTCTCTTCACACTCATTTTTAATGTTCATGTCTCTGGAAAAATAGAACTTGTCCTTCCTGCCAATGGTCTTTTAGTGGGGAGATGGGTGGGGTTGCACCCTGGGAGGAGGGAGGAAGTGGAGAGGCGGTAGGGGGAACACACGGGGCTCTGCATTTACATCACGTTGCACTTGCGTCACACCCCAGGGATGATACTGGTAGGCAAGTGGCCGTCTTCAGAAGAGCACCAGAGTATTTTCAGGGTGGCAGCTGGTGGCATTCTGCAGGTCATCCTCAGACAGCAGTTATCAAAGTGATGATGTGGTCCTTGAGGCCATCTTGCAGCCGTGGATCTCCTGACCTGGCCAGCCAGTGACTCTGATTTCTGTATCTAGCCACTTCTTGGAGTTGAGGCATGGTGTCCTCTGTCAGAATGAAAGCATAAGGCAGAGCTTCATTTATATGCCGGTGAAGCAACCACGTCAACGCTGAGATGTCAGCATGTTAGTGCTACCGCTGACAGAGATCAACTTCCTTTTCTCACCTCAAGTCTTTTTAAAATAAATGACTTTACAAAGCAATAACATCACCATTCCCTATGTGACCTAAGAAACCAAAAACAAAGAGAAGGTGATTATTAGAACTGAATATGGATCTTTATCTTTGAGGGAGAGTCAACAGCTATTATGGATTGAATTGTGCCCCCCTCCTAAATTCATATGTAGAAATGTTTATCCCCAAATACTCCAGAATGTGAATTTATTTGGAGATGGGTTTTTACAGAATTATTGATTATTTATTAATCAAGTTAAAATGAGGCCATTGGTATAGGGTATCTGAAATGGCTGGCATTTTTTTTTTAAAGATTTTATTTATTTATTTGACAGACAGAGGTCACAAGTAGGCAGAGAGGCAGGCAGAGAGAGGAGGAAGCAGGCTCCCCGCTGAGCAGAGAGCCCGATGCGGGGCTCCATCCCAGAACCCTGGGATCATGACCTGAGCCGAAGGCAGAGGCTTAACCCACTGAGCCACCCAGGTGCCCCTGGCATTTTTATATAAAGGGGAGTTTGGAGGATAGAAATGTATCCAGGGAGAATGCTATGTAAAGAGACACAAGGAGAAGACTGCATCTCCAAGCCAAGAGGAGAGGCCTGAACAGACAAGCTTCTTCTCTCTGAGTCCTCAGAAGACACTGAACCCACCAAGAGCTTGATCTCAGAATTCCAATCTCCACCACCGTGAGAGAATAGAGTTCTGTGGTTTAAGTCCCTATGTTGTGCCACGTTGTTAACGACAACCCCAATTCAAACCGATACAGCAACTCATGGCCCGCAGGCCAAATCTGACCCATTGCCTGCATTTATAAATAAAGATTTATCGAAACACAACCACAGAAATTTGTTTACATATTGTCTATGAACATTTTCACACTAAGTGGGAGAGTTGAGAAGTGGTAAACTGAGACCATGTGACTCTAGAATATTTATTCTCTGTCCCTTTACAGAAAAAGTTTACCAACCCCTGACACAGAGTTCTAATCAGACCATCTTCTGTGACCGTGTTTCAGCTTCTCTAGTCATTCACCATCAGTCCAATTCATACTCCTGTATTTCCCTGGATAAGACTTAATTCCTCCCCAGTTTCTTCTCTATAAATCTTTCAAGATATTTTCTGGATCCCCTTACTTACCATTTAAAACTGTCATCTATAATATCAAACTTCTCCCTGAATGTCCCTTTATCTCTTGCAGAGATAATGAGTTTGCCACATTCTGTCTCGTTTTCCCAAATATTAATGAATGCATAGTAAACACCACGCAGGATTCTAAGTACTTCCTATGTATTATGAGGTAACTCATTCTTCACAAAAACCTTAAGAGGCAAGTATTACTACTGTCTCCAATTTATGTATGAGAATCTGAGGCACAGCAAGTTCATGTTCATGTAACATCCGCAATGCAATGCCACACAGTGGGGGAAAGCCTAGCTACAAACCCGGGCATTGAGCCCATGATCCTGTACTCTTACTGGTTTGCTGTACTTTTTCTCATAGTTCCTTCTGTGCTGCACATAATGTTGGCTCTCTAGGTAGACAAGTTATGCCGCCTGCTCTTCTCTACCAGCAGATTATTATTTCTCTCTCCTTATCTCTCAAAATGATTCATCCCTTATTCCTCTTATGATTTAACACACAATTAGACCATAGCATGTCTACCTCTTTTATTTTTTGACATCATCTGACCTCTTTGTTTCTTTCCTGAATATATCTTCACCATTTTTCTTTGTATTGTTTGTTTTGTTTTGTTAAGATTTTATTTATTTGTTTGTCAGAGAGAGTGAGAGAGCACAAGCAGGGGGAACAGTGGGGAGAAAGAGAGGTAGAAGCAGACTCCCTGCTGAGCTGGGAGCCTGATGCGGGCCTCGATCCCAAGACCCTGGGATCATGACCTGAGCCAAAGGCAGATGCCTAACCATTTGAGCCACTCAGGTGCCCCTTTGTGTTTTGTTGTTGTTGTTGTTGTTGTTGTTGTTGTTTGTTTTAAAATTATTCTTACCTAGTCAAAGTCTAAACCTGATTAAGCCCAATTCTCAACACAGCTCATGTCTGTGATCTCTTCAGCTCTCGGATACCAACACCTTCATCCTTACTCCCAGAAAGAGAGAGATTTTTCTTTCTATTTACTGAGAAATAAATATATACGTGTAGGAACCTCATCAGGTTTCCACCACTGAATCTATGGACATATGTGCACCTGTTCCAATACGCCGTGCTTACCTGTGAACTTAAGTTCTGGTCTCGGAAACCCAGACTTCTAATTTTGTATAGAACTCAACCCTTCTTTCTTACTCAGAGCTTTAGAGCCTGCAATTATCTTTCTCTTGAGTGATCATCTTTTTCTTTTATGTATCATGCCCATAACCATTCAAAGATATGGTAATATCTATATATCCAGCTTAAAATACAAGCACCTTCCTGGAATCTACATCCTTTAGCTATCAGTCAAAATTTTATGTCCTCCTGTACAGCAAAACTCTTCAGAGTTTCTACATTTTCACTTCAAGCATGATAGAATAATCCCTCCCAAAGGAAACAATATAAACACAGGAAATATATGCACACGTTTTTTTCAAATGTCAAAGCAAAGATTACACTGGACAAAAGCAAGCAAGGAAGACTTTATTATTCAAAGCTACTGCAATAAGAGAGAAATATTAGGAAAGAATCTGAGCTCAACTCTACCGACAAAAGGCCATAGGGTTTTTAAGCGCGAAGTTGGGGGTGCGGGGGAGATTTAAGCCATCTGTGCTCCCTAATTGGCTTTACCCAAAGGACAGATAAACTTTTTCTATCTCTGACAGGAGGTAGTTTTACAACTTGGAGCCAGGTGCCCCACTTTCCACACAGAAGTTGGGCTCCTACCTCCTACCCTCCTACTGAGACAGCAAAATAAAGGATCTATCTTCTTTGCCGATAACATTTCAAAGAGATGAATCCTAACTCCTTGAGAAAGTCCTGGGCTATGAAACTGGCCAGAGGCTTTTGAAAGGTATTTCCATAGCAAAGGATAGGAGCCCGGAGTCGAGAAGAATCCTACCTAAAGTTTAGTCAGCTGAGGGAGATTTTGAGGCCCTCTTGGTCACTGGAGTTCAACAACACACGACACAGAAAGGAAACACAGGGAAAGCTCTATGATTAGCTGATACTTGGAGGAGCCCAGGCAATGCTCTAGTCTCATTCACTTGAGGAGGCAGAGTTCTCAGTTACCGACTACTAAAGATGGTATAATTTGCAGGACAGAGTAACTGAAAGATGGAATTGCCCAGGAAGCTGAGAGGGAGAAAGGAGGTTGTTTTAGAAGTCTGCATGAAGATTCAACTCAGCTGCCTGGATGGGGGACAGGATCAGCAGGCACAACATAAGACTGTGAAGCCCAGCAGAGATCACCTATGACCTTGAGAGCTGAACAGTGAAAATGGTGGTGGAGCAGAACTAAGGCTGTTAGATTTCCAGTCTGACCATGGGAAGGGATTCAACCTAGTACCACAGGTATTCGGGTGAGATTGAGGAAGGCCAGGCTGCAGGACAGAGAAACACACCCTACAGCAACACTCACAACAAAATGGACCCATTCTAACATAGAATACAATCCAGCTGGCCAGCAGGTCCAGAAGCTGAAAGTGCATTTGCTTGAGGGGGTAGCTAACTTGCCCATTGTATTCTTTCCTACTGGTTCACCTCCCCATGTCTCCCATGTCTCCCAACCAAGACCTCATGGGGGAGTTTCCTGTGACTTGTTAAGTGAGGAGACATCTTTATGTCCAACTGCCTGTCTTCCCCCATGTCCCTGCATGGTAAGTAATCACTACCTGGAAATAGGCTACTAAGGAGTCTTCCGTGTTCACAACTTCAGATGACACGACAAAGTGTCCACTTAATTAGGAAAGATGGCTTAATGTATTGCTCTATCCTGATCTATTACCAATAGCTACAAAGGTGACCATTTGGTCAGGAATTTGAAAGAACATCATTGAAAAATTGATAGTCAAGAGTTCTGGAGGAGAAGGAGGATTCATCCTGTAGATGTTAGTCAGCATCTTTCCTTAATTGATTCAATGCTGGCTCAAAGGGCCTTTGTACCCAAAGTGTCATGGTTGGTAAGGATGGAGGCAATATAAAAGGAAGAATAATTATTCATTCAATTTACATATGTAAAAACAATTCCCGAGGGGGGGGGAAATTTTTAATATTGAATCCTGGAGATGTTTTGACCAATACAACTTAATTAAAGATATTGATTTCAGAATGTGAAGTAAAATATCGGATTTGCTATAAAATAAAACAGTCTGAAATACACTGAGAATGAAGTCTTTGAAATGTATATGCATATACATGAAATATATTAAAACAAATATTTTTGTAACTGGTATTTTAGTAATAAAATACTTATTAAATAATTTATTACTTTAGGAATAGTAACAATTTATAAAACTTACCTGTGACTTCCATTTTTACATACATTTTCTTCTATAACATAAATCAATGCTGTGAATTTTAAGCTCTTTCCCTAAAGAAGAGACCAGTTTAAAAGAAATAACAGCAGGAAAAATAAAACTTGACTCTTCATGAATGAATTCTAAGAAGATTAATGTAAAAACAAATCCTAAAGGAACATTTGTGAAATCAAGTATTCTATGGAGGACCAGATTATATTTAAAGTACCTGCAGCTGGGAAAAGGGCAAGGTCAGATTTGTTCATTTCAAGAGTATTTCTTGAGCAGTGAAGGATAACTGTCAAATAAGAAACACCAGTAAAATATGTTTTGGGTAACCCATCTACTCCCAGAAACTTCCCCCCAGACCCTTACCAAACAAATTCTTTCTCTCTTACCCATTCGTCTGTCCCCCCAGGTCCTCCCTTCCACTGACTGAACAGTCCAAACTATCATATACTGAATTGTTCTAGTTTTCTTCTCTGTGCTTAATGTAACCCTCTTTAGTCCAGTTCATCAAGGACCGCTTATCACAACCATAGATTGTCATTCGCTTAAATAAGTAAATACCCGCACACACACACACACACATACACATCAATTTATCAGTCACAACTCCCAACTGTCCTTAATTCAATAAAAAATTTAGTCATTCTAGGACTTTTCACTCTTTACTTATTATAAAGACAAAAGATATTGGTCAATTCTTAAGACGTAAAAATAGCTAGAAGGGAAACTGATCACATAAATACCAACCATTCAGAAATGGACATGATTAATGTCTAGATAAAGATAATCCTCCTGTTTATCTTCTGTGGACATGTGATTGAACTTGAGGTGAGACATTCCGTCTGGCATTGTGGTCCAGAGCCAAATCAAAATGAGAATAAAGGGTCTAGGTACCACATATTCTCAAGAGAATTGCTGACAACTCCTTCTACTCCCCAGAAGGGATGGAGGTTGAGCAAGTAAAGGAGGAAGTCCCAAAGGCAGGATTATCCCTAAACTACAACAGCTGTATTCCCTGCCCAGAAAGCCATGCAATTTTCAGAGTCTACTCTGGCCCTCCTCTGTGGCCAAAATAGCTACACACAGACAGACATAGACACACAGACACACACACTGATCCTGGAGTCTGTGCCTAGGGAATGTTTCCATTTAAGCCTTTAGGCCCATGGGCAGGTAAATACAAACTGAAAAAGGAAAAAAGAAATTCTCCTTGTTAAAAATAAGGGAGGATGAAATACCCATCTCTTTTCTTGGAGCATTTACTTTAGAAAACTTCTAAGTTCTTAGTCTGTCTCTTTGAAATATGTGTCAATTTTTTTTTAAAGCTAAATAAGCCTCTTCCTTGATCTAGAATCCAAGGATGTCTTTCTCAAGGACCTTGGACCCTCTGAAATGCAGTCTTCAAAAAATACATCTGCCCTATCTTCTGGTGTCTGTGGGAAGGTGGGAGCCCGACTTCTGTGGTCACCTTGTTCCAAATTACAAAACTACCCCTTGTCAAGAAGTTTGTTTCTCCTTCAGCAAAAGTCAATTACCTAACACAGAAGGTCACAGCTACTAAGTGAGTTTAGGATAACCTGTAAATAACAAGTGGTGTTTTCAAGTTCTTTTGTTTGAGAACTAGTTATGGTTGACCTTGAGAATTTGTCTTCGCAATCTCTTAGCGGATTATTTGGGATGCTTATCACATTCAGTTTCATGTTTATTCAGTTGTTAAACTGTTTTCTTTCTCTTCTACCTTTGTATGATAATTTATAGGTTGGGAAGAGCGTTTGTTTTTAATGATATTTTCTGAACACCCACCTGACTCCTTCTTGACCATATTTGAAGAAGCTGGAACCATGTAATTTTCAGCACAAAGTCTCCAAACCTGTATGATGGTATGAACAGTGTATTTTGCCAGAACCAGATTTCCCAAGGGCATATCATAGAGGCAGGTGCACAATCCGAAGTATGTTGTGTGTCCAAAGCTTGTCTATTTGGAAGGGGTTGTGAACACACAGCTGTTTTCTTAGACTCAGGAGAGCCCTCCAAGTGCTGGAAGTAGCCTGGGTATAGGACAGGAAAATGGCCCCTGCCTGATACAGATGGGGCTCTCTCCTTCCTGCTATGTCTCAACTCCTAGGAACAGAAAAATTCTAAGTTTGAGCTTGGCCTTACGGTCCTAGGTTCCTATCAAACCCAAAAGTAGAAGGGGAGGATTCCTGTGCAGTACCTGGTGGTCAGATATTGCCTGGCTTGTGACTTGAGGTGAAGTGAAACTTTGAAAGTGCTGTCTTTGGGCTTTTTATGGATGTCCCTGGGGTGGGGAGTGGGGACAAGAATGTTAAGTAGGAAAACAGGCCTCAGGAAGAAATGGAAAGAGGACCCCCTAGAATGAAAGACAGTAAGTGTTTATCCCAAAGATGTTCCCAAGTGATTGGAAAAAAGGCTGAGCGAACATGTGGTATAGTCTGTTGCTTTACACATGATGTTTTATTTTATCTTTATGAAGGCATATTTATCACAGTAGGAGAAGAGAATGCAATATATTTTATGGCCATTTTTCTTAATTTAAAACTTGTAACTAGTTAGACATATGATACAAGGGATCCAGTGTGTACAATCGCACATTAAAGGACAGGCTGTTTAGAAGCATCATTGGCGGACGTGGGCAGCTGTCCTTGTGTGAAGCAGAGTCTGGTACATTGCTTTCCGGTCCAAGCCCACTGGGGTTCCAGAACCTTCAGCCCTCCCCCCAGCCCCCAGCAAGACAATTGAGCAAGGAAAAACAATAATAATACGAAACTTCTGGGGGAAGCTTGAAATGCGATCCCTGGAGTTGTGGACACATACTAAAGAAACTAGTGCCTAATTCCTTGACTGCAGGTTGAAAAAGGAGAGACACGTTATCACGGTGCATGAGGCCCTGAGCGGAAATGTGTGACTAAAGCCACCCCCATGCCCAAACCTCTCAGCCATTCTTTGCAGTTCCTTGATGGCACAAACGAGACCTCAGCTTTTCCTATGTCCACATAGGAAGGAGCCAGGGAGCTAGAGGAAGTGGCAAGAGGCTTGGGCTACTTGAGTGACCCCTGACAAAGATATAGAAAGCCCCATCTCAACAGCCTGAGTTGCCCACAGTGGGCAGAATAAATTCTGAGACTCCCCTCCCCTGGCAGTGGCTACTTATATAAGAAAATCTCTGTCTCCATTATCCCACTCTTCTGCCTCAAAAATACTGGAAGTGCTTGATCCAGTGAACACCAGGAGAGAAAATTCCCCTAAGAAAGACACACTTTCCAGTGTGCCAAGGTCTTGGAGTGTGAATGGCACTCACCATAGCTCAGACCAAACTCTTCTGTGCCCTTTAAGTAACTTCTCCACAAATCAAGTCTGTGCAGAGACTGCATTTCATAAAGAGAAGTGGCCAGCATGCTATGGAAACTGCCAAGATTATGACTGACAAACAAACAAAAGCCAAAAACAAAAAACAAGAAATGAGAAACAGTTAAAATTAGGAACCTCAAAAAGATAAAACCAATATGTACTCATAGAAGTTGAGATACCTTAATAAAAAAGAGTTATTTACATGTATGTATAAATAATATCACACAAAAGTGTTGTTTTGCTGAATTGTCTCATACTTTCTTCACAGTAATAAATCTTTGATTTTTCTAAACTTCCAACTCTAGGGAAAGTATCTGTATTCTTAGAATTCCCTAGAAGATGGTTCATTTCAAAGTGCTGTCCATATTACTGCATTAGTGTTATACAAACACCTTCATTTTAGTATCTTTTCACATCTGTTTCTCTCTCCTATAATAAAGGAGGAATATATTTCTACCCACCTCTGTGACATTCCTTTTAAAGAGCCTGCTAATGCAACACAATCAAAATTCAAATCCTAACCTCCTCGTTCCTCCCATCTCCTGTCTTCCTGGAATCACTTTTCAACCTAATATCTCATTTCTGAGAGGAGAACTGCATTTCCAATATCAGGCTAAAGTAGTAAAGTCACTTTTGACAGTCGGGTTTCTTACAATCTCAATAGATAATATATCTCCAATATCTTTTTCTTTCAGTGTCAAATATCTATACTCAAACTTTCTTAAACTAACCACAGCCGTAGCTACAAAGAAATTCCAAAATAAAGGTTCCTGCTGTTGGTCTACCAACTTGTAATAAGAATATATTACGGCATTTAAAAGGCATCTCAGTAGCTTTCAAGACCTTCTATATCTGTGCAATACATGTCCCTTAGTTTATTTGTTTTATTGTAAAGCCATATATATCCCATAAAAGGAATTATCACCAAACTTTTTTTTTAAGATTTTATTTATTTTTGACAGAGATCACAAATAGGCAGAGAGGCAGGCAGAGAGAGAGGAAGGGAAGCAGACTCCCTGCTGAGCAGAGAGCCCGATGTGGGGCTGGATCCCAGGACCCTGGGACCATGACCTAAGCTGAAGGCAGAGGCCCCAACCCACCAAGCCACCCAGGCACCCTATCACCAAACATTTCAGTTGACATGCCTGTACAATTTAATTTCTAATATATATCTTCTGTTCTAACTAATCTGTTTTTCTCATTGTTTCTTGGCTCATGTCACCCCCTTCTCTTCTCTGACACCCAAATCTTAATCACCTTTCAAAGGGCACTGAATTTTTAATGTCTTTATTAAGCCTCATCTGACTGCTTAAATCCAAATTAACCTCCTTGAAAACAGAAATAATTCCAGTTATTTAGTCAGAGAAGATTTTCTATAAAGAAGTATTTAATCATACATGGGAGGAATAAAAAGGCAAAAAAAAAAAAAAAAGGAACCAAGCATTACCATAAATTTAATAACTGCCGGAAGCAGCCAGGGTTCTTAGGTCTGCAGCGGGGAAAAGGGAAGTTGGTGACTATTAAAAGGGCAGGGTAACTGGGATTCAGACCTCTCATGAGGCTCCCCCTCAGTCCACATCAGCCTGATCTAGCATCTTTGAATACTGGGAAATTAGACCAGTCCTGTGAGCTGGCAGGAGAAAGAGGAAATTGGAATTGACAACTACTGGAAACACCTGTCATTGTCTGGTTAAAGAACAGTAGTTTGGGTAATGCTGAAACAGGGAGGAAAGAGCCTTCTGTTCCTACTATCGCCTCCTATTGGAAGCACCTTTGGTTGAGTACCTTGACAGGAGAAATGCGATGGAGAGTCCCACGTCCAACATCACCAAACAGTTATAAAAATGTGATTTGCAGCTTAGAAAAAGTTGTTGTATAACCTGCACACTCATCAAGCTTTCAACATATCAGGAAAATTCATGCTGAATTACATACTGCCCATATATTTGAAATGTTATTCTTGCTTAGAAACAGGGAAGACAATGCTAAATACAATATTTTGATTAAATCTATATATTTATTAAAAATTTCAAAGTTTAAAAAATGATTTATAAAAATTGCATTTTCTGTGTTAAGCGGCTGATTGACAAATTGACTTGAATGCATCATATATTTTTCATGCTATTTAGTGTGTATTCTTCAAACTCAGTCACTCCCTAAACTAACTCTCTATACTATTTAGCTTTATGTGTGCCACGGTTATCTTGATTCCATGTTTGACTAGCTCATGGAATTGTGTGTTACATTTACAACTGAAATCAGGTTTTTAAAGTTACCCCAACATACATATCTCACTAATTAATGCCCCATCCTTACTGGAGAATTCCAGACTTACCATCTAAACTACTCTCAGCAAATTTTAACATTTTACAGAAGTGTATATTCAGCATTTTTAAGCCTATCAGTAGTACATGACCATAGGGAATATATATTTTAAGATGCAGTATTAGATCATTCAAGGCAATAAAATTATATTAATGTTTTAATGAGAGCATTAAGTGGCTTCATTTGGCATTCCTGCTGTCACAAGGTCATTTAATCATCCTCCAACAAACTGACATAATACCATTTTATTCTATCTCCTATGTATAGTACAAAATAAACACTTCCAAATGTTGGATTTCTCCCCAAATCTAAGTGGATAAGCCAAGGTAAGAACTATATAATTTTATCTGTATATTACTTAGAAATCTCCAAAACAACAGCATGGATAGGATATAGAAAGAGATTTATTATAAGAAATTAGTTTATACAGGTACAGAGGCTGAGCAGTTCCAGGATCTGCTGGATCTCTTTAAGCTGGAGACCCAGGAGAGCTAGTGATTTAAGTGCTGGTCTGAAAGCCTGCAGGCTCCAGACCTAAGAAGAGCTGATGCTTCTGTTCAAGTCCAAAGACCAGAATACATCAATGTCCAGGTCATGCAGTCAGACAGGAGGAATTTCCTCTTATTAGAGAGTCATCCTTTATATTCTATTCAGGCCTTCAACTGTTTGTATAAGGGATACCCACATTATGGAGGGCAATTTTCTTTACTCAGTCTATTAACTCTAGTGTTAATTTTGCATAGAGAGGGTGTTTACCAACTATCTGGGCATCCTGTGACCTAATCAAGTTGACACATGATACGGACTGAATGTGTCCTTTAAAAATTGATAAGCTGCAGTCTTCATTCCCAAGGTCACCGCATTTTGTGGTGGGGCTTTGGGGAGTTAAGTCAGATGAGATCATGAGGGTGGTGGCCTCATGATAGGATCAGTACTGTAAAGTTGCTCCCCCCGGCAATGGTAAGAAAAGAGGCTACGAGGCAAATGGATCCGAGAGATGAACTTTATTGCAAGCACCCTCGGGCGAGGTTCCGTGACTCACAGAAAGAGGGGGGGGGGGGGGATAGTGAGTCGGGGAAGTCGCACTGGGAGTTGGTGGGGGTCTTTTATGGGGTTGAGGTAGGGCACAGCCTTGCGCCCGTTGGGTATGTGGTGATTGGACGGTATCGGGCGAGGGTGGTCAGTAATGGGCAGTTCTCAATTTGGAAGCTCCTGGGTGGAGAGTTACGGTCTCCTGATGGTGACGTGGAGGCCGCAGTAAGGGTGGCGGGAAAGTCCGCCATCTTGGAGAGGGTTGGCGGGAAGAGCCGCCATTTTGGAGCCCCGCTTTCCCAGCCGGCCCATCAAGTACCCACATAGGAAGAGACACCAAAGAGTTTGCTCTCTCCTTCAAGAGAGGACACAGCAAGAAGGCAGTCATCTCCAATAGAAACTAAGTCAGCCAGCTCTTTGACGTTGGACTTCCCAGCTGCCAGACTGTGAGAAATACATTTCTGTTGCTTATACCACCTGGTCCATGGTACTTTGTTATGGCAGCCTGAGCAAACACAGAAATTAAACATCAAAACATGTAATCATATGTAACTAAGAAGAACAAGAAAAATGCTGAAAACAGAAATGCTAGTAGGTTCCATAGAAAGGGTACTTACTGGGTAATCTAGAGGCTGAAAAAAATAAGATTTCTGAGAGGTTTTTAAAGGTGGAATTTAGAAAAGCAGCTGCTCTTTCCTGCCTCAAGAACAAAGTGCCAAGCAGATGAAGTTATAGATCCTTTTGGTCATAGACTCAATGCCTTCAAAACTCTAACTGTATGAAGCTGTTGATTCAAACATGTTCTGGATTCACCTGCTACTGAGACACTGAAAGTGACGGTGTGGTGCCTTCTTGAAAACAGGTTCTAGGCATAGAAATGAAAGCTCTGCATTTGTCCCAGCCTAGTTCCCAGGATGTCTGCAAATAGATTTATGCCCTAGCTACATTTTCTAGCACAAAAGTTTGGAAGGTTTGGAAGATTTCTTTCTGTAAAAGCTTATTTGCCGATGGGAAAGAACTCCAGAATATATTTGGGCCCCGCTATTAAAAAAGTAAATCCCACTGGGCTCTCAAAGTGCCCGATTAGCATTTTGTTGTCTCATTATTAACTATGAAACACAACTGTACAATGTTTTTATTTTTTCTCTGCTTGGTATGTGGCGAGATTGTATTTTCCTACTGATCGAATGGCCCGGGACTGCTTTGGTCAATAGACCATGAGTAGAGTGATTTTTTTTTTTTTTTCTTTCAGGACAGAAACATTAAGAACTTATTTCCGCCACAGTCATCAGCTATGATCCATAACTGCCACTCTGTCAGCCAGGGTCACCGAGAGAACATAATGATGACATAGAGCAGATCCCCAAAGCCAACTTTGATGAACAGATAGTAAGAGACATAAATTAAACTTTACCTTATTGCTAAGATTGTGGAGACATTTTATTTCAGGATAATGTAGTTATCCTTACTGACATAACAGTGAAAATTCCCAAGACATTGGAGGAAAGCTTCTAATGAAAGACATATAACAAAGCAAATAAAAGGGAAATAAATAATTTAGAGAAAAAAAACACATATACTTTGAGGAAAAAAAATTTAAAAATAAAAATCTCTCCCTAGAGTCATAGAAAAATACAAAATACACATTGGACAGTGAAATAGAGCATATTCAGATAACAATGAGTATCTCTCTGAAAATTAAAAGTAAGAAAGGAGACATGCCAAATATGATAAGACATAAATTGAGGAATTTCTCAATGGACTGGAAAAAATAAAGTTTTTTTTTTTTTTTAATGTAAGAGTAAACTTACAATGTCAACATTCTACAACATCTTCATGCGTTGCAGATTATAAAAGAAAGAGAAAATAAAAATAAAATAAGTTAAATAAGAAAAATGTCTTAAAGAATACAACTATTCCATAGTGAAATAAAATGAGAATTCAGAAATAAACAGCCCAATAAAAGGGAAAAAAATGAATTTATGACTTCCTATCAAGGCACATCATTGTGAAATTTGAAGCTATCAAGGCAGGGAAATGTGATTGATTGGCTTCAAATTCTTAAAAGTGATGAGGGAGCAAAAGGTAAGCCAAGGACAAAGTACAAGCTGAGCCCCCACCCCACCTCCCCCTCTGTGGGATCTGTGTGACATTCCTCAGGAAATTTGTTTTTCCTCAGGGAAAGGAAAAACAAATGGCTAACTAATAGAGATCACAGTCCTGTAAAAGATGAGTCTATCAGTTTACCAATGTCTTAGTGACTTGAAAGGAAAAAGCATTCTTATCAATAGCCTAAGTTCCAGAGGCCCATAACTCAATTTCTTGGAGTCCTAACATCACCCTCCCCTCCGTGAGTGATGTGGGAAACACAGGCCGAAGGGAATGTAAATAAACTTAAATTTCTTTGTGACCTGCAGTCCATTGACAAGCTCTAGTGACAGGAAGAGTATAACAATCCTCCAGAAAGATCCCAATTGTTTTAATGTTAATGCTTTGCTAGAGGGAAAAACAAGCTTAGGTTGAAAATACTGCAAGGTCTTCAGGATCCCGGGAGTCTTCTTTAGCATATCAAAGTCCTTTTGGATGCCTCTCTTTTTCCTGACCTCCCCCAACTCCCAAGTATATAATCAGCCATTCCTCACAACCTGAGTGCAGCAGCTCTTCCTGCCCAGGGTCCTGTCCCCAAGCTTTGGTAAAATCACCTTTTTTGCATCAAAGACATCTCAAGAATTCTATCTTGGCCGTGGGCTCTGGACCTCACCAACATTCCAAGACTACATCAAAAGCACAACTGAAACATAGAATGTCAAAGAAAAGAAGCCTTTACAATTCTGAGAGAATATTCTTTACAACCCAGATTGGGTGGTAAATCCATCCATCATGGCGAAGTATTAATTAACTCCAGTGTGAGTGTTCTCAGGAAGCTGCTGGAGAAGGTGTTTGATCCAACTGAGGGAGTAAACTAAGAAAGAGGAAGGTAAGGAATCTTGTCTTTGCAAACAGGTGATCCAGCAAGAGATCAAAGGAAATGAACTGTCAGAGGGATGGACAATGATAATGCCCTGCAAGAAAGCTGTGTAGGATGACAGGCAAATTCCAGGAGGCATAGCCCCAGGCGGAAATAAAAAAGAAAGAGGGAAGAAAATAAGGAGGAAAGGAAGAAGGAAAGCCTTAAAGCACTGTTGTCTTTGAAAGTAATGAGATTTTTCATATCTATCCATGTTTGAAAATGGATTCATAATAAGTATATAAAATTAGCAGATGAAAGAAATGAAGCAATTATAAACTTTAATGAAGAAAATAAAAATCAATAGGGGCAATGTAATCATACTGTGTCTTAGGTTTGAATATTTACTCAGACAAGATAATATAAAAAGTGAACGCTGATATCATAAAAATGGTATAATTTTATTGGGAGAATTAGAAAAATGGAATAAATACATGCATGCAGGCAATAGAGAATTTAAGGCATCTTAAGCCTCGTTTCATATTCATATCAATACAGAATATGTAAACGTGTGATTAAGAGCAAGAAAAGGTAGTAAGTTTAGAAGTATGGAAGCAAACAGCAGGAAAAGGAAGTTGTGATTTAAAAGTGATTATGGAGAGAATGAATTTCAAATGAGAAAAAAAGAAAAGTGAGTAGAGGATTCTTATAGATTTATGCCAAGAAGTAATTTATTTTTATTTTTTGTATTCTGAATACACATTCCTCTAATAAAAATACTATGTGATAATGAAAATAACTAAATGAATAACATAAATGCTTTTTGAATATATAAGGAAATATATACTTTTTACTATTTTGGGAAGAAATTTTTAAAGAATATAAATAATATTAAAATCACTATATTAATTAATGGAGTAAAAATCATTATTTATACATGTTTATAATAGATTATTTATTTATTTATTTATTTAAAGATATTTATTTGACAGAGATCACAAGCAGGCAGAGAGGCAGGCAGAGAGAGAGGGGGAAGCAGGCTCCCCACTGAGCAGAGAGCCTGATGCGCAGCTCGATCCTAGGACCCTGAGATCATGACCTGAGCTGAAGGCAGAGGCCCAACCCACTGAGCCACCCAGGCGCCCCAATAATAGATTATTTTTAATTGTTTTTACTTTTTGTTTTACTGGGAAAATTATACACACAAAGCCCAATAAAATAAAACTTTTTGTCAAAGAATTATGTTATAGTGGCAATGAACGTGATATAGGATATTTTACTTTACAATTTTTTAAATGTTGTGCAATTATTCTAACAATGGATTCAAATTGAAAAACCATTTGAAGAAAAATAGAGGTAGAATTATTGAACAAAAGTGATGAAAGTGTCTATAAAGAATGCCCATAATTTGATTTATTAATTCACAGACAAACGATCTGAAAATGTAGGTTCCAACTGTTAATATTTATCAGCATTGAAGTTTATACTTTTTTATAGAGTTTGAACATTGTGTATTTCTTTAAAGAGAAGTTTTACATCTCAAGAAAATTATTTTAAATATTTTAAGGATCAAAAAGAAAACCATAAACAAAAAGCTTAACCTCCCAAATTCCTGAGAATGTTGTGCCCGCATGAAAGGCTCAGTACTCCGGAGAAAATAGTGGACTTGAAAGGAGAAATGAACACCTCAGTAATGAATGACAGACTAGTAATGGAGGATAGTCCTGAAGAAAGGCAGGCAGGGGCAAGGGGCTCTGTCCTATGAGGAAACTACCCTTAAAAAGAAAAAGAGCCTATCCTGTTATTCTACACCACTCTGAAAGGAGTCCTCCATCTTTCCCACAGAAACAGCTACCTGATACGTTGGTGAACAAAACCTGACTGGGTGAGAAGTGCATGGAGGGCTAATCAGACTATAATAACCCCCTAAAAATCTCACGGATTTAGAAACTCCAATGGCAACCCTGTCAGATCCCTCCCTCTTCAGGAACCTTTGTACAGTCACTTAGCAAACTTTGCTTTGCTGCCCATCACTCTTCATCAGTCTAAGTCTTCATTCTTACAAGTGGTTTGACCAAGAACCATGGGGAATAAAGGAAAAGAAATCCTGGAACCCTAGAAGCTCTGACTAAAGTCTTAGATGTCACCTCAACCCCTCCCCTGAATTTCTGATGCTCTGTATAACTCCAGAGGATAGACACATCACTGAGGAACATAAATTCAACCAAGAATGAAGCAGAAATAATATGTATCTATTGTGTCCAAAAAAATTAAATTGCTATAGAATAATTAAGTATAATAAATTATATTTTTGCCTTTTTGATATGGAATCATACTTGCTAAACATTGTTCAATTTGATCTATAATTATTAACCCACATTATAAATACACTCAGATTTTATATAAATAAGACTATAAGTGATTACAAAAAAATATTCTGGATATAAATTCATGCAGCTTCTGTGTTATGTTAAAATTTGCCTGCATGTATGTACTTATAAAAGCAAATATGGTTTATCATTTGCGTATTAGCAATTAAATTGTAAATACTTGTCCATATTGTACATGAAGGATTGTCTCTAAGGAATACTACTGGTTATCCTGGTTTCATAATTATATGTGCTTAATGTGATAAAGCTATAATTAGCACACTTGTTAATTCAGCTAATATTTCCCCTGGTCAGCCTGAATGAGGACATATACCATACATATTAGTTGTACTATGTCCAGTAATTTTAATTTATGCAGTGCATAAATACAAATATTTTAATAGAGTTAACTAATGAGTTATAGAAAAGAGTAATAGAAAGGAGAACCCAATAAGGAAATATACTTAATTGTATACTAATGGTATTTTTTGCTGCAGAAATTCAGAGTTTTAGTAAGTCTTTCACATGCCATCAAACACTTACAAATATGAAATCAAATACTTGTAATATTAGTATGCAACATACTTGCATTTATTCATTTTAATGGTAATCAGAAATATATAAATATTTTAGATCTGTGTCTGATATACTTCAATAAAAATTTGATACAGAAATATCTTGAGATTGTTTTCTAATGCTCAACAGGCAACTGCAAGAATAATGAATCTGTTCAGGCAGCACTGGTAAGCATGTTTTATACAAAACTTTTATACTGATCTTTCATATCTATTTTTCTATTTAATCTATCTCTTTAAATTTATGAGTCTATGTTTCTGAAGCTAAGCATTTTTAAAAATAGGTTTAACTTTTCATGTTGTACTTTAATAGTATATTTATTATCACCAGTACCAGCCTTGTTTATCAAGATCCAAGAAAACCTAGTTTTAAGGATGTATATCTACCCCAGGACAGCTATATAAATTAAAAGATTTGGCATAACTCTAACATTTGTGGAAGAACAAGGATAATTTCATATATTTCCTAAATAATTAGTAGTGTGAAAATACCAAATGAATGGTTAGATTAAGAATTTTTGCCTACTACTGAGAAATACTCATAACCCATTGCTTGGGAAGAGCAAAGAATTATTAGGTATTGTCCTACCATTAGCCTTACAATGTATAATGATACATATCCTTTTTATTGAATTAGAGGAGTTTTGTGTTTCAGGAATGATCAAGAGGTTGCATCTTGATAAGAGGTCAAGGAAGGTGATGGTTTACAGTTGTTTGTATCTAATTACAATTATTTGTAACTGCAATTAGATTTAACAATATAGATGTGAGTGGTAGTCTTAGCTAAAACTCTGTAAGGCAAAGATAGATATAAGAAAAATTACACAAAAAAAGATGGTTAAGAAAAATAATGACAAATTTCATGCAATATTGTAGGTAGAATTCTAAGATGACCCCTTAAATTTTGGTGCTGTGATGTACCTTTTCTATATAATCATCTACTTTTCAGTGTGAATGAGGTCTGCAAATATAATGGGGTAGCCATTCCCATAATTAGGTTATGTTATAGAACTTGATAGGATATTTGCTTCCATCATTACATTACATTTTCTAAGACTGTTTTGCCACAGATGAGAGAGAATTACAATACTGACAGTCTTGAAAAGGTAAACTATCAGACTGTGAATGGTTCTGTGGAGAAGGACACATGGCAAAAATTCACTGCACTCTTTAGGAGCTGAGAACAGCTAAGAAGAAAATAGGGACTTCGGTCATGCAATCACAGACACTGAAATCTGCCAACAATCTCATGAGTTTGGAAGAACACCCAAAGCCTCATGTGAGATCTCAACCCAGCCAACCACCATTTGGATTCCCAAAACATGGACATTGAAAAGTAATGCATTTTGTTGGTTTTTCTTTTTCAAATTTGTATTTTTGTAAGTTCTGAAATTTTCAATAATTTGTTATGCTGAAGTGGAAAACTCTGAAGGATCCAATATGAATATGGTTAACTCACAGAATAAGTTTCGTGAGAAAAGAATCAATTCATTGCTCAGGTGGAAATATTTTCTGTAAGTAGACAGAAGAATGAAATTGCAATTATTAAAAAAGTAAAGGAAGACAAAGTGGGGACCATGATTTTGTCTACTTGAGATCTGGAATGGAGAAAGGCAGTGTAAAGTTAGAGATAACTCCTTTGGATAGCTTCAAAGACTTATTTATAGTAACCTGGAGAAACTAAATCAACTATCTAATTGGAACATTGGAGCCATAGCAAGAATCCTAAAAAATTCCTGTGCATTTGAAGCAGAGATTTTGGGGACCTTGATTATTTTCTCCCCAGCACGAGAAGAGAAATAGCCCAGTGTGCAAAAATAATTGAACACTAGGGACACCTGGGTGGCTTGGTAGGTTAAGCATGGGCCTTAGGCTCAGGTCACAAACTCTGGCATTGAGTCCCTCATCAAGCTCTCTGCTCAGTGGGGAGTCTACTTCTTCCTCTCCCTCTGCCTCTTCCCCTGACTCATTGTTGCTCTCTCTCAAATAAATAAAATCTTAAAAAAAAAAAAGAAAAGTGGACATTATAATGCATCATTCCAAAACTACTTCATCATGGAAGGATTTTTCTCCCAGCTGCTGGGAGTGAAGCTGGATGACATGTCTGGCTTTCAGCCCTCTTTTTGAAATGCTCTTTGCTAAAGAAATTTATGTTCCTCAATTGTCCCTTCATTTCTGCATCCGGTGACTGATCCTTATGCAAGTACAAGAGCTAGTCTCTTGTCTAACACAGCACATCCCTGAAGGGCCATCCATTTTCAATATCCCTACAGGGTCAGCTGAAATATGTATTTATACTGCACTGAAATCCAGTTTCTCCCTCTGTTCAATCATGCCTTCTTTCTTCCCTCCCATACATGTTGATCTTTAGAACACTGGTTAAGAAATGTATTGCCTGCTCATTTTCATTTAAGTATTCTTTCTACAGAAACTGATAGTCAGGGATGTTTCCAGAAGTGGGCTGAGAAAACAGTCACTAAGATAGGATATTGGAACTGGATCACTAATTGCAGGCTGGTAATAAGGATATCACTAGAGGGCCAAACATGGACAGTGCTTGTTCCTGGCATGCATTTGCAGTGTATTTGTTAAAATTTTGACCAGTGTCACATGCCATTGGAAGGACATACAGTAGCAGTTGTATTCTATCAGTCATTTGAGAAATATATCAGAGATAGTAATTATAAGGACAATGGAAATGGATGGCTAATGAGGAGAAAGACAAAAAAAGGCTGAAGATGATTAATCATCACTTGAAGTCTTTATGTAATTGCCAATGATAAATTTGGCAGCTTATTAGGAGACATTCATCTCCTTCAGCTAGAGAGCAAACAAAGTTCAGGACTAGGCTCACAACTTAATCATAGAAAGAGCTGAGTTTTAGGGAAGTTTAAATTCTCAAGCTAAATATATATGTTATGTTAAGGTCCAGCCTTGAATGGGGAAAATGGGACTCTGTGATAATGAATGGAGACATCTGTGAAAATGCATTCAATATTCTTGACCCCACAAGAGCTTGAGTCTTCTGAATCTCAAGAAAGGGCTCATTCCTTCCTTCTAGTGCATAATAGTCTTTCCTTGAGACATCCAGAGATGCCTCTGCCCTGAGAATCAAAACAGTCTCCTCAAGATCTGCGGGTCAGCCTCCCTCTGCCTTCCTCATCATATGTTCCATAATTGGGTTAAGCCAAAACATAACCTGTCTGGTGAAGTGCTGAGTCTATTAAGGGCACAAGGGACTCTTAAGGAAATATGGATATAGATACATAATTAACAAAATACATCACAAAGAGAGAACCCTAGACACAGTACAAGTGTGCTGACAAAAATTGTCCTCAAAACTCAGGCTGTCAATGGTTCACACTAAATGAAATAGATGTAGGAGATATTCCACTGCAAAAATTGGAAGTATAGAACAAAATGTTCAGAAAGACATAGAATGATTATACTGTGAAACACTGGACTGTCCACCAGATGGGTATGTCCTCAAGGAGGGGCCCAGGAGATATTCTAGTGGCCAGATTAATAAGGAATGCCCTAGTGAGAGGGTCCTGGTGTCACTGAGAAGTTTAGTGATCAGTCTGCACCCTTGTCTGGGTGGTATATTCTATAAATTCTCTATTTATGTATCTATATCTGTACCTATATCTGTATCTCCCTTGATCAACTTTATGTTCTATTTGCCCTTGATCAGACCTCCCTTTGCTCCCCTGAATCCTGGCAGCATATGTTTGTTAGATCCTGAGATCCTTAGGAGACAAAGTAGGAGATGCCATTTCAAAACTTGGCTTCCTGATAGCAGTAAGAAAGATACAATTATAAAAACCAAGTGGTAGTTCTTAACTGACAGAATCAAGGAGGGCACAGTCATTACTAGTAACAAGATTGGAGTGGCAGCCAAGGGCATCTGACACCATCCCTCCGCCCTCCAAGAACCAGAAGAGGTAGTTAATCAAAAAACAGCATCCCTAGAGGAAAGATAGATAGGAAGCCAGCAAGGAAACTGACTGGTCAGTCTATACAGAAGCTGTTTGGGAGTTTGCACTGCACCATGCAAACTCACATTCTATTGCTCAGTTATAGATCAGAGACATTTTTAGGCCCATAATCCTTTGTCTGAAGCATAATCCACTTCCTTCAAAAGAAAAAAAAAAAAAAAAAGACAGTCTCTTCAATAAATGGTGCTGGGAAAATTGGACAGCTATGTGTAGAAGAATGAAACTCAACCATTCTCTTACACCATATACAAAGATAAACTCGAAATGGATAAAAGACCTCAACTTGAGGCGGGAATCCATCAGAATCCTAGAGGAGAACAGAGGCAGTAACCTCTTCAACATTGGCCATGGCAACTTCATTCAAGATATGTCTCCAAAGGCAAAGGAAACAAAAATGAAAATGAACTTTTGGGACCTCATCAAAATCAAAAGCTTTTGCACAACAAAGGAAAACAGTCAACAAAACAAAGAGGCAACCCAAGGAATGGCAGAAGACATTCACAAGTGACACTACAGATAAAGGGCTGATATCCAAGATCTATAAAGAACTCCTCAATCTCAACACACACAAAATAGATAATCATGTCAAAAGGGGGGGCAGAAGACATGAACGGACACTTCTTCAATGAAGACATACAAATAGCTAACAGACACATGAGAAAATGTTCATTATCATTAGCCATCAGGGAGATTCAAATCAAAACCACATTGAGATACCACCTTACACCAGTTAGAATGGCCAAAATTAATAAGACAGTAAACAACATGTGTTGGAGAGGATGTGGAGAAAGGGGAACCCTCTTGCATGTGGGAATGCAAGTTGGTGCAGCCACTTTGGAAAAGTGTGGAAATTCCTTAAGAAATTAAAAATAGAGCTTCCTTAAGACCCTGAAATTGCACTACTGGGTATTTACCCCAAAGATACAGATGTAGTGAAAAGAAGGGCTATCTGTACCCCAGTGTTCATAGCAGCAATGGCCACAGTTGCCAAACTGTGGAAAGAACCAAGATGCCCTTCAACAGATGAATGGATAAGGAAGACGTGGTCCATATATACTATGGAGTATTATGCCTCCATCAGAAAGGATGAATACCCAACTTTTATATCAACATGGACAGGACTGGAAGAGATTATGCTGAGTGAAATAAGTCAAGCAGAGAGAGTCAATCATCATATGGTTTTGCTTACTTGTGGAGCAAAAGGAATAACAGAAGACATTGGGAGATGGAGAGGAGAAGGGAGTTGGGGGAAATTGGAGGGGGAGACAAACCATGAGAGACTATGGACTCTGAGGAACTAACTGAAATTTTTGGAGGGGACTGGGGTGGGAGGTTGGGTGAGCCTGGTGGTGAGTATTATGGAGGGCACGCACTGCATGGAGTACTGCATGTGGTGCATAAACAATGAATGCTGGAACACTGAAAAGAAATTTTAAAAATTAAAAAAAAAAAAAAAAAAAAGCAGAATAGCCCTGAAACTTTATGGCCAGTGTATAAAGTAATGATTTCCTCAGCTCTTCCCCAGTGGGAACTAGGGCCATTTTGTCAGGCAGGAGTCCATCAGAAAAGGAAAATACTTGATACATCGGGGGACTATTATACAGTTTTAACTGATATTGATGGTAGGGAAAATGGAGCACCCTTAAGGCCCTCTGTTAGAAAGGGAAATAAATGGAAACTACAGTCTGCCTAGTTCTACTTTTTTCTTGACTCGCTGGGTCAATAGACCCACCTGTTGATTTTTTGTCCCTCAGTACCTAAAGGACAAGGTTAGTAGGTAGCACAAACTGTATACTGGTTTCTTAAATTGTGGGTAAGTCTGGGAAAGATCGAAGTGACAGTCTGAAATGCCCTGCCATGATTGCAAATTTAAAATAATGTTTTCCTATACATAAATAAAAGACAATAGTGCTACCCTGAAGAATTTGGAAAGGATGCAAAGGTAATGCTCCTTAACATAAACCTGACTGAATTTATCAGACGTGCCTCTTCAAAAGGCAGACAGATAGATACAAGAGAATGACTGTATACTACCAAAGATTCCACTAATTAGGATCCCTAATTGCAGTTGCTATGCTCAATATGTGGCATCTTCTCTAAAGAATATTATCCTGACCTCAGATACATGGTATGTGAACATTTACTCATTATATTCTTTGTCATTTCTATCAAAAAGGGAGGATCACAAAAAGCTCAAATTTATGCAGGTAGGAAAATGGTGTATATATATCCAATCTTTGCACTAGAGCTGTGATACCTCTCCTGGTTTGTCTAAAGATAATTGTTCTGTCTAGACATCTCAAAGGATATCAAAATGATCCACTATATTGATGACATTTTGCAATAAGGTGGGATGAAGAGGAAATGACAAGTGCATTGAGAGATAAATATGCTACAAACCCTATCAAGTTTTGGAGTCATCATACCAGTGAAATGTTTAGAAAGCCAATAGTCTGAGCCATACAGTCCAATGTAAAGAAAGAATCATTGTATCTCACACTTCCGGCATTTAAAAGGAGTCGCAATGCTCTGAGGCATACATGGGGTTGTAAAAACAGATTCTACATTTGGGATTTTGTCCTAACCCATATGTATGGTGTATTAAGGCTGTCATGTCTGATATATATAGATATTCATATATACTTTTTTCCCCCCCAGAAAACAGGAAAGTGTTGGAAACAGTAGGGTGTACACCAGAGAAGCCTAAGTTCCTGTTATTTATCTTTGTATTTGTTAGTCTCTCTCCGTGTCCTGTCCTCCCCACTCCTTTCCTCTTCTTTCTCTCTCTCTTTCAAAAAGGTGGGGTGGGGACTCAGGGAGAAGAGTTGCCTATTGGGAACTATGAAAATCCATCGGAAGAGTTAACCTGACATTGGCATTGTTTAGAATTGCCATTGCATAGGTGAAAATATAAAACAAGGAACAGCATTTTAACATTTTATCATTGTTACTTTGTTTACTGTTTGCAAATAATCTTTTATGTAGTCCTTCTGCCAGTCATTCTCCAAGTGTGGGTGGTATCTGCATCGTTTGGAAACATTTTGGAAACACAAATTCTTAGGCACCACCCTAAATACACTGAATCAGTCCCTTTGAGGATGGGGCCTAACAAATTTTTTTTTTTTTTAAACAAGCCCTCCAGGTGATTCTGATACAATGCTAAAATTTGAGACTACTGACATAGATAAAACAAAAATTTCCTCATTGTTTCTCATTATTCCAAAACGAACCCATTTTTTCTTGTTATGATAAAAATAACATTAGTCCAAATTATTAAATTCTCATTTAGATTGTTAATCTAAAAGTCTACTACTACTGATTTATGTCCAACATGGAATTTTATTTTCCTGAACAAAAGCAATATCAGGATCATTATATTTGAATATAATTGAGAACGTTCCTTGAGTTTCCTCAAATACATTCCAAACAATTGTGTAATACTTGTTTTTTTCTATCATTTTATAATTAGATAATTCCAGCAACTAAGTTTTTTTAATGGCTCATAAAAATAAATGTAATTATATTCAGGTGAAGAAACAGTTTCAATTACTATCAATATTACCTTGACTTACAAAAAAAAGAGTAACAGTAATTAGAAGAAACCAATTTAGATTTTCAGTTTACGAGTTTAAGTATCTTGGAAACAAAATGGGAGTGGGAATACTTTATAGAGAAATTGAGGCTGAAAGCAAAATGTCTTTCAGTTCCACAACACAGATTCTGAGTTAATGCTAAATATAACCACCAACAAAAAACAAGAAAAAAAAAAAAAACTTTATTATCCACTGGAAAAAAATTCATGCTGTGTCACATCAAGACAAGCTGCTACTACTACCAGGTAATTGGCAGCCAATAGTGTGATCCTACTGTTTGTAATCCTTGTTATTTTAGAGACACTTTTATGAGCTTTCAAATTATTTTTAAAAAGTTTTAAATCTTAACATGTTGTGTAAAATGGTCTTATTGGATCATTATATGATTTAAGTTCTTTTTATTTCTTTGGTTGTAACAGAACAGATCATAATTCTTTTTATTTTCCTTTTCACAATATCCAAAGGAAGAAATATTTCCTCAAGACTCAGTTTCTTCCTGTACTAATCCAACCTACATACATTTCCTGAAACCTTAGGGGGGGATTATTTTTGATCCCATGTTTTTACTTTTTGTCAATTATTACTTCAAGTTTTAAAATATTTATACAAGCTCATTTGTCTTTCAGCCCAGTCAAAAGGTGGACTACTTTTTTGAAGAACCTACTTTTGATTGTATTTTTCATTCTTTATGCCCTTGGTTACTGATAAACACTATTAATTGCATAAGAAGAATTGATTAAAAGTTGGGTTTATCTGCATTCTCTCCAAAAGTCTTTAATTATTAAAATATAGGTAATTTTATTCTTGGGAAGGTAAGAGGACTCCAAGCTCCTCACATTTTCTCCTAGAAACCAACTGATCTAACCAAAGAGCAAGAATAGTGAGAAGAATCATCAGCATCATAGTGATAGCAGGGTTCAGGAGGGGCTGTAGTGTAATTAAATAGTATTTTCTGATTCTTGGACCACTAGTAGGTATGCTACATGCTAAGGTTCACTTCTAATGAATCTACAGGAAACTGGAGTTTCTCTGTGTCATTCTAAATAAGGCTTCCTGGATTTGCACATAAATCTATGACAAGGGTTTAAAAACATTGTGCTGACAATTATAGCTATGCAAATGTTGTTAAAATTTAGGGCTAAAATATCATGCCTTGTTCATGTGTGTGTGGTTTTTGGTTTTGTTTTGTTTTTTGCCTTGAACGACAATAAAATTTAGTTGCTCTTTATACAGACTTTTTATCATAGTAACAGAATAATAACCCATATAAGACTACTTAATAAATATGCACATTTAAAAAAAATTAAATGCATTACAGAGAAAATCTTTGTAATAAAATATCCCAACTTTCATATCCCAATATATCCCAACTTGCAAAGATTAGACAAGATCCCTAGGGTAGTTTTTATCTGTAGGTGAAAACTTTTTCAAAAATTCAAGAGATTCTGGTAGGCATTGGTTTTGTACAGGTTTGAGGCTGAATCCATATTGAGGCATGTTTGGGGTGTAGTGATTGCTGGATGGTAAAACTGAAAGGTTTTGTAAACTGACTGTTAAATCTGCAGTGTTTTAGATAATAAAAACATTTCGTTATAAGCCAATAAAAAATGTCAAAGATAACTATTAGAATGTGAAGCTGATGTCATAACTGCTTTTCTTCTTGCTTTATTGAGATATGATGGACATATAACACAGTGTAAGTTTAGAGTCTGATGTGTTGACTTGATTTGTTTCTATACTGCAATATAGTTAACTGTTTTTTGAAAAGACAATGCTGAGATTCTTTTTGATGTAGGGAAGTGTGAATTAGTATATTTTTCACATTTATGACTTGGATGCATCCATAAACTTTTACCAATAAACTTAAGATCTTAAGGCTTTGCAGGTTGCCATTTTACAGGTAAGGCGACAGTTGCAGAGGATAAGCCTTTTTTTTTTTTTTTTTTTTTTCCTGGTTTGACTGCCACACTCACTGCTTCCATTTCCCTTTTGAAAAGCTGTCATGTGGGTCATAAGCTGCCTGCTTCTCAGATGCAACCACTGTGGACAGAGAAGACATCTGAGGCTCTATCCTGAAGTTACAACTGGGTTACTGGGTTCATTCTTCTCAAGTAACTTGTCCTCATCTTGATGCATCTTGATGTAGCCTGACTGTCCAGTGTCATGATCAACTTGGGAGGTGAAGGCTTAGCTTGGGAAAGATCTTGTGACTGTATCATCTCTCCTGAAAGTACTTGGAGGGTATTGCCTGCAGTTTTTATCCCAAATCCTGGAGGAGCACCACTACTATATCTTTGGGTAGCTTCTTCATTAACCATGGCTTCCATGTAATAGTAATCCTATAGTAGTGGACTCTTTGATTTCACTGCTAGAGCAAACTTATTCTATGGCATCTTTCTAAATCTGAATCATTTAAAATGAAGTAAGTCTAATTATTTTCATACACTGTAAATCAGTTAATTTTCTGTCACTTGGATTTGTGGTAACACAGGGTACCCAGAAGTCATTAAAAAGCTTGGGATTCAACAAAGGCAAAATCCCATTTGTTAAAAATAAGCAGGCTTCAAGTACTTTTATAGAGAGAAATACAGATAGCCAATGAATTACTCAAGGTCATCTGTAACCCAGCACAAAAACTGATCAACTGTTGCCTGGAAATTCTTGTGGAGCAATTAAAATGGAGATTATATATATAATCTCCATTTGTACATATATATATATGTGTGTGTGTGTGTGTGTGTGTATTGTGTATATATATGTCTATATATAATATATATTTGATATATATACATATGGATATATATATCCATCACATAATGTGATTCAGATAAAAAAAAGTCATTTATTCATCCAACAATCTCACTTTTTATACCAAAATGCTTCTTATCATATGTACATCTATTTCATCTATTTTATCTCTATGCTCTATTGCATAATAGTTATGGAAATGGGTTCAGATATATTATGAATACATATTTTTTATTGTTAAAATACTAATGGGTTTTCTATAACACCAGTAATTCCTGAAGACAGCTTGAGTTTCCTCTACTTGTAAATATTCTTTTTAGTATTATTTATATTATAATTATATATATGATCTCTTTATATAAAATTCCAAGTTAGTAATGTATGAGACAGACATATAATAAAACTATCTTTATTAGACAATTAAGAGCTTTTTTAATGAGAAATATTTCATTTTTTAGCACACTTTCAGTGTAAGAATTCACTGTCATCATAGCTGAAAACACAGGAGAATTTGAAAATCTGTTTTAAGGAAAAAAGAAAACAGTGTATCACTTAATCTAAATGCCAATCAAATTTGTACATATGATATAGACAACTTATCTTGAAAGTTGATATTCAACAGATAAAGGGGAGTAACATGGTGACAATGTATTCTTTTAAAAACTTAATGAGTTAAAACTTACTGCTCATAAAGAATAAAATGAAAATATCATTTCCATGAATCATATTCTGTAGATTAAGCACCCAAAGGACATAATTTATTGTGTCTAGTGTTATTTCATCCCAATGAAATGAAAACATCTTTAGAGTGATGAACATTTGCACCTGGAATGAGGTTTAATTCAAGAGCAGTTACCACAGCAACACAAGGACCAATAATGCATTACAGCTATTTCCTTCCAGAACTTTTGTGTGAAGCACCGTCCAAATGCTAGTAAACATGATTGGCCACAATGGTCTCACAAAGAAAAACAATATTAAAAAGAGAACCACTGGGAAAGAAAAATGGCAACTTTTTAAAAAATAGTAATTTATAATTTCATTATGCAATGTTTTCCTGAATAAACCCTGAAAAAAGGAACATAATATTTAGCAATGACTTTTTGTGTGGTTTTAGTATAGTAATTAATCTCCAGTGTAATTTAATTTTAAGACTCTAATCATTTTAATACAATGCTGTTGCTTTAACTGAAGTGTCTATTTTAGTATGCTTATTTTTACCTCATAACCCTACATGGATATGTAGGACCTTAAGCCATTCCCTTAAAAAGCTACACATACTTTAGATTATAATTTTTACCTGGAAGCATGTATGTGAATAATTTGAAAATGAATGCAACCCTTAAATTATTTATTATAGTTGTACAGTACTCACCTCCTGATCTATGGGAGAGGATACTTTCCAAAACCCCCATATGCCTAAAACCATGGATACCTAAACCCTACATATCCTATGTTTCTCCTATATATACATACATACTTACAATAAAGTTTAATTTCTAAATGAGGCACAGTAAGAGATTAACAGCAATAACCACTGATAAAATAGAATAATTATAACAATATACTATAACAAAAATTATGTGAATGTGAATGTGGCCTCTCTCTCTCAAAATATCTTCTTGGACTGTACTCTTCTTGTGATAATGTGAGATGATAAAATGCCTATGTGATGAGAAGTAGTGAGGTGGATGATCTAGGCATTGTGACATAGCATTAGGCTATACTGACCTTCTGAGAGTAAGTCAGAGGGACTTACTCATCTGCTTTTGGATGGTGATTGACCGTAGATAACTGAAACTATGGATAAGGAAGGACTACTGTATGGGCAGTTTCTTGGGTTGCCATATATATCTATATATATAGATATATAGATATATATGTGTGTGTGTAGACACACACACGCATACATATGCATATATATATATATATATTTTTTTTTTTTTAACACAGTTGTACTTAATAGAACTGTTCTATACCTTATAGAAACTTTGTTATACTGGAGTTACAGAGCTAAAACTATTGTCTGTGTTGAGACTTCATTATGATGGATAATATTAAAACTGGATTAAAGACAAATTAGGTTGCCAAATAACACTTGTAACCATGTTGAAAGATGGGCAGAGGACTCCTGAATCACAGAGTGCCATTTGTTCTAGCAATTGTAAATGTTATTATTTGAAAAGTCTAAAGAAGACAACTCAGGACAGAATCCCTATGTGGAGGCCAAGATTTACATTAGCATAATAATGTTGAACACTTTCTCAGAAATCTCCTTCCTAAGCACAACGCATTTATAACAATGTGCTGATAGACCCAGGGATGGAAATCCCTTCAGGAAGCTCGGCAAGTGTCAAGTTCCAGACAGAGTTAATGGATTACAGAATGAGGTCTGAGTCAAGAATTTTAAGCCCCTACTTTCTGAAAATGTCTTATTAATCATTTTTAGACTTTAACAGTTTCATCACTGTCAGAAACAAGTTGTACTAAAATTAAATGGAAAGCTGGAGTCATCAACAGAATGTAGAATTCATCCAGTTCACAAACAATGGAGAGTTGATTTCAAGACAGCCTGATAGAGGAAACCTTGAGAAACTTTGAGAAAGATGTGGCCAAAGTACCCACCAAATGGTGGTTTTCAGACGTAATTAAGTACAAACATTAACCGGAGCAGTCTTAAAAATACAGATTCTTAAGATCCAATCCCCCAAACTCAGTTTTGCAGAGAGGCCCAGGAATCTGCATATTTAAAAATCGTTTTGCAGGTAATTATGATGTGGGGAGCCAGTGGGTCACATCTTGGGGAATGCTTTGTGATATGTCTTTTTAAATTAAAATAATTGTCTTATATCAAATCTTGTCTGTAAAAGGACCCCCAGATTCTACCTATCCCTCCCTCCATCACTTCTGGTATCCATTGCTAACTACTTTCCTTGTTCAGGATTTCTAAAGCAAGATTGATTTTCTGTATAAATCTTCCTGCTAATTGACGTGAGTAGTAAAAGGGATAACAATATATGGTATTTAGGAGAGGATGTTTTTGTCTCACTTAGAACGTAGTAGAGACAGGCCTAGGAGAAGAGATGAGGGGCATAATAGATTTTGAATCCATAATATGAAAGGAAATAAGTTCAGAAAATATTAAACATACTTAGCAAAGACCTTTGCATATGTGAGTTGAGATGGAGAAACAAAAGAGAGAATTCTTTCAGCTTATCTGTTGTAATGGATCTACTGGTATTTGTTAAAAGTAAACTAGACGGAGGAGAGAGAGGTTAGTAATCTGTTTTCTGGTTCTTCTGTTGTAGGTCATTAGCCTAAATATATTTTTTCATAAGTTTGAAAACTAGTTATGGAAAATACATAAGATATATTATGTATGTATTTTATATATGTGTGTGTGTGTATATACACACACATACATAATATACATACATAAGATATGTATGTATTTTATATATAAAATATATACATAATATACATACTACATATATATATATTTTTTTTTCGCCCCCCCTTAAGTCCTGGTCTGAGAATGTTTTAAACTACTCTGTATTATTTGGAGTTTGTTTTCTTTAAAATAATCAATGATGTTCAATTTCAGGTGAGTTTAAATGCTAAATGCCTTATTATTATGTATAACTTTGTATTTTATGAAGTATTTTGTATTATATAACACAAGCATATTATGTATAGTGATAAGCACAAACATACACACTCATACACACACACACACACACATACATCATAGATATAAGTCAAAGCCCAGGCTTAAGGTACTTTTAATTAAGTTAATTATTAAAATATCACAATGTGTAATGAAATAAGTAGGGGAGATAGTTAAAGTATTTAACAACCAGTGGATATTGGCCAATCAGGGTGAATACCCATCACCACTCAGAATTCAAATATTAACTGGTTGCATGTTACTACAAAGATGGAGAATTATTTGGAAATAAAAGGCAAGAATTAAGTTTGCTTGTCTAATGTGCAGAAAATGGACAAAGCTGTAACAGAAAAGGAAAATATCAAATGGGAATAATGAGAGAATAATATGGAGAAAACATAAAATTATTGAAGGGCAATGCATATTTTAGAAATGTATATTTGGTGGATTACTGTCATCAGTTTTATGTGGTTGGTAATGAATGGCGGGAAACCAAACTAAGCTTTTATCAGAGCCTCACATTCACCTCAGGGGCATGAGTAGCCAATCCTACAGGAAGAAGAATGTTTATGGCTCACATTTTATATTTCCATGGAAAGGAAATAAAAGGAAAGAGAAAGAAAGGCAAGTGTGGGAGTTGTACTTCTGCTCTTCCATACTCCACCATTGACCTCCCAGAGCAAGAGATGGCTTCTCCGGTATGGGAGACTGACTGAGAGAAAAACTCCATTCTCTAGCAGTTGGTTTCCAACTTCTTTCTTTGTTCTCTGCCAACTTTCTAACAGAGTGTGTTCTACTCTTCTTCTAGGATGAAAATGTGCTGGATCAGGCTTTGCCTTGGAGAGACCTGTAAGATGTGATACAGTTGACTTTAACTCAGGAGAAATTGTTAGCACATTTATTTGAAAGAGTTTCTAAACCCCTTTTATCCAGTTATTTTTATCATTATCACAAATTACATTTTCGTCAACCTTTGTCCCATCTCATATTTCTGTATTGAATTTAACCTGGAGGATAATGTTACATATCAAGCCCTGAAAATTGTAGCAAACATTATTGCTGTTTTATTAATCAAGAGATGAGTAACCCAAGGTCAAGTATCCTATAATCTACAAAAACTGGACTTGACCTTAGTTTTTCAACTAAGGTTGGTATTCAGAGAGATGGAAGGTTTGTAAAGAAATAACTCCATGCAAATTACCAGAGTGAAGATGAACTTCATATTACATAAATGCTTCTTTCAGAAAAAAGCCAGATTTACTAGAATCATTCAAAATCAAAAAAGTAGTTTTATGTTTGGTCGAAGTGGGAAGAAATATTCAACTTTCACCATATAGTGTAATGTGTGTATAGTATGTACACTGTACACCGTACACCATACATTCACAACCAAAAATGCAGTATTTTTTTTTGTATTTTGTTGAACCAAGAAATGAATTTCAATAGCCATAACAAGGTTTCTAATTTTCAAACAGGACCTAAAAAAATAGGATACATTTAAAGAGAATTAAGTTGTAGGGACTAATGTAGCTCAAAGTGGTCCCAAGACACATGAAAATTTCTATTTCTAGTCTTTTCTTATCACAATTCTGGTTGAGACCACAAGCATATTATGCTATATAAATGTTTACTTTATTTTTCAAATTAGGAAAATTAATAAAATAACTTTAGTGAATAATGCTGAAAACATATAGTAGTTCATTAATTTATAACATATCATTTTAAAAGTAAGGCATGATCATCTGTGGACACTTGGAAAACACAGAGGAAAACACAAAGAAAAAAAATACAACTATAATCCCCACTGTCTTGAGATCAGTTATCATTACTATCATTTCTTTTAATGCTTTTCAGTAATTTATATGTAAAATACTGCATAATATATTATACACACACATTGGTATTTGAAATAGTTCCACAATGTATATCCATTTTTAGTAGAATATTCTACAGTACACACTTTCCCATATTGTTAGTATTACTCAAAAACTTTAAAAGCTGTATTATGTCTTATCTATAAAGATTGATTTTTTAATTTTTAATTTTTATAAACATATAATGTATTTTTATCCCCAGGGGTACAGGTCTGTGAATCGCCAGGTTTACACACTTCACAGCACTCACCATAGAACATACCCTCCCCAGTGTCCATAACCCGGCCACCCGCTCCTGACCCCCCTCCCCCCAGCAACCCTCAGTTTGTTTTGTGAGATTAAGAGTCTCTTATGGTTTGTCTCCCTCCCGTCCCCATCTTGTTTCATTTATTCTTTTCCTACCCCCTAAGTCCCCCAAATTGCCTCTCCACTTCCTCATATCAGGGAGATAATATGATAATTGTCTTTCTCTGACTGACTTATTTCACTCAGCATAATACCCTCTAGTTCTATCCATGTCATCGCAAATGGCAAGATTTCATTTCTTTTGATGGTTGCATAGTATTCCATTGTATATATATACCACTTCTTCTTTATCCATTCATCTGTTGATGGACATCTAGGTTCTTTCCATAGTTTGGCTATTGTGGACATTGCTGCTATAAACATTGGGGTGCACGTGCCCCTTCGGATCACTACCTTTGTATCTTTAGGGTAAATACCCAGTAGTGCAATTACTGGGTCATAGGGTAGCTCTTTTCAACTTTTTGAGGAACCTTCATGCTGTTTTCCAGAGTGGTTGCACCAGCTTCCATTCCCACCAACAGTGTAGGAGGGTTCCCCTTTCTCTGCATCCTCGCCAGCATCTGCCATTTCCTGACTTGCTAATTTTAGCCATTCTGACTGGTGTGAGGTGGTATCTCATTGTGATTTTGATTTGTATTTTCCTGATGCCGAGTGATGTGGAGCATTTTTTCATGTGTCTGTTGGCCATCTGGATGTCTGCTTTGCAGAAATGTCTGTTCATGTCCTCTGCCCATTTCTTGATTGAGTTAACTGTTTCCTTTGCTTTGCAAAAGCTTTTGATCTTGATGAAATCCCAATAGTTCATTTTTGCCCTTGCTTCCCTTGCCTTTGAATAATAGCACCCCCCTCATATATGTCTGGCGAATGTGACATTATTTGGAAAAGGAGTTTTGTAGATATAATTTAGTTAAGGATCTTGAGAGGTCATGATCATAGATTTACTGAGTGGGATCTAAATCCAGAGATACATGTCCTAGGAGAAAGAAGAAGACAAGGAGACAGACAAAAAAGGATGCATTGTGAAGACTGCAGCTGAGATTGGTGGAGTCCTCCATGTACAAGTCAAGGAACGTTAAGGATTGCAGCTTCCCCCAGAAGATAGGAGGGGAGCCTGGAATATGTTCTCTCTCAGATCCACTGGGAGGACCACTTTGTGCCAATGTATTGATTTTGGAATTCTGGGCTCCAGAAATGTGAGAGAATAAATTTCTGCGTTTTAAGCCACGTGGTTTGTGAGTTTGTTACAGCAGCCCCAGGAAACTAATACATATCATATGGATATATCAATATTAGCTATACCCTGTTTTATTTTCAAGATGTTATCTATTATCCCTACAATGTTGCTACACAAAAAAACTTTATGAGTATTTTTGATGATCCCTATAAATTAAATATCTAGATGTTGAATTTGAATACTTTTTAATAGTAATAGAGATTCCCAAATTGCTTCTCAGGAAATTAGAAAATTTATACTCCAAGTAGTAGTTATTTATGACAAATCTTTGTTACAGTAGCTTGATTGGTATTAACACCAGGTGGGACACTTAAGGAAATGGTCATGTTTGGCAAATATTATACCCATTCATTAATTTTATGGTTCAATAAAGTTTTTAAAAAATTTATATGTATTAGTCAAAATATAACTCATAATTTTGTTTTTAAAATACCTGAAATGTCTTAGAAAGAAATTTCATTAATATTGGGTATTAATTGCTTGATCTTGCAAAAAAGGAATAGATGAAGTTATTCATATACATCAAATAAATATTATATTTTAAAATGGTGTAATTATGAAAAATCTTATATTTATAGTCTATTTATACATTAATAATTAATAATTTTATATTATATAGAATATACAGAATATATCTTTGAACTCATCAGGGTGCTTCCAAGAAAATGAAGAGTTCCGAGAGGAAGAGTCTGAAAAGACGGAATGTAAAAGGTAAGTTCAACCACTGTTTTCTCTGGAGAACTTTGCTGATTTGCAAGATGTCCTGAGTGGTGAGAAGTTGAATATGGCTTTCAGGAGGCACATAAGGTTAGGAAATCAGAAATTAAAGTTTATGACTCCCCAAGAGTAATATGCCTGGGTGAACACTGCAAATTAAAAGTCTACAAGCTGGTGCACCTGGGTGGCTCAGTGGGTTAAAGCCTCTGCCTTCGGCTCAGGTCATGATCTCAGGGTCCTGGGACTAGCCCCACGTCCTAGCCCCACGTCGGGCTCACTTCTCCGTGGGGAGCCTGCTTCCTCCTCTCTCTCTGCCTGCCTCTCTGCCTACTTGTGATCTCTGTCAAATAAATAAATAAAATCTTTAAAAAAATAAAATAAATAAAAGTCTACAAGCTAAGTAAATTAGAAATAGACAAACTCTAATGAAGACTAAAATCCAAATCCTAGATTGTATCTCTTGCTGATTGCATGGATCAATCTACTTCTAACCTAACTTCCTGGCTTTTCTCCTAAACTGCCTAGTAGAATCAAGGACAAACACAAAAATTTTGTGGAGGAGATTACCTACATCAGAGCTTCAATATTGCTCATTTTTCATACTTAATTTCAGCATTTGACTTAAAATCAATAGGTTCAGGGCGCCTGGCTGCTCAGTTGGGTAAGCATCGGACTCTTGATTTTGGTTCAGGTCATGATCTCAGGTTGTGGGATCCTGCCTGCATCTGGCTCTGAGCTCAGCATAGAGTCTGTTTGTCCCTTTCCCTCTGCTCCTTCCCCTGCTTGCACACTCTATCTGTCTCTCAAATAAATAAATAAATAAATTGATCTTTGGAAAAAAATCAATAGGTTCATATTATTCACTTTGCTCCCTTTTTTCTCAAAGGCTGGACATGGTGCACAATCCAGTACATACCCACCTGGGTGGATCAAAACCCAATTTGTCACAAGTTTGTCCTCAACTCGCCACATGGGAGAATTTTAGTAATTGTAATGCTATAGAATTTGCCACCTCACTTACTACCAGCAATATGTCTTTTGTTGTTATCTGGCTGTCAAGAGACTAAATTCCATAATTTTATCATGACATTCAGATCTCTTAGAGTATTTCCTATACCAATTGCCATAGTCTGGAATTTCCCAGAAGCAGACCTTAATGAAAAGATTGAAGTAGTTTATTAGGGTGGTGTCTCTGGAAATAAAAACAGGGCAATAAGTGGGATATACAAAGACAGAAGCAAGTACAAGTTTATCTAATGGGGAAAATTACAACTGGAGCTTCATCCTCTTGAAGAAACCTGAGAAATGGTGTCCAACTTGCTCTTTAAGAGTCATTCATGCTGAGAAGCAACAAGTTGGAATAGTGGTGCACCAGTCATTATACACTGTTGTTGTATGTAGGCTGCTCTCAGAAAATGCTAATTCTCCCACATCTGGCCTGACTCACACAGGGAGTTGAGGGGATTCCAGGGCCTCCAGTGAGGTGCTGTTAATTGAGAGATGAGCCAGGGTGTAAAATACTAATGACAAGTGGGATATGGGTAGAATATTGACAGAGTCTGTTCCATAGTCCCAAATGTCCATTGTTTCAGATTATTTCTTTCATATTATACCTGACACAAAGATATAGGATGCTCTCTTTAATCAGCTATATTAAAGAAAGAGAAAAAGAGGAAAAAAATTACTGAAAACAATCAATCCATTCAGAAGTTTTATCAGGGGGTATAATGGCCATATGATTCTTGAATCCTGTCATAAGACTTAATCACAAGGCTCAAACACATTCTCAGTTTAATTTTTTACTGAATGAAGATAAGAGTTTATCTTTTTATAGTCCTGCCTATCTAGACTGACTCTACTCCCTTTCCATCTATCTATTTCCAAACTGGACCTCCCTTCCTCCCTCTTTCCCTTCCTCCCTCCTACCTTCTTTCTTTCTTTCTTTCTTTTCTTCCATTCTTTCCTTTCCTTCCTCCCTTCCTTCCCCCTCTCTCCCTCCCTCCCTTCTCCCTCCCTCTCTTCTCCTTTTTTCCTTCCTTCCCTCCCTCCCTTCCTTCTTTCCTTCTCAGAGTCCTCCTTTCTCATTGTACCTTGTAGTATAAATTGACTGAAGTTTCCAATGGTGCTAAAATCCTGCCTTCCACACATTACCCTCAAAGTTACAAGTTCTTCTTAGTTTAAGATTTCTTATTTGTTTGCCAGTTTAACACAGGCAGGAATATATCCAAATATTTCACCATGGCACAAAATTAATTCTTCTACCATCAAACATTATTATCTTTGCTACCTAACATGTATCTATTTATTTATTTATTTATTGGCTTTGCTGGCATCATGCTGCTACATAAAAAAGGGTGAAACAAACACAACAGGTAACAAGACACCACAACAGTGTACATTGGAGGCAATGAAGTTTTGGGTAAAAGAAAAAGCAGAGGGAATGATGAGACATTGTCATGTGAGAGGTTTCTAACAGGAACTGCTAATTGGATCATAGGAAAAAGGGATAAGGCACGTTAAAAAGGAAATTTGGCGGGGTATGGGGGGTTGGTACCTTGGAGGTTGATGGTGTGGATTACTATAATGGGGAAGGAAGATTGAGAAGAATGTGGCAGTTGAAGGTGTGGAAAATGTAGAGAGCTTTAAGGAGTCTTCAATTTTGACATCTGAGTAGATATTTCAAACAGGCAGAGATAAATATTTATAGATCAAGAGGGACTTCAAAAGACTGCATATACATTTGGGGGTTGTGATCAACAGAGATCTTTTAAGACCATTTGCCTTTATGAGTCCTTATAGGAAGAAAGTATAGATGAAGAAAGGTAGTAAACCAAACCCACAACCTGGTCCTTCAAAATGGTAAGTTCTAGCAGAGAAAGAAGAAATAAGAAAAAAAACGAAAAACAAAAAACAAACAAAAACCCCAAAACGGCATTATAATAAATGAACACTGAAACAATAGAAAAATATGGTGTAGACAAGTGTTTTGTTTTGTTTTGTTTTCTCAGAATACTGTATAGGAATGTATGAAGAGGAGAAAAATCTCTTTTACATTCAGCAAAATGAGGTATTTTATGTTAGGTGTAAAATTTTAGAATTTCTCAGGGTGCCTGGGTGGCTCAGTCAGTTAAGGGTCTACCTCTGGCTCAAGTCATGATGCCAGGGTCCTGGGTCCGAGCCCCACATCGGGCTCCCTGCTCAGCAGGGAGTCTGCCTTTGCTGCTCCCCATACTTGTGCTCTCTCTCTCTTTCTCTCTCTCTCCTCCTCTCTGTGGCAAATAAGTAAATAACATCTTTCAAAAAAAAAATTGAAGTTTGTCATAATATTCCTTTAAGTAAAAGTGCCAAACCTTTAAATGATTGTTATCCATTTTCTTTTTTTTTTTTTTAAAGATTTTATTTATTTGACAGAGAGAGACCACAAGTAGCCAGTGATGTAGGCAGAGAGAGATGGGGGGGGGGTGGGAAGCAGGCTCCCTGCTGAGCAGAGAGCCAGACTATGCAGGACTCTATCTCGGGACCCCGGGATCATGACCTGAGCTGAAGGCAGAGGCTTTATCCCACTGAGCCACCCAGGTGCCCCTGTTATCCATTTTCTTTGAACAGAGAATATTATTTTAAGAAAAATTAAGAAATTAATATGAGGAGGTGCATTCGACCAGAGCTGAAAATCTTCACTAAATCTAAAGGAAAAAAAAAATTAAAAAACAATAGAGTTAATCAACAAAAATTGTATAAGGAAAGATTTATGTAATTGCTAGCTGGTGAAGTGGCAACACCAGAATTTATGTTTTAGATTACAATTTAGTGTACAACTTACAAATCTATGCAAATTGTACCTAATTTATACATACCTAGAAACTGCAAAGTTTTGGGTGAATCAAAATATCATAAATTTTATAATATGTTGAGAAAATAAATAACATTTTATTTCAGTATACCTAGTACAATGAAAGGATCATAAACAAATTTATATATGTGTACATGTGTTTGTACATACACATACATGAATGCACAGTTTCATTTCTCTTTATATGACCTATCATGCCACAAGTTCAAAATCCAGATGAAAAATTCTGCCTTTTAATTTTCTGACAGTCCTGCCTTTTCTTGTTGCTTATGTTTCCCAGTTTTCTACTTTAGTGCTCCCTGCAGAATCCAGCTATCTAATGTACAAATGTAGATAGTGGTGGTAAATGCAATCAATTGTTCTCTATTAATTCATTAGCTAGATAATGCGTTACCTCTCCAAGGAAATGTAATGCCTAACTCTCTGTGTACATCTCCCATAAAAAGACCACAGGGAAAACCACTAAGGTCTGGAAATTTAAAAAGATCCAACTGGGAGTTAATTTATTCAAGGGAGACATCCTTAGATTTCCTTAAATCACATTAATAGAGCAGCTGCCTGCTCTAATAATGTGAACATCAATCCCATAAGCTACAAGTTACTCAAGAAATGGAAATATTTTCAGTTCAATTTCTTCTAAGAAGGATAGCAAGCAAAATACTTTTTGTCATTATTGGTGGTGGTGTTTTTCACTGGTAAGGTTGTAATAAATAGAATTAGATTTGAAATGTAAATGATATGTTAGTTTTCTAGACTCCTTCCCTTTTATAATCATGCATACTGATATATGCATAATGGTTTATGTGGCAAATATGAAATGGAAAATAAAATAATCTTAATTGATTTTTGATTAATAGGTAACATATAACCATCCTCATGGCAGTAAAACTTGGCTATATTAATTATTCTTTGTGAAGAATGAATGAATACAAGAATGGTTATACTGATATTCTTGTTTTACTGTATTTATTCCCTAATTTCAGAATTTCCTTCATTCTCAAGACTTTAATAATCATCTCTATGCAAATGATTTCTAATTTGAGTTCAGGGCATTGTATTTTCAAATTGTGCCTGGACAATCCCACTTATGCTACTTACCAGAAACTTACACACAATATATATAAAACTTTTCATGCTCATTTAATATTTTAAAATCAACTTTTCTCATTTGCTATGCAAATCTTGAAATTACTTACTGCTGAATTTTTTTGTTGCACTTCTTGCTCATGTCCTGTATTTGCTGAGTTCTTAAATCAGATTGGAATTGTGGTTTAAATACATAACATCCATCCATCCATCTCTCTGCCCTACTCCAATTACCATCATGCTATGTGTTCTGTGGGTTATGTCCCTTACTTGTGTGTTTTCTCAATTAAATCTACCCTTCAGACTGTACTTTGTGACAGAATTAAACGTGAGTTCTTAAACTAACACTCTCCTGTTCTAAGGAAGAGGACTTTTTATGTCAGTCCTGATTAATGATAAAGTTGACAATTCAGTGCTATAAGGGAATGATGGTTTTTCCAATAAATAGGGCAAAAAAATCAATCAGATATCCATACTGACCAAAAAAAAATCTTGGCCACTACTTCATATCATACACAAAATATTAATCCCAGATGGAATTAGACCTAGATGTAATAAGTAAATAATTATGACTTAGAGGAAAATACAATATTTTTGTGGTCTTGGAGTAGGCAAAGTGTTCTTAAGCAGAAAATAAAGTGCTAACCTGAAAAAAAAAAACAATTGATAAATTGCACTGCATTAAGGTTAACAACTTCTCTTATCAAAAGATACAACTGGAAGACTAAAAGTAAGGTATAACTTCGGGGATAATGACGCTGCTTTGTTTCCAGCTGAGTATATCCAGACTATACAAAGAATTTCAACAAATGAATGAGAAAAAGAGAAAAAACCCAAATATGGACACAGACAAAAGACAAGAGGGTTAACATAGTTATGAGGTAAAGGGAAATTGAAAACACAATTAGGCCACCCATTCATCAGAGTGGCAAAATGAAAAAGAAAGCCAATGCCAAGTTTGGGGAGGAGGTGGAAAAGCCGAAATTCTCTTCTTTTGGTGGTGGGCAGATGTGTAACCACATTGGAAGGCTCTCTGGCTATCTCTACTAAAGCAGAATATGTGAATCAGAAATCCCACAAGGAGATCTACATGTAAAAACATGTGTTTACCATAAGGCATATGTATGACTGTCCACAGCAGTAATATTCAGAATTGCCATAAAATTGCAAATTCTCCAAATGCCCAACAATAAAATGGACTATTTTTCCCAGAACAGAATACTATATGTTAATCAAAACAAATGATCTATAACTGCGTATTAGCAATAGAAGCAGATATCCCAAATACGATATTGAACAAAACGAATCAGACACAAAAGAGAAAATAAGTATGATTTCATTTATGTAAGGAACATTGTCCATGACTGGTGCAATGTTTGCCCATTATACGAGACCTGAGGTCTGAAAACAAACAAAAATTTATAAACTGCAAAACAAAAATACAGACAGAACAAAATAGAAGCTAAAAAGATCCAGGGATCAAGGAGAGACAGAAAAACAAGAAAGATGGAAGAGAAGTGGCTAGAAAGGTAAGAGGCAGACTGAAGGGGATGTTGTCACAGAAACTGAAAAAACACTGTGGTTCAAGGAGCTAATGGCCCTGTGATGTGAAGGCTCCAGAGAGCCCAAGGTCAAGGAGACTGAGGAGAAACAAAACAGAAAACTTCCTTTGCTGCCTGTGTGGAGAGTTAAGTGTACATGTGTCAGTCAGCAAACCCAAATGAGCACCCCGAAACCGGAGAACACAAGGTCACCCTGTCTAATTACATAGGTCTTTCAATCAGTGCAGCCTGACCCCTTCGATCTAAGTTAGACTTTATAAACCAACTCTACGGTGACTTTTGTAATACCGATGTCTAAAAATAGGTGATCCCTGATACAGACACGATAATAATGTTAGAAGTTCTTATTTTCATGATAAGCAATTCTTGTAAACCTGCTGACTTTGGCAATCTTGTGATTGTTACGTTAAGTAAAAATTGTATTTGTTTTATTTGAATGGGACCGTCTTGCTTCTTTTCTCAGCCATTCTCTGCCTAACAGTCTTCCCCAGTGATGGGGCTTCTTCTTCCACAGGGCTTCCAAAATGCCCAGGTGGACACAACTACCCTAACTGATTACATTCTGTTTTCTCAACAGGGCCACTAAAAAGCTGCTTGCCCCAGGGCTATGTGCTTCATGTGAATTTCTTAGGACAAAAGAGCTCTTATACTCGTGAGCTGAATTTTGTGCTATTCAAATGTAGCCCCTTCACTAAAATCAATCACTCTATTTATTTTAATGTGAGTATTTATATCCAAGAAGCATTGCTAATGTTTTAAGTGGTTGAAAAAAATATTTGTTAGTGACTGCAAATAGACAACGGAATTTTGCAGGAAGTCCCTTGATTGGCTTTAAGATATTTTGAAAGGTAATTATTTGCAAAGTTGAAAGATTCAATATTCATTGACATAAACTATTTTATTTTTTATTGAACAAACATTTCATTAAATGTGCTGATAAATATTCATAAGGGCAATCTGCTTTCTAAATTTTTATTTTTTTTAGTAATGGTTCTTGGCTCTGTACAGTTAAAAATAATATGGTATTTTCTGCCACAGAAATTATTACTCATTACGTCTGAATGTTTTCCTTTTTGTCTTATTTATTGAAAATATCCCCCCTTAAAATTAATATTCAAAGACATATTGAAGACCATGAGGCAATATTTTTCATTCTGTCGTACAAAAATGTATACTACACTTGGTTTTAAATGTGTGAATAATAAAAATAGTCTAAAATATTCATTATTATAAGAAATGAATATGTTGCAAATAATAGTCTTAAAATTAAATACATATTTTCTCACCACCCTGTATACACTGTTGTTTGAGAACTCTTTCACCAATTTCAATCATAGAAAAAAAAAAAAAATTCCCTGCTATTTCCTTTCACTTGCCTAAAGCATTTTCTGAAAGCTTGTTTCTATATCTCTTTCTTGCTAAATAGCAGATTAAGTGTCAGAAAAAATAGAATGGGTGCCAGAAAACCCCAAACTATCAGGCTCTAAAACCCTAAACCTCTTATGTAAAATGTAGCAATAAATAAATAAATGAATAAATAACTCACTCTTCAGTTATTATTCCCAAGGCCTTGTATGAAAGAAACAACAGAACGAAAGAAGAAAAATATTTTAAATGAGTTTTCAAGGGTGTGACATATAATTTGAGCTGGAAAGTGTCTTTAAGTTTTAGGCATGGTTTGCATAGGAATCTAATCATAGTTACTGAAATTTTATAACATTAGATTATCAGATATAGTACATAAGTCATGCTTTTCTGTAATTAATATAAAACAAAACTGGATAATTTCTATCAAAATATTTCAGGCTCCATCAGTTATAAAGCTTTACTACATAAGATGCTGATAATAATATTATTATTATTAATGTTAAAGCAACAATAATAAAGTATTCAGATGGAGGAACATTTCTGTGGTAGAGGGAGATGATGCATAGAACATCATTTTCTTTTTTTAAATGACTCTATTATACATAAATGTCTCCCGAGACATTTATTTATTGATCTGTGCACCTAGTTTTAGGAAATGCAATCTGTTTTTTATTGTGTGGATTTCAGAAGACACCAAGTTTATCTTAGAATAAAATAGAATAAAAACAGAAATCTTCTTAAGCATAATTTTTCACCTGAGATCACCTACATTATAAAACAATTTGGCTTCTAATGTATTAATGTCTCAAAATCTCCCTCCTCATGCGGTAAGTATGCAGTAGCTACATACATTTCAATGGACAAGTGCGAACGGATAAGAGAACATGGAGACCATTAAAACACAAGCAGCAACAAAAGCCTCTGCTCCTTCGACTTTCAGGTATACGAATTATGAGCTATTACATGTCATTTGAAATATCCTGTGGTGATTTGTCAGGGCCATCATGGCTTGTAACTACCAGAAAGTTTAACGTTTCAATTTCCTGTGGTTTAACACTACCTTAAAGTTGTCAGATATCAAATAGTTCACCTGATTCAATGAGTTACTGGCGTTTAGAACCTTCATTGTGGGTTCAAATACTGGTCTTGTACCTAAAGCTGATATCTTTTTACATTTTCACTGCCTTACGGAAGCAACTGCTCTTGATACTTAATAGTTAATTTGTTTCACCCTATTTCACCTGTAATATGGGCCACACTGCTTTGTTCGGGCTGTACATCCATTAAAAGCCCCATGGAGTACAAATGTCGATTTGGTGTCCCATGATGACATGCATCTGATAGCCTTGTCCAGTAAGAGAATTAGAAAACGTGATCTCACATGTGAGCTCTGTGCACATCTGTTAGAGAACCAAACATTTCAGCTCGGTGGACCTAAGCTGCAGAATTTCATCTCTGCTTGAAACTACATAGTGCTAATGTGTGAACAGGATATTTATAATGTAAAGTGTATTATTCTATAACTCCCAGTAGAAAAGAGTTCAATGGCCTCACTCAGTGACCAGAGCAACTGTCAGTACTAGTAAGTCAACCATACTAGTAATAAATGCTAATTTAAGTATATTAAACATTAAACAATTAATTTGAATTATATGATTATTAAATATTAGTTAAATATGTAACTTAGATATAGTAACTTCGTATGTCCTTACTATATACCAAACATTCAGCTTAAAAATATTATCTCCCTTAATTCTTAATTCTTAATTCTTAATTCTTTGTATAGTTCTCTGGTGTACGTTTTATTACTGTTAGCATTTTATAAAGGAGGAAAATAATTCCTAAGGAAATTAAGCACTACTCCAGTGGTTACGTATCTGATCAATTATGATTTCAGGATTCCAGTGATACTCTATCGCCTCTAGAAGATTAAGCATGTTTTCGATATTCCCCAGAATATTAAGATTGGATTTTATTTATTAATTCTATTAATTACCAGACAGGTTTCCATGCCACATATATTAAAAGAGACACTCCGTGTGACTTCCTCATATAGGGCTTAATGCTACCCTTATCTTGGAATAAAACACATTATCTTATAGAGAAATAGTTTGAATTTAAACAGAATAAAGTTATGGATAGTATCCCTGAACATGCCTAATGGAATAAGCATAATTACCCTTAGGAGGTAATTAGATCATGATGACGGAGCCCTCATGAATGGAATCAGTGCCTTTTAAAAGAGACCCCAGAAAGCTTCCTTCGCCCTTTCGCTTGTGTGAAGACGCAACGACAGCCAGCAACCCAAGAGGGCGCTCTCATCAGAAAGTGACAATGCTGGCACCCTGATTTTGGACTCCCAGCCTCTAGAATTGTGAGAAATAAATTTGTTCTTTGTAAGTCACCTAGTCTATGACATTTTGTTATAACAGCCAGAATTGACCAAGACAGCGGTTATATATATTCAGATATACTACCTCCGCGAAAACCTATTGCTGAGTTTCAGTACAATACATATGACGGTAGATATTATTGACAGTTAGGTCACATGACTCAACTAGGTTTGGTCAGATTTTGTCTCTCTTTCCTGGGAATCCTGAGTGAAGCCCAACATGAGTGAGAGGCAGTTGAAGATGAGTCATTCTGACCTCAGTACCTAAAAGAAACCAACCCCTTTCTCACATAGTTTATATGTCCTTCCTGAAAGGAGGTATAGTAAAATTTATATTTTTAAGGTTTTCTTATTCTCTATCATTCTAATATTTTATTTTCAGGAAGCCAAGCTTTCTGTTACTTAAATCCAAAGCATTCTAATACAACACACCATACAACACAATCTTATTTTATCCTCAAATTCCCTTAATTAACACTTAGTAAATAAGCACTTTCTATAGGCAAAACCATAAAGTGGAAATTAAGCTTAAATCTATAAATTGAGAACAAGGCGTGAGATTAAGACACGAGATGCTTGCAATAGGAGGGCCTGCATTTAGCCAACAAACATGAATTAATTACATTAATAGCTACTGAGCCTTTACTTTGTGCCAGGTATACACTTAACCTATACATTTGTCACAAGGCAATTTGTGAAACAGATGTTTGGTGTTGGAGATAGCCTGGAAATAAACGATTGTGAAATTAGTTTGTCCAGGTTTGGATCTAGCATGGTTTCAGTCAAAATTGCATTATTCCCACAACCATTCATTTAATTTCTGTTGTATATTCCAGAATTTTAAATGTAGCTTATGTTAAAAACACTCTGTGTAAGTCCTATACTTTATTCTGAATTTAGTTTCATAATGGAAAAGAATATCTCTTCCATGGTCCTACGTAATGAATATCTCACTAAAATATAGAAGCGTGTGTCTATCATTATCTCAGCTCTATGTTGATTTTATACATTTTGCATTTGTTGATTTGCATGGCCAATGCTAAAAGGAAATGAGCCATGGGAGAGACCTCTATACTGAAAAATAGCATATTGAAGACAATATGGCTCATTTTGACGTTTATGTCCCTTAAGTCCTACGGGTCCAGTCTCCTGGAGGGAAGGGGAGCCCAAGATGGTGAGGCAGCCTCCTGACTCTACTTTGCCATTCAAGGATTCACTCTAGGGGGCTGGGGTTCTGAGAAGCCGAAGTCATCTGATGTGGACAGACTGAGGAATTTACCAGATTTTGGACATTTGCACAGGACTGATGAGAGAACATAAACTGGAAATCGAGGGCAACTTGAGAGAAGGGGCCTGGATCACACACCAAAATTTCCACTGGGACCCTCAAGTGATCCATGTTAGATAGACTGGAGGAACAGCAAATAGACCAGGACTCAGAGTAACCGAAGCCAGGCTTGGATCATGTCCGTCTCCGTTCAGGTAACTACATCTGTTTCATTGATTCTCTCAACAAATGTTTTTGGAGGAAAACACAATTAGAGTTTTAAATTGTCGTGCAATGTTCCAGACCTAATTTCTGGGTCTTAGGCAAAAATACTCAAGCACACAAGAAGACAATAACTAAAAGCAAACCAAAAGGGAGAAAAAAGCAAAACAAAACAAAAACAAACCAGAAACCAAAATATCATGGTAAAACTGCCAGAAACAAAGACAAAGACAGATTCTAAAGGCAGCCAGAAAATAAAATTAAAGAAGCCAGTCAAAAGGCAATTGCCTTCAAAGACTCCCCCAAAGAAACAAAAGAAGCAGCAGACAATGGGGGGACATCTTTGAAACGCTGGCCTAGAATTCAATACCCTGTGCAAATATCATTCATAAGTGAAGACAAAGTAAAATCTCAGAAAGAAAAACTGGGAGAAATCGGCTGTGTAAGGCTCTGATTAAAGGAAATGCTGCAGGAAGATTTTCTGGCATTGGAAAACAATGACAGAACCATGGGGATAGAGGAAGGCTTGAGGAGTGATGTGCTGAGCAGGTTAGAGGGTAGATCAGAAAACTCAACAAGAACTATTCATGTCTTATGGAGCTTAATGTATATTTATGTATACACTGTATTAAATACATGTATGTACATACAAATAAAACACAGATTTGAACTCTGTGGGTCCACTTGTATGCAGATTTTCTTTCAATAAATACAGTACAATATTGTAAATGTATTTTCTCCTCCTTTTGCTTTTCTTAATATTTTCTTTTATGTAGGTTACTTTATTGTAAGAATACAGTATATAACACACATAATGTACAAAATATGTGTCACATGACTGCTTATGTTATTGGCAAGGCTTCTGGTCAGCGGTAGGCTATCAATAAAATTTTTGAGATGTTAAAAGTTATAGGCAGGTTTTTGATTGCACTGGAGTTGGTGCCCTTAATATCCACACTGTGTGTGTGTGTGTGTGTGTGTGTGTGTGTGTGTGTATTTATATATTATAGTCATATATATTAAATTAATTAAAGTACACATTAATTAATGTACATACACACAAGAAAGCAAAAGGTATGGAGAAACATTTGAAACAAAGTGTTCTAAGAATTCTAATATATTTGCAATTTCTGCAGTGTGGAAACATGCTAATTTTATTTTACCTTCATGAGTCAAGTCAAGGTTGTGTCTTATACATTTTAGATAAATAAAGCAATGTAAAGTAACCAAAAGTAAAACAATTAATAACTAACAAGTAAACCAAAAGAAAAATGGAAAAACATTAAAAAAAATCTGAAAAAATAGGAGAGGAAAAATCATAATACATATAAAAAAACAGTATTTTTAAACACAAATGTATCAGTAATTAGAGTAGTTATAAATGAATTACAGCACTAACTAAAAGAAAAAGGTTGTCATAGTGGATTTAAAGAGAAAGCAATTTTATGTTGCCTTTAACTATTATGACTTCCATATAAATCTAAGATATGTTAAATAGGGTGGAAAATGATATATAATGAAAACACTAATCAAACTAGATCATGCTTAGCTATATATTAAAGCACTTTAAACTATGTTGGCAAATGGCAAGCATTCAGTAAATACTAACAATTATGTTTATTATATCTCATGACAGACGTTGAGACTTTATTATCTGGATTTTTTTTTCTTCCTCTACCCTTTACAATGTTCGATTTTTTCCTCACATTGTTTACTACAGAATTTTCTCTAACACTGATGTTATAGTTGACATATATTTTTAGATTTCTGCAATGATAATGCCTCATAATAAATTCAAATCTCCATGGCATAGGACTGCAAGCATTTCTCTTTCTCAATAATGGGCACCTATTTGGTTTAGCTGTGTTCCACAAGACACTTATTCTGGGATTTGCAGCACTTTGGGTCATGCTCTTTTCAAGGCAGATGGTAGAAAGATAAGAACTAAACGGAAGCACAAAATTAAAGCTACAAAAGCAAATTTTAAGCGGAAGTTCATGCCATGTCTCTGAACATCCTATTATTGGCTACAGTGATCATCTGGCCAGGCCCTCATCAATGTTGTGTGGCTTTAAGGTTTGCATTCTCTCCTGGAGACACTTTAAAATCATATGGCAAATGATGTGGGATTTCATTACAAGAAAGGAGTGAAGGGATTCCTGGATGGCTCAGTTGGTTAAGCAACTGCCTTCAGGCTCAGGTCATGATCCCAGGGTCCTGGAATCCAGTCCTGCCTCAGGCTCCTTGCTCAGCGGGGAGCCTGCTTCTCCCCCATGCCTGCCTCTCCCCTTGCTTGTGCTCTCCCTCTTCCCCCCTCTCTCTCTGTCAAATGAATAAATAAAATCTTAAAAAAAAAAAAAAAAAGAAAGGAAGAAGGGAGTAAAGAGTTGGGATAATAATCTAATGTACCATACCAGGCAAACTCACAGTATCACTGATTCATTGTCACTTTCTTAAGGAATTAAACCATGATTCCACTGTAGATACTACATTGCACAATATTCAAGCAGCGTAACATTTTATCCTCTATCTAAACCATGTACCACTTTATCACAGCTGTTTTATTTTCTTCCTTGCCTATCAATATATGCTTATTCACGACGAGCTCTGAAGAAATGTATACATGAGTATGTAGTGTATGTATAAATTACATATTTTTAAGCTTTAGTTGAATATACAATTCATAATAAGTGCTTATCAAATATTTGTTGAAGCAGTGAATAGAAGAATCTTGGGCTTCTATCTCAATATGCTTTTCGTCTGGATGGATATCTATAGAAACCCACACTCTTCTATACCATTTTTCTTTCCTTAGCTTACAGAAAACTTTATTCAGAAATATCAGCTACATTTGATTTCCTGGATTTCAAATAAAACACTGAAGGTCTGACCAGGTGATCCAAACACATAAATTAATAAATATGAGATCCAAAATTAGAGAGATAGAGACTTTCTTAAAGTGAACTATCTCATTATACTTTTCATCTGGAGAAAATTAGAGTGTACTATGATTTAGATAGAATTTCCCTGAATTAAAAAAAAATCTAAAAATCCTCATAAGAAGATTAACAATACAGAAAAATAAAATTGACATGTCATCTATTAAAATTTTTTTTAAAATTTGTAATTTAATGGAATGCTATAGTGCATCTATGCACCTGGGGTTTTGTTTCTCTTCTTAATTGATTAAAAGAAAGGATGCAATTTTTGGAACATAAAACTTTACTACAGTATTTTGATGTTACATTATATTTTTTTATTTAAAAATATCTTGTTTGTCTTTTAGTTTTTGCTCTTCTTCTGTCCTTATGATTTGATGCAGCAGTACCTAGAAGATTATAAGCAATTAAGTATTACTACAAAGGTCTATATATTTTAAACAGTGAAGATTGTTTTACTTTTCTATGATTTATTTTTTGTTTTTGAATGTAAAGGTTGCCTTGAAAACATAATGAATACGAATAAGCCAGATCTCGTATTACCCGTAGGTTTGTATAGACCCTTTAGTTTATATTTACATACTTCTGAGATATTATTAATATCTCTCAAGCTACCTAATTAAGTCATCTCTTACACTAATAGCTTCATGAGGCAGGGACTGGGTATGATTGGTATATGACTACCTCCTTATTGAGGAGCACTGAAACAGGGACATGAGAGGGGCTCAGTAAATATTAATCACATGATTAAATTTGGGAACTTATTTCAGCATGAATCTAAAAATCCTGACACTGCATATTCAATATGTGTAAAATAAGTTTTTAAAATTCAGGAAACTAGCATGGTAAGAAACTCTTACATTTATATCTTTCTTAAATATTCTCATTTTGTAAAAATCATTTTATATATTTTAAAGTTTTTACTGCATGCATTTTTTTTTTCCCCTGTCAATGATGTGGCACCTCATTTTTCAGGACAGCGGTGGGGAGAGACCTGACCGACCAATCAGGATAGACCTGGACTTGACACTATAATCACAGAAAACAGATCAGCACAAAAGCAGAAAGATATTTTTAAAATATACAGCCAGCAAAAGCTGAGCTTTCATAATTTATAAATAACTCCTCAAATTAATTAGAAAAATAAAAACAATCTAACAAAAAATGGGAAAGAAATTTTTAAAATCTTATATACATAGAAACCTGAATTTCTAATAAACACCTAATTAGATCAGTAATCAGTAAAATGTCAGCTTTAAAAATGATATTGCCCCCATCAGATACAGAAAAACTTAAAAGTCATCCAAAATAAAATTTTCATGAGACTGTAGCAATGTGAACTGTCATAAGCTGCTGATGGAAGCATAAATATGTATAATTTTGGAGGCCTATCATCAACATTTAGTAAAGTTGAATTGTGCACAATTTTGATATGGCAAATCCATAGCTAAGTATATAACCAGAGATTTCTGATAAACAAAATGTCCACTGATCAATGTCTACAATAACTGAATGTGGAAGAAAGTTAAAGTTTACCCCATAAAGAATTGAACAGTATGCAGAGCGCCTGGGTGGTTTAGTGGTTAAAGCCTCTGCCTTTGGCTAGGGTCATGATCTCAGGGTCCTGGGATCGAGCCCCTCATCAGGCTCATTGCCCAGTGGAGAGCCTGCTTCCCCTCCACTCTCTGCCTGTTTGTGATCTTTGTCTGTCAAATAAATAAATAAAATCTTTTAAAGAATTGAAGAATATGGTGTGATTTTTTTATACAAAAGTAGTATTAAACCATTAAAAGGAGTAAACAAAAGCTCTTTGAATGAACAAAGATACATAAAACACAGTAGTGAGATAGAGCAAATTGACCCATGCTAGTACTATTTATATCAAATTTAAAATATGGTTTGTGGATGAATTGGTATGAATTGGCCTTATTACAACACTCATGAGAACCATAGAGATGAAACAGAATAGTTCAGTCCTGCGTCTTGGAAGGGACAAAAGGCATTGGAATGAAAAGAAGAGCCTAAACTCTCTACATTCATGTTTCCACAATCAGTAGCAAGAATGTTGAGGGCTGCAACTCAGTTAAGCTATGTCATGTGCATCAATACAGTACTCTTCCTTCCCATAGTTTGAATAATTTATTAAAATATAAGATAAATGGGACTCCTTGGTGGCTCAGTCAGTTAAGCACCCAACTGCTGATCAGGTCATGATCTAAGGGTTGTGAGATTGGGCCCTGTGTCAGGCTCCTTGTCGGGCAAGGAGCTTAAAATTCTCTCTTGCCCTCTTCTTCTGTCCCTTTCCCCTCATTCTTTCTCCCTCTCTAAATATATATATATATGTGTGTGTGTGTGTGTGTGTGTGTGTGTATATATAATGAATGCACATATATATATAATGAATACACATACACACACACACATATATATGTATATATGAATGAACATATAGATTATATGTGGCAGGGAAAGACTAGCGATGAGGATGGGATCTTGTTTAGAAAAGTATAATTCTAAATATATTCATGAAATGAGAGAAATGGGTGAAATAGAGCTTAATGTATTTTCCTTTAGACACTTTGTTCAAAAGGATAATATAATACCATCACACCCACAGTCACCGTCACTACTAGCAACAACAACCACTTTTTCAATAATTTTAAGATAAAAGCTGTAAGTAGTCTTAGAATGCATTATTAAGAAGAAATCCCCCAGCTGCTATTTGCAGCTGTGGGGAATGTCTGAGGATTTTATCTTTGTTTCATTCTTGCCACCAACTGAGTAGTCAGTAGTTCCTAATTCTCTATTCTCTGTGTGCTTTGTAATTTTTGCAATTCTCTCTCTCTTCCTCTGTCTCTCTCTCTCTCTCCCCACCCAAGCCTTCTATATCTTCTATCCTCTATCCATGAAACTCATTTCTCTAATAGGCATTATATAATTTATGTATAAAAGTTACTATCCAGGGGTGCTTGGATGAGTCTGTCTCAGTGAAGTGTGGGACTCTTGATTTCGAGTTAAGTTAGGATCTCTGGATTGGGAAATCAAGCCCCAGTTGGGCTCAGTGCTCAGTCTGCTTGAGATTCTCTCTCTACCTCTGCCCCTACCCCTGCTCTCCCTCTCTCTTACTCTAAACAAATAAATAAAGTCTTTTTTTTTTTTTTTTTTTTAAAGATTTTATTTATTTATTTGACAGACAGATCACAAGTAGGCAGAGAGGCAGGCAGAGAGAGAAGGGAGGAAGCAGGCTCCCTGCTGAGCAGAGAGCCTGATGCGGGGCTCGATCCCAGGACGCTGGGATCATGACCTGAGCTGAAGGCAGCGGCTTTAACCACTGAGCCACCCAGGCGCCCCTAAATAAAGTCTTTTAAAAAAAAGAACTTACCATCCATTTTCTCCAATTCCTATTTTTAAGAATTTAAAATTTAACTAGTTCATTTATTTTCATAATAAAATTATTTTATAATAAATTCCTATACTTTTTATATTAGTAGAAAAAGTATTAAAATTATAATTATTTGGGTCAATGATATAGTAATTAGAAGGTTTTCATTTTTATGAGTGAGAATTTGGAAATGTTATATTAATTTTGTCTTCATTTGAACAGTATTAAATATATATATGTTTTCTTCAATTGTCTTAGGTTGGTGTTTAACAAAAATTGTTCCTGATGTTCTTTTTCTAGAGTACTTTGGAATATATAATGTTATAATCAAATTTCTCAGCTCCTGTTCTAGGGTATATGAATCAGAATCTCTGAAGAGTGCATTTCCTTTTGCTACATTTTAAAGCAACATCCACAAAGATCCCTGTGTATATCAAAGTATAAGACAATTGTCTTAAGTCTTGAATTTAAATTTTTATAATATCCTGTTTATTCTTTCAAAGTTATGTTCACAAACTCTTTTTGATTATCTTTCTTGCCCTCCTGCCACATTCACTGAGGCATTCACATAATTTGCTATCACTAGAATTATAAATGCAATTTCCTCCACATTTTGAAGAGATAATATTTTCAAGAAGATTGCTATTTCTTGGGCTTTCTCAATTTTCATAATATTCTTATTATACTAAGGTAGCAAGAATTCAAATAGCTTTTCAAATATGGCTTCAATTACTTGTCACCTATGTGGCTTTGAGTAAACTTTTAATAAAGTAGATTTACTGTTGACATTTAAAAAAATCTATCATCCAATTAGCTTGATTATATTTATTTTTTTTTAGGAAAATAAAGACAGTGAGCTTAAAGAGGAATTATACAACTTTAGATGTAATTCCTAAATTAGCCTATCAGAATCATAGCAGAGAAGAAACAACATTCAGAAAATTATTGCTTAAAATAGCTTGTGTAGAAAGAAAAGGGGAAATCACAGAATGATAGGAAATGTAAACTATATTGTCCTCTGTGTGTGTGCGCGCACATGTGTTTTAATTATTCGTGCATTTTTCTTGAAGTTAGGGAAGGTTATAACCAAACATCATGACAATGATCAATAGAAAAATAGGCAACAGTCATCCCCATTAGAAAGTTATGTAAGGATTAAAAATACTTAATTTTCCAATACTGATAATATATCTATTAAATTTCTATGAATTTTAAAGTTTTGGTGATTGGTGTCTCTTCTTGAGTCAATAGAATAATTTTCTTTTTCCCTTCACTACAAAGCATATGATAATAAATGATACCAAATTATATTTCACATTTGAATGCCCAAAGAAATAATTTAATTTTGTGTCCCTGTGTCAAGTTGAGCACATTTTGCTTTGCTGGCATCTCCTTGGCTAAAAATTAGAGTTCCCTTGTTAGATCTTGGCAATAAGCCCTTCTCTTATTTAACTGCAAACTATTACCAGCCCTTCTCATCCACTTCTAATTAAATGTGTCAGTATCAATGCCAAAAAACAGGAATAGGTTCTGTTGGTGAACCACTCTTAGGAAGAATTTTTGGAAGTGAGAAAGCATCGGAGATTAGTATGATAGATTGAATTTCTAAATTTCTCACTCAAAGATGTTTCATCCTAATCTCCAGGACCTGTGAATGATGCAATATCACCCCCATAATTGTGTTATTGTGCTATAAGATGCAGCAGACCATAAAATAAAAAGATCATCCTGGGTGGGTTCATTGCCAGTAGCCTGAAGCCTTAAAAGCAGTGAACCTTCTCCTTCTGGTGGCAGAAGACAGAGTCTAAGAGATTAGAAGCACAAAAAAGATTCAAGGTACCAGTACTGGTTTTGAAGATGAAGGGGTCATGATTCAAAGAATATAGGTGATCTCTTGAAACTGACAATGACCATAAGTGGTTTCCAAAGAGCAAAGGCGGGTTCAGTCCTAAACCTCACAGAATTACATTCTGCCAACTGCCTGAATGAGTTTGGAAGGAGATTCTTCTCCAGACGCACCCAAAAGAACACGACTTAGCTAACACATGGATTTCAATGTGAGCTCCAAAGCTAAGTATCCAGGCAGATCTACTCAGACTTCTGAACAATAAAGTTGTGAGATAATAAATGGATGGTTTTCAAGTGGCTAAGTATATGAAGTCTGTTATACAGCAACAGAAAACAATACAGTCTAATCTATGGAGGAAACAACTCTATAAATCATACACAAATGAGGAAAGAGAGAAAGGAATGCTGGTGTCCAAATGTGCACAACTTGTTTAATAGTGGATAGAAGATCACAACAGTTGCCCTAAGGCAACTATCAGTATTTATCTGGGCCATAAAATATGGAACATCTAGTTTAATTGACCTTATTTTAGATACTATTCTCATTGCTAGAACATCAGAATCTAGATCATATTTTCCCTATTTTTGAGAAAACAGTATGAATCTTGAGATCAAGAGGGAGCCTGGGGTCTGAATGACTGGAAACAAGCACAAAAAATGATATACCTGTACCAGAGGAACAATCCATCATGATCATGTTCCTCATAGCAGCAGAACATACCCTGCTTCTGTAAATTGGGAACAGAGACTAAGTCAAGCAATCTCTAACTCAATGATAAATACAAAACCATGAATTTGGAAGTAAGCAATCACCTTCAAAGAGAAGCAGTAATTTTCCCTTCAATATCAAACAAAACCAAGGTTAAAGGAAAATTCAATTGTGTTATTGTCTTTAATAAGTAATAACTTTACAAGCATACTAAAGAACATAGAATTGTAACAGGTTGTTAGAAAGATAACTAATTAAACACAGTAGAAATGATTGCCAGGATCAAAAATTAAAACAAAACAAACAAACACATAAAACCCACCAGCAAATAGGCTGACTGACAGAATGTTCTCGGAAATAAGAGCAAGAACCAATAATTTTACATAAAGCCAAATTATGCTAAATACAAGAGTAACAACACGAGAGCAGCAGATGGAGAGAATTCACAGGAGGAGAGATAGAAAGGAAAGGGATGAAGTAGGGTGTGATTTCTTTTGTGAGAGTCTTCGTGGGTGCAGTCCTGGAGAATGTGTAATGGAATGTTTATAATTGAATAGTAAACAGCCACCTACAGAATCTTCTCCCAGTATATATCTGAAAAATGCCTCACTTGGCATGGATGATGTTAACTGACAGCCAGTACCATTCTCTCCATACACATTATTTCCCCGGAGCTGGAAAAGTCCCAAGGTGAAGTTTCTTTGAAATTTCACAGTCAAGAAGAGGATTCCACTAAATTACTGTCACTTCCCAAGTATCCTGGAAAAATGCCTCTGCTTCTACGTAATTCTTTCACCCATTACTCTTCCCATGATAGATATTCAGTCAATGCACAATGTGCTAAAATACATTAGTGGCTTCCCCTTACCTTTGACAGAAGTCTTCATGCTGGGACACTTCTGCCATGGGCTCCCACCCATGTCTTCTACATGATGAATACAGTGTGTTTTTGATATGAAACTATATTTTCTAAAATTGCTTTTAGATATAGATCTAGTAGAAAGCTTTTGGGGATGAGTTTGCATTTTTTTCCAACCTTAAACAATGATGTAATGAAATTGACTTCATTTCCATTCAACTCAGCCACTAGGTTTATGTTGTATGTCTATTAATCAATTTGTTAACGCTTTAGCTATAGGTTAATTGAAGATAAGGAGGCTCATAACAGATAATAATATTCTGCCTACCACTTTTATAGTAATGAGCTGAACATCTCATGTAACAAGGATAACTATAATATGTGAATAAAAATATGACAGGAAAAAAAAGAGAAATAAGAATTCAAATTTACCAAATATAGATCTCTGCAAAAATGATTATAGGACATACTCCAGCAAAATAAAACAAAACATGTGAAAATTGAATCCAAGATAAATCATGAGATAAAAGAAATGGTGTTGAACAAACAGACCAGTAAGACTAAGAGTGCTAGAATGATTAATGTTAAAATATTGTCAGGAAATAACACCCCACAAAAATTCCAAGCCTAAGAGAAAGGGTTCTTCTAAGCCTTCCTTGGTTTATTAAATTGCTCAGTTGGAAGATGCAGACATTGATTCCCTATTAATTTAACTTGTAAATTTTCATATTTATTTTATAAGCAAATCTGTAAGATTTACACCCATTTTAGTTTCTGCAGGTGTTTATAGTGATAAAATTTTGATGCATTCAAGAATTATTTTAACAGGTTATTTACATAGGATACATATTTTAAAATATGTTTGCTAGGTGAGTGAATACCTGTATATTACATGATTTTGTATGTGGAGGAACTTTGAAGTTGCAGCTGGTTGCCTCTAACCAAACATTCCTGTGTGTATGACCATATTTTGGCCATTTTGTGCACTCCATGTTTCTCCATTAGCTTTTTGTAAGAAAGAGATTTTGTTTTAAATAAAGAACAAGCTACATCCCAAAGTTGTTTTCCAAAACAAAAGGATATTCTCATTTGTATGTTTGATTAAGATAGTGGGAAATAAAATTGACAGTTTGGATAACATAAAACATTTATGCTGGAGGGGCAGTGGGTGGATAGATGAGTTAAATGAGTGACAGGTGTTAAGGAGGACACTTGTGATGAGCACTGGATTTTATATGTAAGGGATGAATCACTAAATTCTACTCCTGAAACTAATATGACACTATATGTTTGGGTTAACTAACTGGAATGTAAATGAAAACTTGAAACTATAAATAAATAAATAAATAAATAAATAAATAAATAAATACTTTTTAAAATAAACTATTATATAATGAAAAACATTTTTCAAAATTAAATAGTAGGATTTGAGAGAAAATGCAGACAATAATTTTGAAGACAAAATTAGTGAGCCTGAATATATAAAAAGCTAATACGAATTAGTAAGAAAAGTACAAAGATTGTTTATGAAGAAATCAATGTATGAAAGAAGAAAGACATGTGGCAAATAAGTTTATAACAAAGATCCTCAAATTTGCCATGGAGAAGCATAAATGAAGACAAAAGCAGACAACATTGTTCTCTTGGATCAATAAACATTATAAAGTCAGATAGCTTCTATATTTTGAAGACATTGATGATAAACAGCCACTCTTATACACCTGACTTGGGGAAGAGTATACAAATGTATTGGAATAGAAACAGACATATCACAGACATATCAGTTAATATTAAGGAAACACTATTCTTTCACCTAACCAACATATTTTAGATATATATTCTATATAAAAACCAAAAATTTAAATAATCTAGGATAAATAAAATTTTGTTTATAATTGTAAACACTTGTAAAAAAACTAAAATGAACATTTAAAGTGTAATGGTTGAGTAAAATGTAGAATAATCAGTCACTAGAATAAGAAACGTACTAAAGAATTTGGTGCATATATGTTTATTGATCTGAAATATAACCATTTATTCTGCTCAGTGGAGAAAAATCTTCAGGACCACTTGAATTATAATAATGTAATCATGTATTATAATTCTCCAGGTATGTGTATGTCTGTGTGTGTGTGGTTATACATTTCTATAGATGAACTTATATATATATTTGAAAAAATCCAGAAGTTTATGTAACAAATTATTATCTGTGGATGTCCCTGGACATAAAATTAAGGAGCAAAAAGTACTGAGGCACATATTTCTACCTTAATTATTTTGAAAATTTTAAGAAGTCATAGTTCTAACATTTAGGCACTTCATTATATTATTTTATTGATTTATAAATTTTTAAAAATGGTATGGGGTGTGTGACTGGCTCAAATCGTTAAGTGTCTGGCTTGGCAAGGTCAGGATCTCAGGGTCCTGGGATCAGATCCCTGTGTGAGGCTCCCTGCTCAGAGGGGAGTCTGCTTCTCCTTTTCCTTCTGCCCCTCCCCCAACCCACTCTCTCTCTCTTTCCCTCTCTCTCTTTCTCTTTCTCAAATAAGTAAAATCTTAAAAAAAAAGTATAAACCAATCCATTAAAAAAATACCTAGCAGATTATACAGCTTATAATAAAATAAATTATAACATTGGATTTTTTTTTTTTTTGGTTTTCCCACTTATTTCACCAAAAAGTTTTGCATAGTGATGGTTTGTTTTGACTCAATAACTATGTAGATGCTTAGAGAAGAAAAGTTATTTCAAGGACAAAGGAAAAAGAAAAAGGAAAAAAAGAAGTAGTTTTGATTGACAAATTCAACTCTACTGAGAAAATATTTTCTTTAAAAGAAAATTAAGTTCAGGGATTTATAACTGCACTTCAGGCAATAGAACTTAAATTTAGACTGCTAAATCTACATCATCTTAGAGAAAAAAAATATATATATAAACCTTGGTTAGGTCAGGTAATAGCCTGTGAATCTTTCCAGATCAAAAGAAAGTTTACAGTTAGTTAAAGATAACATTTGAGTTGCCTATATAGTTATTAGATAAACCCACATGCTTGAATATATAATTTTTTCAAGCATATTTTCAGTTAATTTATATAATAACATTTGAAAAGAAAACAGAAATTGAAAGGAAAGAAAAGGGCAAAATTTGGCCAGATTAGCTCTTGCTAGTTCAAAGAATCTATGCACTTTGTAATTTAAATAAAATAATTAAATTAGCTTATTTGAAAGACTGACCTTCTAATATTTTAAGGTTGACTTTGTTTAGACTTGTTTGTTTGACTTGTTTAGACTTCCTAAGTCACTAAACTATAATTTCTTATAAGATATTTATTTATAAAAAGCCAAATTGTTATGGGATTTCTTCATTTGAAGTCAAGCAAAATACATAGCCAGCATACAAATATGGGTATCTCTTGGTCCTACAATGTAAGAGTCAACCACAACTTCACAAAAAAAAAAAAAAAAAAAAAAAAAAAATTGTTTCCCTCTTTTAGAAGGGAAAACTTGATTCCTGCCATTTGTGTGAATGCCTCCCAGAAATAAAACTGGTTCTTTGAAACTTACTACCCTTTATTTTCTTATCTATAATTTAGAAAAGTTATTAGACTGATAAACTTACTTGACTGAAAAGGGATGTGGCTGTGTGTGTACGAAAGAGAGTGAGAGAGACACAGAGAGACAGTGAGACAGAGGGAAGGATACCTTTGTTAAAGCAAAGACCTGAACATCTGAACATAGAATAGTATTTTAGCATTTCCATAATCTCTCCTCCTATGTGACATCTTTATTTAGAAATTGTGCAAAGTTCAGTTTATCCTTTTCTAGTGCTGTTGCTTTGACTGGTCTTTGTAAGCTTACTTGCATTGCTGATTCTGGTGCTCGGACTTTCAGAATCAGCCCCAATTTGATGTCTGTTCACACTACCAAACTGTCTTGCCATTTTCGTCTGACCTCTGTTACTCTTTTTGGGGGTAGATTTTGATGCTAATGTTGCCTTTATGTCTCTGAGAGGAGTCATATACACTAGTTATCCTCTTCATTTTTATTTTGAATCATAGTCGTGATCTTTTGGCATACCCAGCTGCTAGAGCTTGGTCACCGTATCATTTATTCCTTTATTCCCTTTTTCTAACTGAATCTTGATTTTCTCCAAATCTTTCATTAGATATCTCCTTTTACTTGTTCCAGAATTGTTCAATAGGACCCAAGCAGCATACACAGGGAGAGAGAGAGAGAGATGCATATACACATATGTATGTACAATATATGTATTAATAACTACAAACGAATTATTAATTACAATTCAATTTTCTTGAATTGTTGGGCTAATATTTATTATTACCTTATTGTGGCTGCCATAATCCTCTATGGAAGATGAGTAACTGGTATCATATTTAGTTTAGATATAAATATGGTTTATATTTATATAAACTTTGGCTTAGCGAAGCAAAATACTATAGTTTGTTTTTGCTAGTATCTCTGATTGTGCTTAAATATTCTAATTCCTGTCACTAGTTTTTGTGTCATCAATCTTTATTTTTTTAAGTTTATTTTGAAATAAATTCAGATGTACAGAAAGAAGCACAGAGATTACAAAGAATTTCCATATATCCTTCATTCAGTTTCTTCAAAATTTCACCAGTCATATAACCACTTATCAACACTTAGAAACTAAATTAATATAATACTAATAACTAATCTACTGATATTACTCAATTTAATTGTCCAACTAACTTTCTTATTCTGGTTCAGGATCTAATCCAGGATCAAATAAAGCATTTGGTTTTCATGTTTCCTTACTGTCTTCCAACATAGTTCCTCATTGTTCCTTTGATTTTCATGACCTTAAAATTTTTGAAGTGTATTTTGTAAACTGTTCTTTAATGAGGGTTTATCTTATGTTTTCTCCTGGTTATATTATGAATTTTTAATAAGAATCCAAAGAAGTAACAGTGTGCCTTTTTTGGTACATCATTTCAGCAGGTAGATGATATCAGTGCTGGTCATGTTAACTCTGTATGCTTAATTAAGTTGAGGTATGACAGGTTTTTCAACTGCAGTTATGGTTTTCCCCTATAATTAGCAAGTATTATATGCCAAGAAACTTTGAAAGTATACAAACAGGATGCTTTTTGTCATACTTGTGTTAATTTTGGCAACCATTGATCTGAAGTTGTTTTTGTCTTTTAAATAAAAAAAAATAGTCATTTATCTTTCTCCATTGGACTGCCTATGATAATCAAACTACCATTTCCACTTTTTTTCTTGAATATGTTGCAATGTTTAACCCATATTTTATAATAAGCAATAATAACTTCAATAAACTAGAGCAATATGTCACAGATCAATGAAACAGAGGATAGAGTTTTTGATTTTGGATAGTTGCAAAGTGCATGGCTTCTAGGGACATTTTGAGAACCTCCTTAAAATGGACAATAAAGAGTCTTGATGAGAATGGAAATTGAAGGTTGGTACCCATATGATATAAAAGAAAAACTAATAGCTTACTATATTATTTCTACTGCCCACTGGAACATTAACAAAACTGAATTACCCTATAAAGAGAATAATGACTTGGAAATGTCTATGAGAAATAAGATCTTCAGTAGTTTTTATCATAGAAAAACTTTTTTTCTAATAATCAATGTAAAAAATTAGCAAATGAAAAGATGGCAAGTTTTGCATATACCTCAGCAATTTGAGGAAAGAAGAGAGTTTTTAAATTTATTTGAAATCTTAAGATCTAGATTTATGTTTTAGGGCTATGATCGCACATTAAAGATGGGTGCCAATATAATTGAAACTTAGCAGAACAGCTGAAAATTATCCAATACATGAATGCCCTTAGTGATAATGATATCCTTACAGAGAGCAATTCTAATTGCAAATTTTAGCATTTCTCATAGTCGTGAAAAGGCATGCCAGCATACAATTCAATCACTTTAATTACTATCAATTTTTTCATTCGTGTTCCATCCTACTGGAAGCAACTAAAAAACTTAAGGTGTCCTTGGCTTGTTTTTGATCCTTGGAAATCTGATGCATGTTTTGCCCTTTTACTCAAGATCTGAGGAAATTAGATGGGGTTATTTCCTGAACTTACCAAGCTTAGAAGAGTAAAGGAGGTCACATCACAAGCAGTGCACAAGTAACACATATTTCCTACAAATTATCTATATTTTTGTTTTCAAACCCAAAGAAGTAACTTCAGGCATCTCATTTCAGGTCAATGGCTGGAAGCTACAGCTTAGATAAACATGAGGGACATTTGGATAAATTTTGTTCCACTGCAGAGTTTAACACTTGGGCAGGTAAATACTTGCTTTTCCTACATAGAGATGTTGTTTAGTTATACTCCTGATTCTTCACTTTTACTATGAAGGGTAAGATCCTAATACTTACTGTTATAAAGTTAACATATTCTGTAAGAAAGAAAATGTCACAGAAAAAAGACTGAAAAGAAGATTGCTTGAGGACCAGAATTAAGATGGGTTAGAATAAGCTCAGTCATACTCAAGAGAATTCACATGAATGAGGATGGAATGAGAATGTGTTCTTTTAAACATAATACGATATTTTAAAACAGGTAATTTCATGTTTTTTTTTTCTTTAAGATACTCTTCTATAACTTTGTAACACATTAAATATTGTCCTCCTGAAAATCCATGTCCAACCACAGCCTCAAAATATTATCTCATTTGGAAATGGATTCTTTGTAGATGTGATTAGTTAAGGATCTTGAGATGAAATCATCTTGGATGTAGGATGGGCCCTAAATCCAATGAGCAGGGTCCTCATAAGAAGAGGAAAATATACAAAAGGACACCAGAGTAGACAATTTGAAGATGGAGACAAATATTGAAGAAACGCTGCCACAGGCCAGGGGATGTCTGGGATCATCAGAAGCCAGGAGAGGCAAAGATTCTTCCCAAAAGCTTCAGAGGAAGCACGGCGCTGCTGACATCTTGATTTTGGAATTTAAGTCTCCAATGTTATGGGAGAACAAATTCTTTTTGCTTTAAAGCACCCAGATTGTGATATTTTGTTACAACAGCCGTAAGAAATGGATACAGATTTGGGTACGGAGACCTGGGCTCTGATAGCCGATACCTAAGCATACGGCAGTGAGTTAGGAACGGAGAGATGGGTACAAGCTGGAGGAACTTTGAGACACTGGGGGCAAAGAGCCTAGACTGCCGTGCAGAGTCGGTTGGTGGAAATATGCATGCACCATGCAACACCGGAGAGGGCGCCTCACGGAGAGGAGGCTGGCGGCGGCCCAGGCCGTGGATCCGGTGGCGTCCGAGGCGGGGGCGTGACCGACCTGGTGCGGCGGTGGCCAGAGCGGGGCGGCGGGTCTGCGCAGCCGTGGTACAGCCTGTTGGGGGGATCCCGCGCGGCAGCTACCGCGTGGTTTAGCAGGCAGGGGCCGGGCGCAGCGGGGCCCGGGGGGTGGTCAAGAAGCTCCGCTGAGACGCTCCCGGGAACGTGGAGATGGAGCTGGCCGAATTCTGGGTCCTGACCAGCCTCCAGCGGCGCCACCAGAACTGTGCGGTTTAAGGAGCGCGACCTGCTGGGCGACGGGCTCGCCCGGGGCCGGAGCCGCGGCAAGAGCTCGCTGCTTGACCTGCGCCTGGTGGAAACGGCGCTCAAAGGAGAGAGGCTCCTGGGCTGTCTGAGGAGCTCTGTTCTCTCTGGTTTGTCATGAGTTCTGTGTAGGAGGAGACTTGAGGCAGGACGTCCCATCCCGGAGGCCGGAACAGCCACCAACGAAAGCTTCATGCTGTAGCTCACGGGCGCCATTGCCTTCCTGCGCAAAAACCACATCGTGCCCAGGGACCTAAAGCCAGACGACAGCCTCATCACCGAGAGGTCTGGCACCTCCATCCTCAAGGTGGCAGATGTTGGACTAAGCAAGGTCTGTGCGGGGTTAGCCCCCCGAGGAAAAGAGGGCCATCGAGACAACAAAAATGTGAATGTGAGTAAGTACTGGCTGTCCTCGGCCTGACACTCCGACGTCTTCATGGCCCCCCAAGTCTGGGAGGGACACGAAGCAGCCAAGACCGGCATCTTTGCCCTCCGCATTATCATCTGGCAGTGATAGAAAGAATCACTTTCACTGACTCTGAGACCAAGAAGGAGCTCCTGGGACCTCTATCAAACAGGGGACCAAATATGTCCCTGTTGGAGAGGCCCTGCTAGAAAACCCAAAGTTGGAGTTGCATATCCCCCAGAAACTAAGGACTTCCATGTCTGAGGGGGTCAAGCGGCTCTTGAAAGATATGTTAGCTGCTAACCCCCAGCACCGGCCTGATGCCTTTGAACTTGAAACCTGAATGGACCAGGTCACATGTCCTGCTTAAAATTCAGGGCAAACATCTTGAGTGTTTTTAAACTAGGTGAATGTACACTTTTTGTTCTGCATTCCAACTTCCTGGACTGGATTCTTCATCTCAGGCCCTAGGGTGGGCCCTGTGGAGCTGGGGGAACATGGAGGATAGAAGACACCAAATGCTTGTTGTGAGAGGACCCGCCCAACTCTTGAGGAGGAGAACTTACTCTTACTCCAGCAGAGTTAAGAGCTGGAAAGTCTAGAGAAGTTCTAGAAAGAAGTCTAGAGAATTTCTCTGAGTGGACATCTCAAGTGTTTTAGAAATACTTTTTCTCGATAATTAATACATGCTTACTGAGGAAAATGTGAAAAAAAAAAAAAGCTTGGTAGAGAAGTTTTTTGTTTTTTTTTTTTAAAGATGTATTTATTTTATTTATTTTAGAGAGAGAAAGAGAGAGAGGGAGAGCAAATAGTGGAAGGCACAGAAAAAGAGGGAGAGAGACAATCGAGCAGACTCCACGCTGAGCACGGAGCTGATAGTGGGGCTCGATCTTAGGACCCTGAGATTATGACCTGAGCCAAAATCAGGAGTCAAATGCTTAACCAATTTAGCCACCCAGATACCCCCCCCAAATGTTTTTTTTTTACCTTAGAGAATATATGTATCATCATGAAGAGTATGTTGGTAAAAAATTAAAGGTACTTCTGGTGAGTTCAAAAGAAGATGAAAAACATGCTATTGGAAACTGGAGGAAAGTAGGTCCTTACTATAATGTGGCAGAAAACTTGGCGGTATTGGATTCTATTATTGGGTGGAAAGCAGAACTTGTAAGCAATAAACTAGGATATTTATCTAAAGAGATTTCCCAGCACGATGTTAAAGATATGTCCTGATTTCTCTTTGCTGTCATGTGTATACGGTCTTGGAGTCCCAGGTGAGGGTTGTAATAATTTCAGTGTAAATTCCCAAAATGATGTATAACAGCCAAGTCTGTGGTGGCTAATAAAGACCATAAGATACCTGTTATTTTAAGATATGAAAAACAAAGTTATTGTATTTAGTTTTAGGTCTTTTTTGATAAAAGATGAAGCTACATCAGATAAATCATTTAACAAATTTTTTTCTGAGAATTATTTCATTTTACTTTATCACAAAAAGAGGATTGTGTTAGCTTGAATTTTGTACGTGATTGACATACATTCAGCATGAACTGCCAAGATGTTTATTTACTTTTTCCCTCTGAAGGGAAGAAATCAAATCAAATCCTCAAATGAAGAAATCATTTGAGGAATAGCTATCAAATGAAGAAATCATTTGAAGAATAGCTATCCATATGGAACATGTGAGTGGAAGTTCATTTGCAAACTTCTCGCCTGTTTTGGTGTAATAATGCCAGGTAGAAGTACACTTGCACTCTTAACTATGACAAATATATTTGCACATGCAGTCCACAGTCAACATATTCAAACTGTATGTATAGAATATATGGCATACTGAATGCCCTAAGGAATATACTTCTACAATTTCTCTACTGTATCACTTATTATTTATTGACTGGGAAGAAATTGTGTATGTAAGAGAGAAAAGAGTAGTGGCAGTATTTGACAAAATCAAGTTGGGGCGCCTGGGTGTCTCAGTGGGTTAAGCCTTTGCCTTTGGCTCGGGTCATGGTCTCAGGGTCCTGAGATCGAGCCCAGCATTGGGCTCTCTTTTCAGTGGGGAGCCTGCTTCCCCCTCTCTCTCCCTCTGCCTGGCTCTCTTCCTACTTGTGATCTCTCTCTCTCTGTCAAATAAATAAATAAAATCTTTTAAAAAAATCAGGTGCTAAAGGGGAAATTCTTTTACGTATGAAGTTTGGATTGACTTACTTATTGTAATTTTTCTTTAGATTGAACAATCATAACAGTAACATAATCTCAAAATATATGCACTGCTTATTCAGTTATTTTAGCAGTTAAATGTCATTTAGCTCTACTAAATTATTTGCTCAATTTCTTTCTTGCATTTTTCCTTTTGGTGAAGTACATGTTTAGTTATATTTTTCTGGTGGGATCTGGAGCCATAAAGTACTTTTGTTTTTGTATTTTAATATATCTTTTTAAAAAATATTTTATGTTACCATATATTAAACATATAAATGTATGTTAACATATATTAAATATCTTAAAATAAATAAAAATTTATTTTTAAAAGATTTTTATTTATATATGAGAGAGAGAGAGTGAGACAGCACGTTAGGAACAGAGGGAACAGGATAAGCAGGCTCCACGCTGAGGTTGGAGACTGACACAGGGCTCAGTCTCAAGACCCTGAGACCATGACATGAGCCAAAACCAAGCATCAGAAGCTTAACCGACTGAGCCACCCAGGTATTGGTCATCTTTCCTTTAGAATGTTAGCTTGGTCATCTTTAGGTTTCCTGTTAGACAAGTCTTCACCTTACTATATTTGAACATATTATTTTGTTGATCTCTGCCATTTGTTGTTCTGGATTAGAAATTTGTTTGTTATTATTATTTTCATAGATACTATTTATATCTGCTTTGTAGTTTAACATTTTCTTCTATATTTTTTAAACTGTTTGATTCTAGAACTTATTTTCAATCATTAAAGTTTGTTCGTTTATAGCTATGATTTTAAATTTAAGAATAAGAGCACCTGGGTGGCTCAGTCAGTTCATCATTCAACTCTTGATTTCAGCTCAGGTCATAATTGGCAGGGTTCTGGGGTCCAGCCCCACACTGGACTCTGTGTTGAGCGTGGAGCCTGCTTGAAATTCTCTCTCTCCCTCTGCCCCTACTAGCCCCTCTCTAAAAAAAAAAAAAAGAAAGAAAGAAAGAAAAAGAAAGAAAGAAAGAAAGAAAGAAAGAAAGAAAGAAAGAAAGAAAAGAAGGAAGGAAGAAAGAAAGAAAGAAAAGAAAGAAAAAGAAAATAGAAAAGAACAGATGGATTTAAAAATCTGGTGGGAGAGATTACTAGATGTTCACCAAAGCCTGTTTTATTTTCTTCAATAACACATTGTGCGATACGTTTTTTAATACTTCTTTGAAATGAAATACAGCCCTGTGACTGATAGTCAGTTATGAGTAAGTGGAAAAACATGCATAACTTTCAGGTCTTGGTCATCAAACCTTCTTATATTAATTGTTTTACTGTTTCCCCTTCTGTCAGCTTAATAGTGAATTTCCAAGTCACCTGTTAAAGATGGAAAAGTCCCAGGTTGAAAAAAATCCTTAATTTCTGAATCACCTCTAGAAGGACAGTGTGACATAAACCAGCAAAACTCTTGAACAGTATGGGCTAGAAAAAGAAACTTATCTGTTCTGATCATTAAATATTTCGCTGTTTGTGGCATTGGCTGTCATTACTAGATACAGTCTTTTCCTGTTGCTATATTGTATTAATTGACTGATCAGGGAAGGCATTTTCTTAAATATGCTTAATTTATAAGTTGTCTAGAAGTTGCAATTAGACATATGTTACTACGAAGTCAAAAGTTTAAAAGTGCCAAAAAATGTAAAATTTTAAAAATTATCAAATTAGTGTTGATAGTTAATCACAGGCTATTGTAATGTGTTTGACGATTTTTCACTGGAATTCTTTTTTTAAGATTGTATTACTTTATCTGTCAGAGAGAGAGAGAGTGAGTGAGCACAAGCAGGGGGAGCAGCAGACAGAGGGAGAAACTGGCTCCCCTCGAGTAAGGAGCCCAAAGCAGAACTCAATCCCAGGACCCTGAGATCATGACCTGAGCCAAAGGCAGATAGATGCTTAATGGACTGAGCCATCCAGGCATCTCAAAGAAGAAAAAAAAGACTAACATGAGAAGATGCTCTACATCACTAATCATAGGGGAAGTGCAATAGAAAATGCAAAGTGTCACCTCAGACCAGTTAAGATGATTTATTTATTTATTTATTTTTAAAAGACACGTTTTGGCAAGAATGTGGAGAAATCTGAACATTTGTTCAAAGGTTCTGTTGCCATTTGTGGAAATGTAAATTGGTGGAGCCACTATGGAAAACAGTATGGAGGTTCTTCAAAAACTAAAAGTAGAACTACCGTGTGATCCAGCCATCCCATTTCTCTGTGTATTTTCAGAAGAGTTGAAATCAGAATCTCGAAGAGATAGTTGCGATGCCATGTTTATTGAGCATTACCCGTAAGAGCTAAGAGATGAAAAAACGTAAATGTACATTGACATAATTTGAAGACATTTTGCTAAAATAAGAAAGTTAAATAAACATATACGGTAAATATTGAAATAGGATAGTCTATGACTCCATGGTTATGAGTTATCGAAAGCAGTCACACTCGAGAGTAAATGATTGTGGCCAAGGGCTTTTGGGGCTAGGGGGGAAAGGGGAGTTGTTGTATAATGAGTATACGTTTTAGCCACGCAAGATGAAGCTCTGAAGATTGGTTGTAAAACATCATGCTTATAATTAAGAATTTTGTATTTCACTCAGAATTTGTGAACAAGGTAGATCTCATGTTATGTGTTTTTAACCATGAGAAGAAAGAAAGAAAAGAAAGAAAGAAAGAAAGAAAGAAAGAAAGAAAGAAAGAAAGAAAGAGGAAGAGAAAGAAGGGAGGGAGGGAAGGAAGGAAAGAATAAAAGGAAGAAAGCTTAAAAAGAAAGTCAGGCAGAATCAAGATATCATCTGGAAAGAAACTCTCTGGGTTGTTAGTCTAGAACTATTCAGCAGAAGCGCTGTCATGACTTCCCCAATCCTTTAAATCCTGGTTCATGTGCCTTTACTTTAATTGGATGCCTCAGAATCACCTTCACATTTTTATTGTCACTGCAAAATGGTTTTTAAGTTGTTGTCAGGCTTTCCCGATTCCTGCTACATTAAAATTGTGGGTTTTGTTTTTGGTTGTTTTTTCTGCTAACTGTTGTTTGAGCCTAAAAGCATTTCTCATTACTTGCTTTAACATTCAATTGAGATTTTTTTGTATAGCTTCACTGAACTTGAGATGAAATCTTGTGTTACTTTTGCTGTGCCAACACGGATGTTTTATCTCTTTTTTGGTAGATGACCTGTTTAAACTGTTCTTTTTAAAAATAAAAGCATATAAATTATTTGTCAAAATAGACTTTACTTTCCAAATAAATTTGCATAATACCCATAGAAGTTTGGGGATTTTTGAGCATTTTTATTGTTTGATCCTGATGATACTATCTATAAAGGATATAGTCACTGATTTAGTATGTACAATTTTGTTTAAAGAATAAACAATTTTGCTGAACTAAGAAGTAGAGCAGAAAACTAAAAGAAAAAAGTTATTAACCAGTTAATACATCATGAATATTGTTGTATTTACAGTGTATTTTATCTTTACATAGGAACCTCAAATTGTTTTGAAAATAATTCTATTTTTTTTCTATATGACGATATGACTATTATGTGAATGTTGACTACTGAAATGAGATAGGAACATGGTTCAACTACTTAATTTTACATTGAAGTCAAGGCTTCATAATGAATTTGAGAGATTTTTAATTTTTTTCAGTTTTATTAATATTTAAATCAATGCATTAATATACGCAAATGTCTGAAACACAACACCACAAACTGATTTTATGTTTGCAAGATTGTGCCACAAAAATATCATCCCATTACCTTGTATTTTAAAATTAAAAATAGCTAACACTATTGAGGTATACGTTCCATAAAACGTACACAGATGTATGCTTTGGTGTATGCTTTGATAAAGGGTAAAAACAGATATAACCTTGGAACTATCATCTTACTTATTATTATAAAACATTTCTATAGCCCATACAGTTTTCTTTCCAATTATCCACATCCTTCACATATCATTCTTCTGCCTGAGGCAACCACTACTCTGCTTTCTCTAATTAAAGGTTAGTTTTGTCTGTTCCAAAATTTCATATGAAATCTTAGAAGTTGTGTTCTTCTGTATCTGGCTCCTTTCACTGAGCAGGCTGTTTTTGAGTTTCGTCTTTGCTTTCATGTTTATTAGCCATTCATTCGTTCATTACCTGGTAGTGTTATTTTGTATACAGCTCTGTGGTTTATTCATTCACTTGGTAGATATTTGTAGTTTTTTCAGTTTGGAGTTTTTTTGTTTTTGTTTTGTTTTTTTAAGTAAAACCGCTGTGAATATTCATGTACAAGTTATTTTCTGTATATTAGTTTAAGTTTCTTTTGGCCAAATACCTAGAAATGAAATTACCTCATTATATGGACAAAGTTTATGTGAAACTTTCCAACTATTTCACACTGCAACCCGCAGTATAGGAGAGACTAGGTTATTCCACATCCTCACCAACACTTGACAAGTCTTGGTATTAGCCATTCTAGTGGCATGGAGTGGTGTTCCGTTGTGGTTTAATTTGCAGCTTTCTGACTACTATTAATGTTCAGTCTCATCATACAATTATGAGGTATTCATCTATCTTCTTTGAGGAAGTGCATGTTCAAATATTTGCCCATGTTTTATTGGACTGTTGATCTTGAAGTTGAAGAGATCTTCTAAGGTGTGTACCCAAGTCCTTTGTCTAATAATGTATGTCAATTATTTTCTTTCCATCTCAGGCTTCCCTTTCATTTTTAAAAGTTGTCTTACAGGAATGAGTAATAAGGTTAGATAAATTGTATCATATTTTTGAATGCTTAATGCTTTTGCCTTCTATCAAGAAAGTCTTTGCCTAGCCTAAGGTCAGAACATTTTTTTTCTTCTAAATTTTCTTCTTCATGAAGACCTTTCGTATGTTTTCTTATATTTTCCTATCTTTCCCATGTTTACGATTTCTGTATTTTACACCAGTATCTTTATGTCTATTTTTACATGGGTAATATACTTAGTGTGGTTTAAGTGGAGATCTTAAAAGCAGGCAGTGTAAATCCTCCAAATTTGCTTTAAAAAAAAAAAAAAACTTAGGTATTCTATATCATTTATATTTAACTATAAGTTGTAGAATTAGTGCCAATTTCTGAAATAAAAAATCTCACTGAGATTTTGCTTCAGATCGCTTTGAATCCGTGTAAATCAATTTGGGAAGAACTAACATTGCAACAATATTGAGGCTTGCAGTTCTTGAAAATGGCCCGTCTCTCCGTTTATAGTTTTTAGGTCATCTTTAATTTCTCCCAGCAATGTTTCTTAGTTTTCTTTTTATAGTATTCAGATAAACTTTGTTAAGTTTATCCCTAGATAGTTAGTATTTTTGGATGATATTGTCAATGGTATTGATTTTTATATTCTATTTATGGTTATTCTCTACGGACTATGATTGAATTTGGTATACTGATCTATTATCTTATGGACTCATGAAATAAAATGGTATGTTCTAATATCTTTTTTGATCCTTTATGATATTTTATACCTGCATCATGTCCTCATGAACAAAGAAAATTTAATGTTTTATTTCTAAATTATATATATATATATATTTTTTTTTCCTCTCCTATACTTTCTAGGACTTTAGTAGAATAATTTAAAGTGGTGAAGGCAGATAGCTTTGCCTTGTTCCTGATCTTATATAAAAATAGTTGTTTTTTGAGACACCTGAGTGGCTTAGTTGGGTGAGCATCTGTCTTCAGCTCAGGTCAGTATTCCAGGGTCCTGGGATCAAATCCCATTTGGAGCTCCTTGCTAGGTGGAGGGACTGCTCCTGCCTTTGCCTGCTGCTCTCCCTGCTTGTGCCCTGCCCCCTCTCTCTCTGACAAATAAATAAATAAAATCTTTTTAAAAAGTTCTTTTTTAACTAAGCATAATTTTAGATCTAAGGTTTGAATAGCTATCATTTATCTAGCATAGAGAATTTGTCTTCCATTCCTAGATTTATTAGTTTTTGTTGTTGTTGTTGTTGTTGTTGTTGTTGTTTTTTAATATGAATGATTGATTTTGTTAAAAATTTTAAAGGTTATTTTGGGGAAGTTAAATGGATTTTCTTCTTTCTTCTGTTAACACAATGAAATCCATTCTATAATTTTTAAGTGTTAAACCAACTCTAATCTTAGGATGGACCGCAGGTATTTATTTCGGCAGCCATGAAAATAATGCTGCTCAAATTTTCTTTAAGAGGACCTGCTTCAGGAAGCTCAGGGCAATGGAAGGCCGTGCTCACCCTGGGCTGCTCCAAGCTGACCAAACAGGCATTGTAGGGGTCCTAGCATAGACATATTCTCACTTGGTATGGAAACCTTTCTATGGACAGCTCTTGCTCAGGAAATTCCTACCCAACTCATCAAGAGTGCAAATTTTCCCTCCGTCTCTTTAACAGATGATAGAATGCCTTAATAATTTACCTGTTTTATCGTTTTTCCTTCACTTTTATTCTTAGTGGGTTGTATTCCTAAATAAATGTCTTGTATGTTTAATATATTTATTATTTTAATACTATTATATTCATATAATGATGCTTACATATATATGTATGTATGTATGAAACATGTCTCATTTTATTATAGTTTTATTTTATTATAATAATAACATTATATATACATATATATGTGTGTGTGTGTATATATATACATATATATATATGAAATTTCTGCCTCATTTTTGTTTCATGTTTGCTATTCCTGGACTGGATCGTGTAATCTTTTCTTCTGAAAGAATTTGTACAGAATTAATGTTTATTTCTTCTTAGCATGTTTGATAGAATTCATCAGACATCTGGGCACAGACTTTATAAGAAAGTTTTAAATGCAAATCCAATTATTAATTGGATATACTCAGACTTTCTATTATTTTGTGTCAGTTTTGGTGACTTGTGACATCAAGAAATCTGCACATTATGTTGACATAAATTTGTTATGTTCTTTCAGTGTCTTTAGGACCTTTAGTTATGACTCTGTATGGAATTTCTCTGTATGGAATGACTCTATGCAATTTCTATTTTCTCATACTTGCAATTTGTATTTTTCTTTGGACTGGTCTAACCATAGGTTTATTGGTTTTATTTATTATTTTAACAAGACTTTTTTTTTCCTTCAAAAAGTGTTTTTTAATTTTTTTTAAATTTTTATTATTTATTTATTTATTATTTGTTCTCTAATTAATATGTTTCATCATTCATCTTTACTATTTCCTTTCTTTTACTTACACTAGATTTAATTTGCTTTTTTATTTAGCTTCTCATGAAAGAGTTTATACAATTGATACTGAGCATATAAACTTTCAGCATTTTAATGTTATGTAATTTCACCTAATGACTTCTTTAGCTGCATTATAGGTATTTTGATTATTTGTGTTATTATCATTATTACTCAATTAAAATATTTTCTAACTGTTATTGTGATTTTTTTCCTTTGATCAATAACTTGTATATAATTACGTTGGTTTAATGTCCAACTATTTGCTTATATTCTAGATAACTTTTTAATTAATTTCCTTTGTGTCAAAAAGCATGGTACTCTCTCATTCATTTAACATTTTAAGACTTGTAACCAGAATATAACCAATTAAATGTGCATAACACCTATACTTGAAAACAGTATATACTTCCCTATAATTTGGTGTAGCACTCTCTGAATGTCAATCAGGTCAAGTTGAATGATACTGTGGCACGTATTTTCTATATTCATATTTATTTTCTTTCTGTTTGTTCTAGTCAGAACTAGGAGAGGACTGTGGAAATCTCTAACCAAAATTGTAGATTTTTTACTTTTGTCTATTTCGTTTTCAACAGGTTCAGATAATGCTTTGTGCATTTTGAAGCTCTATTAATAAGTATACAGAGCTTTAGATTTTTTATATCTTCTTGCTGAGTTCATCCTGTTTTAATAATAAAATCTTCTTACCAATATCTGGTACTATTCCTTCTCCAGATGTTTGCTTTCTCTCTCTATATTTTTAAATATTTATTTATTTTGGGTGGGAAGGGGCAGAGGAAGAGGGCAAGAGAAATTAAAGCCAAGTTCGTGCTGAGCATAGGGGCCTGGGCTGGCACTGGATGTGGGCTTGATCTCGGGACCCGGAGATCATGACCTGAGCTGAAACCAAGAATTGTATGCTCACTGACTGCACCACCCAGGTGCCCCGATGTTTACTTTTTCATATATTAAACTAGATAGCCAAGTTTTCTTATAGTGAGATATCTTATTGTGTATCTCTTTCCATCCTTTTACTTTGTGGATTGAGTTTCCTGCAGATTACATTCTGACAACTTTTGCCTTTTACTAGCTGTTAAATATGAAATCATTTATATTTAATGCAATTACTGACACACATGGGTTAGGCCTACCATCTTGGTATTTATTTTAAATGTCCTCAAGTTTATCTTTGTTCTCTTTTATCTTTTTTGGTCTTTTTAAAAATTCTGCCATTTGAATCTCTTATATTGTCTTATGTTATATACTCTTTGGGTCCTCTTTAACTTAGGGTTTATGATATGTATTTTTAACTTATCACAGTCTTCCTACAAATTATATTTTAACACTCCATATGCATTGTAAGAAACTTTCAAGAATACTTTCACTTGTTCTTTTTTATTCTTTGTGCTATTGTTCTTTTCTATTCATAAGTTTTCTCATAATTATGGATCACATGTTTTCTTTGCATGTCCTGTAATTTTCTATTGGATGCTGAAAATACAGATGTTATATTGTTGAGAGTCTGAATATTTCTTCTTTCTTTTAAAAATTATTAAAGTTTTTGTCAAGCAATTAAGATAATTGTGAATGAGCCTAATTTTTTCAAGGATTGTATTTAAGTTTTATTAGGGCAAGTCTAAACTATTTTCCCCCTTAAAACTAGTTTAGCTCAACTGATAAGATAGGACTTTTCAGAGTTCTTATCTGAATTGTGCTGGTTACACAAAATATTTTTCAGGAGTACCTGTGTAGCACAGTCAGTTAAGCATCTGATTCTTGATTTTGGCTCAGGTTATGATCTCAGGGTCTTGAGTTCAAGCCCTGTGTGAAGGAGCTCGTGCTCAGCAGGGAGTCTGCTTGAGATTATCTCCTTCTCTCCTCCCACCCCCAATAACTAAATAAATCTTTTTTTTTTTTTTTTTTAAGTATTTTTCAGTCTTGCCCAGTCTTCAGCAAATATCTGGGTCTCATTCTCTGTTTAACCTGCTTTTCTCCAATACTGTACCCCTCACATTTAGCTACCTCAACATTAAAATTCATATATTCTCGACTCAGCAAGACTGCTGTTCTCTGCTTGTATTTTCCTTGAAATATGTTTGTTGAGAAAACTAGATAGAATTTCCTTCATTCTCTCTTGCAAATTCCATCTCAGAATATATTTTAACATGTTTCTCTGTTCACTCCTTTTATCTCTAAACTGATAGCTTTGACTAGAGACTCAATCTTGCTTCTATGTGATTTTTTTTGACAATACTACTTCATATGTGGTATTGTTTTCTTTTAACAGAAGTCTCATGATACTCACTGTACCTCTTCTTGTGATATTCGCTGATCCTCAAGGCTAGATCCATTAACACATTAATTATTTCTGTTACAAAATGATCCCATACTAATTACAGCATTCTTCTCCTTTTGTTATAAAATAAGACTTATGTAATGAGAATGTTTCCCTTACAGACCTGAGGTTACCCTATTGTTTAATTCATGAAAAAAAATTTTGATGCTCAGATTTTTCATCTTTTTCCAGCGAATGCTGTTTCATTTTCTCCTTAGTTTTTTTTTTTTTGATAAGTCCCTAATAGCTATTATAACTCTGTGCTAATTGGCAATGAAAATAATCCAGACTCAATTTGTTAAAATTCTATCCCAAACATAGAATAAATTGTTTATATGGGGAGCCCTGTTACTGTGTTTCTTATTTATTTTCAGTACATTTCAAGACCACAATTTGCACACTCATAGTGACCTTTGACACTGAGTATTTCATGGAAGAGTCCTCTTTCACTTTTCTAAGCATTTCCATGGATAGTGATAAGAAAGTATTACACAAAAGATTCATAAATTTGTACTGATAGTTACACATAAAATTCAAGACTAGGAAAAAAAAATTACCCAATTCCATATTAGATCTGTATTTCTTCTCTTACCACACCTAGAATCCTCATGGTCAAAGACTAATGGTTAAAGTAAAATATTGCATTATTAGTAATTTTCATTATCCACATTTAACACAAATATCCTTAGGTAAACCATGCTAACTTTATTACTAATAGGCCTCATTGAATTTTTTTTTTTTTTTTTTTTCATCATGGAGCACCTATCTGAAAAGTCCTCTGTTCTACTCTAAGTGTTGTATTGCTCTGCTGGGGATATATAGGAAAGTTTGATTTGGGGGGACATTTTCTGAAAGCTAGGTTAGCTTTGGCCCTGCAGAGTTTAGCAATCTAGATTTGTCAGTAAATGAAATTAACAATTTAGATCAGACTCCTGTGTTGTCGATTCTTCAAACAGATTACAAAACATGGAAAGTAGTGGATTAGCAATGTCAAGCCTTCCAAATATATAGCAGCTCTGAAGCTGGAATATATTTAAATATTAATAGGACAAAAAAATGAAGACTAAGAACTAGATGTCATTTTGTTATTTCCTTTGTAATGTATATGTGAAATATATATATGTATATTTGTTTTATTCTTATAAAAAATCTATTTAAATCTAATTCTGCAAAATTTTCAGAGAAGAATGAAATCTGATGAAACATATCAGCAGTAGACGGAGGTTTTTGTCTGCCGGGATCTTGTCCTGAATTCTCTATGCTTCACAAGCTACAGGATTAATCTTCATGGAACACACTTCTTGTCAAAGGTTGTCTATCGCCTGCAAACAAATGAGAATCCATATATGGATGCCTATGATCTGCCCTGCTTTGCTCACCACTCTCCCATTTATACTTTACGTCCAATTTCTCCTGAAACTCAGCCTTTCTACACTGGACTCCCACTTCCTGAAAATGCTCCTCCCAACTCTGTTTTGAGCTAGCGCTGGCTTGGCTTTCAGGATTCAGTTTTATGCCACTTTTCCCAAAATTATTGAGGGTCTGCCTCTCTTTTTTTTTTTTTTTTTGAGGGTCTGCCTCTCTTATGTCATTCCATAATGTTCTGAATATGGATCTATGGCACTTATTCTACTCTAGGAAAAATTACTACTTAGGTTTTCTGTGCCTAGCAATATAATGTAAATCCCTTGAAGAAAGGATACTATTTTATTTATTCTGTATCCAGATTGCTTGGGACATAGTAAGCTTTGGATAAATTTTTCTCAGTTCAATGGAAAAGTATTCTTTGATTATCAGCTAATTTTAAGCAATGAACTTCCTGTTGCCAGTAGTCTTATCTTTATCTGTCTAACTCTTTTGATTTAAAACCCCACCAGTCCTTCCCCTTTCATGAAGTAAGCAGTGCTTGTATGATGCAAAATCCACTATATTCCCAACAATGACTTCCCTGAGAGCAGACCCAGTTCGCCTTTCCCATACGCTCTTCAAAACTCACATGTAGATGTGCAGTTTTCACCAAATCCTAAGATTTATTGCCAAAATGCTTTCCCCTAATGATTGAGAATTTATGTAGGCACCACATATATGTATTTCAGTGGGTAGTTAGCATCTTACAGAACACACAACTTGATATTCTTCTAGACTCTGAGTTTACATCATGCACTTATCCTGCATGTTAGATAGAATAAAAATATAAATATAATGTGTATTCATCTGTAAAGATCATCTTTTCTATATAAATGATAATATAGCCATCAGAACACTTTGTAGATGAAAAATCCAATGTAACAATTTTATGTGTCTTCAGTAGGAAAATAAGGGAAGCATTAATTCCTGGACAAAATGGAGGATGAGCAAAACAAATAACACTTTTCCACAGAGTGATTCACCAGAGTGTGATCTCTCAGAAAACTTTCCACTAAAAAAAATCCCACAGAGTGCATTAAAAAAGAAAGAAAAGTATATCCCGTGTGTATAGCCAGAAGCAAAATCTATAGTGGGAAAGAGATCCATGCATTCTAATGAGAACACATTAACACTGACTCGGGCTTTTTTCTGTGTCATTTCATTCAATCATCAGAGTACCTCTTTGTAGTTCACTGAAAAACTTATGGAAACATTAACATTTTCACCTTTTTGAATGGATATCTGTAGGACATGAATCATACACTAAGGAAGGGGATTGAAGGAGATAAAAGTGATACTGTTAAAATACTTCACAAATCTAATCTTAGATCTGGATCTCATTTGTTCCCATTGGATAATATACTGTGCATTAGAAGAGAATATTATAAAATGTTCTAAATTGGGTTTCTCGATGTGACTCCAACCAACAACATTCACTCTTTTTCATATTCTTGGACATAGGGTTCCCAACTTCCCCCAGTGTCCACTGATGTTGTAGGACAGTGGTTCCAGTTGGGAGAAACTATCATCAGGACAATAATTTGTTATATTTATTATTTATATTTATTACTTTTATATTTATTGTATATTTATATTTATTATTTCATCATTTACTATTTTATATTATGTTAGATTATATTTTGTGAAATGTAAATTTTACATCATTTATTGGATCATTATCTCATGCATATAACTTATAGACAAAAATATATGCATATATTAGAGGTAAATGTGCTTCTTTTTCTAATAGTGTACATGTCCACAAAATATTTGAAGGCCTCTGCTGAAGAAGCTTCCATTAGGAGTAGCCAGCTGAATTTTGTAATTGGTTGACTCTCCTACATGATAAAGAGACACAGCAGATTTTCCCAACCTATGCAAGATAGTGAAGTATTATAATTAATGAGTGAATTAAACTTGCTTATAGTAAGATATACAGTTTATCTGATCTGCCCTACACCAAAATCTTAAGGTCATATTTAGATTAACTTAAATAAGATTATTCATTCAACAGATATTTACAGAGCACCCATGATGAATAAAGCACTAGGTTATGCACTGAACGTACGTGTGTGAACGTACGTGTGGATAAGGTTGTCCCTTCTCCTACTCTCATGGGACATAATAATCATACTCAGAAAGATTTTTAGCTTATGGATTTCTGAATAAAATAAATAGAATTAGTTGAGAACACTTCAAACTGTGTAATCTAAAGGTAAGTGCATACCCAAGAAATGACACTTGATGTCAGCAAGAAACTAAAATGTGTGGTTATAAATCAGTGAGAATTTTGCCTCCCTTGTTACTTCAGCATGGCTTACCCTAAATGGAGTTGATATAAGAGTGATTTTATATCTTCCTAAAATTAACCCATTTATATGATCATTTCTGTAGGTTAACTTTTATTCTTGAAGCATACCGATAAAATGGTAAAGATGTTGAGTATTATTTTATATCTAATCAGATCTCAGAGGAGAATTTTAATTGGAGACTATGACAGGTCATTTTCACATTTTACAGCAATCCCTCTGACTGCTCTGTCAGAAGAGATGGGAGAAAGACAAGAGTCTAAGCAGTGAATTTGTTAATATCAATCCAATGAACGATAATTGGAGCCTGGTTCATGTTAATTGTAGTGGGTGTATCAGAGAAATTGATAAATTAGAAACACATTTTAGAAATAGAATGGATGAAAATTGTTGTATTATACAACATTTCTTCTGCCAATAGGCCCTAAAACAGGGTGCTGATATCTAAGGATTGCATGTCCTGAGAGTGAATATATTTTTGTTTGATTTTGTATTTCTAAACTGATAACAGTTGAAAAGAGAACCTACACGTCCAACCATCCTGGATCTTTTTTTCTTTTTTTTTTAATTAACCAAGATTATTTTTCTTTTTATAAAGTCCTAGAGAATACTATAATCTTTACATAGGCCCTTAGCCTTTGATTCATGTTTAATGTATCATCTTTCATTAGCATAAATACTGCCAGACATGACTTACAGCAATGGATAGTTGAGTTCACTTGCATTTCTGAGACCTGTCTTCACAATTTCATGTATTCAAATTCTGTGAAGACTTTCCTAGCCAGGTTTAGTTTAGTTTAGTTTTATTTTGCTTCAGTTAGTGAGATTTAAGTATTATGGGGAGCAGACAGAGCAACAATAGAGAAAGGCAATGATTGTCAGATGCTTGAATGCTTAACACTGTAAGCAGTTTTGTATGTGAGACCAAATGATCAATGGAACCTAGAACTTTGAAATTATCAGAGTATCATGTTTCACTTCTTACTGAAGATTAAAATAGTTAATAGACTAAGTCTTAAATGGAGAATTTTACATCAAATAAAAGAGTTGATTGGGTATTTTTCAAAGCTAAGTGCTCATTTCAATAGATAAACTTCCTAAATATGTCTTTTAGAATAGCAAAAGAAAAGCTGAGTGGTGTGTATTCAAGATTCCAAAAAGGAATTGGTCTTACTGAGACACTTGATTTCTTCATTTAATTTGCTAATAGCAGTGTTCTACATGTCTTGGTACATATTAATGTAATTTGTTTGCCTTTGTTAGTAGCAAATTTTCTTAAATAAAGTTACTTTGCTATTGCAGCATTATTTTCTCATTGAAATAATTTAACTCCCTGGACATATTGCTTCAGTAAGTATCACACTGTTGGTCCTTAAAAAAAGAATGGGAATCCTTGAAAATTATACTTCAAATATGTTCCCTAACTAGGGCAGAAATTGAATCTTTGCTAACCAATAAAATGGTTTTACTAAATGAATGAATAGTTTTTCTAAGTATTTTAATGGGTTCATGAAAATATGCTGACTAAGAAAAAAAAGTGAGCGTCTTCCCGAAAATTCTACAGGGTTTCTTTGTACGGACCTGGATCCATGTTCTCTTTATTTCATTCCTCTTCCTTCCTCCTTTTCATGTGGATAAGTCATTCTAAAAATAATAACCTGTAAATTGATTTGTTTTTCCAAATTATATGAAAATGCTTAAAATAGATGTGTCCTTTAAAATGGCAGTTTCTATCAAAATTTAGAATTCCAATGAAAATGTATATACTCCTATATTTATTAGGAAACCATCTATGGAAGACAGCATGAACTAAGAACTGTGTGGATGAGTAAAAACCATGTTATTCATGAGCATTTTAGTGAGTACACTGGGACTTTTCCCCCCCAGTAACAACAAGCATAATTTTTACATAAAAAATATGATGTTTAAATAAATTACTTATGCTAGAAATCTGATTTAAACATATGGTGTCATTAGACCACTGAGTAGTTGTAATTCCAAGAATGTAAATCAAACACAAATAAATATTCAGTTATAAATAAAATAGGGAAGGAAAAATTACCACGTAATAGGCACACGGGATCAAAATCTTTCAAGCAGAAATAAAACATACACATAACTGATGATGTCAATAACCTCAGTGTTTTAAAAAATAATCTAATTTAAAATTATAGTAAATTGTGTTCTTTCTTCAAAATACAGGTTTTTATTCAGTATTAATGTTTGTAGGCGGCATTCAGATGAAGCATTAAATTGAAGTTCCATCTGCCTGGGTTTAGAAGTTATTAACAATGTTAAAATTTCTTATTGCTCTGGTTTAGAAAAAAGACTGTGTATGTACACGTGTCCTGGCTGACATTGCCTTTTTTCTGAAATAAAATTATGGGTGAATTGTTGCTAATAGAAATGTTCACTGTAGAAAACAGAATGTTGCTGAGTGCACCAAAGCATTCACAACTGCCTATCAGAAATGTAAAATATCACTCCAGAAAATGCCATTTTAATGTAGCATAAAATAGTGCAATTTAATCTCTAAGCAGGTGTGACACTAATAGGGAGCGAGCATAGTTACCTCTCTACCTCATTCAGTTGACAACCTCTACAATATTTACTTTATTGTGAAATTGTTATTTTATTACACAAACTGACTCATTCGTCTATAAATCTTGCCTTTTCACTTCCCTATAAACTGTACAGCATATTTACAATTAAGGGAAAAAAGGGTTTGGTGAATAAGCTTTTTTTATACATTGAAATTTTGAAATGGTAAATAAGAGTATCCCGGACCAGATGGTTAAAGCGGCCAAAAGAACCTTCTCTGAGCGACACTCGGGATGCAACTTCCAAAGGGGAAAAGTACAATAAAGTCAGCTAGCAGCCCCATATCCTGTTTCAATACATAAAAACTCTGCGTGATCGGCAAATTGTTTTCTTTAATATGGAGACTATTCTTATGTGTTTCAGGACATAATTTTCCAAACTGAGATGTCAACACACACTTTAAACTGTTGTTTTTGTCACGTACCTGGCATAACACTTTTAAAGTTCGTGTATGTCGAATTTCTCACAGAGAAAGCACATAGTTATACAATGTATTTTTAAGTCTATAGTTATTGTTTTTATAATTTAAATGAATTTTATTTCTTTATGTCATCAATAACTCTCTGTATTTTTTAAAATGAAATTTCACGCAAGTCTATAGAAAAATGAGCATGTGACTCAAACATTCTGAATTATATGTTTCAACAAGTATTTATATTTTTGTCTGTATCTGTATATACTCACATTTAAAATACAATACTTCAGAAAAAATACATATATACCCCACACATATATATTTTTGACACAAGTAAAAATAGATGAGAATGCCTAGAATTAACAAATTCTTGCATTTATAAAAATATAGATCAAACCCACCATAACATTGAAATACCAATACAGGAATTTTAAAAGGTAAAAAAAAAAAATGACATAGTATTTTAAGATATGTAGTACTCCTCTGAACTAACACTTTTTAATAACAGAAGGAGTACATTGGACAAAAATATTTTTCCCCCTTTATTCTATACTTCTATGTACCTGTCTTGGGAAAGAATTCTCTATTAATGTCTTATATTTCCACATGTCTTGGGAGTCTAGGCCCTGCCTGAACTTTGTTCTAAGCTGCCTTTTCAAGAACGTTCATAGAGCAGTCAGCTTGGGCAGACAGATACCATCTCCCTTCCGAACAAGGGCAGGTGTGCTTACTGTCCAGTATCCTAGACTCTACAAGTATCCCTACAGCAAAGCGCAGGCATGCTGACTACCCATTAGAACATATTCAGATGGTCTAAACTCTGGCTTTCTCTCATTTAATGCAACCTAGTGCATATGCAGGCGTTTATATAGGTCCATCTGTATCTCTACCATGGGCCTCTGAGGGCAAGGGAAACATGCAAATATGTCAATGTTCATAATGCTTGCTGTGCCATGAGTAATAAATGCCTTTGCCTCTGACCTAAAAATTTTGTCTCTCATGACAGCATCCATGAAGCTCTTTTAGGCTAAATTGTTAGCTTGAAAATAGATCTCAGTTCCTTCAAAGGATTGACTTTGTCAATGAGAATGAGACGCTGGTAGAAGGATGAGTTTCAGGAAGAGAACAACCTCCTGGGACCCTCTAGTAAATACGTTCACCTCAATGAAAGCTGTGTGCAGGGGATGGGAGCTCCATTGTTGCATCTCTTAATGAAGAAGCATTAAATTCATGTAGGGAGGCTGAGCAGTGAGCAGTGTGGTTGAAATGTGCTGCCCAGATGGGGTCTTTGGTTTTGTTTACTCTTCTCTGAGTGGACAGAAAAAAACACATTATCACCAAACTAGGTTAGCCAGCTCAAGGGCCCAAACCAAAAGGCGATATGACTGTGGCTTCTGACCCAAGGAGTCTCCAAACGGGAATAAATATGGAAAGCTGTTATTCAGTACAGAGCTTGGAGTGGAACAAAAACTTCAGAAGTTTATTTGGTTAAGATGTACGCAGTGTAGAGGCAAATAAAAACCAGAAAAAAAAGTGCCATGCCTATTTGCACAAAGCCCCAATCTATTTTTATGTCCTCTAATTCCTCCACTGGACTCCCTAACTCAACCCCAGTTGCTTAAAGGAGAAAGCTGACTGGAGAGTGGACAAGTTCTTCTCGTTCCTTGAAGAGACAGAAGGCCACGCACACCCATCCAAGAATGCTAGTGGACTTGAGGAGAAGGGATGGAAATTGATAGAACTCCGTAGGGTACAGGTACAAAAAGTCAGCACCCAAGCAGTTTGCATGAGGGCAGGGGGACACTTGAATTGAACTAAGGAATTAGTTGTTGAAGAGCACAGTAGTGAGGAAAACTAAAGTGACTTTGTGGGTGGAAACCTAGAGCATATTATCTATTGCTGTGTTAATGTGCACTGCTGAATATACCACTAGTGTTGATGTGATAGGTGTTTGGACCTCCCATGACATGAGTATTAGAGAAGATTCTCCCATTCAGGGACCACCACTTATGAGATGTCATAGCGCAATATCACCCTTGCCCCTCACCACCACCTTCTACCTGTTCCCTCACCGGTGATCAGAGAGGAACTTGTCTTACCCAAGAAACAGATAGGAATTAGGTTTATTCAAATTCTTAAGGGCTGTTGGCAAACTGAGAGCCATTTCCCAATGCAACACTGCCACCTATTGGACACATCCAGCATTTACTCCACTGCCCACTGAGGGGGGGGGGGGAGTTAGGTCTGGCTTTAGTGGCTGTTTAATTTACATGAAAAAGAAACAGCTATCCGCTATCCCCTTGGAAGAAATGTTTACCTCCACTTCAATACCTGGATCAAAACCACCCGCTCAGTAGAGCCCTCGATTCACTGATGGTTTAGCTTAGCTGAGACCCTAGGTTATCTATTAGACTGTTACAGCAATTTAACCTCAACCCCAACTATACAGAACCAAAAATTGATTTGGATACGCCACCCAGTCAGCAGAACTTAAGTTGTTCTCCTAGCTCAGGTCAGCCCTCCATTTGGCAAACCTTGTTATGGTTGGACTCATTTTTGTGTATCACCATGGCTACCTGCTACTCTGCAGTTTGAAAAACTACGGACTGGCCAATTAAACCTTCCCCTCTTCCAAGGTGCAAACTGGAAACCGATCACTGCTACTGATTGGACTGTCCATGTCACTTTACGTAGATGACCACAAAAGGGTCATTTCCCAGTGAAACTGATGAGAATTTGTTGCCCTTGGAGTCTGCACCACCCAGATTGTTACTGTTGCTGACCAGATCCATCATCATAAAGGACATGGCAACACATCAATCATAGCAGAGGCCCTAGGACTCTGAGGCAGAGGCCATGACTGCATGCCAGCCTTGTGACTCCTGCCAAAAGCTGACCGGCTGCCTTGCAGGGAAAGATGACACATTACATGAGGAATTATGCTCTCCTACTTCGGCAGTCTTTGACCTCCTCTTGGGAGTCTCAGTGGTAACTTTCCAATATGAATACCGTTCCAGGTTGCAAAAAAATACTATTTTTCCCCCCCATTCAACCTGCTGATTCCAGTCAATCCTCTGGTTCTTTAAAGCTATCTGTCTTATGAGTGTGGCTCTCTGGATCCCCTTCAGCCTTCCTAGGGTGTGTCTTCTATTGTAAATGCCCCTGAAGAACGGGTTGATCATGGAGGGTAGTAAAGAAATACAAACATCTGATATTGTTGGAGGTTGGAAAGATCTCAACATTTGACTTGAAACGAATTCTGACTCTATCACCCTCATATCCTCCTTTCCCTCACATCTCAAGAATGCTTTTTTGTCAGTGAATACATTATCCCCTGATAAGGATAGCCTACTCTTAGTTAATAATAAATGTGTTACCAGCTTCTCCTCATTCTCCTATCTTAACTCTCCCCCAGTGTTTGTACTCCTGGATCTGTCAGGCAGGAGGGACTTTGGTAAGTACCCCTGATGTTCTGTAGGGCATCCAAAAGATTACACATTTGGGAAGGAGTACAGTAGAACTAGATGAACCTTACTGGCTCCAAAGTTCAAGTTCACATCATTTCCATATTTGTACTTTGTATTAAAGTATCTTTGACTATAAATTCTTATCTTCAGCAAAATATTAGCCAATAAAATCAACTTCTGCTGTCAGAAGAGAATGTACTTTAAATAGACAAAATAGATGAAGAGTTCTTACCTGGACTATATATATAAAGACCTCCTGCATATTGATAAGAAAAATCTGGACAAATAATAGAAGAAATAGTAAAATATTTTTGTAAGTATTTCTCAAAAGATGTCCATACAACCAATGAATTTGTGAAAAGGTACTTAACCAACAGATAAGAGAAAAGCAAAAGATATGTGTATGTGTATATGTGTGTGTATATATATATGTATATATGTATTTCACAAAGGATATACATAATAATGTCCATACCATAATTATTCATAATGGTCAAAACTGAAACAACTATATTTCCATCAAATGAAATGAATATGAGATATATATATATATAAAGTAAAATTACCTGCAGCAGTAAAAATGGACTCACTATTGCTACTCACCACAGCATGAATCACTTTCACACCCATAAGATGAAGTGAAAGAAAGCAGACACTGAGCAATGCTTACTGTGTGAGTTCATTTCTGTATGCTTCAAAAAATGGAAGAACTAATGTAGGATTTTTGAAGGTCACCACAGATGTTTTCTTTTCCTTTCAACTTTTTGTTTTTTTGTTTTTAGATTTTATTTATTTATTTCCCAGGGAAAGAGAGTGCCGGGGTCCAGCCTTGGCAGATCCAGGTGTCCTCAAAGGAGGGGTGGTGTCGGCGAGATGAATGGGAGAGCCACACAGCGAGTTCTGGTCAGTAGTCAGACATCTCCATTTTATTCTGATTATTGAGCTTATATAGGCAGTTTGATTGGGGTAGGGGGTTACAAGCACTCATCAGATAATTTCTCTTTGTTCACCACATGTTATTTTAGTTAAGCCATAATGGCACAGACTGGCGCCAGGGATGGGGGACAGGGTCTTGCTTCTTGAGTCACCCTGTCCCTCAGAAAACCATGGGAGGTAGCACAAACATGTGCTTTTTGGTAGCTTATTCTGGGGTCTGCAGGAAAACAAGACATAGGTTAATGAGAAACGAGAAGCTTTCGGGATAAACTAGATAATAAAGAACTGTAGTAAAACAAGAGATAGGTTAATGGAAAACGAGAATGTATCTGAAGAAACCAAGTCTATAGGAGAGAAGCAGGGACAAGAAGGCATGACTTTTGCAGGAGGCGGGTGTATTTCAAGGCTCTGTGAAAGCCTTGGACAAACGTCAACTTAAGTAGGAAACCATCTATTGCGGTACACATTTAAAGTTCTCCATTGTCCTAGGTACAGAATAATTTTTACCTCCTTGAAGCTGCTCCGGCCCATAAGTCTGAGAGATGTTTGCGGCAGATCAGCAAGGGGCTCTTTATTTGAGAGAGATACGGGGATCAGAAGAAAAGGCAAGAGACTAACAGACCATACTTAAGTGCGGGGCTCTCCCATCCTCGGCAGTCACTGCGGGGTGATCCCGCCCTCCGCAGGGTTAGGCCTGCATTAGTTCAAACCTTAACCTAGTGGGGCATTGCCCTCCACCAGGCCTCGGGGCTCCCAACAAGAGAGAAAGAGGGAGAGAGAGCGCGCACAAGCAGGAGGAGGGGCAGGCAGGGGCAGCAGGCTTCCTTCCACCCAGCAAGGAACCGGCAGGACTCGATTTCTGGACCCCAGATCATGACATGAGCTGAAGGCAGATGTTTAACTGACTGAGCCACCCAGGTGTCCCATTGTCTTTGGGATGGAAAGATAAGTTGAGGTTTGGAAGGAAAATAAAAATTGATTTCTGAGATCCCGATAACAGTCTGTTTTGATGTGGGCAGTAGTTACAAGGGGTGTTTTTTCTGTGATTTTCGAGCTGTCATTCACGTTTCTATGTTTACTCCTTGTAAGTTATCCAGGAATTAAATAATGAATATTAGATGCAAAAACTGTCAGAAATTTCAGAAAGTAGCTAAGCCCTGAATTCTGCATAAGGCTCACAACAGAAATCTTAATGGACATTCTCAGATCTGAGCCCTCACAGAAAACATACTTTTTAAGAATAATATGGAAGATCTCCTTGAAGTGTGTGAAAAATTGTGCTGCCATGTGGATGCATATGGGATGCTCTTTGGTTGATGGCTCAGAAGGATCTCAGGGAAGATCATAAAATAGATAAAATCCTGCATGACCCATTAGAAATGAGAAGACTCTGCTGTGCTCTGGAAACTTCTTCCGTGGCTATGTGAAACTTGACTTATTTGTCAAGCGCTAAATAAGCATACCAGATTTATATTGATACTAACACTAATATTAATATTAAGCCTTTACTACGTGAAAAACATACTAATAGGGGATAAATTACAAATTCAATATGATTGGCAATCTTATGAAGCAGTTGTATTTAATATTCTCATTTTGTAGATAAATTAAGGCACAATGACAGTCAAAAACACACTACTGAGTAATAATAATGGGAAAGAGAATCAGAACGTATATTAATTATGTCATGAATTTCGGCAATACTTAAATATTTCTAAAAATTGTGTTGTATTATGGCTCAGTATAACCCACCATACCAAATGACAGAAAATTATCTAATTTATTTAATCAACAAGGCAACCTTTTGACTAATTTCATAGTTTTTAGTTTTAAATTTATATGATTCTGGTTGAAAATTAAAATTATAATATTCTCAATTTGTTTTGTGATATATCAATACCAGCATATTAAATAATATACAGATGTAAACTCTGTTAAATTGATAACCACATAATATTAAAAACTACTTGTAAATGTGTAAAAAATAAGTAATTACTGGAACATTCCTGGAAGCAAAATTAATACCACCATTATAGTCGACAGATATAAACTTAGCAAAAAAAAAAAAAAAAAAAGCTAATACTTTTTTTCCTTTTTATTTTCCGACGGATTTTGTAATTGCCATAGTTACTTTTGAAGAGGTGGGTTGCTTCGTTCTTTCTCTTTTGCTAGTATTGTTCTTGTAATTAATTCTGCTGCACATCCTTAATCTAAATAAATCAGGTTCCTTTTGGATTGGATACTACTTAAATAATTTTGTGAGATGGGCAAATGAGATTGGACTCACTGCTATCATTACCTTGTTCATATATAGCATAGATACCAAATGCTATTATATACATAAAAGAGGAGCAAATCACCTTTGAAAAGAATTGGGCACATGAACACACGGGCCTATTTTTATTTTTCTTAATAGTCGATTTTTTCCAAAGGCAGCTGGTTTTTGCTGAATAGAGGCAGATGACATACATAGTTTGAACCAGCACTTCTCTGGGCTGCATAGGTTCAAGGGCACCAGGGACTGAGGACAGAGTAACCTAAAAATGGAAAGAAAGGTTTTCACACAGTGTTACTGTCCGTACAATTGTGGACAAGTTATTTAAGCATTAATATAATCTCTGGACATAATAGATACAACCCTTCTTCTCTTTTGCACTATCATTAATCAGTAATGTGGCTTATTACAAAAATGCAATAATATCCCCAGTTACTTTGTTCTATTGTAAGAATTAATTAGATTAAAATGCACCACTTGCTATTAACAAGGTAGCCAGGCTTTATTTTTATATCCATGTAAATTTATGTCTTTCTATCCTTTTCCATTATTCAGTTTCCAACAGAATTAAGAAAAAGAAAATCTTCATTATTGTCCTGCTGCTCCTCCTGGGTGATGGGAATGTTTATTTAGCAGCATACTTTCTTCCAAGTGGGTTATCATTTATTAGACTTTGCCATTCGGTGGAGAGTGACTCTTTGAAGAGCTAAAACTTTCAAACTGTTTTCAAACCATTTCATCTAAAGCCAAACATGCCTGAAAATAATACATCTTCAGCCTCAGTAAAAGATCCAAACTTGTGTATGTTTAGTGCCCTTGAAATGACTATTTGAGTGTTTAAGGACCACCTACCTGGTTGTACACCATGTAAAGAGTGAGAAAAAGGCTAATTGTGCACTTAAACCACCATGTGGTGGCTAATATATTTCCTTAAGGGAGCACAGAGAGCTGCAATTGAAAATTATTTCTGACTTACAAGAATGAAAACAACTTGCCTAAGATTCAAACATAGTTCGCAGTAAAAATGTGTTTGATAGAAATACAGCAGGAAGAAGAAAACAACTCTGTTGTTTTGCTCCCTCAAGCAAAAAAAAAAAAAAAAAAAAAAATCAATTTGCCTCTATGCTAATTGAGAAGAGACATCAGCAATCAAGCAGCACTGTTTTTATTGTGTATTTTTAACTGCAAGGAAAAACACAGATAAATAATACAGCTTCATTTTATCTCACCATATTTTGCATCATGTTTACAAAATGACTGATGAAACCAGATGTCACCATACCATAATATTCTCTAATTGTTCACATTATATAAATATATGTGTGTGAATGTGTATGTGTGTACGTGTGTGTGCCTTTGTAGTTTTTTCAAGTAAAATGAATAATACCACTTTCTATAAAAATAAAATACAATGTCAGTATAGAAACAAGTGGCTTATCTACCTTATTTGAAATTTCCCATATTGTATTTGGAGGCAGTAAAGAGAGAAAACACACTTACCCATTTTTCTGCTTTTATCATGTCACCTATACCGCTATAATAGTTGAGATATATATATTTATTTATTTTAATATCTGAGGTGCTTAAACAGATTCAAATTAATGGATGATTTGTAATTCATGTTTACAAGAACAGTTTAATTATCTGAGATAGTCTAATCAAACTTTGAATATAACACTGCATAAATACGTTTTGCTCATTATTTTATTAATTTTAGAATTTTAAGTAGAAAAATGAAATGAAATATGATAGTTGGAAGTTACCATAAAATTGTAGATCCATGTGAAAAAAATCAAGAATGATCCTGAATGCCTGTGCAGACCCTTAGTGCAGGCTGATTTGGAGTTAAATTTGGTAAAATATCTTCAAGGATTTTAATTTTGTTTTTCTTACATACTATAGTTTTGAATGTAGTTCTTTAAATTTATTGCAGCCTAGGGTCTGTCAATAGTTTTATTAAGTCTTAATGAGCTACAGCGATATCTGTTATATGCTAAGTTTTTTTTGTTTTTTGTTTTGGTTTGTTTTGTCTTGTTAACAATCAACTAGGCAAGAAAAACAGAGTAGAGAACATTGTAAACTAACCAACAAAGAAAAACCATTATAAGTATTACCCTACTGGAGCACTGATTGTTTCTTCATATTGAATTTTGCATGCTTTTAAAAAAATCATGGCAACTTAACCACAATACATAGGAGCAATATATGAAAAGGGTAATATACCAATTCACAGGCTGACAGATTTTGGCAATGACAAAGACATCCAATGCATCCTTAGAAATTATATCCCAAAGGGGTCTTTAAAAGATGAAATTCAGGCTCACTGGTGCTTTTCTTCCCTCAGACATTTGTGACATATTCAAACATGTAGATGAAGAACTGGCAGCTTCTAATAAACAGAAAAAAATAAAACTTTTGGAATGTAAAGTAGTGAGAGATAGAGTCTACTTATATGTTTCTTTAAATAGTGTTCCTCTATTGGTTAACCAGGGTAAGCACCCACATTTGATGCCATAATAAGTGGTGATTTGTTTTTAGATTTGTTTTTGGCTTTTATTCCAGTAAAGATCTTTCTTAGTCCCTAATGTATTTTTTTCCTTCCTTTTTTTTTTTTTTCTGTAATTGCCTTCATCTACTACAGCTTTTACAATGTGATTTGATACTAAGTGCTAACCTTTCAATGTATAGTCATTTTTACTCCAAGTCGACTATAGAGATTATGGTATTTCCAAACTTTAGGTCGATACTGCACTCGAATCATTCTACCAATCCCAGGATATAATAATTATTTCTACTTTTATTAGCCACCAAAAGAAGAAAATCCACAATTTCTAGAGATAGTGTGTTGTAAATTAATACCCTCATTTGGTTTGCAGATTTTTAAAAAGATTTTATATATTTATTTGAGAGAAGGAGCATGAGAGAGAGAGAAAACATGAATGGGGGTGCAGAGGGAGAAGTGGGGAACTAGACTCAGGGTTCGGGGCTTGGGGTTGGGGACTCAGTACTTGATCTCAGGACCCTGCCTTCATGACCTGAGCCAAAGGCAGATGCTTAACCGACAGGTGCCCCTACAAATGTTTGTTGTACATGCACTGTTCAGTATATTGCACACTGATAAAGTATGCTTCATTTCTCTTGTTCCTTGTTTTTATGAGGAACCTTTTGAGATTCCAACTTCTTCATGAGCATTAATTATTTCTGCATTGGGAAGAAGGAACCAAGCATCTTTGTCTGAGATTCTCTTGTTCCATCCCTGGGATTTGACTGTTCACAAGGAGGAGGCTTAAGGTTTGCTCACCACCATTTGGTAACTATTGGACTTAGGAAAAGTCTGATTCCTACCTTTCTGTCTCTGACTAAGTAAACAGATTTAATATTGAGGTAGGACAAAGAAGAGCATCCTGGTTTCATATATAGGTCATTCCCTGCAATCCAGTTTTGCCATAATAAAACTAATATTTTGAACTGATTTCTTTGCCTATTTCTGAGCTAGTTCACGATGTAGCATTCCCCACTACATGTCATTATTAAGAGTAATTTAATATATGTAGTAAGTGGTGTTGATGTGATATAAGGGTAGCACATTGTTGCACTGATTATACTAGAAAATTTTAAGGTTAATTATATGTATTTATATATCCTATAGATTTACTCATGATTTATCTCATTCTAGAAAAGGTTGAACTACTGTTTTGGTAAATTATTCTTTTGTGAGAAATTTGAAGCTTGAACCAAAGTGATATTTTATGCATTGATGGTACTTTATTTCCAAATCTAACTATTAATCAAGACTAACTTTATGAAAATATATATTCCACAAAAAAAGATCTTCAGAAGGAGATTTTAATAAATTAAGGCAGAAAATGTGTTATAGAGTAAAAGAACTTTGTGAAACAGAAGATCAATCTATTCTTTTTACTATAGGATTATTGCATTCGTTTCCCATTGCTGCTACAACAAATAATAAATAACAAATATAGTGGCTTAAAACAACACAAACTGAATGTACTAAACAGTGCTAAATGTCAGAAGTCCAAAAAGAGTTTTGCTGGGCTCAAGTCAAGGTGTAGATAGTCAGCATTCCTTCCGGAGCCTCTAAAAGAAGACCCGTTCTACTGTCTTTTCCATTTGCCCTAGGCCATCTGCATTCTTTGGTGCCTGGGCCCTTCCTCAACCTTCAAAACCAACCAAGGCCAGTTTATTTCACATCACATCCCCCTGACATCACTTTTTTTTGCCTGAGTTTTCCCCTTACAAGGAGCCATATTATTACACTGGGTTTATCCAGATAATCCAGGCAATCTTCTGCTTGAAAATCTTTAATTACACTTGCAAAGTGTGTTGTTGTTGTTTGTCATATAAAATAACTTTGGTACCAGGACGTGGGCAGATTGTGGGGAAATGCTTTGCCCTGTCTACCGTAGTATAATACAGACTGTTAAGTTTCTTCTACCCCAAACGTGTTGTCCCTTACGTATCTCCCAATATGGAAGCCAGAAGAGCAAAATACTGCCCTGCCTGAACTTTGTCCCCTAAAGTGAGAGTGTGACCCACGTCTAGTCAATAAAAACACATAGGAACTGGATTTAAGAAAGATTAGATTCTTCTAATAAGAAAGGAATATAAAGCCAGGGTCCACCCTGCATTGGCTCCTGCATCCTGCCCTTGACTTTCCCATGAGGGCTGGACACTTGCAAGGTTGTAAGCACATTTTGAATTCAGAGAAAATTAAGAAACCCAGAGACCCAAAATGCCCTGATCTTGAGTCCAAATTGATGCCGGCAACCACAAATGTCTGCCCTGCTGTTATTGTAGACAGATAAAAACTTATTTTTGTCTCCAGTGTGGTCTATTTCTTCTATCATTTTTAGCCTCAGTGTTCTTCAAATCAATTTTTACTGTTCTAATATGCACAGTGATTTTCACAATGAAAAGGGACAGCAGTCTAGGAAGGTAAGAATATTTGATTCCAAATGCAGTCGATAATGGAATAAATCTATTGTGACTTAGCCCCACAGAAAAGAGACACATGTTGGGAAATGCCTTATCATATTCAGACAAGGAGACTTAGAATTTATCTCATTATACCATTTATGACATATTTAAAAATGTAGTCTTCATTTTTCTAAATTGTAAGTGAAAACGTCAATGGGCTAAAATATTACCACAGAATTGTCTAGAACTCATCAAAGTTGCTCAAAGTTAAACATGTTTTAAATGATTACAACTTTTCAACACACATTTTAAAATGTTTTGTTGGTTTGGCTAATATATTGTTCTCCTTTGTTTCATTCACTGACTGTATATTACCTAACTTGGAGCCTGTTATGAATAGATATCATGTAAATTAGATACACACAGAAAGAAAGAAAGGAAAGAAAGAAGAAAGAAAGAAAGAAAGAAAGAAAGAAAGAAAGAAAGAAAGAAAGAAAGAGAAAGAGAGAAATACTTTTATGTGCAAAGAGATTGATAATTTTAGGCATTGTGTGGTTTTAAACCCAATACTGAATACTTCAATATTCGTCACCCTAAGAGTGAAAGGCTTCTGAGCACTCCATTAATGAAATATCTGGGTAGGGGATGCTGTGTGTCTTCTGAAGCTAAGTCATGAAAGCCTGTGCAAATTGCTGACTCAGTCTCATGAAATGCTCCCCTTTACGACCGTCATTCTCAATTGCCTCCTTCACAGAATGCAGTTGTCCTGTTATAACAGCCCAAAGCTCCCAGCCAGGCTACATTTTCGTGTCCCCGTGTCAAACAGACACAGATGAGCTGAACCCAGGAGCCTGACACATGAATGCGAGAAGCCAAGACTGAAATGGATTCACCAGACTCAACTTTTCCTGCACTACATGTTCATATTTTCCTAGTTGGAAGTCCCAGACATCATGGAATCCAGACAAATCACCCCTGTGACTTCCTTTTTGAAATCCTCTCAGAATGTGTGAGTATGTTAAAATGGTTCCTATCGTATGCCATCAAGTTGTAAGTTGGTTTGCTATGTAGGGATATATAACTAAAACATATTATATATATAAAGAGAGAGAGAGAAAGAGACTGTGCGCCGAGAGACAGGGAAAATATTAAATAGAGATGTCTTTAGAGGACTGAAGTTTTAAATACTGGCCTTTTAAATTCTGAAATAAATTATTTTAGTTTAAAAATGTAGCGTGATTACTGAAACATATAATTGCCTTGATTTCTTCCTATTACTCAGCACATCTGTGCTTTCGATGTTGTTTATAGGATAATTCAGATTTTTTTCCAAATAAACATGGGTTTTATTCATCTTTGCCTTCCCATTATCTAGCATGTTAACGTACACAAAACAGGGCCTAAAGATGTGTTTGGTAATGCTGGTAGAAGGTATGAGCACGTGAAGTAGTGGTAATAGTGCGCCACTAGGGACGTAGGTCAATCAATAACTAAGCGGATGTACCCTTACTTTCAAGAAACAGTAATAAATGGCATAAAGAGGAAACAAGCAAGAAAATAATAAACACACACACAATTTTTATACCCTAATGCTAACAACTAAATATATATGAGACTTCTAAGCAGGGATCGGAAGACCACACACACACACACAGTCTCTCTCCCTCTCTCTCTCTCTCTCTACTAAAGTGCAGAAGCAACCTAGCCCAAGAATGATACTGTCATAATTTGCTCCTTGTTTTACATCAAACTGTCCTGTTGAAGGAAATCAGAAATGACCTGGGTTAAATAATGAGATGTGTGATCACAAGCCATACTTTCAAATGAAATCCACGGTCTGGGGGTGAAGATAAAGTATGCATAAGACTTCTAAGAAGAATTCTGAGATGAAGGGGTGTGTGTGTGTGTGTGTGTGTGTGTGTGTGTGGTCTTCCGCAGAATTCTACTTAAAAGAAGTCCCATGTATATTTTATCCTCACCCACAAACTGTGGATTTTATTGGAAATTGTGGCCAGTGACCTAGATGTCTCATTATTTAACCCAGGCAGCTTCTGTTTTCCTTCAACAAGACAGCAGAGTGAAACACAAAGAACAAATGAATTATAGGGTCACTCTTAGGATAGGTCACCTCTCCGTCTTGGTGGCAGCAAAATGATTACTTGCTCAGTCAATGAAGAACAGCAGCTGATCAAGACCAGGCGTCAGGGAGAGTTTTCAGACTCATTCCAGCTGGCAAAATGAAAATCTATATTGGGGCCCCCGGGACATGAAGAGAGAACAAAATTGCTTTGAGCCGCTGTGGTGGTTGATAAATGGCACACTAAGAGAAAAACATTAGTCTCTTTACCCACCTGCCCAAGTCTAGCTAAATTCAAAGGAAATATGCACCTCTCTGGTATGCAATTGAGTACTTAATTTATTCCCCTTCACCAGCACAAATACTCTTGTGTTCATAATTCATTGTGCACATTCAAAGGGATAAAATAACGTGATTTGACAGTGTTGGGTACGGATAACTTTTCAAAAAAATTACACGTTGAGCAAGAACATAACATGAAAAAATATATGTTAATATAATTAATTTTTAAAGGGCAAGTTCCATATAAAGTAAATCTCTTGGAGATTACAAGAAAGAAAGAGGGGAATACTTTATCTTTTCAAACTTTTCAGAGGTATGAGATTCAAAGAAGAAATCATCAGAAAAATACTCAAGGTTGTACTGAATGCAGGGTTTTTTTTTTTTAAATATATGTAGCATATGTAATTAATCATTCAATGCCATTGTTAAACAGTCTTCATCAGCCAGAAACAGTAAAATCAATCTAAATTTTAGACAAATTTAGACTCTTAGAGGCTAACTCAGTTTTGATAGAGGCAATAAGTCTCTTTGACTAGTACTTTTCTTATAAAAATTTGCACCAATCTAATATTAATATAAAACTACAGTTAAAATTGTTTGCCTGCACATAAACTTAAAAAGAGATAAGCAACAGAATAATACTGTTTCATTTTTCTGGTGACCACTTTGATTATCTAACTTTTAAAAGAAATATCTAGTTAAATGATTAGCAATTAAATAAAGAAGACATTGTTCCTGGAGTTTTTCACATAAAGAACATTAAATACTTTACAAAAATCCCCTCTATGTGTTTATTTTTTAGAGCCAGAAAGTGTGTTTGGTAAATAGTGATGAAATAAATGCATTAGGAGAATGAAGATCATTTCTCTAAGATAAGTAGTGGTCCCTGTGTGCCTCCTGTTTTCTCTTTTTGAATACGAGTGTTTATAGCAGTTATCTTTTGCCTTCTCAGCGTTATATATTGGTTGAGGGCACAGGAGCTGAGCACATTTTTCTCTTTATTACTTTATTTTCTGTTTCTTTTCTTTTCTTTCTTTTTCTTTTTTAAAAGATTTTATTTATTTATTTATTTATTTATTTGAGAGCGTGTGAGAGAACAGGAGCAGGGGGGGTTGAGGGGCAGAGAGGGAGAAGCAAACTCTCCGCTGAGCAGAGAGCCAGATACGAGGCTGGATCCCAGGACCCTCGGATCATGGTCTGAGCCTAAGTAGATCATGACCTCAGCCTAAGCAGACGTTTAACCCACTGAGACACACCCATGTATCCCTCTATTTACTTTATTTTCTACATATTTACCTTCTTTGCTCTGTATTTACCCACAGATCCACAGAAGCTGTATTTGAGAAGTTACACTTAAGGTAGGATTACAATGGAAACTTGCCTCACACTAGGATTTGATTTAGACGCTGAGATTCTAGATTTTGAGCTCCTGTGGTCATGAGACATGAAATTTCTGTGCATTTTACAAATGGGTGAGTGCTTTGTGTGTGGGAAGAAAATAAAGCATTTGGGGTCAGGTGGAGGATAACAGCAGGCAGCCTTCGAGAGCACCTCCAATCATCCCAGCTTCTGGGATTCACACCCTTGCCTGATGGTCTGTGTCACTTTGGAGACAGGTCTGAGGAGAGTCCAAAACCACAACTTCCAAAGGAGTCACTCCAGTTTTCCTGACCCTTAATGATTATGTGACATAATAAATGTTTTGTTTTCTTTTTTTAAGCTGCTATGTTTCAGAGTAATTTATTATAAACAATAGACAATGAAACAACTCCCCTTCCCAGTTCCATTCTGCCATCCTATTAATGGCATCCAAAAGTTTGGCTTACCTCTGATGCCCAGCTATATATGTAGTCAGAAATAGAGAAGAGTTTAGTGAGAACAATGCAATTCTAGATATAGAAAATCCTCCAAATTGTGAAGTATCAGCAACATGGGACCCTGCTTTTCTTCAAGATTTCACTCCTTGAGGGAAAATATCATCTCAGGAGGAAATTAAAAATTTCTATAATGAAAATATTTTTTTTCCTAAAATAAAAAAACCAAACCAAAACAAAACAAAAAGAATGAAAACTCCCCTTGGTTTCAGATATATTACAGTTGCAAAAAGAAAAGAATAAGACAAACAAAAACATCTATTCCTCCATTTCTAATTCTGCCCTGGACCTGATGAATTTCATTCATTCCTTTGAAGTCTCACATAATCCAATTGGAATCTCTCATGTGTCATATTTTTTCCCCAAATTATTGGACTGTTGATAGGATAAAAAAATTCCACAGACAAGCCTTATAGTCATAACATTTAGCAGGAACAAACAAACCCCAGAACCACCATAATGTCTTAAAACCAAGGCAAAAATGCCCTTAATCAATATCATTTCTCAAGAGAAAGCTGTAACCCTGAAATGTTGCACATGTTATAGCCCAGACCCACATGGCTTTTGTTCGACTTTTACTAGAGCTTATAAACAATATTATTCAAAGAAAGGAAATGGACTCATAGAAACAAAACAACTATAACAAAAGGGGCAAGAGTAAGACACTTGTTTCAACTTTGTGAAGGAGAAGGTCTATCTGTTTTTCTTCCCCCTGCCTTGATTTATGTTTTTAAAATTCCTGAGGCAAGAGTCCTTTATAAAATAAATAAGAAAGCTTTTCCTCAACTGATTAGGATGATTCTAGTTGTAACCAACCTAAAATTTTAGTGACTTAATGTCATAACGATTATTTCTCATTCGGTGATAGTCCAACATGATGTCTTCCAATTCACAGAAGACTTTTCTGCACAAGTGATTTGGGGATCAAAACTCCTTCCTTATTTCTTGTAGCTTGAGACCTCGGGGTCATAAGCAAAAAGGAAATACAATGATGTAGAGGGAGAACTCATTTTTTACCTGCCTTGGTATCAAGAGATATACTTCATTTGTACTCACACGACCCCTTCTAGATGCTATGAAAGACTGGGGAAAATATGCTCTCCTCCCTAGCTGGGGAAATTTTTCTCAATGACAGTGCCTAATTGTGGAAACCCTCAGGCTAGCAAGTAGTCACCCATCTTGGCCTCCTTATGTTTCTTGTGTTATAGTAGTGGTGGCATTTGCTGAACACTTAACATTGTTCTAATTATGTTATAGATATTAACTAAATTAATCTTCCAGATAACCTTATGAGTTCAATACTATTTTACCCCATATTATATGTATGAATGCACTGAGACATTAAGACATTAACTTTCCCAAGGCACCCTTCTAAAGATGAAAGAGCTGGGAGTCAAAATCCTGCAGCTTAGTTATAACAACAACAACAACAACACTCTCTTGATTATATATAAGTAAAACTCGGTGTCTATTTATACCATTACCGTTCTAGATGCCCAAGGTTGAATTAAGACTGGGCTGCCTTAGGAACCTGTCCTCTCACCTTTGCAAACTACATGCTCTGTATTTATAATGATACACTGTCTAAGCCAAGTTCATGGTATGCATCACCCACTATACCATTCTTTCACCTATTCATCATAATTTTCTACATCCTTTGCAGGATTACAAGGCCCCCTTTGGAATTCATTATTGTGACTATTTGTGAACAATTCTTTCCAGTGGGAGAATCTCTTAACTTCTGAGTTCAAACAACCCTGAGTGTTGCTTCCAAATTCAAAAGCTCCAGGAGCTTTGAATCTCTTGGTCCTTCAGCAATTTTGTCTTCTGATGACTTCAGAAGTTTTCTACTGCACTGAATTCCAGACTAGGTTTGTATTTTGAATTTCTGTCATATTTTTGCCTACTTATTGTGGGTCTGTGGGAATTGGTAAATGTCATAAATGTTTCTATTGCTCCTTCTCCACCTCATATAAGCCCAGGTCTTTGATTTTTGTGTTGTGATTTCCTCTCTCTCTCTCTCTCTCTTTTTTCATTTTCTTTTATTCTGCAACATGTATTTTTCTTGTACATTTCTCCCCCCACCCCAATTTGCCTTGTATGTTTATATTTTAGATACAGCAGGTCAATTAGATTTGGTTTTAAAAAAATACATTGTTCTGGGGCACCTGGGTGGCTTGGTTGGTTAAGCATCTGCCTTCAGCTCAGGTCATGATCCAGGAGTCTTGGGATTGAGCCCAGTGTCAGGTTGCCTGTGCCCTGGGAGTTCTGTTTCTCTCTCTCCCTCTACCCCTCCCCTCCCCCACTGGTGCTCTCTCTCACACTTTCTCTCTCTCTCTCAAATAAATGAATAAAATCTTTAAAACAAACAAACAAACAAATAAACAGTATGTTGTTCTAGCAAATCCTGCCCATTTGCGAACCCTGTATAGGGTTAATCTACCCTGGAGGAATTTAAGCAGTACACTTTTAGAAATGTAAACCTGATCACATGAATCTTTGCTTCCCCTTGCCTTTAATATTTTTCACACAGGTTTCAAAATCACGTGATTAGATCTCTATTTCACCACCAACACCAACCTCACTGAGGAGGAATACATAAGGAAATACCAAAATCAAGAGAGAAGAACAAAAAGATGCTACAGAAATTTGAAGATTCTGGTAGCTTCAACTACAAAAACATTCCATGCAATTTATTTTTTCAGATAATGGGGAGGAGATATTTAACATATATTTTTAGGCGATTCCCAAGTTAACCCATAACACTCTCAGACCATATGGACTCAAACTAGAATGTAGTAACAGAAAGATAGCTAGAAAGTTTGAAAATATTTAGAACTTACAAAAACATATTGAAAATACAGCTTTTTAAAAATGTAAGTGGATGCAGCAAATACAGGGCTTAGCAGAAAATTTATGTGATTAAATGCATATATTAGAAAAGAAAAAAAGGTCTATAACCAATAAACTAAACATCCACGTTCAGCAACTAGAAGAAAACAGAATTTAATCCTCAAGAAAGAAAAAAAAAAAAAGAAAAAAGCTAAAACAGAAATCTATAAAATTAAAAACAGGAAAACAAAGAGAAAATTAATGCAATCAAAGTCTGGTTCTCAGAACTCAAAATATAAAAATTCAATTGTGTTTCTCTCTATTTAAAGATGTCAACACTCCAAATTAATCCATAAGACCAATGTAATCCCAGCACCATTTTTTTCTTAATTGAAATGCTTTTAATTTATACAAAAGGCCATGGCTTATCTCCATCCTTCTGAAAAACAAAATGAGAGCATAATACTGGATGCTACACAAATTGAGACAATGAGACTTTGGTACAAATATGAAAACTGTTACCAGTGGAACATAATAGAGACTTCAGAAATAAACCATGCACCCAGAAATAACTGATTTATGACAGAGCTGCCTTAAAGAGCAGTGGGAAAGAATGGTATTTTTTAAAAAAGATTATTTCCTTCAAAATGCAATGTATAGAATAAGCAGAAATGGATACTGGGAATTGTCAGACTAGTTTAAAAAGTATCTCCGTGTGACTTAAAGAAGATCCTTTGATTTTGTAAAATGCTGGTAAGCCAAGTTACATGTATTAATATTTTGTCCACTTTATTTCCTTCATAAACTGTCATTTAGTCATGGAAATCACGTAGATTTTGCTCTGTTGACTTTCAGCCTGTAAAAAACTCAGGTTTCTAGAACTGATCAAAAACATACAGAAAAATCAATTCAAATCTTAAAAACTCTCAGTAAAGACATGTACTTTTGGAATTACATTGTCTAGAAAATATTTCTAGCTTCCTTTTGGGCTATATAATAACTAAGTCCCAATGACTCTTCTCTGTCTTATTGTTTTGTTTATTTAAACAACTTTTCAGGTGGAATTCTGTACCATTGTAATAGTCGTCTTCTGGTTCAGGTATTTAAATGGGAGAAGGTGAAGCAAATGGCTAAAGGCCATGTCTTAGACTAGCAAATAAAAGTCTGTCAGCTGCCTAAATAATTTTCAAGCTTTTTTGGCACATCTCCATGTAAAAAATGGTTATGGTTCCAAGGTTTTTCTGCAGATAGAATCATTTGTCAAACTGTAACAAAACTTTTTCAATTTTTATTAGGAAAGTTATGGAGCTGAACTACAGAAGTCACTTAAACTATCTGGTGGTTAAAAAATACCGAGGGAGAGTGAATGCCTTCCTATCTCTGTACAAGTGTAAGCATATGTGTATGCTCACGGATGCATTTTAAGCACCATTAATGCCGATAAAGGACAGCACGGCAGTCATTTTTCATGAGTGGTGGTTTCATTTATGCAGTCTCTCTGAACAATACTCTTTGGCTCTAACTGTTCATGTACCTCACAGAAATAGCTCGGTCTGTTCATTCATCATTTGAATGATGGGTGGTAAAATCTCCACTCTTTTTCCTCCTACAGAACTAGTGTATTTTCATGGACTGTGCTTTTTAAGCTCATTAATAGCACTGATGTTGTATGGTTGACTCCAATTCTTTCCATGGACGGCTGCTCACATCCTAGGAAGCAATAAAAGGCAGGAGGTGGAATATGGAAAAGGATGGGACCCCTGGTGGGTTGGGGTGATTGAGGAGACAGCCAACCACTTTGCATTATCGTTAATAAGCCAACGAATACACAGAAGGAAGATGACGGATGGATAAGATGAAACAATAGACTAGGTCTCTCTCCCTCCCTCTGTCCCTCTGCCCCTTCTTCTCCCCTTCCTTCTCTCCCTCTCTCCTCTCTCTCTCTCTCAATTTAGACTACTGGGTAGCTACCACGTTTTCTGTGGCACAGCGTTCACTGCAGGTGGGACATTACTTGCCGCACTCCAGACTAGATCGCTGCAATATGCTCTATTTGGAGTTCCCTTGGAAGACCTCCCAGAAGCCTCAGATAATGCAGAGTGCAGCTGTTGGAGATCGTTAGCATAAATAGATTTGGCTTAGCTGGAAGCTGAAGGCTTGGAACCGAAATATATATCAGAGCTCAACTGTTAGCTCAAAAGCTCTGAAATTAAAAATAAATAAAATAATAAAAAATTCAAGCATTCCAATTGTACAGTTTGCAGATAAAAAACTTAGGGACCATTCACTTTGCTTTCTTCCTAAAATGAAAAGTAGAATTCTTAGGTTACGGTGGAAACTGTATGCATGTTTTCAGTCAGATGGTCATGAGCTTTTCTGTGATGTTTGAGTGTGTGTGTGAGTGTGTGTGTGTCTGTGTGTGCACATGTGTTATGAGATTTATGTAAAATATGTAGCGAAATTGACAAATAATATTAATTCAAAATACATTCTTAATAGAAAGAGAAAAATTAATGTTATTTTAATTACACTACAGTCAGTAACACCCGGGTTTTTAAAAATGAATCACCAAAGAACACTCTATTCTTTAAAATTTTAGGGTGTTTTTTTTATTTTTTACTTATTTATTTTTTTTTCTTTTAATTGTATTTATTTGACAGAGAGAGAGCACAAGTAGGCAGAGGCAGGCAGAGGGAGCGGGGGAAGCAGGCTCCCCGCCGAGCAGAGTCCAAGGCGGGCTCCATCGACAGGCACCCCTAAAATTTTAGGTTTTTTTTAAAGAGATCATATGAAATCAATTGGTTTTCAAGTCAAAATAATATTTTAAAAATGTTTAAATCCTTAAAAGATCTTTAGTACCATTGATTCACTACATTAAATTTATAAAAACAAATATTTAAATATCATTTAGCGCAAAGTACATATTAATAAAGTAACAAAAGGCAGGCATTTCAGAGCACAGGCAAAACAAAGTACAACAGGATATCCAGTCCTCTTTTTGAAATTACTGAGATAAGAAAAGGACATTATTTTTTTTCGTTTCATTGTGAAATTTCTAAGGCCTAATTTGAAACATGTGTAATTATATAAAGTGCAGAACACTAAGGTCCTCAGACTGCCTGCAACATGTGTACTCCAGGTTTTCTGTTGTCTGCAGCTGAACACTTATTTTAATTGCAATTTTAATAGTCTATTTATTTCATTTGATATTGATTATTTTTGAGCAAGCAGTATTATTTTTCATAAGTATGTAATGGACCCTATCTATAATTAAAAAGAAAAAATATGGGTAAATAAGCATCAAAGTTGAGACTTTGTATCTTTCAATCTAAGCAGTAGAAAACTAAAAATATATCCAGAAATCTGAATTGAATTCATTTTATCTGACTGGACATAACTGTGAAAAAAATTCCAATCAAGCTCATGTGGATTATACATTGAGCAACAGAGTAACAGTGGTAGGGACTTGCTATTAACCAAAATATTTATGATATTTATATTGTAATTGTCCCATGATATTGTCTCTGACTCAAAACCATGACCAAAAACAATATTGTAAAAACAAGCCAAAATTTACTAGGATATTCATTGTTAGGAATCATCAAAAATAATATATTTTGCTTACATTGAAAACATTTGGGTAATTTTGATGAATGTTTTTCTTTCTGGTGCGCTTTCTTCTCCCTCTCTTATCGGTGTTCTTGAGACCCTCACATGGATCTTATTTAATAGCCCCTCATCATAAGACAATATGTATTAAGGGCAAACAGATACCTCAAAGGGTTGAATTACTCACTGTTTTAACATTGACAATTCAATTTATGAGAAAAAGTTTCTATTGAGTTAAAATTTGTATCTTTTATTTCTACTTCCTTAAATATTAAATTGTATCCCAAATACTTTAACCTACCATCAGAAGGTATAAATATTATTCACATTAAAAATTACATATTTTAATTTTAGTTATGACCGACATAAGGGTCTTATTTTCATTTTTCTTTATATTTTACCAAAATGTTTTAAGTTCTCTTTAAAATGCTCTTGTTGGGGTTCCTGGGTGGATCAGATGGTTAAGCATCTGCCTGCGGCTCAGGTCATGATCCCAGGGTCCTGGGATTGAGCCCCACAGTGGGCTCTCTGCCCAGCGAGAAGCCTGCTTTCCCTCTCCCACTCCCCCTGCTTGTGTTCCCGCTCTCGCTGTCTCTCTCGCTGTCAAATAAATAAAATCTTAAAAAATAAATAAATAAAATGCTCTTGTTAACAAAGAGGTAAAAGATCTATACTCTGCAAACTATAAAACACTGATGAAAGAAACTGAAGACACCAAAAAATGGAAAAACATTCCATGCTCATGTATTGGAAGAACAAATACTGTTAAAAGGTCTAGATTGCTCAAAGCAATCTACACATTTAATGCAACCCTATCAAAATACCACCAGCATTTTTCACACAGCTAGAACAAATAATCCTAAACTTTGTATGGAACCGCAAAAGACCCCAGATAGCCAAAGCAATTCTGCAAAAGAAAAGGAAAGCTGGAGGCATCACAATTCTGGATTTTGAGTTACATTACAAAGCTGTAGTCATCAAAACAGTATGGTACTGGCACAAAAACAGACACATAGATAAATAGAATGCATTAGAATATCCAGAAATGAACTCACAAATATATGGTCAATTAATCTTCAACAAAACAGGAAAAGAATATACAATGGAAAAAGGTTTCCTCAACAAATGGTGTTGGGAAAACTGTACTGTGACATGCAAAGCAGCGAAACCAGACCATTTTTCTTACACAGTACATAAACACAAATTCAAAATGGATTAAAGACCTGAATGTGATAAAGGAAAAGATTAAATCCAAGAGGATGACACAGGCAGTAACCTTCTTGACATCATGAAAAGATGCTCAACATCACTCATCACCAGGGAAATGCAAACCAAAACTGCAAAGACACATCACTTCACACCTATTAAAAATGGTTAAAATCAACAATACATGAAACAACAGGTGTTGGTGAGGATGTGGAGAAAGGGACCCCTTTTACACTTTGGTGGGGATGTAAACTGGTTCAGCCACTCTGGAAAACAGTGTGGAGTTTCCTCAAAAAGGTAAAAATAGAACTAGCCTATGATCCAGCAATTGGCACTACTAGGTATTTATCCAAAGAATACAAAGATACTAATTGGAAGATATATATGCACATCAATGTTTATAGTAAAATTATCTACAATAGCCAAATTATGAAAAGAGCCCAGATGTCCATCAACTGATGAATGGATAAAGAAGATGTGGGGTGTGTGTGTGTGTGTGTGTGTGTGTGTGTATAATGGTATATTACTGAGTCATCAAAAGAATGAAATCTTGCCATTTATAGCAACATGGATGAACTAGAGAGTATCATGCTAAGCAAATAAGTCAGTCAGAGAATTTAAGAAACAAAACAAATGAGCAAATGGAAAAAAAAAGAGAGAGAGAGAGAGAGAGGGAGAGAAGCAAACCAAGAAACAAACTCTTAACTGTAGAGAACAAACTGATTCACCAGAGGCGGGGGTGAGTGGGAGGGACGGGTGAAATAGGTGATGTGAGATTAAGGATGCACTTGTGATGAGCACCCTCTGTTGTATGGGTGTTGAATTACTGAACTGTACACCTGAAACTAATATTACACTGTATGTTAACTGGAATTCAAATAAAAATTAAAAAACCAACAACAACATAAAAATCTTTGGTTAATATATTCCAGCTGTACCTCTTTGATTATGATTATATTAACCATTCATATCATACGTGTGGGTCTTTTTACATTTTTAATGTTTCAGACTGACTCATCTCACATTACACACAAGGATAGAATTGTGTTTTCCAAACATTAGATTTTTTTCTGAAAATAGTAATATTCATATTTTGGACCAAAGAAAAGTCTAAACTATGAACATGTCAAAATTAAAATTTACAATGTTAAAATGAACTCATTCTGCAAAAATAAATAAAAGCTCTGAATAAAATTTCAAAATTATTCCACAAGGCACAATCATGTGTGTTATTGTGAGGTTGAAGAATGGAAATAAATTTGAATAATTGAGGACAATGTATTCCTCTATTAATCCCTTAAATATGGAGACTAGTTTGCTCATAAATATTAAAAATAATAGAAAACAAAAAAGAGGTAATTTGCACAAGGTGTGAAACAATTGGTTCCTTAGAGAATCATTTCATTCAAAATCTATTACCAAAATAGTTGATAATCAAATATGAGTTGAATTTCTTTCAGTGCAAAATGCTTCTGGCTTAGTTTTATATATGGAAATGCATTTCATCCCTCTTTAATAAAACCATGTTTTTATAAAATAAGAGTTTTTATTTATAAGACCATGCAAATAAGGCTTAGCATAAAAGATATCCTCTGGGAAAGCAGGGCTTTAATAAAAATCAAAATTATTACTCCCAAGACTGTGTGGGACCTCTTGGGCCATATCTGCTTGTCAATGATAGTAAGGATGGGAAGGTATTATGTATATTTGTTGACTGACAAAATCTGAAAATTATAAGAATATTTGGATCTATTTACCAACAAATATTTAATGAATAAGTCAAGATAAGTTCCCTTGGAGGATATATATATATATATATATATATATGTATATGTATATATATATATATATTTTTTTTTTTTTAATCAGATTCCAATTTGTAACAACTGGCATGTTCTCTTTTCCCAAGGTAGTAGACTCTCTGCAGCAATCTCTGTTTTCTCACTGATTTAATTTCACTAATTTAACAAGCTGTACATTTGTGAAATCCCAAGGAAGCCTATTTGGTAAGTTTCAACATCTTACTAATAGAGCAAACCTCATTTAGCATACCACTGTGTAGTTATACAGTGGTGGATGCAGAATTACTGTAACTGAAATATAAGGGGACAAGCTACATATGAGTTTCATGTGAAGTACAAGCCAAATACAAATTTATACACTTATTTAGTCAAGCATTCCTAATCTGGTAAATTGGACACACACACACACACACACACACACACACACGCACACAGTAGACCAGCCATGTTATACACAATCATATGATTATGTTATAATGGCAATTCTGAAAAGCAAAAGTTTATGTTGGGCTCTCTGATGGCACTATTCATTGGTACTTTCTTAGAGATTGTATCCGTTGGGTCTTTCTCAAAGTAGAGAAAAGTTTCAGTATCTGTGTTCTGTTACCAGGGTACTCTTGTATACTTGCTATGTGTGTGCATACGAATCTCACCCTTGAGCTGAATATTTCCCTACTTATATTATTTGTGCCCTCATTCTCTCTTAGTTGTAAGACTTGGAGCACATTGTGTCACCTTCCTAATTCTCTATTACATAGTATATGAAACAAAGAGAGCATAAATTACCCAATACTTCAAAGATTAAAGCAAGTAATTGCTTTGGGTATGAGAGAAGGACATTAAAAAAAAAAAATACACTCTTTTGATTTCAATGAAGAGGCACTCTCCTTAAAAATCTCTGGCTTGTTTTCTATCTCTCATTCCTTCCCAAGGAAGAAGACTGAATTCTTGACTGGTGAGTTTTAGCTGGGATGGCTTAGCATTTTTCTTCCCCCCATTGCGTAGGAGCCATCTCCCTATAGATAATATGTATTTGGATTTGCTCCTCTGCATTATAAGTTTTATCTGGGTGGGCCCTTACGTGGAGGACCTATGGATTTCTAAAGCCACCTTAACAGGATGGCTAAGTCTGTATGTTTAAGGGCTTCAGAATGGGACAGAGTAAGTAACTCAGCTTCATCAGCAATTTGCATTATTTTTGGTTCTCCATTAACTTGATATATCTAATATTGTCTGTTGAATAGGTACTCAGCAAATATTTGAGATTTCAAATTACATAAAAAGCAGTTCCAAATAATATCTGTAACTTCAGAATGCTCACATTACTATATTGCCTATTAAAGTAGATAGATGATAATACTACTTCTGTATTGATGCATATGTATATCTATCCTTGAGATTTAAATACTTTTAGTGCCTAGATCATTATTATTAAATATATTGTTATATAATTAGAGAGTTATAAAATTATTATAGAATGAATAGTGCATTCAGCATTGCTAAGTGCTTCTTGGATAGTGTGAAAAAAATGACAGCAATGAATTGAAACCCTAAGCTAATTTGAAGTAACAGTAAACATTAAACTCATTTGAAAGTAAATAACATTGATATCTAGTAATTGCTACTATCCAACGTACAGAAATCATATCTCCTTGGGAAAATAGTGGGTACTAGCCCTAGGGCAAAAAATATACTAAATAAGCATAGAGTATCTTATAATATCCAAAATAATACCGCTCAAGCCCCCCCCCCTTCCCGTGTACACCTACACAATGATGGGGATATGTCAAGAGATAAAGGAGCCAGAAACTGGAGTAATCTGTGTAAGAATATATAATAAAGTAGTATTAAAGTATAACCCAAACTGTAAAATAAATAGCCATGAATCCATACTGATATAAATAAATGATTGAATAAATAAATATGTAAATACAAGAGGAGAGACTAGGTTTCCATACAGAAGAATTCCAAATAGTTCTTGTATCCTCAAGCAGACAGAATGTAACTCCTCACTCCGTAAGGGCTACTCATACTGGTGTCCTTTCAAGGAGAGTAATGTGGCAACGGGAAAAATGAGTAAATTGACTGTGAAGGAACTTAACAAACACTATCTCAGCCAGGTAAGTGAGATTAATATTAACATTGGTAAATTAGGTTAATTGCATCGATCTATTGTAATGAGATTGGCCCTTCACCTTTGCGTTCTTCCTCCCCAAAACACATCACCCCAGTCTAATAATGTGGCAAATATCAATTAATCCCACTGGAGAGACGTTAGGTAAAATAATCAGTACTTTCTATAGATTGAATTGTGTCCCCCCAAATTCATATTTTGGAGCTCTAGCCCCCAACATGACTATAACTGGACGCAGGATCTTTGAGAAGTAGTTAAGGTTAAATGAGATCATAGTGGTGCAGTCCTGATGTAATAGGGCTTTGATCATGTAAGAGGAACAATCTCTCTGTCTCCAGTAGTTGAGGGCACAATGACAAGACAGCTGTCTGCAATTCAGGAAGGTATTTCTCATCGTGGTCTAAGCATGCTGGCACCCGGATTTTAGCCCTCCAGCCTTCAGAACTGTGGCAAAACAACAACAACAACAACATTTTTTTGTTATTTAAGCTATCCAGTATATAAAATTTTTAGGGCAGTCCTAACAGGCTAATACAGTACTCCTCAAAAGTGTCAAGGTTATAAAAAAGAAGGGAACTCTGAGAAACTCACAGCTAAAAGGAACTTAGAGAGACTTGAAGACAATATGTAATGTGGTATCTTTTCCTGGAGAGTTCCCTGGAAGGGAAAGGAACATTAGAAATAAAATCTGAATAAAGTGTGGGTTTCCATTAGTAATAAGATATCCACAGTTGTTTGTTGGCAGTGAGAAGTATTCCATGCAAATGTGAGATAGTAACAGCAAGGGAAATTTGATATAGGATATGTGGGGATTCTCTCACTCTTGCCAACATTTCTTTAAAGTTATGGAGCACCTGGGTGGTTCAATCATTAAGCCTCTGCCTTTGGCTCAGGTCATGATCCCAGCATCCTGGGATCAAGCCCCACATCCCTCCCCCACTCCCCCTGCTTGTGTTCCCTCTCTCACCTTGTCTCTCTCTGTCAAATAAATAAATAAAATCTTAAAACAAATCTAAAGTTATATTAAAATACAATTTTATTTGGAAAATAAGTAGAAATGTTTTATTTAATTTATGTATAAATATGTGCATATAAGAGGACTGAAAGCTGTTCTGTTCACTCACTCATTTCATAACAAGTATTGAGGAAATTTCAGAAAAAATACTGTAGTGAATTAAAGGTGAATAAGAACTGTCTTCTGGAGATCTCACAGCATAATGAAAAAATAATGCTCATATTTTACTGCATAATACGTTTTTATTTTACTTTTCTATTTTAGCTATCTTTCTATCAAACATCTAAAATGAATTCTGTGACTTAATGTATTTTACAATCCACTTACAGAGGAGAAAGTAAAATATCTATTTCAATTGATTAATCTGTAAAAATAAGAGGGTTGGGTTGATCAGCACAAGATGAATTTCTGGCTGTAAATACTATACCGTCTTCCACAATTAAGGAATAAGATATGGAATAGTATCATTCAAGCTGTTTCATATTTTCCCTTTTTTTCAGAAGCCAGCAAATTTATATCACACCTATAGAAAGAATAGTCTTATATATAAAAAATCTTCAGGAAAAAGATCTTTTCCTGTGTCCTTCCTTTTTCCAAGGATAAGGAACCTCTCTGGTCTAAGAAAATCAAGTAAGGAATTTTGGACTTTTTAAATATATTTTTAACTAAAAAAAAAAAAAGAGAGAAAAGAAACTATCCTCTCTGCTATGCATTGCATTCATAGATAAATACAAAAATAATAATTTTAAATGTTACTATCTCTGAAATATAGTTCTCGTTTTGTTATAATAAGCACATTACGTGACTTTCATAAACCTTTATGTCAAGACATTATAACCTCACTTCAATTACTTTATTTTTTCTTTAAATTAAAAAAATTTCAGTACTTAGAAAAGCAATTTATAAGTACAGGAGACTTATTTGCACATTCTCATGCTCTTCTACCTACTGTATACTCTGCAAATAATTCATATTTGATTGTCCAGCACCTCTGGATTTAAGAAACAAATATCCTTAAAGCCAGCTACTGACAGAAACAATTTTAAGAGAATTGATGGCTCCATCCTTTGATCAAAGAGAAAAAGTAATAAGATGTTGTAGCTAAATCCCCAAGGCACTGACCACGGCCATTTTTCCCAGGTTGAGGGAAGTAAAGAAATCATGTATTTCATTTTAAAAACAATTCTCTTTGAATTGGAGTGTTAGTTCCATGGTTAATGATATGGTAAGATCTAACTAATTTCCAAGTGGAAAAATAGGAAAGTGACTGCATATGAAAAGTCATTCAGATCTAGAAATGTCATTTGAATCAAACACTAACATGCTTCTCATATAGTATATAGGAGATACATATAAAAATGTACATATATAATATGAACCTTTTAAATATACTGATTATATACACTATATGTATTTTACACATCGTGTATTATATATTATAAATAATAAATTATATTTATAATATAATTTATATCTTCATATATACCTATTACATATATTTTATATAATAATGTATTGAACATATATTATTCATTATAGATTATATATATATCATATGCCTTTTATATATATGCCTGTTATATGTGTATATATTTACACACACACACATATATGTGTGTGTGTGTGTGTGTATATATATGTAAACTTCTGTACCTCAGAATGTTACTTTATCTGGAAACAGGGTCTTTGCAGATGTAATCAAGTTAAGATGGGCTCTAAAGCGTTATGGCTGGTGTCCTTAAAGGAGGAGGAAAACTTCATGTGGAGACAGACACACATACGTAAAATGTCATGTGCCGACAGGCACCTAGATAGAAGTATGTGCCGCTACAAGCTATAAATACCAAAGATTGTTTGAGAACCATCATCAGCTAGAAAGTGGCAAGAACGAATCCACCCCTAGAGATTTCAGAATTGTGGTCCTGCTGATAGTTTAATATTATTCTTCTTGCCCCCAAAACCATAAAATAATAGCTCCTTGTTGTTTTAAGCCATCCAGTTTGTAGTCCTGGGTTATGGCTGCTCTAGGAAACTAATAAAGCATTGATGAATTTTGTTTAATAGGATGGGATTAAATATCCTAAAATATCAGAGGTGGTTCTTCATCCTCTTCAAGTGCTTTTCTCCCATCATTTATTTAGATAAAAAAGCAGAAGCTTCTTAGAATTGGGACTATGGAATCCTTTCTTCCAAGTGAGTTTTTAACAGGTGATGAGATTTAAGAAGCAATGTATATGAGTGTATATATGGATCTTTGTCTATTAGTGGGATTACCAGTGACCCTTCTGTTATTGACTAGATACTACTTAGCCTCCCAGTTGGAGAATAAATGAAGATACAAGTTACATACACAACAATACAAAATGTTCCACATTCCTTGCTATTAAATTATCAGGTAGTGGAGTAACCACAGTGATATATAGTGTTAGTTATTTCTAGATCGTTTTTTGTTTGTTTGTTTAATCTATTTTCTTGATTCCTTATAGCAAAGTATAAGATAAAAATAAGTCTTTGTCTTTTGATCCCCACTTCCTAATTCAATTTATAATCATGTAGTGTCTTTCCTTTTTTTTCTCTAGTTGCATTCTTTAGAAGAGGGATATTCTCATTGATTTCTCAATCATCAGTTGTTAGTATGGAGAGCAGCAAACTAAGTAATCCAAAATATTTCAGTAAATGCACTGATGAATAAATGAATACATAAAACATAAATACAGTACATTTGTGTGCAATGAGGCTCAGTTAACATGATTTACCACTTGAGACGATGTATTAACACTACCTCTATTGACAGAGAAACTGACCAGAGGATGGACTTGCATGGATAAACCTTGAGTTTCGTTTGACTTTTCAAAGCATGGGTCAAGGGTAGGCAAGAAATTAACTTCTAATTTCTGATTTCCACAATTATTTTATTAATTCTCCAGCACCCACATTTTTGTTTTTTTTTGCCCAATTCTGTCATCCACAGCTGACACTCATCTCATAGTTCATTGATCAGAGAGCAGCTGTGAGTTCACGAAGGTAGACTTCAGATGGAAATGCCAACAGCCTGTCCAAAATGTAGGTTGTCATGTGACATCACCAAGGTGCATAGAAAAAGGCTATTCACGTATGTATCCAAGGCTCCTTCTTCCACTTCCTGAAAGACATGGAGTCATCAGCACTGCCCACACTCCAATATAAGCCCTAATTTTTACTTGCTATCTTGGAGAGAAACAAGAAGAGGGATAGGATTTTGAGGGATATTTATTCAAAAGAGGCTAAGCGATAGGACTAAACCACTGGAAACTTCCATCAGTTTTAGACTTTCTTGGCTCCATATTTTCCAGCAAATTTAGGATTCATGTGAAACATCAGTCAAAAATAAAACCTCAGTTTCCATTGCCTGTGGGGATAAGTAGTTATCATTTGCCACCTGGGTTTCAACACCCAAATTTCTTCTAAGGGTTAACTGCACATGCCATCATCTGTCCCTCAAGCATCTTCCATTTTTTTAGTACTCTCCATGCAGACCGCCTCACTCAACTGAAATTCTCCTTATACCGTCAACTATGACCTTAATTTGCCACTAGATAGCTATTAATCACCTTCTCAATTTTACTATAATATTTGTCACAGAAGATTATTCCTTTAAATATTTTTCTCCTGGTTTCCCTGAGATTATCTTCTGTTTTTGGGTTTTTTCCCCCCTTTTATTTACTAAGTCATTCCATCTCATTCTCTTTGTAATTCCTTTACTACCTAATATTAGTAACTTGCCTCCTTTCTTCTATATCGACCCTCCTGGTAATCTAATCAGTTCTCAGGATTTCACACACCCCTCCTTGTTAGATAGCAGATAGCATGCCAGTAACAAAACACAGCATAATATGCCCAAACAGAACATGTCCAAAATGAAACTCTTGATGTAGCCCCATCCAAAATTCAATTCTTCCTATTAAAGTTCTTTACATTAATAAATTATCCTTCCTCTGGTGACTCAATCTGAAGACATAGAAATATCATTTAACACTAAACTCTACTTAAACCAGTAGGATCCAATTCATATTAAAGCCCTGTAAATTATAACTCCCACATATATCTCAAAGCTGTCTATTTCTCTCCAGCTCTGTGACTACCACGTGAGTCTAAGCCAACATCTGTCATATGGATTATTATAAGAGTTTCCAAATTAGTTTTTCTTTCTCCACTATTTACTCTGGAAAAAAAAATCTTACAGCAGCCAGAATGATTAAAAAAAAAAAACAACAACTAAATTGGTTTATTGCTCTCCTCTATAATTAGAATAAAATCTAATTTCAGTGAGTTTTGTACTGTTGTCCAGAGGTCTTTTGTGATTCAATCCCTTCTCGATGTACTTGGTTACATGTGTGATGTTACATGCTCCTCTTTTTTATTACATTATACAATCCATGGCCTCCAAAAGCACTATTTCATCTTGGAAAAACAAACAATGCTTGTTAACCATTTTTACTTTTTGAAAAAATAAAAATAAAAACATATGACACATATATACACAAAAGAGAGTGCATTATTTTTCACCAGTCAGCTTAAAATAGAACCAGTTAAGTCCTTTGAAAATTTTTCCCAGTTTACATCCCTAGCTACATGCTCTGTATCCAGCAGAAAACAACTATCATGTTAACAATTGTCTTGCATATCTTTATATTCTCACCACATCTTACAAACCTGTAAAATGTGTTGCTTAGAATTGTCTATTTTGTCTAATTTTGTGTTCCCCAATGGAGTCATATGTATATATTCTCCTGTGGACTTTTTTCATATATTATCAGGTTTTTGCAATTCGTTCATTTTATTAAATTATAGTTCATTTTTTTGATGGATGTCTTCTATTGAATAAAAACACCACAATGCGTTTTTACATTTTATTTTCGATATGTCACTGAGTTGTTCCTAGATTTTTTTGTTTATAAATAGTTCTATTAGGAATATTTTGTACATGGGTCCCAGTGGTTTCACATATACAAGGATTCCTACCTACATGGCAAGTACCTAAGAGGAAAATTCTCACATATAAAACATATATGTTAAAACATGGGGAACTGACAACTTTGACCATTTATTAACTTCCAACATTTAAAATTTTATGTGATTCAAAATTATATATATATGAATATATGTGTATTCATATATATATATATAACACACATGTATTCATATGAATATATGAATACATATATATATTCAACTTGAGTAGACAAGTAAATATCAATTCTAATGTGCATACACTAATTTACACACCAATTATTTTCACTGACTCTGGGGCTTGTGTTTCAAGGAATGCTTTTATAAAATGTTAATGTGTTCAAATGTATCATTATTTATCATTTTTGGTGTGTTTCCTTCACAAAACATTTATGTAAAACTAGGTTATAAAGATATTCTTCTATAATTTTAAAGTTTTAATGTTGACATTGACATTTTCATCTTTAATTTGTATATGTGAGGAAGAATGAATTTTAAAAATTCATTTTTAGTTTTTGAAAGTGGATAACCAATTTTTCTAGCATCATTAGTGGAAAGGTCCATCTGTTTTCCACAGACTGGCCGCATATCAATCAAGATCTGATATATGTCAGCTTCTTCATCTGCAGTCTCTATTATGCCACTGAAAAAATATTTTATTTTATTTAAGATTTTATTTTTAAGGAATCTCTACACCCAGTGTGGGGTTCTAGCTCACAACCCCAAGATCAAGAGTTGCATGCTCCACATACTGAACCAGCCAGGCACCCCAAAAATATTTAATTACTGAAATTCATAAGTTGTCAAAATATATGCTAGATGTATTTTCTAACCTTATTTTTCTTCTCAATGCATATGATAATCTACCGCCTTCAGTCTTTTGTTTTAGTTTATACTGATACATATAATGATGTTATTTTTCCTTCCAAGTGATCAAAATTTCTCTTGGGAGCTTTTAGAATTTTCTCAATGTCTTTGATAGTCCTAAATTTAACTACAACTGTTCTTGGTGAAGATGTTTCCTTCTTTCGCTTGTTTGACATTCTATGGGTTTCTGTTTATTTCTGGGAAATCTATCTCTATTTTATCTTCAAATATTTGCTCTTCACTATTATTTTCTTTACATCTTTAATTTTTTTAAGACCTAGTTATTGGTCTTCCTATCTCTATTCACTTAAAACAATATTTATTTGTTTACTTTTTAAAATTTATTGATCCTTTTGTCCTACCTGTTAAGTACTTAAATTTGTTTTTCCAACCTGTATCAGTTTGCTAGAGCTGCCGTAACAAACACCACAGATTGGGTGGCTTAAACAATAGAAATCAATTTCTTACAGTTCAGGAGGCTAGAAGTCCCAGACCAAAGTATCCCTAAGTTTTGTTTTTTTCAGAGACCTCTCTCCTTGGCTTCCAGAAGGCCATCTTCTCCAAGCGTCCTTCCATGCCCCTTTCTCTGTGTGTGCAACCCTGGTGTCTCTGTTTTTCCAATTTCTATCTTCTAATAAGGACATCAGTCAGATTGAATTAGGGCCCACCCGAAATGCCTTATTTTAATTTAATCACCTCTTTTGTACAGGACTTCATGATGAATAAACATACATTTACTCATTTTTGTTTGCTAAAACTCCAGCAAATACTCCTTGAGATCAAAGCAACCCTTTCCTTTCCCCAGGAGAGGCAGATTTGGGCAGTAAAATTTGAACTACACTTTGTTGTTGGAAAGGGAACATGTGTCAAGATTAATGTCCGTGACAAGTCGATCAACCAAGTGTTTTCAGCAACTCTTGAACAGACCAAGATTGCCAAATTACCTACCTAGATTATACGTTTTGCTAATGTTGTTGATTTATGCAACCAGGGGCAAGTGTTGATTTTACCAGGGAGATGGATTCTTTTATTCTAAAGTTGTCCTTCAAGAATTCTTCTAGCTGGCTTCCTTTCCAGGTTCAATCAACCCCTTCCTTGGCCAAAAATGCACACAAATTGCTGTAATGTTTTTTTCAGTTTTTGTAGTTATTTACCCAGAATCCTAGATGCTTCATGTTTAAGAGTTGATCTTATTTGTGAGAGATCTGCAGCCTGAATAATTCATCATCTTTGCAAATCTTTGGAAATCTTAGCCTCATGTTACAGTTGTTATTGTTACTACTATTATTGTCATTATGATTACATTAATCTGGCATTTTAAATGTACTGTGACAGTTTCTCCCAACATATATTCCAATGTTTTTTGAGCAAAGAAATTCAATTGGTCATATAGCATCGCCATTTCTTCCATGTATCCACCATATTAGCTAGTATTTATTTATTAAGTGTTGGATAATTTTATTTAATAAATAAATAATTTATTTAGTAAAAACACCCCTTGGGGTATCATATATTCATATTAACATGAAAATATTATATTATGCATTTTTTCCTACTGACTACAACCTGCTCTTGAAAGTGAGGCATAATCTATGATGAATGCTGTGGATCTGGTAGACATTGGTAGTAGGAGATTTTTAGATTCTTTCCATAAATGTTTTATAAATATTTAAATGTAAATATCCCCTAATGGACAGTGAGCCAATTAAAGTCAGAAATTATTTCTCATTCAATAAATGAAAAAATTCATATCAAGTATTTACTCAGCTTTTCAAACGCTACATACATTTTTGGTTGAGAAGACTTCAACTCAGTCCTGTCTTCAATGCAAGGATGTTCTACAAAATAAAGAACCAGAAAAACAAAGTCTGAAAAATAATAAACGTTAAGAAATTAAGATTACTTCAGTGGAAACAAGTTTAACTGGAGATAACAGGAATGCCTGCCTAGGTAGGTCTTTGTTATGAAGATTTAACTGAATGTAAATGTTTAGCTGATCAATTAGCATTCAGAGAGAAGAACCTGTTTAAATATTTACAAGCATATTAAACATGAATCAAAAGTTCAACTACAATCAAAAGTTAAACCAGAAAGACGTAAAATTATAGATGGTAGTTCACAAAACTCTCATCTGTTTCAGCCTGGAGCACAGTGTTACATAGTTACCAGATTTAGTCAATATAGGAAGCAAATATTACATGGATAAGTGACATAAATGCAAATTCAAGTTAAAAAAATTGACCACAAAAAATCCAACTTAAAAAAGTGAGGTTATAATAGAATTAGTCAGAGAAAAACACTTGGAAAGATTTTTTAGTGAAATTTAATAGTATACCTGATTCATTTCTATGCTTCAAAAATATAACCAAAAAAATCAAACTACTTATGGCAAGTTTAGAGATAAGAAATAATATTTGTTGCAATCATTCCCATACATGATGTATAATACATATTTAAGAAGAAATATAAGCCTAATAGCAGATTGTTTCTCATTCTTTCCTGGCATTTGGGTTTAGTTGCCATTTTTTTATTTGTTTGTTTGTTTTTATTTTAAAGATTTATGTTTATTTATTTGACAGAGAGAGACAGAGCGAGAGAGGGAACACAAGCAGGGGGAGTGGGAGAGGGAGAAGCAGGCTCCCTGCCGAGCAGGAAGCTGGATGTGGGGCTTGATCCCAGGACCTGGGATCTGAGCCAAAGACAGACACATATTGACTGAGCCACCCAGGTGCCCCATAGTTGTTTTTTAAACAACTGGGGAGACACATGTACCCATCAGAAAAGTACACCATGGCTTTAGACTCTGCCTCCACTCTACTTTCACTCTGAATGGAAACCACTGCTGATGTTGGCAGTTTATGATTATGCTGCTTCATTTGAGGCTGAGAGGAGAGTGGGACATTCTAAGCACTATGCTTAATGCAGACAATAGAAAAGTCCACAAGAGTCCCTACTTTCATGTGGCGTAACTTTTAAGGAGATAAAATAATTAAATAATAGAATAAATATATAAAATGCTGGTAGCCAAGGGGTTTAGGAAGAAAAATAATAATTCAGGGTGAGGGGAAAGGAAGGATCAAGAAATGTAATACTGTTCAGGAGAGCATGATTAGAGGAGGTGTCTCTGTTAATGTAGGAAAGAGACATAAATATAGTGATGGAGTGACATAGTTTGGCAGACATGATTCCAGGAAAGAGTAGCAGTAAGAGAATGTCTCAAAGTAAGGATGCTTTCAGTGTAATCAGAAGTAACATAAAGGCTTGAGCAAAATGATGAAGTAGACAAAGTTCCATAAAAAGAGCACAATAATGAGGTGTGTATGTGTACATGTGTGTGTTGAGGGAATCATAGAGACATGTGAGCCATCAAAAAACATCAGAAGGAAAGCCTGTGGGATAATGAACAGAGAAGTGATGTTATGTAACAAAGACCACCAAAATAATAATTAAAAAACATGTAACCACCTGACTGCTAGAAAGAGAATAGATTGTAGGTATAGACCATCAGATATGAGGCTATAGGGGAGTTCAATGAAAATGACACTGGTTTTGACTAGAGCAGTAGGTAGAGGCAATGAGTTATAGACAGATTCTGGAGATATTCCAAAGGAAGAGGAAATAGTGCTAGATATGTTATTGAAGGAAAATAGATCAAAGGTCTAAACAGTAACAAAACCTTCATATTTTCTAAGGACTGCATTGCACTAAAGAAGAAGTAGATGTACCCAGCCAGTGGCTGAGTCAATAACCAGTCCTTGAATACATCAAGTGTCCTGGCTTATATTTATATGAGCGTATCTTAAGAAGACCCCCAAGTCCACTCTTTGATCTGCAGGAAAGAATTTGGGAGAGGAGGATTAGACACACTTAACAAGGGAAGGGAAAATGATCCTTCTAGTAACATGTAATAACGTGTTGGCTAACTATACAAAGTATGCTGATAGCATACATTTGATTATGCTTACTGTATTATAGAAAAAGCAAGAATCCATAAGGGTCTACAACTTTCCCCAGGGGACAAAAACATGAAAGAGATTTTGGTAGCAAATTTCCAAGATGGCGCTGTATAATTCCCGGCTCTAGGTATTCATGCCCTTGTGTAATCTCCTCACATATTATATCTAGGTCAGCATGTGCGGTCAGCAGAACACAACAGAAGTGAAGTAGTCACTTCTGAGGCCATGTAATGGGACATTATTGCTCTCTGAGTCTCTATCTCTCAGATAACTCTCTCTACTGAAAGGCAGCTGCCATATAATGAGGACATTCAAGTAGCTCCATGTGAAGACCCATGAGGGAGAAATTGGGGCCTCCTACACATAGCCAACAAAGAACTGTAACCTCCAGCCTGTAGTGATGTGTGTGAATCATCTTGGAAACAGCTTCTTTGGATACAGTCAAGACTTCCAGCATCTGAAGCCCTATCTAACCTCTTGGCTGCAACTTCATAAGATCCTAAGAAAGAACCATCCAGCCAACCTGCTCCTGAATTTCTGACCCACGGAAATGGGAGGCATCAGTATTTATTTTCTAAGCTGTTAAATTTTGGAATGATTTTTTTTGTAGCAATAATTATGACTGATTTTAGAACTATGAATGCCATGCTGCTGTAACAAAAATTATAATATATAAGGCTGGCTTTGGAACTAGAGAGTGAGTGGAAGCTGGAAGAACTTTGAACAAGAATTGATGAAAACTGAGAAGCTTTTAATAAATACTTTGGAATAAAATAGTGGTATTTGAGGATGGTTTTTAAGGAAAATAATGACTTACGACAGCAGATAGATTGATAGATTGATAGATGAAATGTCTCTTGGAAATCAAGACATCTGAACAGATAGAAGAGAAAGCCAGAATGAGATCATTGGTTTTCTTACCTGTTCAACCAGGATAGTTAGCATCCAAAGCCAAATACATCTTCTCCTACAGTGCCTGTGTCCTACTTGCTGTATACTTTTGTGGAGGGAAAGTTTCTGGGCTTTCTTATACTGCTGGTGCAGTTCCAATATTGCTCAGTTGGTGAGGCAAGAGAGAGCTTGCTGCTCCTACCTGATTTGTACTACAGCATTAGGCAGGTTGTCTACTGCCTTTTTACCTTTATATTATTTCTTTCTGGTAGTTGCTGTGGATATGAGGTCAAGAGCGTGGAAGAGTGGGGTGTGCAAAATCTGTCTTCTTACCTGGATGCTTTAATGAGCATATTTTGAAATTTCTGGAAAAAAGGAAAAAAGAATTTCTTCTGCTAAATAGCCAGTTTAGATATACACATAAAAAAAAAAAAGTCAATAATACATGAATCCTTTAAATCAACATTTTACAAAGGAGCTACTAAGAAATTGCCGATAATTTAGAGGCAACATAAATAAAAGAGAGAAATCTTCATGTGCGTCTAAGCCACATTTCTTGTCTGCTATATTTTTGCATATCCACTGCTGAGTGCTTTCATGGTACTACAAGAAGGGCAATATGTTTTCCCCTCTCGATCGTAGTGTTCCGTATCTGTGTACCATATGTCATGCTTGAAATCTTTTCTGGAAAAATACACACTTTGTTGTGGTGTTGAATCATGGGAACACACCATTGTTTTGGCAGTATTTTCTACTCGGATTCCATGATTTAAATGAGAATTCTGTTTCATACAACATCATGATACTTCTTAGCAACATCAATCTGCTTCCAGCCACCCATAGCCCAGGGAAACTGCAATAAATTAAGAAGTAGAATAAGTATCCTACTTATTATTTTACCAAGTGGGCACAAAGGCCAAAAGCCAAGGGCAACAAAGGGAAAGATGATTAAATGTCACTTCTAGGTTTAATAATCCTTCTTTCTACTTCTCATAAATACTTTTACATTACCAAGTGCTTTACTTAAAAGAAATACCAAATAATTTCTTTCCTACCAATTAAAACAAATGATTTTTTTTTCTTGATCCTTGAAGAAGAATCACTGTTGCTTTAGTATTATGACTTTGTGCTCCGAAGTGCTTTTTGGCAATGCAATTTGATATGATCCAATGAGTTAAGGAACCTAAGTACTCAGCATGATTAAACTGCTGATAAATGTGTATTCTTGAATTCATCAGAAAGCATCTCCCTGACAAAATAGATATGCTCATTTTTCTTCAATTTGATGTGGACTACTTTTGGTTATAGGTGTTTCAACATGTTGAAAGGCATCTAAATAAATATTGAACTTTTAAGGGGGAACCCAGGTGGCTCAGTGGGTTAAGGCCTCTGCCTTCTGGTCAGGTCATGATCCCAGGGTCCTGAGATCAAGCCCCACATTGGGCCTGCTTCCTCCTCTCTCTCTCTGCCTGCCTCTCTGCCTACTTGTGATCTCTGCCTGTCAAGTAAGTAAGTAAGTAAGTAAATAAATAAATAAATAAATAAAAGAAACAATTGTCTGCCCACAGTGTTAAGTAAGTATGTTCTCTTGGCATTGCTTTGCTAATAAAGGAAGTACATATGAGAAAAATGGGTAATATCCATATAGTAAATTTCTTGAATCTCGGAATTCAATGTCTTTTATCCAAAATATACTTTCTTGGGAATATAGTACATTTAGTTAACTTGTTTTTTATTATATATTTGTCATACATTTGGGTTTTTTTAATTTTTGCTACAACATATATTGAAGATTTAATTTAAATATATTCATGAAATTTGCAAAAAACTCGAGGTCTTTTCAATCTTTTAGAGTTGCTGGAAAAACATTTTTTTTCATATACTCATGAACCAGTGAGTTCAAGAATATTCAATTGAGACTGAGATAGAGAAATAAAAGAAAATGGGAAATATTTGTAGTAAAAATGTAGATGAGCAGACTTTTAAAAAAAGTAAATTAAATTGGAGATGTACGGCTAAAGTGACTGAGTTTCAGTCTCTTTATTTTAGCTATTTGCATGCAGAAGTAATAGAGCATTAACAAACGATTGTGCAATCTGCTGTAATTGCCGCACCAATGCAACCCTCATATGCCATGGATGTATTTGTACACAAAATAACTATGATGGTGGCATAACAAAGAAATAAAATTTGAAGCTGGATTTTATGTGATAAGAAAGAGAAAGCAAAGAAATGATGGAGCACAGGTAGCGTTTTTACTATCTTGTCTTCTTTCAGGAGCTACCAGCTGTTATGCGCACACAAATAGATTAGTTGAAAAATGCATTAACATGCACAAATTATGTCTTTACAGTGAAATTAATGACCAGTTCATTCAGCATAAAGATAAATTTACAAAGGAAATACTGCATCATTAAAGTTAGCATTTATGCAACCCAAATGTGCAGAGTAATAGGACAGCAGCTTTCTCGAAGTGGTGTTATAACCTACGTAAGTGCCTATCATTTAAAAGGAAGAGCAATAACAAATCTCCACTCCCTTCAGGAGGAAAGAAAGGGTGCTGCTAAATTCATTCATCTTGTTCTAAAGAATAAGGATTTTCATGGTCTTTAAACTCGTAGAACACATTTTTGTTTCATTATTGTATGATATCAGAATTATGCATTAAAGGAGAATAATGGCTTGGTAGGATACTAAAATTGCTTAATTTTAAGGCAAACTGACATAATTATATACAGATATTTTAAGTTATGATATTAAAGTACTTGGATATCTTACAAAATTGGAAAGTCCCACTGAGTACAAAGAACTAGACTAGCAGCTAGTATTCAATCCTATGACGAACTGAAACAGCTCTAGTTAACCGCCTCTGAGTCAATGTTTGCAAGATAGAACACATACTGCCAAGAAATACTGAAGTTTTGTAAACAGTTTATCAAGAATCTCAGAATGGCAGCACTTGGGTGGCTCAGTCAGTTGAGCATCTGCTTTCAGCACAAGTCATGATCCCAGGGTCCTGGGATCGAGCCCTACATCAGGCTCGTTGCTCAGCACGGAAACTGCTTCTCCCTCTGCCTACTGCTCGACCTGCTTGTGCTCTCTTTCTCTCTGACAAATAAATAAACACTGTAAAAAAATTTTGTATCAATCATCACTGTGGATTAGTAAGTTATATATCTAATGCGCACTATTAAATGTTTTCATAAAAATATTTCATTATTTTACATTTTAATTTGACTCCAACTTCACAGAAAAGTTGCAAAATTAGTCCAAGAATCTCCTAGCACCTTTTACCTAAATACACCAACTGTTTATATTTTGTCCCACTTGCTTTATTTTCCTCTTTCTCTTATTTTCTGTTTCTTTACATTTCTCTGTTTATCCACTTTTATGTATGTGTTTGTGTGCCACCTTTTTTCTTGAAACATTTGAGATTAAGTTGGAGGTATCATGTCCCTCTACCCTAAATACTTTAGCATGCTCAGCCTAAGAGCAAAGTTATTTTCTTACACATCTGCGTTATAGCTATTAAAATGAGGAAATTAAATATGAAATGCAATTAACTAGTCTGTACTCCATATTCAAAGTTCAACAATTTGTCAAAAGAGTTATTTACAGTTATTTCTCCTCAGCCAAAATCCAAGCATGTTTAGTTGTCAAGTCTTTTTAGTCTCCATAAATTTGGAATAAATTATATTTTAAAATATGTAAGAAATTATCAAGTGGATATTGCTTAAAAATTTTTGCATTTTATGGTAATTTATCTTATATGAATTTTTATAAGAGAATTATGTTTGTCAAACATGTTGAGAAAACACAAGACTTTTCAAAAAATCTCTGAACTTAAATTTGAATAACAAAGTCTGACGAGTGCTGGGGAGGAATCAGAAATGACTGCATCAACATCTTTATCTTTGGCAAGATTCAGACTCCACTACTAATTATTGCATGCCCCCAGCGTTGGATAATAGACCAAGGTATCTCAGACACACTGACTTATTTACTCGGGTCTTATAACCCTTTGCATCACATGCCACTATCCCCAAAAAATAGAAGCAAATCGACATACAATGACGATACCAAATACTAACTTCAAGTGTACCTAGTTGGCGTTTTGAAACTGGAATTTGAATCCAGGTTCAGAACTCTACCTAAATTGGTACAATGCATGACAGACAATAGCGAGAATTGTAAGTAAATGCAGATTAAGTCCCAGAAGTGAGGGGTAACACTAATCTTGAATATGAGAAATTACTGAGAATTTAGAATTTGAATGTAGAAGTGCATAAGTACATTATGAATGCAAATGCAATAGTTTTGAATGTGGTGTATCCTATCCCTAAATTCCACCGGTGCTAACTTTAATGACCACATATCTGGGTCTCATCCAGAATGAGTTCATTTTTCAGGGCTGAGAACAACCCGTAATGTTCACTTCTGGAGAAATCATGTTTGTGTTGGATGGGATGCTAGTACACAAAGGTAGCATAGGTTGTTTTTTTCCCCCAAGTATGCAGGGTGTCCTCATTTTCTATTGATGCAAAAATAAAATATCAAAACCTTGATGGTTTCAAACAGCATTCATTTATTAGCTCACAGATGTGTAGGTCTTCAATCTGGCAGGTTGGGGGATGCTCTCAACTGGGTTCTGTGTTCAGAGAATCATAAAGCTGACATTAAGGTCTTGACCAGGCTAAAGAATCATCAGGAGGCTCTGGACGAAAGCCTGCTTCCAGGCTCGTTCAAGCTGAGGGCAGAATCCAGTTCCATCTTCCCGGCCGGCTCTCCACTACTAGAGGCCTCCTGGATCCCTTCTCACATGGCCCACGCCATCTTCAAAGCGAGCAACTGTGTGTTGAGTCTTTCTCACACTTAAATCCCTTGCAATTCCCCTTCTGCTGCCGGCTGGAGAAAATACTCTGCTTTTAAAAAGCTCTTGATTACAACGGGCCAGGATAATTACTCCCATCTTAAAGCCAACCGATTATAAACTTAATTACATTTGCCAAGTCCCTGTGGTCATGCAAAGTGACATATTCCTGAGCATGGCATTCATTATATTAACTTTCGTGGGGATCGTAGTGAACATGGTTGGTTGTGTGTGCAAGGGTACTTTTTGAGTTCTCTCTCCCTCGCAGGGTATGTTCAGATACATCCTAGACATAATTCACTTTAGCCTTCCTTCAGGGCAGCACTGCCACTCTCAGAACAAATCTGCCAATCTGGGGTGACTGTCTTTGTAAATCAAATATTAAAGAGCTTTTCTTTTTCACTAAGGATTCTATTTGACTTCACAGTATTTTTTGATATTATTGATAAACTCTACCTTATATACTTCCTACTCTCTTGGTTCAGGCAAAACTTTTTTTTTTTTTTTTCCTAATTTAGTTATATGTATTTGGCCACATATTTGTCTGGTTTTCTTTGTTGCTGTTTTTCATGTGAAGTTGTATTTTGTTTGCTTTACTTTCGTTCACCAGCCATGGAATGTCCACCAAGATTCTGGAATAAAATCTTTTCTTATAGTGCATTTTCTTCCTGCTGAGTATTTATTCTCATGGATTTCATTATCACACCGCAAGATTTCTTTCTTTTTTTAAGATGTCTTTTTATTTGAGAGAGAGAGAGAGAGAGAGAACAAGAGAGCACAAACAGGGTGGGAGGTAGAGGGAGAAGCAGGCTGCCCACTGAGCAGAGAGCCAGATGTGGGACTTGATTCCAGGACCCCAGGATCATGACCTGAGCTGAAGCAGCCACTTAACTGATTGAGCCACCCAGGTGTCCCTCTCAAGATTTATTTCTGATATTGATACCATCTTGCTATGTAGTTTTCCACTTATATTTGAAAGATCTTGCTAAATTCTCCCACCTCAAATACCTGAACCTTTAGTTTATCCCTAATATCTCTCAGTTAGAAAAATCACAACATATCTAGGCACCCAAGCCAGAAATTTCAAATGTACTTGCTCATTTGCTTCCCTTTTCTTTCACCTTCTTGTCAATTCTAACTAAAAAATTCTGCTGAATATTTATCTTTTTGTTTATTAAAAATTACATCATGAATTTATTACCTATACACTTAATTTGCTCAAAAATGTTCTTATCTAATTTCCTACATGACACTCTATCTTTATACTCCAGTAACCCTAGAGATGTTAGCCCAAATGTCATTATATCTGTAGATTACAAAGAAATGGACACCCAATATATTATACTCTTCTAATATAATAGAAAGTAGACTGTTGGTAGTGAAGAAAATGGGCAATCATTTTGTTCTTACCCTTACTCTCATAAAAAATTTAAAAAGTAAATCAAAGAGTAATTATTTTTAAGTGGTAAAATATCAGCTCTGTAGAGTCTGAGGGTTGTCTCAAACTTTTAATGACGCATGTCTAAGAAAGTAAAGAGTCCTTCATCCATTTTGCGTTCCAAATCGTTTTAGAGGTGGCAAGGTAGATTTTGAGTTTGTATGAAGGTAAATTTTTGGAATGGCATGTTGGGACTCCTGGGAACTGACAGCTCCCAGATGAAATCCTCTCCAGGAAATTCTGTTGCCCAACTTCTTGCTCATTTCTAGGCAACGGCCCATATCTACTGACTGAAGGGTGAGAAGTTATAGAGACTCAGCATATGCCTCAAGGCGGGATAATTCTGAAAGACCATTCATACTCTGGAGTCCCTGTGATCAAGTGTGGCTTTGGCTGCAAATACATCACTACTTTGCAGTCCAGCAACTCCCTCTGACCAAGCCTACTTCTTTCACTATTTCACAGGTGTTAAGAATCTTCTGTTATTATTTTAGCAATGTATTAAATATTTTAATAATTACTAAATAATAGCCTAGGGTTTTTCTCTGATGACCTCAAGATACCTGCCAGAAAAATAAAAAAATAAAAAAATAAAAAATCTATTTCAATGCAATCTGTTAACTTAGTTGTTTTTGTTCAATTACCATGTCTCAGAAACAGCGCCTCCAAATTATTTTCAACGAGACTGCATAATTTATGGTTTTGTTTTTAAAAAATGCTTTGACATAAAACATGTCTAAGTTATGCATCACTTAAAATAGTGGTAACCTAGACTGTGCTCTATGTCTCTAAGATTTCAGTTTGTGATTTTTCTCAAAAGAGTGGATTCCCTAATGCAAGCTATTTAACAGAATCACCATCTGCCTGCCCTAAGGTTTAGCAGCTAGTGGAAGACAGAGTCTACTGGGGAAATTTCCACATGTATTTCAGTCGAAACGATGAGACTTCCTAACCTCTTGTTGTCCTTTGTGCTTGGGGAAATGGAGTACCATTCAACACTGCTGGTTAAAGACACAGCTGGCTGATTCTGACCTTCTGGATTCCGGCCAGCAGCTGTCCAGTCTGTGCTCTGCAGCCAAGAGGCTTGAATTTCAGGCACCATCGCCTTACTGCCAGTTCTACTCTAATTATCTCAAGCCCCCATAATCCAATCCTAATTATCTCAGGATTTTTTTTTTTTTTTCTGCTGGGATAACCTGGGTTGCATTTCCTCTATCAAACCTGTAGAATCTACTTATTACTAATCACCAAATGACTGATTAGAATTCTAATATTTATAAATTCAGTAAGGATAAGGTCAATATTGTGTATTTTTTTTAAGAAAGCAAATCTGAAAACTTTCACACATAAAAAAAAGAGCAGTGAGCCACAGTTAGCAAAAATATGGGAGGGGGTTTATATTTAGTAATTAAATAAGAATAGGAAGGGGATAAATTATATTTATCTTTATCAGATTTATAAGAAGGTTTAAGTAGTATCTTTTGGTTAAAATAATCCCCTAAAATTGGCTGGGAGAATTATTTTAAGAAAACTTAAACTAAATGGTCCGATTTCTTTCTTTTTTTTTTTTCTTCCAGGCAATGGGACACTTAAAAGAGTTAGATAACTGGAGAAGCCTAGTGTACTTACTAAGGCATCAGGCAGCTATTTAATAAGTTGAAGAAAGAAATGTATATTTTTTGGTTCTATTTTAAAATATTTTCTGTTTCATAAAGCATTTTCACAATTTTCCCCTTTAAATTCCCCACAGAAATGTGTATGCCACTTTTTCATAAGTTCAGAAACCACCACATAGGGCTTTCCCGTTTCTTTTTCAGTCGTGGCAATGAAAATGAGCTACATTCTGCTTACTCTTATGTCAGAGTCTTGTGACCAATATCATCACTGAGTTGCATGATGAGGTAGAATAAAGATAACAGATCACATGTCAATTGCACCTCTTATTTTAATAAGAGCAATTAACTATGGAGTCTATCATTATTATGATGCCTACGTTTATTACTTTAAATATGTTCATGTCTCATCTGGCACACTAGCCGGGAAAATGCTCTATCGTTATGGCTTGTGTAATTGGTTAGAATAAGGTGATATTTTGATCAAGTTATGTTTTCTAGATGAAATCTCATTTTGTCCATATAGTACATAGAATTTTAAAGGAACCAGACCTGGAGATTGAAGTTTGCATGTAAAAATTTTGTTTGGGGTATTGTAAGGGTTAACTATAGAGGCGGGAAGGAGCTTGGATTGAGCCAAGGGAGGATCTGACCGCAATGTCATCTCAGAGAAGTGTTGGCCAATCCCATGGGCAGCTGTGCTGGGTTGACCCTTCAGAATATTCCTCCTTTGAGGTAGAGATCAGGCATTTATATTATCATACGACCTAGTCATTTGATACTCAGAGTCCCAGGAAAGGCGTGTTTCCTTGGGTAAGACAGTTTTCTTTGGCGAAGGAGAGTTTCAAAGTTTGGGACTCCGTAGAAAGATGTCGGCCACCAAAACACTTGGTGGTTAGGTGAATGAGAGCTTCAGAACTGACGGGTAAATTCTGATAACACAACAGCACTGCCATTACAGTCCATCCTTTTCTCTCTTCAGTTCCACATACTTTATATACTAAATTGTGAAAATTCTCTCTCTAAGATTTGTGCTGGGTACATTTCCTGGGCTAAATTGCAACAGGAAGTTTAGTGGAATAAGTGTTAGCCCTCTCTCTGCAGCTGGGCTTGAAGATGCATCTGAAATCAATTCTCTCCTCTCCCCCCCGCCACAATTCTATATTCTCCTCACTTTCAACAAACATCTCCACTGTCTTAGGGACTTACCTGGTATTTTGATTCAGAAGTTCTTCAGTGGGATCCAAACTCCTGGTCAACAGGGCCCTCCCAGCCTCCTGAACTTGTGCATTTGACTAGCATTGGGTAAGAAAATAGCAAGGGGCACCATAGAGCATCACATGACTTTCAAGCAGGTTGTTTTCCATCATTCCGTAATAGTATTCAAATCTCCTCCTCATGATCAAGATCAAGCACTCCTGCAGATGGTGACTGCTTTGCTTGATTTTAGCTCAGAGTTTACAGGGACTCTTGGTGCATATCCTGGTAAAAGTTTTCTCCTTCAGGAAACTCAGATCTCTAACGTTAAAAAAGAGAAATAAGCAAAAGTCCCCAACTGGTCATGGGAAGTAAGAAGAAGTTTCAATTCTGCTTTTAAACCTCAGTTCTTAGATCCTTCTATCGAACTTTGGGGGATCACAGTAAGATAGAAGGGTTGTTGATTTAGGGAATACTTACCTACTGGAGGATAGTGCTATGACCCTAGAAAGTCATTATCTTCAGATTGGCACATCAGTTGAACCTTCTATAAGCTGTTTGATAAGCTGCTCTGTTTGGTCAGGAGCTCCTGGGGATGTGTACATGGTTATATACATCTGTGTGTGTTTGTGTGGGTGTGTGAGAGAGAGAACCAGTTGATTCTATAGCAAACCAAATACTGGCACACTGTGTTGCTCTAAAGTGGATTCTGAAGCAATCCCGTATCACTTTATAAGTCCTTGAGGAATAGTGCTGATTGAAGTCTGGTAGGCAACAGCTGTACCTAGAATAAGTTCTGATTCAATGGCACATGCCTTTTGTTGACTATTATCATTCATATACTACAAAGATCATATAGTATAGTCATTGCCATAGTTATATTGACATATATGTTCCCAGACATCTTTGACCCTTTTCTCTCTCTCTCTCTCTCTCTTTTTTTTTTTTTTTTAATGGGATTGGTCATAGTGAGGACGAGCAGCTCCTGACAAACTTGCTAAGTTATTTGCTCGTGGTTTTGTATGCATTCTTTCACTGGTGTTGTTCTTTCCACATAAAGTGAATGACCAAAGTTTTGCTTGCTGGGGAGAATATCTTTTTTCCACTAACTTTCAGGTCTACCCCTGGAGCAGCCAGGCTTTTATTGGCTTGCAAACAAATACTGAGTCCTACTGACCCAAAGTCTGAGAAAGACAGAAATTATCAAAACAAGCCCAAGAAAAAAAATAGAAAATCTGAATAGACTTACGTCAACAAAAGAAAATTTATCTGAAATTAAAATATTCTCCCAAGCATAAGTGTTTTCTTCTCTCCCCAATACAAAAACATAAAACTAGCTCAGATAGATTTGATAGTGATTTTTATCAAACATTGGCCAACCAGTCATGGTGACCTAGATTCATGGGAAAAGACATAAACACCTCTCTCAAAATGAAGAATGTCAAAGGACCGTAAGGCCATATTTAAAAATTTCTGCAGTGTGATTGTAACAATCTTAAATCTGCTTCTGAGAATCATCTGAGGGTATCTTTTTTCTAGATTGCACAAATCTTCAGATTATGGGATTGCTTCAAGAGCATGGTCTTTAAATCCAAAAGTTGAAGATGATTTAAGTCTTTAATTTTATTATAGAGAGAAAGTAAAACTTATGAATTTGTGGCTCTGTATCGAGAAAGCTAGACAATTTTTTTCACTTCTACCAAACTAAAGTGAATGTCTTCTTGTTTTTGTATATTTGCATTATAGTGACTACAAGAGTAATCTAGAAGCTGAGAGACCTGAAGCAATTTATTTTTCCACACTCCAACAGGAAAGTCTAAAAACTAACTGCTACATTTTGAACACTGAACTTGCAATGATAATTCATTATTTTTGCTGAAATTCTAGGTTTGCATTTGTATGCCATGCAAAGAATCTACTAATTATAGACATTTTTGCATGATTTCTTCCTAAAAAGTTGGTTTATGTAAGACTTTCTCTGTAGATACCACTAAATTAGAAATGTACAGACAAAATTTGGTGTATATTGATATCATAAGTAATTTTATTCTACTTCTTTCCTTAGATTATGCTCTTGCACATTGAACAATTTAACCATTCATAGTAGAGACTTATATTAAGAAAGAAGACTTGCAAAGATCCCTACATGATAGCAAAGCCTGGATAAAACATTGAGCTGTATTTCGGATTAAATATAAATCCCTCTCATTGTTAAAGTTCTCACAGAGATATCTAAATCAATGTGAAATTTTCTGCCATATTTAGCAAAATTCCAAATAAAATGAAATATTAAATTTTGCAACTTCAATTTTTGTGTTCTTCCTCAAGTCAGCAGTTTAAACTCAGTTGTTTTTCTGTGAAGGAAGGAGTGGCTCTGGGTTTCTTCTTTGACCACTGTAGCTTGGACACTCAAAGATCCTTCAGGAGCTCAGAGACTAAATAGGGTTGGATGGGATTGATGAAGATGCTCTCAATTAAGTCTTCTCATACCCCAGTTTCTGAAGTTCCAAATAATAAAATAAATAGAACAACTAAGAATAGCATCTAATTAGGGAAAATTTTAAAACATAATTGGTAATACAGCACATTCCATTTCTCTTGGCTGTTACCAGTCATATACATGGTTTCTATATGCATGTATATGTGCATATATATGTGTGTGTGTATTCAGTTATGGGTGGTGTTCCAAAAGAAGTTAATAGGAACTCTCCAGACAAAAGCTTATAACTGGGGAGTGAGGGTGGAGGATGGGTGAGAGTAGGCAGTGTTTTAATAACACCAGTGAAAATGGCAGAGTTAGTAGCTCTAAGAGCTTTTCCTTCCATTCCTCACTTCCATGTCTCCCCCCACCCCCATAATGAACAAAAACTATCAGATTAAAAATGTCAGAGCTTTGGAAAGTAGTAAAACATTGAAGGAATGAAGCAAGCACTGAATCGGGAATCTGTTGACTTAAAAAGCTCAGGAAAGCTTTGCACCATGTATTTACCTTTGTTCCTATCTTGCTCTCATGTGGGCAGTGGATGTATCAAAGGTAGCAGCCCGCTTTCCCTGTGTGAGACCGTGGTCTCCAGAGGGAGCCAAGCAGACCTTGCTTTCTAAGAACCAAATCTGTCTGTGTTCACCAGTTTGGGGGCTGCCTGAAGGAATGAAGCAAGAAGCTTGCATTTGTTTTAGCTAAGTTGGAAGTCTCTCAGGGTAGAAAAGTAGCTTTCTATGCACAGGGCATTCTTCAAAAACAGTGAAAAGCGAAAGAATAATCCACTGTTGCCTGGGGCAAAGATTACAATTGAGGCAAACAATAAATATGCTGGAAGCCTAGGAGGAAAAGCTATGAAGAGAGTCTGTGGAGAATTAGGGTGTTGTAAAGCAGCCCTCTATACTAGGAGGAACTTAGAAAGCCATGTGTAACCCAGGGAATGGTCCATGCTCAAAAAAAAAAAAAAAAAAAAAAAAAGAGAAGACCCTTAAGTTTTCATCTGTGGCTGATCTTTATGCTGAGTACAAGCAGGAAGTAAAGGCTGAGGCAGGTTTGTAAATAGCCTGGCTAAACATTGAAAATGTGTCTCAACACAGCGCCACCCTGCAAAGACTTAGAGAGTTTTTATTTTTTAATTTTTATGTGTTATTTTTTTGTTTCAGACATTCAAGGAAATCTCTATCTACATACGGCTAATGTAGGCAGTTAGCCAGAGAGGAGCAGGGAATGAGTGCTTTCTGATTGATAAAAGGGCGGAGCACAGAGGAAGCTCAAGTGTGGTCCAGGCTTGGAGCACCTGGCGGCTCAGTGGGTTACAGCCTCTGCCTTCGGCTCAGGTCATAATCCCGGGGTTTTGCAATCGAGCCCCACGTGGAGCCCCACATCGAGCCCCACGTCAGGCTCCCGGCTCAGCGAGGAGCCTGCTTCCCTTCCTCTCTCTCTGCCTGCCTCTCTGCCTACTTGTGATCTCTCTCTCTGCAAAATAAATAAAATCTAAGAAAAAAAAAAAAAATGAGTGGCCCAGACTTCAAAAGGGCAGCATAAAATCTCCTGCAGTCAGCAGGTGCTTAGAAAACAAAGACCTGCAGGGAATGGTGCTCACTGCAAGGTCACCACCACTATGTCCCTTGTCAGACATTGGAATTTGAAGTGCATGTAATGGAGAATGGCTAATGGCTTGGGGATGATAAAGCAGAGAGTCGGATCTCCCTTCATGGCCAAGGTGAAGGATAAATTTGTCGTCACAGTGAAAAGTCTTAAAAGAGTGATATTCTGGAGAGAATAGAGCAAGCCAGAGGTAACTGGATTTTTACAAAGGCTGCTATGGGTTCTAACCCTGCCTCACGTCTGATAGGATGGACGTAATCTAACCCTCATGTTGCCTCATGGAAGGTTTAGCCACTGTGATAGGACAGAAAGAGAAAAAAAAATCACAAGAATTGGAAAAGGAAGTTCAAAACTGTCATTATTCACAAATTATGTGATTGTGTACTATGTATAATTCCAAATAATCAAAAGGCAAATGTTAGAATTTATAACTTAATTTTATAACATTGCTGGCACAATGCCTATGTTCAAAATTACACATTTTTAAATAAACTATGGGCTGAAAAAGTTAAAATGGAAGTTAGAAAATATTTTTGAAATGAATGATAGTTAAGATATTTATATAAAAATTTATAAGATAAAGCTAAAGGAGCATATATAGAAAAAATAATGGCTGTAAACATTTAAATTAGAGAAAAAGAAAGGCCAAAATTAAATCATTTGGCTTTTACAATATGACAAGCTCATTTTTAAAACTCTGATGGTAATTCGAAAGGCAAAAAATAGTCAAGGCAGTTTGAAAGAAGAAGAAAGCAGAAGGACTAAAATATTAAATATCAAGTTGAGAAATGAAACCAAATGAAAGATCGTAAATAGAACAATATATGCATGGAATCCTAATTTTTAACCAAGAGAATAGCTTCTTACAATAGGAAAAAGATAATCTTTTAAAAATATGGTATTGGGTATATTGGATATAGATAAGGAAAAACAATTTTCTGCCTCTTATACCCACCCCTCTGGCTCTCAGAAATTCTACCCTTGGGCATGCACTGTACAGGAAAAATAAAAATTACAAAGAGCATATTTTCACACATACACACACACAGTACAAAAGTATCCACAGCAGATTTATTCACAATAGTTCAAGAAAATGGAACTACTAAAATGCTTTCTTATAGTGCATAGGTAAACAAATTGAGTTATAGTTACACAATATGACACAAACATTAATTAACATAATCCACAACCACAAGGAGCAATGTGGATAAATCACATAAAAATACTACCGAGGAAGAAAAACCCAGACATCAAAGACTACTGATCATGTGATTTCATTCACAAAAGTACCAAGATAGACAAAATCAAAATCAATCTGGCAACTAGAAGTCAGGACAGGGGATAACCTCTTAAGATAGTGTGTGGAAGGGGAAACAAGGGGAATTCCTTGTGTGTTCTGTTCTATTTCTAGATCTTGGTGCAAGTTTTCCAGATGTGTTCCATGTGTTCGAATTTATCAAACTGTACATTGAAAACATGTATACTCTTCTGTATGCATATTATACTCTCATAAAAGTTTATAAAAATAAAAAGGACTGGTCATTTTGTGCTGCTGAATGGTTTTCTCCATACTTGTGGAAACGTAAGTCTTGGGGTGCCTGGGTAGCTCAGTCATTAAGCATCTGCCTTGGCTCAAGTCATGATCCCAGGGTCCTGGGATCGAACTCCATGTCAGGCTCCCTGCTCAACAAACAGCCTGCTTCTCCCTCTTTCCCTACTTCCTGCTGCTGCTGCTGCTCTCTTTATCTCTTTCTATCAAATAAATAAATAAAATCTTAAAAAAAGAGAATTAAAGAGAAAGAGCTAAGAGTTAATGTTACTCTCTGTGTGAAAAATTCCAATTAGGAGAAAAAATGCATATATTTAAAATTAAATTAAATTATATAAATATATGTTATATATATAATTTATATTTATTTATATAAATTATATAATTATATGTACATTATATAATTTTTACTAGTGCTTTTCATCCAGAGAGATTTAGCCCCCAGAGGAACATTTGGTAATGTCTAAAGTCATTATTTGATTCCCTTTATCACAGGGGGGTAAGGAAGGGTGATATTGATAACTAGCAGGTAGAGGCCAGTGGAGTCTAAACATCCTAAAAGGCACACAACAGCCCCTACACAAAAATAATTTGACCCAAAATGTCAATGACACCAAGGTTGAAGAAACTCTGACTTAAATGAGAGGCTTTTTACCAAATGCGTGTTTAGTAAAACAATGAAGCTTTCTTTAGCTGTATTCTGCTGCTGATGGAATTCCCAGGATGTTCTCTTTTGAGACTCAGTGGATGTCACATGCTTTTTGCCATATGCTGCTTGACTACATCTTGCCTCCCCTCAGCTTTTAATTCCCTGAATATTAATTAACCTTCACGACTGCATGTTACTTCCAAATATGCATTAACATCACATTGCTTTTTCTCTTTTCTCTGACCTGACTTTATCTGCAGAAGCTTAGCGATTCCTCAGACCAAATGAAAGTCAGATTAAGGAGTAAAACAGGCAAAATTTTGTTCAAGTCAAGGTAAATAAGCATGGAGGTGTTTTCCAGTTATCAACCATCTAAAGGACCAAAATCTCCTCAAATTCTTTTCAGTTTTACTATCCTATTTCCATCCCTGTAAGGTCAAAAAAACAAAAACAAACAAAAAAAAAAAAAAAAGGAAAACAAAAACCAAAACCAAAAATTTGAGGTGAGGTTTTCTTGACTCTAGCAAAATTCTTTCTGAAGTTCACAGGAAGTGTGTTGCCCTAGAAACTTAAGTTCTGTGAGGAGGTTAAAACAGGAAAGAATTCTCTATCTCAGTCAAAACCAGTCCCCTCCTTTCTGTTTTATTCATTAGGAACCATTTCCTAGTCACAAAACCGTCTATTTTTTGAATTCCAACCATCAAGCAGTCCCTCTGACTGTACTCACAAGACTACACAATAGATTACAAACAGTGGTGGATTTTTAGTGTTATTTGACACCAATAAAGCCAAGAAAACAGGGATTCCTACAAATCACTTTTCTTCACTGCTTCATGAATTTTTAGAGATGGCTCTATGAAAAAAGGAGCAATCCAATATGAATCAAAGTATAAATTTATTATTTGTTATGGAAGTCTTCTAAACTTCCATTGTAAATTTTCTTATGAAAGCCAGTAATCTGCAGTTTGGTTTGTTGAATAAGCAGAAAGTTTATGAGACAGACTACATCAGCAAAGGGATTATGGAGAACGGGAGAGCAAGTGTTTATTCCCTCAAAAGGGCCATCATTTATATTCCCCACCCAGCTGGAGGCAATGGCAAGAGAGACATATAAGAGCTGTGCCTTATAAGACTCAGTGATCTCAATCGCTTCTCAAGGTGGCCCAGCTCACTGTCCTAAATCTTGATCATTCAGATTATTCTAAAATTTTTCTGGTATAATTAATTTTTAGTGTTTTCTAATCTGATTTTGATATTATGGTAGATAAGTTTGCAAAAACATTTGTTAACTGGTAAATTCCTTAGGCAGGAGATGGTGTGCTTGTACGCACAAAGCAGAGCCTGGGGAAAAAAAGGGTCCCCTGAACAAAAAAGGGCTGAGGAAGCTCGGGGCAGCCGTTTTGTCAGAACATGGCATGACCTGCTGCCTTAAAGGATACAGCTGAGATGCCAGTAGAGTTGGTGGAGGCATTTGAGATGGAGAACAAGCACGGGTGCGACTGGCAGGTCTTCCAGGAGGGCTCCAGCAAGATCTTCAGGTTACTCTTAAGCTGAGATACATATTACTGAATGAAACAGAAATGCAGAATTCCCTTTGGAAGTCGACAACCAATGTGAGTTGGTTGAGTAACTGACACTGAGTAATTGACTAAGTAGGTGGAGCGTCTGCAGCAGATGTATGAACCAGCGCAGTGTTATCAGCAATGGGATGTCCTATCAGGGGAGTGGGAAGAAATAAAGGCAAAACTAGTTGGCTGACAGCAGTTCCTCATAGCAGAATGTTCTTTGTCTCAAACAACTCAATTCCTACAAATATACACCAATGATCTCCAGGGCCAGCTGGAGAAATTGAAGGCATTTGGCACGAGACAAGAAATCAGGAGAAACATCGCCAGGAGTAATTGGTATGTGGCGTCTCATATCTATCCCACCTATCAGTGGGCAAATACACATGGCCCCATTCTCATTTGTTTTTGTAGAAGAAGCGTGAATATTGCTGTGAATGAGATTATTTACAGAGATCCTCTTCAGAGGTTTAAATGGAAGACTTGGATAAAAGCTATAACCAGAAAAATTTTATAAAAATTTATTGTCAAGCTTGTTTGGTCAATGGAAAGACTGAGATCCAGGAGATATCCAATTTTGCTCTCTGAAAGAAGAATGACACCAAGATTTCTTATATGTTCATAGTGCCTCACACTGAACATGTCTGTATCACAAAGGTAGATGGTGGCGAGAATGGCAATGATAACAGCAGATGCCTGGATATCGGGTATTATTCTCACGTGACCGGATGAGGAGACAGAAAAGAACACTGGTTTGTCACAAAGTGGCTCTAAACATTCTTGGTGTTCTTAGGCAGGCAAGCTGTTCTGAAGTGTTTCCTTATTTCACTATGAATTGCCTTCTGCTTGGAAAAGTAGTCATAAAACATAATATTCTTATTCTTTGTTCTTTTGGTGTTATTGAGAAGCAGTGATAAAATCTTCCCATTTTTACCCTCAGTAGGCCGATTTTTTGGACCCAAACAATAAACACCTAATTATTATACTGTCATTAGAAGAAACTAGTTAGCTTTTCATTCAAAGATGAGGAGGAAAATTTGTCGTATCCTAACTTTTTTTTTGTCTCTTTTTTTTTTTTTTTTTTGTCGTATCCTATCTTGAAGGCATAGTAACCAAGTTCCATGTTTATTGACCATAACGATTCTATTATGCCACCCCCTCCACCATGTATGGCGGCGTCTCCGTGTGTTTCCCTTAGTTTTAGGGAAAAGTAAATATTCTAGGGAAGAAAATAATCTACATAAAGACACAGGATTTTGTTTTGAGAATGGAAAGTCATACAGGATCTTAACCAACTCTCAGAACTCCCCTGTGTTTCTTTCTCTCCCACTTAGCATCTCTGTTTCTCTGTAGACAAGTTTATCACCTCATTCACTTATTTCGAACAGACAATTCATCTTCCTTCCTAATTAAAGAGGAAGTTAATTCCATTAGCTGAACTAATTACCATCATCCCTCTTGGATGGACCAATTTAATCCAGACCACGTTGCAATTTTCTGGACCTAATATCCATTTGTTCATCTTCATCCAGTCAGTAACCAACCTCATATTGTTTCTTGAGATTCCAGCCCATGAGAAAAGGAATTTTTGTGAGGAAAAAACCTTTAGAAAAGGTGATATGTTCAGTATACTAGTATACATTACACTACTATACTATATACTTGTGTACTATACTATATATTTGAGTACTAAATATACTTGTATAATAAAAAAGCAAAGAGGCATCCTGTACGCAATTGAAGCTATTTTTTGTTACACAAATATCCACAGGTGAGTAATAGTCTTAAGCAAAGTTCACCAGCCTAGATGTAGTTATGAAATTAACATATATTTGCTTCAATATGTTTAAGAGAGGATCTTGTATACAAGGGATACTGTTTGGTAACTAATTTCTTTCACAAGGTTAATTATTACATAATCCCTCCATTAGGAAAGTCAAGTACCTGTTTTGAGTACTTAACAGCATAGCCGGGGTCCTGATAATTGCATTCCGATTGCTTCCTGTACAATGTTCCACGAGATCTCTTCACTAATAAATACAGGTTGGTCCCAACAACTCCCCTCTGTAGCCAATGGATGCACTCTCAGAGTTTAAAACGGAAGGTAGAGAAGGTTCCATGTCATTATAGAAACTCCCAATATTCTTCTAGTGAATTTCGCGTTTACAACATACTTGTTCATGCATTACCCTCCTTGGTTTTCAAAATGGTCATATGAAGAAATAAGCACATTTTAAACACGTTTAAGCTAGACCAGAAACATTTAAATAACGATATCATTTGGAATCAGGTTTGCTCCTGAGAAGCAGACATCAAAGGAACAGAGGATTTTTTTCTTTTAAATTTGTCTCTCATGTAGGGAAATAGAAAGAGGATCCCCAGGACTGTTCTGGCTGCTCTGCTCTATAAAGTCCTGAGGGACCGAAACATTTCCAGGACTCTTCTTTTTCTACATAATCTTTGTAATACAATTCAGGAGGAGACTACAGCCGTGTACACATTCCAAGTATCAGCATAAAAAGAAGTATAAGAGACATACATTAGTGGGGCGCCTGGGTGGCTCCGTGGGTTAAGCCTCTGCCTTCGGCTCAGGTCATGGTCTCAGGGTCCTGGGATTGAGGCTCACATCAGGCTATCTGCTCAGCAGGGGGCCTGCTTTCGTGTGTGTGTGTGTGTGTGTGTGTGTGTCTCTGCCTGCCTCTCTGCCTCCTTGTGATCTCTCTCTGTCAAGAAAATAAATAGAATCTTAAAAAAAAAAATAAAAGATACATATATTAGTTATCTCTTAGGATTCCTGGAAGCTGCCATATGAAACGACTTATGTACATTGGATAGAACTGGGACACCTGGGATGTCTGGTGGCTCAATGGGTTAAGCGTCTGCCTTTGGCTCATTTCATGATCCCAGGGTATTGGGCTGGAGCCCCACATCAGGCTTCCTGCTTGGTGGGGAGTCGGCTTCTCCCTCTCCCTCTGCTGCTCCCCCTGCTTGTGCTCGCTCTCTCTCTCTCTCTCTGACAAATAAATAAATAAAATGCCTTCTAGCAGTTATGCTGAAATAAAATCTTTTTAAAAAACTGGTACACTTGGGAATGTTTGGCTTCAACAGAGGTTGCGAATTATAATGTTTATTCTCAGTGCCTTATGATCAACCTGAAACTTCAGGTTTCTGTAAATTTAGAAAAAAAGGGCTATATAAAATATGGAGGGATAACTATCATTCCATCACAAGAATCAAACTTACCAAAAAAAATTTTTTTGAAGATTTTATTTGTCAGAGAGAGAGAGAGAGAGAGCACAAGAAGCACGAGTGGCAGGCAAGGGAGAAGCAAGCTCCCGGACTCAGTGGGGCTGGATCCCAGGACCTTGGGATCATGACCTGAACTGAAGGCAGACGGTTAATGACCGAGCCACCTAGGCATCCCCAGTTTTTGTTTTGTTTTGTTTTGTTTTGTTTTGTTTTTTAAGATTTTAGTTATTTATTTGAGAGAGAGAGAGAGAGAAGGTGAGTGAGTGAGCAGGGGGGAGGGGCAAAGGGAGGAGAGTTTCCAGCAAACTCAGAAGCACTGAGCATGGAAACCAAGGCAAGTCTCCATCTCACAACCTTGAGATCATGACCTGAGCTTAGCTCACTGAGCCATCCAGGTACTCCCATAAATAATTATTAATACTACTTTCCATAGGAATAAAAATATAAATATTAATTCCCTTTAATTTAGTTTTTATTGTTTAAAGATTATTTATTTATTTGAGAGAAAGAGAGAGCCGTGGGGAGGAGCAGAGGGAGAGGAAGAAACAGACTCCTCACTTGAGCAGGGAGCACTTTGTGGGACTCAATCCCAGGATCCCAAGATCATGACCTGAGCCCGAAGGCAGAACCTTAAGTGACTGAGCCACCCAGGCGCCCCTTAGTTCACTTTAATTTTAATTAATTTTCACTTTTAATATTAACTTTTAAAGCTTCTCTTAATTAAGCACAACTATATTTCAGAACCTGTGAAGGTACAGAAATTGCATAAGACTTGGCAGGGTTATGTTGCTTTTGAACTTGGAAATTTTCTTCCACTGAAAACTACATAGGATGGATCACATTAAAGAAGGTGACCCATATTTGCATGAAAACCCTGCAAAAATAATACTCTTTACTTGGGTCCTTGTACAATGGCGCTAAACAAAATTAAATGCCTCCTAGCAGGTGTGCTGAAATTAAAGGGACAATAATTAAAATTTGGAAGTGGTGCCCTGACTGTATGACTGCATTCTTCATAGCAACATGTTCTACAGATAATTCTAACTTCGGTAATTTACAAAGTAAATATTCTAATCCTGTTAATCATGCTTTCTTTTATTTAATATTCCTCTGAGGGAAATATATTGTGTAGGACAGTGCATTTCCTGAGACTACTGGGTAAGGTTGTGTTTGTGTGCTCTCCCTAGGGTACTAAAATGTGACTATTTCTATTAAATGAAGCAATTATCTATTCCTCTCACTCGTTTTATTTTTTTCAGCCTAATTCCAAAATGAATACTAATTATAAGTAGTTTATCTTTGTTTATTCAGTGACCTATCTAAAATTTATTTACCATTATAGTTAGAATTTCATTAACAGGAAAAAAAGGAATTCTTATCCATGTGTCCATGTGTAGAGATAGAATACCTCTGATGTAAATGAGTGGCATGTGTCTTGGTGGAGGAGACAGTCAGTTGGGGGTGCTTGTATAGGCAAATTATAAATGATGGTTCCATAAAGTATTTCGAGGAAACATTCAGTACACTGTCATGGATACTATCATTAAGGATAAAAATGTTTAAAACTCATAGATGACTTTCTGTCTTTTTATATCTATATTTCTTTTTTAAAAAAATATTTTATTTATTTATTTGTCAGAAAGAGAGAGGCCCAGCACAAGCGGGGGTGGGGTGCCAAGCAGAGGGAGAAGCAGGCTCCCCACTGAGCAGGGTCCTGGGATTGAGACCTGAGCCAAAGGCAATGCTTAACCGACTGAGCCACTCAGGTGTCCCTGTATTTATGTATCAATTGCGGGGAAAAAAAAAAAAAATAGGAGCCCTCAGCAGATAGATTTTTTTCCTGGGCATACTATACTCATGAATGGGTTCAGATTCATGTAGGCTGTCCTTGTGCTCAACAATGCTGGAGAAATTAGAGTTCAAAGAGTGAAATAGGATGGTCAAAAGATACATCGGGTCATGGCAGAGAGAATATTGAAGACAAACCGGTTTTAGCAATTGCTTTACTTTATTTGGCTTTGGTATGTTTGTTTGTGTCAATTTTGTGGCTGGTGATATTTGCATGAGTGCTTTTCTGCGTGCATGCTTGGAAGAGTTTGTCCTTGAAGAGATAAACATCTCTGCAGATTGGAAATGAAAGATTTTAAGAATTAAGGAAAATCCCATGTATCTGCTTTGCTTGGACTGTCTTCTTATAATTGCTATGATGCAGGAGAAAGGTGAAGGAACCAGTTTCATAGACATTGGCTGATTTGCTCAGTTTTATCATTTCAGAAAAGATTTTTTGTGTATATAATATGAAAGGACTTTTTTCTTAATGTTAAGTGGAAATAAAAGGCAAAGTTAAAAGATCAATTATGTTTGGGTGTCACTCTAAGTGTCATTTGCTTACTGAAAAATATGAAAACCTATCATTTGGCTAAAAATTTCATAGCCAAATTGTTTATCACAGTTCAACTGAAAGTATATATACAATATATCCTAATTATTCTTAATTTGCCAGGAGACAAATAATCTTTCTTTATTTGAATTTTTGATATCTTTCATATAGTTTTAGTTATTATAGGCCTTATGGAGAACTAATATTTTTATGTTATTAAAAGAAAAGAAAGAAAAAAAAAACTGGGGCCATCAAATCTTTGTCTCTTTCCAATTAGAAGTACCAAGTTACTTGGGTGCTGGGTGGTTCAGTCTGGTGAACATCTGCCTTCAGCTCAGGTCATGATCCCAGGGTCCTAGGATCCAGTCATTCCTCAGGCTCCCTGCTCAGCAGCAAATCTGCTTCTCCCTCTGCCTGCCACTGCCCCCTGCTTGTACTCGTTCTCTCTCTCTCCCTCTCTGTCAAACAAATAAATAAAATCTTAAAAAAAAGAAGTACCAAGTTGCCACTTTAAACTAATTAATCAACTAGAATAATATATATTCAAATATGTATGTTATAAAAATAAATAATGAAAATCGTAGTAAAATGATATTTCTTTAGTTTCAGAACATTCTCTGGGCAAGGTCATGTTACTTCAAAGCCTCTTTGAAATTTATCTTAGATGGGAACATCAATAAAATACATCTTGAAGGGTTGTTCATATAATTTGTGCTAATATTGAAACAGCTTATCTCAACATAGGATTGGTTTTTTTTGTTGTTTTTTTTGTTGTTGTTTTTTTAGTAAAAATTGGTGTTTTTGGAATAAGCATTCAGCTATATGGATATATGTTAAAAGCAGTAGTTTTCTTACTAATTCTAATCTGACATAGTATAGCATGTTTCTAAAATATTTTAAATAACTGGCATAATATCCATACAGCTCTTCTAAAATATTTGTGCTTGCACATGTAGTCCTTTGACTACTGAAAAACGATATGGTTAGCAATTTTGGGGTGGAGTCTTTTGGGTTTTCCCACATAAAGTATCACGTCATCTGCAAAGAGTGGGAGTTTGACTTTTGAATGTCTTTTCTTTCCTTATCTTGTCTGAGGGCTGAGGCTAGGACTTCTAGTACTATGTTGAACAATAGTGGTGAGCGTAGTCATCCCTGTCGTGTTCCTGACCCTAGGAGAAAAGCTCTCAGGTTACCCTCCCCCATAGGGAATGATATTCCCTGTGGGCTTTCTGTCAATGGCTTGAAATTGAGGTATGTTCCCTCCCTCCCTACACTGTGGAGAGCTTTAACCAAGGAAGGATGCTGTATTTTGTCAAGTGCTTTTTCTGCATCAATTGAGAGGATCATATAATTCTTGTCCTTTCTTTTATTAACGTGATGTATCATGCTGATTGATTTGCAGATGTTGAACCACCCTTGCAGCCCAGGAATAAATTCCACTTGGTCATCGTGAATAATCCTTTTAATGTACTGTTGGACCCTTGGTGAGAATTTTGGCATCCATGTTCATCAGGGATATTGGTCTGTAATTCTCCTCTTTGGTGGGGTCCTTGTCTTGTTTTGGGATCAAGGTAATGGGGGGCCCATAGAGAGTTTGGAAGTTTTCCTTCCATTTCTGTTTTTTGAAACAGCTTCAGAAGAATCAGTATTATTGAACAACAATGTAAATATATTAGTTAATACTACTGAACTATACAGTTAAAATGGTTAAGATGATAAGTTTTATGTTATGTGTATTTTACCATATTTTTTAAAAAGTAAAAAAAATCTTATATAGACATTTTTAGAAATCAAAATTTGAAGAACATTCTTAAGTGTAGCTGAGATTAAGGATAATGGGACCACCTGTGTTACCACCTGTGCTAGTCTAATTTCAAACACAGTGATCTCTTCTGTAGGGTGTTGACTAAGAGAATGATCTGACCATGAAGCAGTATTGAAGAGGGAGACGATCAAATATTGCTCTGCAGTTTGGCTAGATTTTTCATGTCTTGAATGAAAGGATCCAATTTTTTGTTTGTCTTCAGAGTAATACACTGTCATCTTAAAAACAATCTGATTTCCATATTAGTGCATTGTGCAGTAACTTTTCATTCCGTTGGATAAGTTGAGCAGAGAGTAATGCAAACAAACAAAGAAAGGAATTTTTAAAAAGATTTTCCTTTTACATAATTCAAACCCCAACTTCCTATGCCATTTTGAAACACTCTAGAGTAACAGTAGTAGTCTCACTTGGTTTGAGTTTTTGACGACATGTATTTTGAAGGACATCTTTTAAAATGTGGTGATTTATTAAGTTAATCTTGGTAGAACTGTTTATAATGATTTTGTAGTTTTCATACAGGTAAACTAATGCCAAATGATATGGCAAGTTCTACTGTCTTCCCCAGAGACTAGAGTAAATATTCATGTTACTTATTCAGTTGTAGAAATAATCACATGCATATATTGGGGGAAAAGAGTAGGAAAACAGAGAATAGTAAGTTATGGAGATATCATAGTTCATTACTGAGTATTTTCCATATCAAGCATCATGCAAAAATAGACACTTAATAGAAGCTTTGCTAATAGTGGCATGGCAATTATATACTCACATTAATTTTCAAAAATTTTTAAAGATTTTATTTATTTATTTGACAGAAGGAGAGAGAGAGACAGAGAGAGCGCGCACACATGAGCAGGGGCAGAGGAAAAGGGAGAAGCAGGCTCCCCACTGAGCAAGGAACCTGATGCATGACTTGATCTCAGGATGCTGGGATCATGACCTGAACAGAAGGCAGCCGCTCAACCGACTGAGCCACCCAGGCGTCCCTCAAATATTTTTGACACATGAAAAATGAATATATGATTTGGACTCTGTTCAAGGTATAAAATATGTCTTGATTAAAAGCAACTTTAAGAGATACAATGTAAGTATTTACATCTAAGGCTAACAAGTAAGACTTGGTGGAGATGATTTTATTCCTGATAACAGGAGATGGAAAGAGTAACAGAGGACTCTTTTAAATCTATCAAATCTTTCTCTGGCAAAAACTGGAAAGCCCACCTGGGTATAAAGTTGAATAACAGTTAATGAAGGGTCTGTTCACACAGGTCTGGGCAGCATCAAGGGACCAGTGAGAATACTGAAATTCCCAGGACCTACCCAGGATGAAAAGCATTTTATACTACCCATCAGCCTGCAGGAGCAAGGGAGAAATGAGTGGAAAATATTTCGGTTGTTCCCACCTAGTCTCTGATCTGTCACTCCCCTTGCCTAAACCTTAAGAGTAAGCCAGTAGTCAAAGGTGTGTGGGCTGATGCTCTTTGAAAAAGTCAAAATACCCTTCCCCACAGAGCAGGGCAGAGAAAGGTGAGTGTATCTAAGAAAAAGCAAATAAAGATTAATAAAGAATATAATAGTATTATTGTTATTCTGGATCATAAAGATAATGTTATGTAATGACATTTTTCATCAACATAATTCATTGACATAGAGAACAAGTTGGACAAGAACATTAGGGACTAAAGTTAAAAGAAAAAAAGATACTGGATTCCTTCGTCTTTAAATTTGTTTAGAGATCAGTCAGAATCAGTACAACATGTTGCATTTCCATTCCATAAGGAATACCGTAGGCAGATCATAAGGTTTGAGGGCAAAATAATAAATGGTTCCTATTGTAAGTGTTAAATAGAAACGATCTGCAGCAACAAATTATTTCACATGAGGTACTGGAGGTGTCAATGAAATATGTGAGAATGATTTCAGATTCAAATAGTGGTTGTCTAAGAGGGGAAAGTCCGTATGTTTTTGATTCTTAAGTATGGCATGAAGAGTAAAATGTAGAATTTGAAGCGTTTATTTTTAAAATTATTATTATTTTAAGATTAAAGATTTAAGAGAGAGAGAGAGAGTCGAGGGAGGGGGCAGACAGAGAGGGAGAGGGAGAGCGAGAGAAGGAACCTCCAGCAGATTTCCCTCAGATCGAGGAGTCGGATGCATGTCTTGATCCCATGAGCCAAGATCACGACCAGAACGGAAACCAAGAGTCTGACACTCAACCAACTGATCCATCCAGGAATTCCATAGTTGGAAATATTTTAAAATCATCTTCCAAGTTTTAGATTATAGAACACATGTGCCTATGAGATTTTTTTAAAGATAACTATGAAGTATTTGATATTCAATATCTTAACCCAATTAAGTTCTGAAATTCAAAGTTACTGGAATTAGAGAATGGGGATTGAAATATTTGCAGAAAGTTGAAGAAAATACTTTTCTCATTTTCCAATCCTTTATTACTAATAATCTGTGTTCCCAAATATTCACCTTTATCTTGTTGATATGAATTAGATTGAACTATATTAACACTTATTTAATAAAATAAATGATTGGATTTCTATATAGTTTCACTCTCCTAGAAATCATTCCAAATAATCCAAGTTTCAATAAATTTAGTGATTTATTTGGAAAGTATAAATAAGTTTTGGGTTTTTTTTTACCACCAAAATCAGAAAAAAATCCTTAAAACTCTTAGAGCTGACAGAAATAATTGCATAAGCTACTAGAAATAAAAACAGCATTACAAGCTGAAATGGCAAGTCATGTTAAATTCCAATGACTCTCCAATTCTGAAAGTGATTGCTAACATCTGTACAACTCATTGAAAAGACACCAATATTTGTAGACTATTATTAAAAGCATTGAAGTGATAAGAAATTGACTCACACTCTTCATCTCTGTCATATGTAAAATCTAGGGCTTCTTTAATTTATAATATGTCACCCAGGGAAAAAGGTAACTTTTTAGTGTCATCATTGTCATTACTAGTTTTCATATTTTATATGTTCAATATTTTTCTTGAAGAATTAAATAATAAATATTATTTAATAATTTGCAGGAAAAAAATGCAACACATAATTTTAAATGCACCCTGCATGCCCTCCTCACTCCCCATGGGAGATATTGCAAACCAAATTATCAAAATAACAAGTATTAAAATATACAATAACATTTTTTTTTTAAAAGCAGGAGTGTACTATAACTTCTAACTTGTCAGAATCAGGAAAAAGTCAGAAAACATTTACCAGAATGGGAAAAACTCATTAAAAAATAATTAACAAATATTAACCATTGTAAACAAATAAAGCATGGAGAAATTATTAAAAAATGTAAGCAATAACAGCAAATTTAAGTGTATGTATTTTGTCCATTAAGATGGCAGATTTTTTTTTTTTTAAGATTTTATTTATTTGACAGAGATCACAAGTAGGCAGAGAGGCAGGCAGAGAGGGAGGAGGGGAAACAGGCTCCCTGCTGAGCAGAGAGACCGATGCGGGGCTCGATCCCAGGACCCTGGGATCATGACCTGAGCCAAAGGCAGAGGCTTTAACCCACTGAGCCACCCAGGTGCCCCAAGATGGTAGATATTTTTGATAGGTAAATGGATCTCTAGGATGTTTACCAGAGACAAATTAATTTACAAAACAGAAGAGTTATGTAGGGAAGGAGTAACAAATTTTGAGAAAAGATTTAAATTGTGATTTAGCTCTAAAACTTTTTGCACATTTGAAACACCCAGAACTACCTGCAGAATGCTTTATGGGAGGAAATATGTATATATAATAATTTTATTCTTATTTCACAAAAATTCCTTAAAACTGGCCCATGATACTCGTCTAGCAGCTTTTGTCCTGGACCTATACTTAAGTTGGTTGAAACCATTTATTTTTTTTCCTTGTTTTCAAAAAGCTATTTGCAAAAAATTACTATTCTTGTTAATAACATGTTGTGTCCAGACCTTCTGAAAAATTACAACAGCATGTTTAAATAAGCAAACAAATATATTTGTCTAAACAAAGAATTATGTCTCCTATCAGCTTCTTTCAGAGTCTTTTCCATATGCTTTGAGAAGATGAGAATTATTGAAATAATTCCACCCCTTTACGGATGCATTGCTATGGTACACTGATCTTTTCTCACTTCATGATAATAGGAAAACGAAGAAATAAAGTCAGTGTTGCAAAATTAATATTAGGAAAAATATAAGCTAGAGTTTAAAAAACTTAGATAAAAAATATTTACAGTTTACAGGGGCGCCTGGGTGGCTCAGTAGGTTCAGCATCTGCCTTGGTCCCAAGTCATGATCCCAGGGTCCTGGGATGGGGCCCAGCATCTGGCTCTCTGCTCAGCTTAGAGTCTGCTTCCCACTCTCCCTCTCCCCTCCTCCGTTCCCCCATCCCGTCCCCACCTCCTCTGCCAATGCTCTCTTTCTAATAAATAAATAATATCTTAAAAGTATATTTACAGTTTACAATTTACAGTTGACTCGTTACTCATGGTAGTTACGTTATATAAAGTTTTTATGAACACTGGATTAAGGAGTAATAAACTTTTTGTCCTAGAAAAAATATGTGCATATGTATTAAAAAAACATAGAGGTATCTGTGCACATATCTTACTTGGTTTGTGATCTTACATCCTAAAAACAACTCATCCTGGTAGATGCTATTTTCTTTGTTTTGCGAAAGAGAAAATGAACTTCAGAAGTGGTAAGTGACTTACTTGAGGACTTCCCACTAAACGGTGCCAGAGTTAGGATTTAATCCTTTCCAACAGGCCTCAAAGTGAGACGCTCCACTGCTTGTTTCCTACTGTTTCCATCCTCTGGTCCTTTCTGGAGCTGCAACCAGAGGCAGAGAATCACCTTGTTCATCCTCCGCTGGGAATGTGCAAGTTGGACAAATCCCTGAATGCGACGCAAGCTGAGAATATGATGGGCTCTCACTCCCATGATTATGTTGCCTTATCTGGCAAAGGGATTTTGCAGATGGAGTTAAAATCCCTAATTAGTTAAGTATAAACTAATCAAAAGGGTTTTCAGCCCGAAATAGCTGTGACCTACTCAGTTGAGCCATTCATCAAGGAAAGATCAGAAGCAAAGGAGATGATTTCCTATTGTCTTTGAAAGAACAAGTCACTAGGAGTTCTACATACAAGGAACTGAATTCTGCTGACCAAGAGGATCCTGAGCCGAGGGTGAGATCCAAATTCAGCTATAATCTTGAATACATACAATTCTGTGAGATCCTGTGCTGAGGGTCTTGGAAATTGGGAGATAATAAATATATATTGCTCTAAGATGTTAAGTTTGTGGCAATGTGTTATGTGGCAAGACACGAGATACGCACCTACTTTTTAAAACAGAAATAGCCGTGTTATTCAGTGGACAGACAATTCTTCCCGGAAAGTGATAATTTACTTTTTACTGGTTATGTGGCCTTAGGCAAGCAATTTAATTTCTCCAGGCATAAGAAGTGTTCTTTACAATAGAAGTTCCCAAATCCCTTAAAGATTTAAAGATTCTTTGAGATGCAAAGAAAAAAAAAGAAAGAAAAAAGAAAAAAAGGAGCGATCATTGTCACAGTTAAAGAAGGCAGGCAGGCACTTTCCAAATACTGTAGTTTTCCAAATATTAACAGAATAATCAGTTAATGTATTGAAACATTAACCACAAGATTAATTAAGATGACAGTAAATTAATTTGATTTTTCTGTGCTTTAGCAAATATTTCCGGAATATTTACCACACAAGCTGGATGATAAACAGATAAATAGTACTTCCATCTTTGCTGTGTTTTTTACAGTAGGTAACACATTGGGTATCACTAAACAGAGATGCAGAGACCCAGAGAAGCTTTCTCTGTGGAATGAGAGATATGAGGAAGCTGATTAACAAAAACGTACAAAATCAAAACGTGGCACTGGGGAGAATGAGGGGTGTTTCAGGCCAAGGGCAGATGATAAGCAAAGATATGAAGTTGTGAAAGAACTTTGTAAAATTAAGAAATCGGGGGTTCCTGAGTGGCTCAGTTGCCTAAGTGGCTGCCTTCAGCTCAGGTCATGATCCCCGGATCCTGGGATCAAGCCCCGTGCTGGGCTCCAAGCTCAGCTGGGAGTTTGCTTCCCCCTTTCCCTCTGCCTGCCATGCCCCCTGCTTGAACTCTCTCTCTCTGTCAAATAAATAAATAAAATCTTAAAAAAAAAAATCATTTCTCTCTTTGATTTGAGCAAACAACTAGATTAGAAAAATGTTTAGGAGGAAAGAAAAGAAAAAGAAAAAACAAAAACAAAAACAAAAAAACAAACACCGGGACAAGATTATAAAGGGCCTGGTAAATAATTTCAAGGAATGTAGGTCCTACTATAAACAGTAGTAATATTTTTAGATGTTATTTTGACATGTTTTATTTGTTTTAATGAACTCTCAGTGTCAAGAAGAATTATTAGTGGATTGTAAATCTATATACAACATAATAAATTGTCTTATTAGTGTAGCTGCAAATATCTGTGAAATGATAGACTATTGAAGATCAGATATGAATCTACTTACTAATTTTTATACAAAGAGATGTATCCTAGAATGAAGTCAGTGATAGTGGGAATGGAGGGAAAAAATGCATTGAGGAAGTAATGAGGAAAAAATTGATGACAAATTTGATAGTTACTGAACTATCGAGATAAGACAATAGAAGAGAAAGGAGTTGGTCCTAGTTTACTCAATGTGTAGATTAAACAAAAATTAGAAAAGTGTAAGCAGATTTAGAGAGATGGTCTATTCAGTTTAGACTATGATGGATTTTAGGTGTCTTTGAAACACTTAAGTCAAACTTTTTGATCCTTTTACATAGAATACAGTGTGTCAACAACTTACTTAGTATCTCCTCAGAAAGGTTTTAAGATTGAGCCACTCAAGTCCTCTCACAATGCCAGGGTTCCCAGAGCAGCCAAAGTTGGGTCCAGGGAGAAGGAAGAATCAGTGGGTTTCTGGAAACCACACCCGTAGAGAGTGGCCTCTAATTTAAATGCTTGGAGGTTAAACAGTTAATTCAATCCCTAAAATCTGTGTTCAGTGAGACCAAAATATGTCTTTTATTTATTATTATTATTATTATTATTATTATTTTTGTACAAGCTCAAGACTTATCAGGATGTTTGTACCGACCTAGGACTCAGGTTTGGATAAGACCCTGGGAAGGAAAGTGGCTTCAGTCCCTTGGGTAAAACAGAAAGTGAACACAGTGAAATCTAAACACAGAAGAATTCAGTGTACAGTGTGTATCAGACATGGTATATTTCATTTATATGTTGCTGCTTAATAAACCATCCCCAAACAGTGATTGAAACAACCATTTAGTTTTGTTCACTGTATATCAGAATTTAGGAAGGGATTGTTTGGTCATTAATCTCTGACTGATCTGCCATCACCTGGGGTGTTTAGTGTTGGAGTTTCCATGCCCCAAATGGCTTCTTCACTCTCTTGGTAGAACGTTGATGTCCACTATCTCTCTATATCCACTTGGTGTCTGATACTCCACATCTTCTTCAGGGTTTCGGGCTTCTCACTGCCTGGTATTCTCAGGTTAGTCACACATTTTCTATGGAGGCTGCTTTCTCAAAAGCTGGTAGTGAGAGAGCGAAAGGAGAAAAACCCAACTCAAGGAAATTCAAAATACAAATATGTAATATAAAATACACAATGCAGGGGCGCCTGGGCGGCTCAGTGGGTTAAGGCCTCTGCCTTCGGCTAAGGTCATGATCCCAGAATCCTGGGATCGAGCCCCACATCGGGCTCTCTGCTCTATGGAGAGCCTGCTTCCTCCTCTCTCTCCCTGCCTGCCTCTCTTGCCTACTTGTAATCTGTCTGTCAAATAAATAAGTAAAATCTTTAAAAAAAAAAAAAAAAGAAAGAAAAGCAGCAGCCACATCCAAAGTACGTGTGGCTTTAAAAATAAATAAATAAATAAATAAAAAATAAAATACACAATGCATATGTCCTTTATCATATATTACATGAAATGTAAATGTAACTAATTTCAGAAAGATTTTGGGAACCTAATCATTTTGAATAATAGACCAAAGAATAAGAAAGGCAGAGACCCTCTTAAAAACAAAAGCATAATTTGCTGTGAAAAGATCATCATTCAAAACAAATAGCATCCAAAATGGTGTTAAAATTTAACCACAGAGGATAATTTGTACATGCTTTCGAGGTGCAATATGGTTCTGTAAGATAAAGCCAGATAAGTGAACTTTGAGGAAGGTCCACAAGAATTATTTATTTTTTGACTGATTTTAGTAATTTTGGGGTCTATTCATTCTCTGCATGTCCTAATATGCATATTTCTCCACAGGAATCGGCTAACCATAGTTTAACCTACTTCCATTAGCCAGAAAAATAAATGACACTGTTTTCAAATAATGGGCTAAAGCCACTGTGTATGCTGATATGTGTATGATTTATCTTCTTAGATTGCCATTCTACATCTATTGTTTGGCTTTAGTGTTATTTCTGAGCTTTGCTTTTATTTGTGTGTGTGCGTATGTGTTTTTTTGTTTTTTTGTTTTGTTTCGTTTTGTTTTGCTTTGTTTTGTTTGACTCTGACACAGATGGCAAAGCTGAAATTTCTCTTCTTTATCAGGCACTAAATATAAATTATTATTTATTTCAGGTGAGATATTTCCCTTATAAAATCGATAACAGAATGCCCTTTATTTCTTTAAAAAGTGACAATCTCTTAGCTGTGTGAAAACAGTTCATCCATGTGAGGGAGATTTACATATGCAATGGAAACCATTATTTCCCCAAGGTTACCCAGATGATAGCTGCCTCATTGTTCCCTGGCAACAGTATCCTCCCAAAATGCTACTGAAAACTCTTCGTGTATTAAATAAACTGTTACCCATTGTTCTATAGGTGGCTTCTAGATGTTCTCTTCTATAGTGACAGGATGTATGCTATCATATATATGAAACTCAGCTGAGAAATCACTAATAATAATTCATTGCAGTGTTTTCTTTCTCATTATTGTATCTTGTTATTTGTGGCCATAACATATGCATACATTCTTACAGTCTCTCTCAAGCTGTAAAGCAAAACATTTTGAAAATATGCAGGTGATTTGTAATACCGTTTCATCAGTGGTGCAGGTATGTAACCAAGAGTAAGCTGAGCTCTTTCAGTTCTCAAAGGCTTCTCTGTTTCATGATGAAACAAAAGTGGAGTCATAAGAAAAGATTGAGTACTGATATATGCAATCAACCTAATTCTATTTACATATTTTTTCAGGTATACGAACATACGATCAACTGAAAATACCATACTGCATTTTCTTCTTTTTTTTCCTTAGCAAAAGCTATAAACTTAAATTCTAAGTTAAAAATGAAATGCCAGGTCAAGATGGCGGAGAAGTAGCAGGCTGAGACGACATCGGGTAGCAGGAGATCAGCTAGATAGCTTATCTAACCATTGTGAACACCTATAAATCCAACGGGAAATCGAAGAGAAGAAGAGCAACAATCCCAGAAACAGAAAATCGATCACTTTCTGAAAGGTAGGACCTGCGGAGAAGTGAATCCAAAGCGACGGGAAGATAGACCCCGGGGGGAGGGGCCGGCACCCGGCAAGCGGCGGAGCGACGGAGCACAAAATCGGGACTTTTAAAAGTCGGCTCCACTGGGAGACATCGCTCCAGAGGCTAAACTGGGGGGAAACCCAGGCGGGGTCAGCATAATCCCAGGACCCGCAGGGTCACAGAAGGACTGGGGATGTCTGAGTGCCGCAGAGCTCGCAGGTATTAGAGCGGGGAAGCCGGCTATAGCGACAAAGCCGAGGAGTGAGCTCTAAGCCCGGGGTTACCTTGTGCCGGTCGCAGGCTGGGTGGGCTCGGAGCGCGGCCGGAGGCCACGGAGACAAAAGCGACCCGGCGCTTTTCTCCAGCTCCAACAATTGACTGCTTTCCTCGAGTCGCGACCGCAAGCCAGGGAGGCGGGGCTATTGGGCGCTTTGCTCTGAGAGTGCACTGAGGAGCGGAACCCCAAGCTCTCGGCTCCTCCGGGCCGAGAGATTGGGAGGCCGCCATCTTCATTCCCGTCCTCCGGAACTCTACGGAAAGCGCTCAGGGAACAAAAGCTCCCAAAAGCGAACCCGAGCGGATTACTTAGCCTGGCCCCTGGCAAGGGCGGTGCAATTCCGCCTGCGGCAAAGACACTTGAGAATCACTACAACAGGCCCCTCCCCCAAGAAGATCAACAAGAAACCATCCAAAACCAACTTCAGTCACCAAGAACAGCGGAATTCCACAGCAGGAGAAAGCAAATCCTACCTGGACAAAATGACAAGGCGGAAAAACTCACCTCAAAAAAAAGAACAAGAGGCCGTACCGAAGGCTGGAGACCTAATCAATACAGACATAGGTAGCATGACAGATCTAGAGTTCAGAATGACAATTCTCAAGGTTCTAGCCGGGCTCGAAAAAGGCATAGAAGATATTAGAGAAACCCTCTCCGGAGAGATAAAAGCCCTTTCTGGAGAAATAAAAGAACTAAAATCTAACCAAGTTGAAATCAAAAAAGCTATTCATGAGGTGCAATCAAAAATGGAAGCTCTCACTGCCAGGATAAATGAGGCAGAAGAAAGAATTAGTGACATAGAAGACCAAATGACAGAGAATAAAGAAGCTGAGCAAAAGAGAGACAAACAACTACTGGAACACGAGGAGAGGATTCGAGAGATAAGTGACACCATAAGACGACACAACATTAGAATAATTGGGATTCCAGAAGAAGAAGAAAGAGAGAGGGGAGCAGAAGGTATATTGGAGACAATTATTGGAGAGAATTTCCCTAATATGGCAAAGGGAACAAACATCAAAATCCAGGAGATGCTAAGAACGCCCCTCAAAATCAATAAAAATAGGTCCACACCTCGTCACCTGATAGTAAAATTTACAAGTCTTAGCGACAAAGAGAAAATCCTGAAAGCAGCCCGGGAAAAGAAGTCTGTAACATACAAGGGTAAAAACATTAGATTGGCAGCGGACCTATCCACTGAGACCTGGCAGGCCAGAAAGAACTGGCATGATATATTCAGAGCACTAAACGAGAAAAACATGCAGCCAAGAATACTATATCCGGCTAGGCTATCATTGAAAATAGAAGGAGAGATAAAGAGCTTCCAGGACAAACAAAAGCTGAAAGAATTTGCAAACACCAAACCAGCTCTACAGGAAATATTGAAAGGGGTCCTCTAAGCAAAGAGAGACCCTAAAAGTAGTAGATCAGAAAGAAACAGAAACAATATACAGTAACAATCATCTTACAGGCAATACAATGGCACTAAATTCATATCTCTCAATAGTTACCCTGAATGTTAATGGGCTCAATGCCCCAATCAAAAGACACAGGGTATCAGAATGGATAAAAAAACAAAACCCATCCATATGCTGCCTACAAGAAACTCATTTTAGACCCGAAGACACCTCCAGATTTAAAGTGAGGGGGTGGAAAACAATGTACCATGCTAATGGACATCAGAAGAAAGCTGGGGTGGCAATCCTTATATCAGATCAATTAGATTTTAAGCCAAAGACTATAATAAGAGATGAGGAAGGACACTATATCATACTCAAAGGGTCTGTCCAACAAGAAGATCTAACAATCTTAAATATCTATGCCCCTAACATGGGAGCAGCCAACTATATAAACCAATTAATAACAAAATCAAAGAAATACATCAACAGTAATACAATAATAGCAGGGGACTTTAACACTCCCCTCACTGAAATGGACAGATCATCTAAGCAAAAGATCAACAAGGAAATAAAGGCCTTAAATGACACACTGGACCAGATGGACATCACAGATATATTCAGAACATTCCATCCCAAAACAACAGAATATACATTCTTCTCTAGTGCACATGGAACATTCTCCAGAATAGACCACATCCTGGGTCATAAATCAGGTCTCAATCGGTACCAAAAGATCGAGATCATTCCCTGCATATTTTCAGACCACAATGCTCTGAAGCTCGAACTCAATCACAAGAGGAAATTTGGAAAGAACGCAAATACATGGAGACTAAACAGCATCCTTCTAAAAAATGAATGGGTCAACCAGGAAATTAAAGAAGAATTGAAAAAATTCATGGAAACAAATGATAATGAAAACACAACAGTTCAAAATCTGTGGGACACAACAAAGGCAGTCCTGAGAGGAAAATATATAGCAGTGCAAGCCTTTCTCAAGAAACAAGAAAGGTCTCAAATACACAACCTAACCCTACACCTAAAGGAGCTGGAGAGAGAACAACAAAGAAAGCCTAAACCCAGCAGGAGAAGAGAAATCATAAAGATCAGAGCAGAAATCAATGAAATAGAAACTAAAAAAACAATAGAACAAATCAACAAAACTAGGAGCTGGTTCTTTGAAAGAATTAATAAGATTGATAAGCCCCTGGCCAGACTTATCAAAAAGAAAAGAGAAAGGACGCAAATAAATAAAATCATGAATGAAAGAGGAGAGATCACAACCAACACCAAAGAAATACAAACAATTATAAGAACATACTACGAGCAACTCTATGGCAACAAATTTGACAACCTGGAAGAAATGGATACATTTCTAGAGATGTATAAACTACCACAACTGAACCAGGAAGAAATAGATAACCTGAACAGACCCATAACCAGTAAGGAGATTGAAACAGTCATCAAAAATCTCCAAACAAACAAAAGTCCAGGACCAGACGGCTTCCCAGGGGAATTCTACCAAACATTTAAAGAAGAATTAATTCCTATTCTCCTGAAACTGTTCCAAAAAATAGAAATGGAAGGAAAACTTCCAAACTCATTCTATGAGGCCAGCATCACCTTGATCCCAAAACCAGACAAGGATCCCACCAAAAAAGAGAATTACAGACCAATATCCTTGATGAACACAGATGCGAAAATTCTCACCAAAATACTGGCCAATAGGATCCAACAGTACATTAAAAGGATTATTCACCACGACCAAGTGGGATTTATTCCAGGGCTGCAAGGTTGGTTCAACATCCGCAAATCCATCAATGTGATACAATACATTAATAAAAGAAAGAGTAAGAACCATATGATACTCTCAATAGATGCTGAAAAAGCATTTGACAAAGTGCAGCATCCCTTCCTGATTAAAACTCTTCAAAGTGTAGGGATAGAAGGCACATACCTCAATATTATCAAAGCCATCTATGAAAAACCCACCGCAAATATCATTCTCAATGGAGAAAAACTGAAAGCTTTTCCGCTAAGGTCAGGAACACGGCAGGGATGTCCGTTATCACCACTGCTGTTCAACATAGTACTAGAAGTCCTAGCCTCAGCAATCAGACAACAAAAAGAAATTAAAGGCATCCAAATCGGCAAAGAAGAAGTCAAACTATCACTCTTTGCAGATGATATGATACTATATGTGGAAAACCCAAAAGGCTCCACTCCAAAACTGCTAGAACTTATACAGGAATTCAGTAAAGTGTCAGGATATAAAGTCAATGCACAGAAATCAGTCGCATTTCTTTACACTAACAACAAGACAGAAGAAAGAGAAATTGAGGAGTCAGTCCCATTTACAATCGTACCCAAAACCATAAGATACCTAGGAATAAATCTAACCAAAGAGGCAAAGAATCTATACTCAGAAAACTATAAAGTACTCATGAAAGAAATTGAGGAAGACACAAAGAAATGGAAAAATATTCCATGCTCATGGATTGGAAGAACAAATATTGTGAAAATGTCTATTTTACCTAAAGCAATCTACACATTTAATGCAATCCCTATCAAAATCCCATCCATTTTTTTTAAAGAAATAGAACAAATAATCCTAAAATTTATATGGAACCAGAAAAGACCTCGAATAGCCAAAGGAATATTGAAAAAGAAAGCCAAAGTCGGTGGTATCACAATTCCAGACTTCAAGCTCTATTACAAAGCTGTCATCATCAAGACAGTATGGTACTGGCACAAAAACAGACATATAGACCAATGGAACAGAATAGAGAGCCCAGAAATAGACCCTCAACTCTATGGTCAACTAATCTTCGACAAAGCAGGAAAGAATATCCAATGGAAAAAAGACAGCCTCTTCAACAAATGGTGCTGGGAAAATTGGACAGCCACATGCAGAAAAATGAAATTGGACTATTTCCTTACACCACACACGAAAATAGACTCAAAGTGGATGAAGGACCTCAATGTGCGAAAGGAATCTATCAAAATCCTTGAGGAGAATGCAGGCAGCAACCTCTTTGACCTCCACCGCAGCAACTTCTTCCTAGGAACATCGTCAAAGGCAACAGAAGCAAGGGCAAAAATGAACTATTGGGATTTCATCAAGATCAAAAGCTTTTGCACAGCAAAGGAAACAGTTAACAAAACCAAAAGACAACTGACAGAATGGGAGAAGATATTTGCAAACGACATATCAGATAAAGGGCTCGTATCCAAAATCTATAAAGAGCTTATCAAACTCAATACCCAAAGAACAAATAATCCAGTCAAGAAATGGGCAGAGGACATGAACAGACATTTCTGCAAGGAAGACATCCAGATGGCCAACAGACACATGAAAAAATGCTCCACATCACTCGGCATCAGGGAAATACAAATCAAAACCACAATGAGATACCACCTCACACCAGTCAGAATGGCTAAAATTAACAAGTCAAGAAATGACAGATGCTGGCGAGGATGCGGAGAGAGGGGAACCCTCCTACACTGTTGGTGGGAATGCAAGCTGGTGCAACCACTCTGGAAAACAGTGTGGAGGTTCCTCAAAAAACTGAAAATAGAGCTACCCTACGACCCAGCAATTGCACTCCTGGGTATATATCCTAAAGATACAAACGTGGTGCTCCGAAGGGGCACGTGCACCCGAATGTTTATAGCAGCAATGTCCACAATAGCCAAACTGTGGAAAGCGCCTAGATGTCCATCAACAGATGAATGGATAAAGAAGATGTGGTATATATACACAATGGAATACTATGCAGCCATCAAAAGACATGAAATCTTGCCATTTGCGACGACGTGGATGGAACTAGAGGGTATCATGCTTAGCGAAATAAGTCAATCGGAGAAATATAACTATCATATGATCTCTTTGATATGAGGAAGTGGAGATGCAAGGTGGGGGGGTTTGGGGAGGGGTAGGAAAAGAAAAAATGAAAAGATGGGATTGGGAGGGAGACAAACCATAAAAGACTCAATCTCAAGAAACAGACTGAGGGTTGCGGGGGGGAAGGGGGATGGGAGAGGGTGGTGGGGAAATGGACATTGGGGAGGGTATGTGCTATGATGAGTGCTGTGAAATGTGTAAACCAGACGATTCACAGACCTGTACCCCTGGGGATAAAAATACATTATATGTTTATTAAAATAAAAAAATTAAAAAAAAAAAAAATGAAATGCCACTTTCCATTTGTAGAAAATAAATACACCTTCAAAATGTACTAAATGGGTTTCATTATATCCAACCTCTTCATGCAATACACAATTACTGTGTTTCCTGTTTGTAGTTGTTCTAGACCTAGGGATTGAGAGACTAGTAAATCAAACCTTTAGCATTAAACAGATCAGTCTATTTAGAGAGCTAGATTAATGAAACCTCACCACCATCCATGCCAATACCATCATTATTTTCTATCCCTGTAATTTGTTGTATATTCATCAGATAATGTTTATTCTCAACTACCACCAGAATGACATATTGCATATAATATATGTATTTGATTATTACTCACCTATACCCATCTAACTTTCACGAGAACAGAAACTTAGTTCTTTTTTATTTTATTTTATTTTATTTAAATATTTTATTTATTTATTTGGCAGACAGAGATCACAAGTAGGCAGAGAGGCAGGCAGAGAGAGAGAGAGGAGGAAGCAGGCTCCCTGCCGAGCAGAGAGCCCGATGTGGGACTCGATCCCAGGACCCTGAGATCATGACCTGAGCTGAAGGCAGAGGCTTAACCCACTGAGCCACCCAGGTGCCCCAGAAACTTAGTTCTGATAACCTTCTTTTATGAAGTTATTTTTAGATTCCAGCTAACCACTTTCTTGGAGACCTAGTGACAAAGTGAATTTAAATTTGAAGTAAATTTAGTGCAAGAATAGACTATAGATTTTTCTTCTGGTCACCATAGTCGCACCCATTTGACTTAACTGATTCTAGCTGTGGCTACGGTGGTCAGTTCCATGCAAGCTCAGCCTCACGCTGAAAATGTCACTTCGAGCATACACTGCCGCCTCCTGATGGCACATGGAGAAGAATGAGGCACAAACAAGTCAGCTACAAGAGGATGGGAGCAGAGGACGACAGTAGAAAAGACTGTCGCCCCAAACAACTCCTCAGTCTCATATTTATTAGAAAGTGAGTAACAATTAACAAAGAAGCCAGAGTAGATTACACATTGACCATGAGTCTTGTAAATATGTAAGAAGAAAGGCAAAATATGTCTGGTTACATAGTCCATGACCTACAGTGAGCAAAGCTCAAACGAAAGGATTGTCTGACTATCAAGGACATATATCATCCTCTCCCCCAGAGCCTGTAGCCAGTACATGCTTTTCTTAAGGTTATATCTAAGCATGCATGTTAACTCATATAATTTCTCATAGGTTATATTTTAAACAGTATGTTGTTCTGAGGGGTGGTTACATACACCGTGTGTCTTTTCATATGTTGTCACAGAGCTTTCTTTGAAACTATGGAAAACTACTCATCTCACAGGAAAATACAACTTGGAACCTGGAACTTAATATCCTCAGGAACAAACTTTGTGATAGTTAGAATATTTAGTTTTATCAAAAATAGTATTGGGGAATATATTTACATGGGAATAAAGCATGTTTTTTGGTTTGGGAGGGAAAATGTATTGTAGATAAGAAAATTAAACATGAACTTGAAAATCAGAGCTGATATTCAGTCTTCCCTAAATTAAGTTTTCAAATACACCCAAACCAAAAAACTTCCTCTGATGTGAATGCAGTTTTAGACTTTCCAATAGCTATTGAAAGATGGTGTCAAAACTTGTATTCCTTAATGGATGTAGTCTGCAATATTTTAAACTTTGGCATTACTAGAAGGAAGCATATCACATTAGTATGCTTTTATTTTTCAGGTACCTTGGAGAAAAGGCTATTTATCTACATGGAATTTCATGATCTTATTTATTATTTATATGATACAAGTGAAACATGAAACATTTATGTAACATTAACTGAATATTCTCTGTATGGAAACTATATACAAATGAAGAAGATGGAGTGTTTTATAGCATACTATGGGGACATTTTATTTAAAATTGGGTTTCAAAATTAAGATTTGAAATGCCCTAACAAATCACTTCTCTATAGCTATAGTACCATAGGCACCCTTATACACAGAATTACTGGTAAGTTTTAAAACTTTTGGGACTTTTGCTATTACTTGCATATGCAGTTAGGGTAGCATGTAACATAATCTTTCCTAACTGTATAAGTTTGTAATTCAAGTCTCATGTCAGACTCTGAAAGCAATACATTAAAGATGTGAATACACATTTTGTTTAAATATTCCAAGTTAAATGTGGACACAAATGCTCTTCAAATTTGTTGGCTAACTCTTCTCTGTGGTCTCTTTTTCTCCATGGTCTTCATGGCCTCTGTGCCTTATAGGAGAGGCAGAGCCTGCCTTTGGTCTGGACTGTCACTCCAAGGATGTGTTCAAAGTGAACAGTTTTGGAAGATAGACTTAGTGTCTCCTAATAGAGCAAATAGCAGTTTCAAATGAAATAAAAATAAGGTCTCCTTAGGAGCAAAATTTATGTGGCTAGTAGCTTGTGATGGTAAATTTTATGTGTCATCTTGACTGGGGCACAAATGCCCAAATATGGTCAAACTTTATTTTGGGTATATCTGTGAGAGTGCTTGTGGGTGAGATAACATTTTATTTTATTTTATTTTATTTTATCTTATTTTATTTTTTTATTATGTTCAGTTAGTCAACATATAGTACATCATTAGTTTTTGATATAATTTTTTTTTTAATTTCATTTATTTGTTTGAGAGAGAGAGAGAGCATGAGAGGGGAAAAGGTCAGAGAGAGAAGCAGACTCCCCACGGAGCCAGGAACTGATGCAGGACTTGATCCCTGGACTCTGGGATCATGACCTGAGCCGAAGGCAGTCGCTTAACCAACTGAGCCATGCAGGCGCCCTTGATGTAGTGTTTAATGATTCATTAGTTGTGTATAACACACAGTGCTCATCACAAACACATGCTCTCCTTAATACCCATCACCCTATTACCCCATCCCCCATCCCTTCTGTAACTCTCAGTTTGTTTCCTGGAGTCCAGAGTCTCTCATGGTTTGTCTCCCTCTCTGATTTCTTCCCATTCAGTTTTCCCTCCCTTCCCTTATTGTCCTCCATACTAGTCCTTATGTTCCATATATGAGTGAACATTTGAATCAGTAGACTGGACAAAAGAGAACAAAAGTGAATATGGGTGGGCCCCATCGGATTAGTGGAAAATCTGAACAGAACAAAAGACTGATACTTCAGAAAGTAAGAGAGTTTTTCCTGCTTAAAAATCTTCAAACTGTGACATTGGTTTTTTCCTGCCCTTAGACTTGAACTGAAACATTAACTAGTCTTAACTCTTGAGCTTGACACCTTTCAGGATGGAACTGCATGACTGACTTTGCTCGTTCCGCAGCTTGCAGACTCACCCTGTACATTTTAGAATTCATCAGATGCTATAATCACGTGAGCCAATCTTTATAATAAATCATAAGTCTATCTGTTTATATCTATATCTAATCTATTGGTTCTGTTTCTCTAGAGAACTCTGATGAATATACAGCTCATTATAAAAGATTCAACTTTTCTATTAACATTTTAAAACCTCATTTTTATCTCTTATTATACAAATTTTTTCCATTTTATTTTATTTTATTTCTTTTCAGTGTTCCAAAATTCATTGTTAATGCACCACACCCAGTGCTCCATGCAATACATGTCCTCCATAATACCTACCACCAAGCTCACTTAACCCCCCACCACCCTCCCCTCTAAAGCCCTCAGTTTGTTTCTCAGAGTCCACAGTCTCTCATGGTTTGTCTCCCCCTCGATTTCCCCATCTCACTTCTCCTCTCCATATACAATTTTTTAAAAGCTACCTTGGAGTTATTCAATATGATGAAATGTTTTGGGAGGCTGGATATAGTGATTACTTCTGTGTGTTATTATTGTCATTCTTCATTAATCTAAATAAGACAAGGATTTTATATTTGATTTTTATCCAAGAGAGAGTCTCTTTTATGCCATGTATTGCTCAGCTTTCCAAATGTGCATTGACAAGAATCAGGAATCTGTCTCACTGACACATTACACACCTGACTAAAATCAATGCGGAGAGATGATACTTAATTTTAATGAATGGCTTTCTATGTTCCAAGGATAACCCATAAATCATGAATTAAAAGCTAAGAGCCAACACAAGAAACACAAAAAACTCACCATTTGACTAGTGATATTTGAACTGGATGAAAAAATCCAGCAGGAAAAGATATGTTGCAAACTGATTATAAAATTGCACATTTTGAGTAGCCATTCCTCATAGAAAGAGTATGATATTTAATTTATTTTAATAATAATAATGCATAAATATATACATAATAAAATAATAACAAATATAAATAATAAATGTATGACATATAATAAATATAAAATAAATAATAAAAATAAATATAAATACTTTTATTATAAAGCCATTAATATTGAAATATGCCTATTTTATTAAACACTGTACATACATTCTTAGTATTTAATCATATTTATAACAATGCACTTAGTATTTAATCAAATTTATAACAATTAATGCACAAAGTATTTAAGACACAGTTTTACAGAGATTAAGGAAAGATGACCATTAACTCAGGTAGCTGCACTGGGATTACTGGAGTGTGATTATCTTCACATGGTTCTTTGGTCTCCAACCTTAAATAAGCTATGAGGGTATGAGAACATGCTCTTGTTCTTGTCTTCAAAAAATAACTTGCTGGGTGCCTGGGTGGCTCAGTGGGTTAAAGCCTCTGCCTTCGGCTCAGGTCATGATCCCAGGGTCCTGGGATCGAGCCCCGCATCGGGCTCTCTGCTCGGCAGGGAGCCTGCTTCCTCCTCTCTCTCTGTCGGCCTCTCTCCCTACTTGTGATCTCTGGCTGTCAAATAAATAAATAAAATCTTTAAAAAAAAATAATAACTTGCTTTTTTATTTTATTTTCCATCAGAAGGGTATAATTGTGTAGAGATATAGATGAGGTAATACTTTGTAAAAAAATAAGTTTTTATGAGAACAAATGGATGTGGTAAAGAAGGGCAAAAGATCTGTGGTCTAATTTATTTTATCTGGTGACCAAGCTGTCCGATAGGACACCAGGCTCCAATGGAGATATGCTTGTTGATCCGGGGAGAGATTTTGAGTAAGGGATTATTCACCCTGTTAATTAATCCAAATGAGTGAGCCTTACAAATAAAATAAACATAAACAAGCAAGCATAATGGAAATGGCTTTATCTTATTTTGTTGCAAGTATATGTGTGTGTGTGTGTATGTGTTTATTGAAAACTAGTTTCATCTTTGCCCATGACTACAGGGGAATGTACATATCTACAATTATAGACCATACTTCAAAATCTTAGTTATTAATTGTGAGCTGATTGATATCTGAGGCAAATCACAATTCATAAATATTCTAATTTTTTTTAAGTTTTAGAGTGAAGTGAATTCAAATTCAATCTCTTTAAATGCAAAATCTATATCAATTTAGTGAGAACCTGCTACACACAAAGTGTTATTTTAAAGGACTGTTACAGAAACAAAAAATAAAGGAGACATCACATTCTTAACATACTATTTACTAGAAGATATAATATGTTTAAGTAAAACAGTAATTAAACCTTTTAGTTAATTGACTTTGTTCTTCCAAAGGAGTAAACATACTTTCATGCTAACTGCTACTATTTTATATGTGAGGTTCAAGTTCTGAAAATTGAAAAGTTTTTAGCTAAATTTTAATGCATTTTATAAATATCTTGCTGCATGTAAGTCAATTTGTACAAAAATGGTGTGGCACACATGCCTTGCGTGTTGCTTTTATGTAGCTTTGTTTTACATAAGAATAAGCTTTGGCTAGCTCCGTTCTCTTACAGCCACTATAGAAAATACTCAATGAGCTGACTAAAACATCAGTTCTTCCTCATCTCCATTTCCGACATGTCCTAGAAACATCATTCTTCTTGTAAAATCAAAGGCAGGATACTGACCTAAGTATACTCCATTGAGAGAGGAAGGATAGACAAGTCAGGAAAGGGAGATTCAAGATCATTCTTTTTGTCTCTTGAGTAACAATGTCCTCAGATGAGCAAATACATAAAGATATTAAATATCCTTTAAATCATTACCTTCTAAATCTTTCCTGTCAGCCAATGCTGGAAAATATCACTCCCAGACCTAAATATCAAAAGGCTCAAATTGCAAATGCCATATTGTGGAATATGCTGAATGAATCACGAAGTTAATTTTTATTGCCCTAACAGTTGAATGAAGTCACTAAAGTTTGAGTAAGTAAGGGTGAAAGGTGAGTAGTCATCTCAAAAGACATGAAATAGAAGCATGAACAGAATTTTAAGACCAATTAGGTGTGGAAAAGGTATTATCAAGTACAATCTATGCTTCCGTCATGGCTAATCACTTAGTCAATGTTTTCTACCAGTAGTATTTCTTTTTCTAAATTTTAATTATATTTATTTTTATTCTTATTTTTTTTAAGATTTTATTTATTTATTTTACCAACAGAGATCACAAGTGTCAGAGAGGCAGGCAGAGAGAGAGAGGAGGGGAAGCTCCTCTGCTGAGCAGAAAGCCTGATCTCAGGACCCTGAGATCATGATCTGAGCCGAAGGCAGAGGCTTTAACCCACTAAACCACCCATGCGCCTCTAGTTTTGTTTTGTTTTTTTAAAGAAGAGGTTTGGAAACATTGCCTTCTTTCAGATGTTTGTATAGCAGGCTTCTACGACCAGTAAATATAATGTTTAGTAAATACTTGCACACAGAGAAAGACTGGAAGCCATTTATTTATTTATTAGGGCAATTTATTTCAAAGAGTTCCCAAATGTTTATTGAATGTTTACTATGTACCAGGCACTAGTTTTGCTTTGGGGAATAAATGGAAACGGAGTCATAAGTTCTGTCCTATTCATACAGCTTGTACTCCACCCAGGGATACCAACAGTAATCAGATCATCACACCAAGAGCTTGCATGAAATGCCGTGAAGGAGGAGCATACATGGTGTTGACAGTTCCCAGCTGAAGGAACCCGATCCGTGTGGAGGGCAGACGAGTACAGGATGACTTTTCAGAGAAAGTGATATTTCATCAGTATTTGGGACAAGACAGTGGCCCACTCAGAGAATCTGCTTTGTGAGGAGATAGAGAAGGAGGTACAAAGCATCCCATGCAGAGAGAACAATGTTTGTAATGATCTGGGCATAGGAAAAACAAAATAGGGTATATCTGAAAAACTGCAAGAAGACTTAAAAGTGAGGGGGACAAATATAGAACATGACAAAGATAAACAGGTGAGGAAGGCTAGACCGTGCAGGGATATGTTGGCCGTAGTCTCACTCTGTTGCGTTCCAACTTGTTCTTTTGATGGAGAGAATTATACTCCTAACCACAGGTTATAAATGTCAGAAACTGTAAACTTGGAGCATCCGTGAGGGTGGGTCTCACCCCAAATTCGACATTTGTAATCAAGTTTTTTATAGGAAAAAACTAGAGAATCCCCTTCCCTTCCTGCTACATTTTCAAATACTGCTTTACTCTTAGTGTTTAAAATCATATGTATAACTTTTTAAAAGGTGTCCTACAAATATGAATCCTTTCTGTATGTACAACCAAAAAAGAACTGATGACTGACAGGAGAAAAAGCAGGGATAGTTAATACAACTAAATAAAGATTGCTACCTCCCTACTCAACAAGTTCATATATTTTAATTAAAGCTGCATCTGTAAAGGAATACTATAAATTATTTAATGACTATCACTTAAGACAACTGTCTATGAAATATTACACAACTAGTATGTTTTGTCAGAATGAGCACTACATATCTGCCTTACATGTAAGACAGAATCATTTTCTCTTTTTCATAAAACAATATTTTATACTTCTATATCATCCAACCACCTTCTACAGAAGGAATTACATACGGCTATATTTTGACTAAGAGCGTTATTATCAACCTAAAATTGTCTGTCTATATCAAACTTTTAGTGGAATACATACACAAGACGTTAATTGACAATTGTATAGAAGTCACTTTCAACTTACTTAATTCAAAACCATCATCATTAGAAAAGAAATGAGCAAAGAGAAATCAAGCAAGACTAAATTATTTCCTTCAACTTCTTATTCACACAGCTAATATGTACACAGAGCTAATTCCCACTCTAATTCTTCTCCCCTTCATTTACTTTCATTCACTTGCTCAGGAAATATTTATTGAGAGTTTTCTACATGGCAAGGGCTGTCAGTGGTGTGGATTGTTCTTCTGCTCTGATAGAGGTAGAGAATAAATAAATAAATAAATAAATAATAAAAATAATTTCATACAGCGACAAATTCTATGAGGAAAAGTTCACTGTACTAACATGAAGAAGCTTAATGAGGGGCTTACACTAGGGCCTACTGTATAGTGGGTGTCAGGGGAGGCCTCTCTCGTGATCTTCTGAGCTGAAATCAAGAACCAAGACATAACCACCTTTGTGAAGATTTGGGAAAGAATATTCCACTCAGGTACTACAAACACCTGCTGTTAGAGGGACACAAGTAATGTGAATGTAACTAGAGTGTACTGAAAGATTATGTGGTCTGAGGTAGTGGCGAATCTGATTGCGGAGGCCTTTGGTTACCTCCTAGAGAGCGTGGACCTTTTTTGAAGGGCCATGTTGACTTCTCTTTAGGGAATGAGTACAGAGTAACAAGAAGTGAAAACAGGAAGAACAATTAGATGACTATTCTTGTGTCCTTAATGAGATAATAAACTATTCTTTTAGAAATGAAAACCTCTATAAAAAATAAAAAATAAAAAATCAACAAAACTAAAAAATATTTTCTTAAAAAAGATTGTTTTGAGAATTTTCTTTAGTTGCTTGTTACTATGTTCTGAATATCTTTGAACAAGTTGTGGCAAGTAAATGAGAGAAGCTTTATTATAATTTACAAATCTGAAAAAGAAAACCTAAATGCTGCTGTTTAATTAGTGATGAAGATATGTATGCTCAGAACATATATATATCTATTTACAAGAAAGGAGGATTAATTTAAATATTATATATCATAACTCATGTTTAAATTCAAGCTGTACTTCAAGTATTATATATATAATTTGGGATTATTATTTACTTTGCACACTTAACTTTTATCTTTAGAACATTAAAAAGGTAGCATTAAGTTTACATACAGAGTTGTTGCTAATAACATTTGTGGAAGGCAATGTGTTTTACTCTGCTAGCTAAGCTCTCTTAAGTATTATTTGCTTCTACAATCATGAATTTCCATGCTTTAAAAGTTATGCTTTTTATAAAAAAAAAGAAATATTTTATTTATTTATTTGACAGACAAAGATCACAAGTAGGCAGAGAGGGAGAGGAGGAAGCAGGCTCCCTGCTGAGCAGAGAGCCCAATGCGGGGCTCGATCCCAGGAACCTGAGATCATGACCTGACCTGAAGACAGAGGCTTAACCCACTGAGCCACCCAGGCAACACAAAAGTTATGCTATTATATAACATGGTTACTCTGTTCTGCTTTAATGTAATTAGCATACATCATAAATTACTCATGCTTCATTTTTTTTTTAAGATTTTATTTATTTATTTGAGAGAGAGAGAGAGAGAGCACAAGCCAGGTTAGGGAGGGGCAGAGGAAGAATGAAAAGCAGATTCCTGGCTGACTCGGGAGTGGGGGTGGGGGAGTGGGGGGTGGGAATTAATCCCAGGACCCTGGGATCATGATCTGAGTGGAAGGCAGATGCTTAATGAACTGAGCCACCCAGGCACCATCATAAGTACATTTATGAAAATTATTTGGATATTTGGTCTTTTTTTCTTGTGTTCTAGATAATCAAAGGCAACTTAATAATCTTATGGGCCATAATTTTGGCACATTATATAACTTTAGTAAATCTTTAACTACATATTTTCAGAAGCAGGAAAATGTTGAAACGAGATTCATGAAAAATAGAGAATTTATTGGCTCATGTGAATTATTTTTTAAAATCCATTTCATTTTTAAATGTATTTTTTGCCCTTTTTGAGTTATACTGCTTTTAGTTTTAAATTTATAGGTTATGAGTGTATATTATAAAATTTCAAAACTTCAAGTAACAACCAAAGCAAAAGTTACTTTTTGACTTCAGAAAATATATTCAATTAAAGAACACTTATGACTCAAAAATAATCTTAAATTAATATTTGATTATGATAATAAATCTAATATGTTTATTATAATTCATTAAAGGATCTGGGTAAACCTGTGTTCCTTCTTCATAACTAGTAATATCTACTAAAAAAGCCCTCACCAATTATAGGTGTAGAAACACAGAGCTCCAAATTACATGTATTTCACTCATTTAAAGGTCAAGAGCAAGTCTAATAGCCCCTCACATTTTCCCACTGTTCACCAAAAATTTAGCCCATATTTTCCTCTACTTAGCTACATTTAGAAGAGTAGTGTCAAAAAGTTGTCGATTTCTTCTAATACTCTCCCAACTAAGTTATTACATAATATATAACAGAGGTGTCACAACATACACAGTTGGAAGAAGACACTATATTATATTTCTGCAGTTGAACCATTTAATCAATATCATATTGAAAACATATCAGTGGTTATGCAGGAGTTAGGTAGCTATGATCAGGTCATGAAGACATTTAGAATTCTAAATGTATCAGTTCAACTATATGTAAATGTTTTTTCCTATTATCATAATCAAATTGGAAGAATAACTTTTCATAACTTTGGATGCAACATGAAGAGTGTTCCATGTTTTGTTGTCTTTAGAGTCCCAACACTAATTCCTACTTCCTTATATACATGAGGTTTTTGATAAGTCTTATCAAATCTACTTTACTGCTTTTATTATGCATTAGGTGTTTCAAAGTTTAATTTTCAAATGTGTGTTCAATGTTTCAGTCATGAATAAACATTTTGATTTAAACTTAAATAAAACTAAGGGTGCCTGGGTGGCTCAGTCGGTTAAGCATCTGACTCTTGATTTCAGCTCAGGTCATGATCTTCGGGTCATGAGATTGAGTCTCTGTCAGGCTCTGTGCTGAACACGGAGCCTGCTTAAGATTCTCTCTCTCTTTTTCTCTCTCTCTCCCTCTGCTGCGCCCTACTCTCTCTCGTGTGTGCACATGTTCTCTCTCTCTCTCTCTTTTTCTCTAAAAAAACAAATATACATATATTATAAAATTATACATAATCATAATGTGTATATTATATATATAAAGTACCCTTAAATAAAGCTTGCTTTGATGATCAAAATATCTACTTCCTTCCCTTATTTGTTTGGATTTGTTTTAATGTTATTGGTATATATATTTTGAGTGATACAAATTATATACAAATAAAAGCATTATATTAGGTATTTCATATGTATTATCTTATTTGTTTCATGGGACTAATCTATAGAGTAGATATTATTATTTCCATGTACCAGAGAAGAAAACTGATGTGTACAGAGATTAACTAACTTTTCTAAGTAAACAGAGCTTTGAATTATTAAATCAGACTTGAAATCTATTAAAAATACAGTTTAACATATGTATTTTCATGGATTGCATTTGTCTGAGGTTTCAGATTTTCTCTCCAAAAAGCATTGTTCCAACAATGTAGTTATTTATGCACTGAGCACGGCTAGTGGAAGTTGAAAGTATGTACATAGAGTCTTTTGCAAGTCTGTCTTAAAGCAATTATTCTTCACCACATGTATATCCTGAGGAAGCACAAAATTTTCTGGCATCTGAAGAGAGGTTAAGGATCTAATCACAAAAATGAAGCCATTTATTGAAGTCTGATCAATTCATGATGGTTCTCTAACAAGAAAACTGATTCACTCATTCATTATTACTTTATATCACATTGAAAATATATATGGCAGAACAATTAAACAAAATGAAATACATCAAAATTGTACTAGAGAATGTTGAAGTATTTAATTATAATAATATTGATAGAAAGCATGTGTGTGCCAACTAAAAGTTCTGATGTTTCAGCCAGAAATTCTTTAAGCCCCTGTAATTGCTCCATTATGATATGACTGGTAATACTTTTCAGGAGTAACTCCCAGTGAGAAATGCACAGAGTATAATTAGAGTATAATTAGCAAGTACAAAACATGAAAGATGATTTTGAGTTTCAAGCAGAATTCACACCACAGGAAAAAAACATTAAGGGTTTAAGGAAGAGTAACTGTATGTGGAAAAAGAAGAGAGAAAGGGTTGGCACAGGTGGAGAAAAGAGAAAAATTTGTAGGTTAAGGATGTTATCTTAATATCATTTTGTTGTTTGTTAGCAGAAACTATTTGAGTAAATTACCTACAAATGTTGAGGCAGTAGTAGGAAAAGCAGACTTAACATGAACATTTGAAAATACCAGTGGTTGGTGACTGTAAGGACTGTCAGGGGTCTTGGGGTGGGTGATATGGATGTATGAAAAAATATAATTGAAAGTCAGTGGCCTAGAAACTTCCTGACCTTTCTTTCAATGATCTCAGAATTCTGTTTTAGTTTGTGTGTGTGTGTGTGTGTGTGTTTTACTTTGTTCTGAACTTCATTTCCTTTGCTTCAAGTACCATCTTGCTAGCATTCTCAACCCCCTTTTAACATCGCACCTTCCTGTCAAAACTACGTCACATATTTTTATGCTACTGCATGTGAGTATTTAAGAATTGCTGGAGAAAACCCTTTTGATGTGACAATAAAAACAGATAAATGTCACAGTTGATTCATGGTCCTTAATGACTCTTGGATTTGAATTACTAAAAACAGTAAATTCTGTCTTGTCTCTTCTTCATGTAATTATTTCAACCTTTATCCTACACTTTTATCAAATTCACTTTCCTTTATCTCCTAGTGATGACCTCTGCAACTTTATAAATATAAACTAAACACTATCAAATGGAAATACCGATGATTATTTGTTACCTAAGCTACTGCTTTATATGCATTCTTGCCTTTCCTACATATGCTCTTTCTGTTTCTATGGAGCAGGTGTTTTTTCTCCCTTGTCTGTTAAACTAGTTATTTTAATTGTTCAAATTCCATCCTAATCTTAATCTTCAGAGACTATGTATAAATTATTACTGCACTTTAATAATATCAAACTGTCTTGCTTTAATAAATCCTTCCAATCAGCACAGACCATTTTTCATCTATATTATGATGATGTCATAATTTATATCTCCATCTTTGAGCTCCCACTTGAGCTTCCATATAATCATATAATTACTTATATCTCTATTTGCAATGACACTAAATTAAACAAGCCAAAAAACATACTTAGCATTTCTTCTCTCTAATCCTGACTTCCAAAACTGTTCTTTCTTTTTGCTGCGACTTGTACTGTTAATACAGTGTTGTTTTAGGCAGATATTGTGTTGCCTTCTGCCACTGGCCTCACTTCTTCCTTCTCCAAATTGATAGTAACATTCTCCTACTTGCTTTCCTTGTACCCAGCCTTATTCCCTTTAATCTAGGTTCCAATGTTAGATATACGGTTCTTTTAAAAAAATATATGATTATTCTACTTTCTTAATGAAAAACTTTCAATAAGTTCTAGTTACCTTCAGTTAAAAATCCCAAGTCCTTAACACAAAGCTTCATTCACTATTCCAATAAACTTGTTTCCTATCCCTCCAAACACCTTTGACTTTGTACATATGCAGGCCCGCCTCTCACTTCCTGAGACTGTCCAAACGCTATGTTTTCAACCTACCTTCCAAAGTTGGCCAAATTGTGTAGTTGGATAACCTAGTTAGCTATCACTTCCTTCTTTTAGCTTTCTCTGTCTACTGCGAGAATGGTTACATGTCCATCAAGAACTCACATGGCGATCTGCACTGTTGTCTCATAGAACTTCTTATCTTGTTCTTCTCGTAGTTCCATGTATAAAAAGATGTTTCATTTTCATTTTCTAGTAGCTGATGCTTCTATACCTTCATTGAAACCATTAAAAACAGTTTCATGAGCATGGTGAGGAAATTAAGCGTGATTCCTGCCACCTAATTTCCCTTCCTGCTGGTTTTGAAAGGTATTTTCTCAATCATTCTGACTTCCACGCCTGCTGTTCATATAGCAAACACTCTTGTACATCAAGGCAATTTTAAACTGATTAGGGACTTTCTCTCCAGTGAATAATAAGTTAGGTCATTTTAGAGAAATAATAGTGATAAATATAAACAGAATGCATCCCCCTCAGTGAATCATTTAAGTGGTGTACTGCTGTGTTTCTGCCTCATTCAACATGAAGGTTGCAGGGGACCTGTTGTCAGCTTACACCACTAGTAATGGAAAAATGGCTTTCTTCTTTTTCTTAAAAAGAAGTCTGTGACAAATAAATAAAGCAAGTAAATTCCCATTAAAATGTATCTGATGATGGCCTTAGAGGACTGTCACTGCATATAAACAGACCTAGCATTTATTTTTGAATGTTATGGAGTACTTCATACCATAGGGCAGCATGCTTCCTCCAATATTCTTTATATTCAATAGCAAAGTCTTTCATGCTTATCTAATGTTCATATCCTATCTTATGGTGTATCACTTTCTCTTAAATTGCTATAACATAACTCTCCAAAATAGTGTTTTCATATTTATAGTGATAACAACCAAGTATGAAATCTCTTTATTTAGCCACCTGGTAATGTAGAGAATCCTCATTTATCACTTATGTTTTCCCTATCTTCTTGTTTCAAACTGATTTTTAAAAGTTTGCATGTAGCATAGAATGTGTTTCAGCCTTTCTAATTCAGGTAGACTGTGAGTAGACATACTGCTTTCAAATTTATACTGACCATGGTTAGTTTAAATATAAAATTTCACTATAAATTCAATCAATTGAAATCACAGATGCAATTTAAAAGAGCAAATATTTTCTCCACAAACTTAGATAATGTCTTCTTTTGTTGAACGGTGAAGGAAAAAAAAATGGTATGGAATTCCTATTTTGAATCCGAAGCTCTAATTCTGTAATGTAATTACTGTTACTAAAGTTTGAAAAGCTGCAACAATGTAAGGTTTTACTGGAAGAAAATGTGTTCTTTCCCAAAGATAACAAGGGAATTACTGAATCACTGACAGTAGAATGGAGCTTCTCTCAGGGGGCAAGGAGAGTTTTTGGAAAGTGATAAAACCAGTTACAATTGTTGGGCAAAGAACTGAAGAAACAAAGCAAATTCTGTATCTGGAACAAGTCATTATGAGATGGAATTCAAGAAAAAACATAATTTGCTTCATGGAGAAGGACAATGTATTTAGAATGTCTGTACTGTCTAATAAAACTAAATGGTGTCACAATAAAGAATATGGTATCACATTTGTTTAAAAAATTAAAAAAAAACTTTTCATGAGGAAATTTACGTCAATACAAAAACATTTTTTTAATTTTTTTATTTTATTATTATTTTTTTAATACAAAAACATTTTTTTGATGTGGGTATTTCTATGTATTTTTGCTTATGTCAAAAAGAAAACTATAGAAGAAAGTTACATTTATAAACCAGTCAAATTAGACACATATTAGCTGAAATTGTGTTAAATAAAAACTTATACGATTTTTTTTTTTAATGTAAGTCTCTCTCACGGTCATTCCTTTCTACTACTCTAACAGATTATCACACTGTTACATATCAAGCATAAAAAAACCATCCCTATTTACTGATAAAGTAGATTGCTTTTCTTAAGGTCATAAGTAATACATTTTCAATAATATAGTAATGTTTAAAATCTTCCAAAAATACACACGCAATATATATAAATATATAAGATCAAATTCCAAGATCCATATTATTTATATTTCCTCCCAGGGGTCCTAGTACTTCTTTATTTTGAAGGGTAAAACCGATATTATTGGCCTTCATATTTATTTATTCCAATTTCCTATTTTCTCCTTTTTACATGTCTATATTAATTGAGAGCAGAACCTTTCAAAAGTAAAGACGATCTTATGAAAAAATAATCTGATTGGAATTAAATTAATATTGCGAAGTATATTTATGTTTGATTACAATAAAACAATTTTAGTTGTAAAATAATTTCTATTATTCAGATAATTATTTTAATTTGGGGGAAAAAGAAGAACACAGGAAGGAGATATCCATAAACCCATTAAGCAGCAACAAAATCCCCTAATTTTTCTAAAATTTTAGACTTTTATGTATAAATACTGTATTAGTTATCAATTGATACATAGCACATCACCCCAACTTTAGTGGTTTCAAACAACATACATTTATTTTCTCACAGTTTCTGTGGGTCAGGAATCCAGGAGCAGCAGAGTGCAAGCTTGATGTTTGAGGCTCAGAATCTCCAGTAACGCTACGATCAAGGAGTTGTCTGGGAATATAGTTGTCTCAAGGCTCAACTAAGGAAGGATTTATTTCCAAGATCACTCACCTGGCTTTTGGCAGACACAAAAAGATCAGCTTCCAAGCTTCACATGCCCCTCTCCACACAGTGACTTCATATGTCATCTGGCTTCCCATAGAGTCAGTGTTCCAAGACAGAATAGGAAAAAATATACCCAGAATGACAGCCAAGTTCTTTATCATCTAATTTCAGATTTGATAACCCATTGCCACCATTTCCCATTTGGTTCTAGTGAATCAATAATTACAGACTACAAACAAAAGTAGGAGATTAACAAGAGTGTGAAGAGGAGGAGCCAGCGATCTTTGGGGCCCTCTTAGAGGTTGTGTATCTACCACCTGTGTATGTGTGTTTGTATGAGTTTGTGTATGTGCATATTTATTTTAATGAATGGTAAACACAATAATTAATGAACATCTTCTACTTAAAATGTTATGCATATAATAAATATAAGTAGCAGTAAGTTATTTTATCAAACAACAACCCAAATATATGCATAATGTCTGATTTCTGATGCTGTGGTAGATACAATAATGGTCCCACTGATGATGTCTAAGGTCTAAGCCCCAGAACCTAAGGGGTGAGAATATGTTCAAGCTGCCTAGAGTTGGGTGTTGCCCTTCCCCTATGTGAGGTAGTTAAAAAGTTAGGTTCTGGCTAATTAATTCCTCCTAAGGGAAGGCCTTGTTAAGAAGAACAGAGTGCTCTAGTCTATTTCAAATATATATTTATATATTATACATTTTTATATAAATAAGAATACAGAATTGAATATATCATTGTGATTATTATTTTGCACAAACTTATCTATTAGATCAATCAAGAATAAAAAATTATTTCACTTTTACTCACTCTTTCTCTAATGCAGTATATTTCTTTCATTTTTATAGTATATTTCTTTTTTCTTTTTGTTTAATTTAATTTAATTTATTTATTTGACAGAGATAGACACAGTGAAAGAGGGAACACAAGCAGGGGGAGTGGGAGAGGGAGAAGCAGACTTCCCACTGAGCAAGGAGTCCAATGCCAGACTCCATCCCAGGACCCTGGAATCATGACCTCAGCTGAGGGCAGACGCTTAACGACTGAGCCACACAGGTGCCCCTTCTTAGTATATTTCTTTATATAGGTCAGAAACCCAAATAACTTCTCTTTTCTCTAAAGAACTTCTTTAAAATACAAACAAACTTCTTTTAGCATTATGTGTAAAGCAGGTCTACTGACAACAAATTCAATTTCTGTTTGAGTATCTCTCCTTCACTTATCAAAAATAATTTTGCAGGGCACAGAAGTTCAAGTTGGTAGATTTTTGTTTGTTTGCTTTTCTCGACACTGAATATTCCACTCACGACTTGCTTGCATGGTTTCCGAAAACTCAGATATAATATGTAACATTGGTCATCTATAAATAAGATGTTTTTCCACCCTTCTGGAATTTTTCAGGATTTTTTCTGTATCTTGGATTGACTGTAATTTGAAGAAGATATGCTTAGGTATAGTTTTTGTTGTGTTTTTTTGTTTTTTTCCACATTTGTCTTGCTTACCGCTCTCTGAGCTTCTCTGAAAATCTGCAGTTTGGTATCTGACATTAATTTGGGGGAAATTCTCACTCGTAATTGTTGTATTGTCATATATTTTACTTTTGCATGTGTTATAAACTTCAAAGTACATTAGTATTTGGTTTAAGCACTGTTCTCTGAATAATAAAACTAAAATTTTAATAAGAAGAAAAATATTTTGTATTTATTAATATAATTATCATTTTTGGTACTCTAATTCCATTGGTTTGATGTATTTTTGCATCTGATACATCTGATATCATTATTGATTCTACCTGAAGGACTTCTTTTAATGTTCATGTAGTATGAAGGTGATGAATTATTTTAGCTTTTTTTGTGTTTAAAATGTCTATATTTTACCAGAATTTTTGAAAGAAATTTTTATTGGGTACAGGAATCTAGTTTTATTTTTTTCTCCTAGAATTTTAAATATGCTCTCCCAACTATCCTCTTGTTTATATATTTTTCTAAAATGAAATTTCTCATTCTTAATATTTTTCTAAAATGAAATTTCTCATTTCTGTTCCTTTCTATTAAATATGGGTTTTTTTCCCAACTCTATTTTTAAGATTTTCTGTTGACTGCTGGTATTGAGCCATTTGATTATAATTGTTTTCTCCATATTGTCTGTGTTTGGAACTCAATGAGATTGTTCAATCAATGAAATTATAGCTTTAATCAATGTGGAAAATTTTTAGTTTTTTCTTCAAATGTATTGCTTTTTTCTCTGCTCTCTTTTCTCTCTCTTCTCCTTGAATGTCTCCAATAACATTTATTAGTTCACTCAAATTTTTCCAATTATGTTTCTGTATCCTTATCCTCCTCCTTTCTCTAAATTCTCTTTCCTTTGTATTTCATTTATGACAGTTAATTTTATAATATCTTCAAATTAACTAGTCTTTTCTGCAAAATCCAATCTGTCTTTGGATATTAATTCCACCTATAGTAGCTTTAAAAAAATCCTAATCATTGAATTTTCATCTGTAGATGTTCGACAGAAAATTCAATTTCTATTATAGTTACGTAGATGTATGCTGGAATTTCTTAACTCGTTTCAAAGATCCCAGAGGAACTCTAAGACAAAACACTAGTTCTCTTGGATGTTTAGCCAATCAATAGTTAACTTCTTAGTGATCCCAAAGCAATCAGTATTTAGTTCTTATTGTATGGACTAATTATTTGATCCATGTATATTTATGTATGTATACACACACATGTGTGTGCATGTGTATGTGTATACTACTATTTATGTGTATGTGTGTGTATATATATATATATATATATGTATGTTTGTAGCATGTGCATATTTTATTGCAAGTACTAATTTGATCCTTATACATATAGATACTAATGGAGACTTTGGTTTGTAATAAAAGTGTATAAAATATAATTTTCCTTGTTTTATGAATGTCAAATTTAAGCCAAATAACAAGGCTTTATTTCCTTGAAATAGTATACAATCATCGGTGTACATTTTCTGTAAGCCATAAAATGTGTTGAATCTATTATATCTGTACATTTTTTGTCAGTACATGTTTGCCTTCCACCTTGAAAGTCCACATGCTGTTATCAGAGGAAGATTTTATTTTTATTTCTTTTGGGTTTTTATTGAACTCACTATGTTGATTTTTAAAGTCCTGCTTTTGGGTGTTTCTAGGGCTATGTCTCTGCACATACTTGTTTTCCAACTTAGATCTTATTCATTCCTGTTGAGTCAATCTCTCTCTTTTAACTCTCTTTTTGAAAAACAGGTTTCAGTTGCTTTGTTAATAATAATCAGAAGTTTTATTTCTAGTGACATACTTCATGAAACTGTACCTGCTGCAGGGTCATACTTTTTAGGGAAGGAAAAATAATGAAATATATTAAGGCAAATATTGACTCTCAAGTTTGGCTTTGCTGGCATAAATTTTTTTTTGATTTATGTACCTAACAAGTTTGCAAGCCCTACATGGATAGGAAGTGCAATAGATGTGAAATCTTTCTACTATTGTAATAAACAATAGCAATTGTAGCATTTTTGTGTAAGACTTTAAATTTCATTAAGATTAAATATTAACATTTATGATGATTAACAAGGAATAAATTTTCAATGTATAATTAAACAAGTGCATTGCAAAAATATGAACATACATATGGCTACAGAAATTAATGAATATTTCAATGCTCAAACATTAGTTTCAGGAGAAAAAAAACCCAGCTGTGCCAGGTATCATCAACTGAGTAGGTAATTTGTAATTAATTATAGACACATATGGCCAATGTTACTCAGGCAAAGAACAAGCATTTCTTAGGTAACAAAGGAGGCAAATGTTAAATTATCTGTAACTATTAAAGACTATTCTTGTTGCCATATTGTGAGTTAGTTTGATGAGATAATCTGTTCTACATTTTATATATGAATCACTTTATAAAACTGGCAGTTTTGATTTGAAAAAAAAAACACATTTACATAGGGAGAAAAATGAATTTCTTTTGATTCACCTGTTAATATTTGAGCAATAGTTCCATGATAACAACTTTTCCAAAGGTATTTTGCTCATTTTACTGAGATGTTGAGCTTTTTGGTGAAAGAGAAGTAAAGAGAATATTCAGACTAGGGTACCTGGGTGGCTCAGCTGGTTAAGGATCTGACTCTTGATTTCAGCTCAGGTCATGATCTCAGGATGTTGAGATCAAGCCCCACATCAGGCTCTGTACTGAGTGTGGAGACTGCTTAAACTCTCTCTCCCTCTGTCCGCACCCCCTCTTCCTGTGCTCCTGCTCACTCTTTCTCACACCACAAGAGACAAAAAAAGATAGAAGACAAAAATTCCAAGAAAGAAAACAATAGTACCCATATTAATTTCTGATGAAGGTCAGAGTATGTTTAATAATTGTTTGGAATCCTTCTGAAGAGAATTATCTCTTTGTCTTATATACTTATTCATCATTTATATTACTATAGACTTACGGATATTTGTTTTATATTTTGATTTATAACTCAATACAAGCTTATTTGTTTTGTTGCTCATATTAAACTTTGGGAGTTTTAGTTGGTTCTCGCGTTCCTTTGACGTATTACTATAACATAGTTGGTTTGCTTGTTTATTTTTGAGCAATTTCTTACTCTGGTACTGAAAGTTGTTCCAGACTCACGCAGTGTATTTCCTGTTTCACTTTAGACTCAGTCATGTGTCCATGGAGTCCTGCTTCCTTTCACTGGAAAATGATATTACAAATAATAAGCTGGACTTAAGTTTACCCATTGTTACTTGTGTATTTTTGTTCTAGGTCTTCTCTGATGACAAAGAAAGGAAATATAGGTGTATATATTAACCTTATTATATACAGAGATCTATAAATATTTCTATATGTAACTATCTATATCTATATTAATCTAGACCTGAGTTCATACTGCTGTCTCCAACTTTAATTCATTACTGTATACATCATTCTAGCCTCCTTTCCTTTCTTACCTGTGAACTTCCACTCAAACTGTAAGAAACTTGGCTCCCATTGTACACCATCCATTCACTTAATTGTTCGCTTCTAATACACATGCATAGCAGCATCAGCATTTTTAACCCATACCCTTTGTGATGCAACTTTATTGCTTATATATAATTTCTCTTGTCTTTAGTTTTAAATTCCACTTATTTGTCAAGTTACTTAGGTCAGCAACTTTTCCTCCCCATCTACTTCATTGAAGTTGTTTTATGTATTTGCAATATTTTGCAATCCATTCTGGAATTCCCTTAACCTTCCAAGATTTTTTTTTTCTTTTTTTAAGTTGGTGTACATTAAGATTCACTCTTTGTACTATGAAGTGTTTTGAAAAAGGAAGTATTAAGTATCCACATTTATAGTATCATATAGAATAGTTTTACCACCATTAAAATAGATACCATGTTCATCTATGCCATCCTCTCTTCTTTCTTGACCTAACCTCTACTTATCACTGATCTTTCTACCATCTTTGTACCTTGCCTTTTCCAGAATGTCACGTGATTGAAAACAGAGTATGTGTCCTTTTTAGACAGACATCTTTAATTCATACAAATTACCTAATTAACATGCATTTAAGATTTAGCTGTGCCATTTTTATGGCTTGATAGCTTTTTAAAAAAATATTGTGGCTACATAAATCCAATATAAACTCATTTTAACCATTTATAAGCATATAATTCAGAAGCATTTACAATGTTGCTTAACCAAGACATCTGCTTGTTTCCCTCCATCAATCATCATGTTTTTGCAATATTTCAAATTCTCCATGAGACCTAACCTGACCACCTTATTTAATATGACATCCTACATCAATTATTTTACACCAAAAACCTCTTTTAAAACATCACTTTTTCTTCTGTATTTACCATTCTAAACATTCTACACATGACACAATTAAATTTTTTTTTTTTTTGGTTGTTGTTCATTTTGGTTGTCTCTTGCTAAATGAGCACTCCATGAAGGCAAGGGCTGTGGTTTGGAAATAAAGGCAAGATCTTAGAGCACCCTGTACATAGTAAACAATGTATATGTGTGTTTTAGTAAACAATTGAAATAACAAATAGAAGGATCTATATGTAAATCAGTAGGACATTGACAAAGAGATTTCTTTTAGGTATGTTTTGGCTGAGAGTTGTCATCAAAGTTGAGGACAATTAGATATCACTATTGTTCAGTCTTTTTTTTTTTTCCATAATAAGGAAAACTGTGTTTATTGCATTCTATTTTCATTTTTTATGTTCAGTTAGCCACTGTATAGTACATCACTGGTTTTTTATATAGTGTTCAATGATTTATTAGTTATATATAACACCCAGTACTCATCACAACATGTGCCCTCCTACTGGGTGTGGTATATAAACAATGAGTTTTGGAATACTGTAAAGAAATAAAATAAAATGAAAACAAAACAAAACAACAACATGTGCTCTCCTTAATGCCCATCACCCTGTTATCCCATCTCCCTCCACTCCCCTCTGAAACCCTCATTTTTTCCCCAGGTGTCCATAGTTTCTCATGGTTCATCTCCCTCTCTGATTTCTCCCCATTCAGATTGCCTCCCTTCCCCTATGGTCCTCTGTGCTATTGCTTATGTTCCACATATGACTGAAGCCATATGATGATTGTCTTTCTCTGCTTGACTTACTTCACGTAACACAATACCCTCCAGTTCCAACCATGTTGATGCAAATGGTGGATATTCACCTTTTCTAATGGCTGAATAATATTCTCTTGTATATATGTACCACATCTTCTTTATCCATTTGTCTGTTGAAGGGCATCTCATCTCCTTCCACAGTTTCACTATTGTGGACATTGCTGCTATGAACATTGGTGTGCAGATGCCCCTTCTTTTCACTACATCTGTATCTTCGGGGTAAATATCTAGTAATGCAATTTTTACATCATAGGTTAGCTCTATTTTTATATTGTGAGGAACCTACATACTGTTTTCCAGAGTGGCTGTATCAGCTTGTATTCCCACAAACAGTGTAAGAAGGTTCCCTTTTCTCCACATGCTTGCCAACATTTATTGTTTCCTGTTTTGTTAATCTTTCCTATTCTAAATGATGTAAGGAGGTATCTTATTGTGGTTTTGATTTGTATTTCCCTGATGACTAGTGATGTTGAGCATTTTTTTATGTGCCTGTTAGTCATTTGTATGTCTCTGAAGAAATGTCTGTTCATGTCTTCTGCCATTTTTTGACAGGATTATTTGTTTTTTTGAGTGTTGAGCTTGAGAAGTTCTTTTATAGATCTTGGATATCAGCCCTTTATCTGTAATGTCATTTGCAAATATCTTCTTCCATTCTATTGGGTGCCTCTTAGTTGTGTTGGCTATCTCCTTTGCTGTGCATCAGCTTTTTATATTGATGAAGTCCCAAGAATTCATTTTTGCTATTGTTTCCCTTGTTTTTGGAGATGTGCCTTGAAAGAAGTTGTGGTCAATGTTGAAGAGGTTACTGCCTATGTTCTCCTCTAGGATTTTGGTGGATTCCTATCTCACATTGAGCTCTTTCATCCATTTTGAGTTTATCTTTGCGTTTGGTATAAGGGAATGGTCCAGTTTCATTCTTCTGCATGTAGCTGTCCAATTTTCCCAACACCATTTAATTCTTCCATGGGGTGAATTTTTGTAGCCAGTGGCCTTAAAGCCATGGGGAAAGATGACTGGATGCCAGTCTGGCTATCTCTCATGATTCTATAAAGCACCCCATAACCTAATTTTATAACTCTCCCTCAGAATTTTAAATCTCAGAATTTTTGCAATTTCTTTGAGATGGAATTTTCTAACTCACGTCCTGGGGCACCTGGGTGGCTCAGTTGGTTAAATGTCCTACTCTTAGTTTCTGCTCAGGTCATGATCTCATGGACTGTGAGAATGAGCCCTGAGTTGGGCTCTGCACTCAGCACAAAGTTTGTTTGGGATTCTCTCTCACCCTCTGCCCCTCTCCCTGCTTACATGCAGACATCCTCTCTCTCTAAAATAAATAAATAAATCTTTAAAAAATATATTATGTCCTAAATTTGTTTGGGATTGAGAGTTCTTATGTTTAATTATATTATTATAAGACAGTTTCTACTATTTTTCTCTATTTCCAAGAAACTTCTCAGCTATTTTGTCTACTTGTAGAACACTTGTCATTTCTCTATTTTCTTATGTATTTATTTGGTTTTCTTTTTAGTACTTATTCTTGTTAATTCTCATTGCAGAGTAGATAAACTCATGTAATCATGCATGCTACGTGAACTGGAAGACCCTGGATGTTTAATGTTATTATAAGTGGAATATAAACATATAAGCTCACAAGGCATAACACATGGTCCCCAAAATGGTATGATTCAGAGATATTTTTAGTCTATGTAAATGATGTAATGAATAAGAAAGTGAATAAACAATAAATTTGTAATAAGTTTGAATAAATTTACAGTTAATAAATGTATAGAAATTCAAAACAATGTTTGTTGAAACAATGTGTGTATGTCAATTAATGAAATTCTCATTATGACATGATCCTCATGTATTTTAATATTAAAAAGTGTTTTTTTATATAAAAAGTAGGTAGAGAAACAATAGAACATAATTCCTATGGACACAAATTTGGACCCACATTTATTAAAGTAAAGAATTGAAATAGTTTTACTTCCGGGAAAAATGGCAGAATAGGAGGGTCCTAAGCTCATCTTGTGCCATCAGTACAACTACATAACAGCCACACTGGTATAAATAACCCAGAAAACAATTTGAAGACTAGCAGAAGAAACTTTCTGTAACTAAATATATAAAAGAAGCTACATCGAAGAGGGTAGGAAGGGTGGAAATGTGGTGACTAAGTGGACCTGTGGGACTGTCCACAGGAGTGAGCTAGTGGCTCAGAGAGGAAAAATAAACAGATTTTCCTACCAGGGAGTCCACACGGAGGACAATTCCCTATAATATTTGGCTTTGAACACCAGAGGCCCTTATTTTGCAAGTTATTACAATGAAAGGGACTTAAAACCTGGAACTTTAAAAACCTGGAGCTTTAAAAATCAGTAGGCTAGGCTCTGGGAGAGCCTGGAGGGTGATAGGAAGCTGAGCCTCTGTCCTTAGAGAGAAGACACAAGAAAGAACCCCAGGGGAAAAACAAACAAACAAACAAACAGCATACCAGCAGCAGTTTGCAAAATGTCTGGGATTTACTGGACAGAGATTTGTTTACTAGTCTCAGAGCCTGTGCTGGAAGGGTAGGGATTGTTGGAAGGCTTCCCCAAGAACAAAGGAGTTTATACCCAAAGGAGTTGGCAGGCACCACTTCTGTCTTGAATCCCTCACCATAAACACACAGACACCTCTGGGAATCAGCAAGGCAATAACACTCCTTACATAAATTGCTAACCATGTACTCTACCCATGTATCCTACAGACACACCCTCTCCAACCAGGTCTCAGAACCAGGTCCCTCCTCCCCCAACCTCTACCCCCTGAACATACAGCAGACTCATGCAAACCTTGCTAATACTGTGTTCCTCTGCACTTCTCTGATACTGCACATCTGGGGATTCAATTTAAGCCCAAGGTGACCCCAGACTTGTCCACTAACAACATAGGGATCAAACCCTGCCCACAATAGTCAAAGAGAGCCATTTCAGACTAATGGACTAAAGGCAAAAGTGGCTCTGCCACAGCAGTAGGGAACATGCAACATGTACGAGATACCTCTGAAGTGCCAGGTTTTGTGAATAAGGGTCCTACATTACAGAACACTACAGGCCCTCTTCTACTTAAGGCCACCATTTTCAAGAGCGGGAGATGTAGCAGACTTTCCTCACATAAAAACAGACACAGAGAGTTAGATAAATGAGAAGACAGAGGGATACGTCCCAAATAAAGGAATAGGACAAAATCATAGCAAGAGACCTAAACAAAACAGAGAAAAATAATGTACCTAATGGGGAATTTTTTTTTTTAAGATTTATTTATTTTAGAGAGAGAGAGAGAGCACAAGCAGGGGGAGGGGCAGAAGGAGAGGGAGAGAGAGAGAATCCTCAAACAGACTCCCCACTGAGGACAGAGCCCGATGCAGGGCTCTACCCCAGGACTTTGAAATCATGACCTGGCCAAAATCCAGAGCCGTCTGCTTAACCGCCTGAGGCATCCAGGTGCCCCCGCCTGATAGGGAATTTAAAGAAGTGGTCTTAAAGGTACTCATTGTACCTGGGAAAGAGCAGAGGACCTCAGTGAGACCCTTCATAAAGAAATAGAAACAGTTAAAAAAGTACTAACCAGAGACAAAGTACCCAATAAATGAGATTAAAAATACCCTAGATGAAATAAACAGGCTAAAGGAAGCTAAAGAACAGAGCAGTGACCTGGAGGATGGTGAAATGCAAAGCAATCAAGCTGAACAGGAGAGAGAAAAATTAATAATTAAAAATGAGAATAGACTTAGGGAACACAATGACACCATCAAGCATAATAACATTCTATTATTGGGATCCAGAAGGAGAAGAGAAAGAAAAGGGGTCAGAAAATTTATTTGAAGAAATAATAGCTGAAATTTTCCAGAATCTGGAGAAGAAAACAGAAATCTAGATCCAGAATGCATAGAGAGTTCCCAAAAATATCAACTCAAGGGGGACCACACCAATCACATGGTAATTAAAATGGTAAAAAGTTGTGATAAAGAGAGAATTTTAAAAGCAACAAGGGAAAAGAAAAAGAAGTTACATACAAGAGAAACTCCTTAAGGCTATCAGGTGATTTTTTAGTACAAACTTTGCAGGCCACAGGGAAGTGGTATGATATATTGGAAGTGCTGAAACTGAAAAACTTGCAACCAAGAATACCCTATCCAGAAAGAATAGCATTCAGAATAGAAGGAAAGATGAAGTTTCACAGACAAACAAAGTTCAAGGAATTCATCACCACTCAGCCAGGCCTGTAAGAAATGTTAAGCAGGACTTCTTCAGTAGAAAGTTAAGACCATAAGGAGGAGTAAGAAAAGTAGGAAACATAAAAATAGTAAAAATAAGTATATTTATAAAAACTAGTCAGAAGATTCACCAAATAAAAGGATGTAATGCATGCACCATTTACCTAAAACATGCGGGTGGGGGAGAGGAGTAAAGAATGGGTTCAAACTTAAGCAGTCATCAACTTAATATAAACTGCTATGCATGGAATATGTTGTATACAAACCAAATGGTAACCACAAATCAAAAACCAGTAATAGATATACAAAAAATAAAGGGAAAAGAACCCAAGTATATCAGTAAAGAAAGCCAATAGACTGTGAGAAGAGAGTAAGAGAAGAAAGAAAAAAAAGTACTAAAACCATAAAACAAGTAACAGAATAGCAATAGCTACATACCTATCAATAATTACTTTGAACGTAAATGGGCTAAACACTCTAATCAAAAGACATAGTTTGATAGAGTAGATATAAAAGCAAGACCCAGCTATAGACTGGCTACAAGAGATTAATTTCAGATGTAAAGACACATGCAGATAAAAAGTGTAGCGATGGAAAAGGATTTATCATGCAAATGGAAATGAAAAGAAAACCAGGGTAACAATACTTATATCTGACAACATAGATCTTAAAACAAGGACTGTAACAGGAGACAAAGAAGGACATTACATATTTATAAAGGAAATGATCCAAGAACAAAATGTAACAATTGTGAATATTTATGCACTCAACATGGGAGCACCCAAATGCGTAAAGCAGCTAATAACAATCACAGAGAGAGTAATAGATAGTAATACAATAATAGTAGGGGACTTTAGCACCCCAGTTACATCAATGGATAGATAAGGTAAACAGATAGATAAGGTAAACAGAAAATTAACAAGGAAACAGTGCTTTGAATGATATATTGCTCCAGATGGGTCTAACAGATATAGTCAGAACATTCCATCCCGAACAACAGAATGCACATTCCTCTCAAGGGCACATGGAACATTCTCCAGAAGAGATCACATATTAGACCACAAAACAAGTTTCAACAAATTTAAAAGTATCAAAGTCATACCATAAATCTCTTCTGACCACAATGTTGTGAAATTCAAAATCAACCACAAGAAAAAACCTGGAAAGGCTGCAAATACATAGAAGTTAAATAACATGTTACTAAACAATGAATGTGTAAACCAGGAAATAGAATAAGAAATAAAAATATACACAGAGACAAATGAAAATGAAAACAAAATGGCCCAAAATCTTTGGGGTGCAACAAAAGCTGTTCTAAGAGGGAAGTTTATAGCAATACAAGAATACCTCAAAAAGCAAGAAAAATTTAAACAGACAACCTAACCTTACACCCAAAAGAGTTAGATAAAGAAGAACAAAATCCAAAGCCAGCAGAAGGAAAGAAATAATAAAGAGTAGAGCAGAAATAAATAAGATTTAAAAAAAAATAGACCAGATCAGTGAAGCCAGGACCTGGTTCTTTGAAAAGATCAGCAAAATTGATAAACCTATAGCCAGCTTCACGAGAGAAAGAGAGAGAGAGAGAGAGAGAGAATTCAAAACCAGAAATGAAAGAGGAGAAATAACTAATACCCCAGAAGTACAAACAATTATAAGAGTATATTATGAAAAACTATATGCCAATAGATTGGACAACGTAGAAGAAATGGATAAATTCCTAGAAACATACAACCTCCTAAAACTGAATCAGGAAGAAACAGAAAATTTGGTTTCAGACTGATTACCAACAATGAAATTGAATCAGTAATCAAAAAATCCCACAAACAAAAGTCCAGGACCAAACAGGTGAATTCTACTGAACATTTAAGGAAGAGTTAATACTTAGTCTTTTCAAACTGGTCCAAAAAATAGAAAAGGAAAGAAAGATGTCAAACTCGTTCTATGAGGCCAGCATTACTCTGATACCAAAAGTATATAACGACACTACAAAAACAAACACAAACAAAACAAAACAAAAAAACTACAAGCCAAAATCTCTAATGAACTCTGATGAACATAGATACAAAATTCCTTAACAAAACATTAGCAAACAATCCAAAAATACATTAAAAAATAATTCAAGTATTTTAATTCTGGGATGCAAGAGTGATTCCAAATGGAACTCACTGAAGGGTTTTGAGCAAAGCAATGTTATATTATAACAAATATATTGGTGTGCTTAACAAAGAATGAAGGAAAGCAACAACAGAAGCAGGAAAATTTTTTTATGGGAAACTAGTAATTCAGACTGGATAATACTGGTTTGGACTTGTGACCCATCTGCATATCTCAAAAATAATACAGATAGTCTAGCCCCAAGTTACCTCCAGGGAGGTTTCAAAATTTAAGTAAGTAAATTAAGTAATTGTAAATAACTAATAACCTATCATATCCTTATCTTGACCAAGAGTCAGTGGCTGGCTTCTGGCATCTCTAGAGATAATCACAGAGCTGTACCAACTCCCTATAAATTAACTTATCTCAGGAAAACCAGATTTTTACAAGGGTCTACAAAGGCCCTGTGTTAACTGCCTCTGGTTCCTTTACTTCAACTCTCCCTGTTCTCCTGACTGGACACATGCTGCTGGTTAAACTGCCTTGCTCATAGTTCCTGGAACAAGCCAGTGTGCCCCATTTCAAGCTCTTTAAACATATTATTCCCTCAGTCTGGAATGTTCTTTCTCCAAGCAAAAAGAACCTCACCCCCTCACTTCCCTCCCATCTTTACTCACCATTTGCAAGACCATTTGGGTCTTTCTGGTCACTGGATTTAAAATAACAATTGCATCACCTCTGACAACACATATTTATCCCTCTTATATTATTAAACATAACATTACTACTATCTAGTTTAATACACATTTATTTAAATTATTTATTTTGTCTTCTTCAGGTAGGCAAGGACATTTGTCTCTTTTGTTTACTGCTGTATCTGGGATGAAAAGAGTGCCTTGCTCTTTGTAGGAGTGCAAGGTAGAGTTAATTTATAGGGGGCTGCAACTGCTATCTCTGGGGTCTCCTGGAATATTTGGTTATAATCTGTGGCTAAGATAAGAACGATGAGCTTTATTACGTGTTGTTCAAAGTCCAAAACACCCTGAGGAAATTTAGTTCACTATTAGTTTTGTTGTTGTTGTTATTCATTTGTTTTGTTTTGTTTTTGCTTTTTTGGTTTGTTTTTTACTAAGACTTTTAAACTAGCTTACTAGTTAGAAAAGCTGGCTTCACCACATGACTAAAGGGGCATGAAAATTTCCACCAGGAACTTCTCTCTTGAGACTTCCTAGAACCAAATTGTCTAGTCCTGATGATCAATGTCAGAATAAGAACACTGGTGATTTATGACTGGTTGATTTATGAGACCCTTAATGTTTGCCAGCGCCCTCTTTCTCTATCTATTTCTTATCCTTTGCCTTCAAAAAATCACCACCTTTTCATGTGTCTGTTGGCCATTTGTATGTCTTCTTTGGAGAAATGTCTATTCATTTCTTCTGCCTATTTCTTGACTGGATTATTTGTTCCATGGGTTTTGAGGTTGATATGTTCCTTATAGGTGTTGGATACTAATCCTTTATCTAATATATCATTTGCCAATATCTTCTCCTATTCTGTCCACTGTCTTTTGGTTTTGTTGACTGTTTCCTTTGCAGCGTAAAAGCTTTTTGTCTTGGTGAAGTCCCAATAGTTCATTTTTCCCTTTGTTTCCCTTGCCTATGTAGATGTGTCTAACAAGAAGTTTCTGTGGCTGAGGTCACAGAGGTTGTTGGCTGTGTCCTCCTCAGGATTTTAATGGATTCCCATCTCACATTTAGGTCTCTCATCCTTTTTGAGTCCATTTTTGTGTATGGTGTAAGGAAATGGTCCAGTTTCATTCTTCTGCATGTGGTTGTCCAATTTTTTCAACACAATTTATGGAAGAGACTGTCTTTTTTCCATTGGCTATTCTTCCTTGCTTTGTTGAAGATTAGTTGACCATAGAGTTGAGGGTGCTTTCTAGAGTCTCTATTCTTTTCCATTGACCCATATGCCTGTTTTTGCACCAGTACCATACTGTCTTGGTTACAGATTTGTACTAGAGCTTGAAGTCCAGAATTGTGATGCCACCAGTTTTGGTTTTCTTTTTCAACATTCCTTTGGCTATTTAGGGTCTTTTCTGGTTCCATACACATTATTCCAGCTATGTGAAAAAAGTTGATGGTATTTTGATAGGATGGCTTTGAATGTGTAGATTTCTCTAGATAGCAGGGACATTTTAACAATATTTGTTCTTCGAACCCATGAGCATGGAAAGTTTTTTCATTACTTTGTGTCTTCCACAATTTCTTTCATGAGTGTTCTGTAGTTTTCTGAGTACAGATCCTTTGCCTCTTTGTTTAGATTTATTCTTAGGTATCTTATGGTTTGGGGAGCAATTGTAAATGGTATTGACTCCTTAATTTCTCTTTCTTCCATCTCACTGTTTATGTATAGAAGTGCAACTGATTTGTGCACACTAATTTTATATCTTGCCACGTTGCTGAATTACAAGACTTAGCAATCAGTCAACAAAAAGAAAACAAACGAAACGACAACGAAGAAGTCAAACCCTCACTCTTTGCAGATGACATGATACTTTATGTGGAAAACCTGAAAGACTCTACCCCCAAATTGCTAGAACTCATACAGGAATTTGGCAATGTGGCAGGATATAAAATTAATGCACAGAAATCAATTGCATTTCTATACACTAACAAGGAGACAGAAGAAAGAGAAATTAAACTCTTTATAGCAGGTCAATTAAGTTTTATTTATTGGAACATTTGCAGGTCTTTCTCTTTACTTAGGGAAAACCAAGAGCAAAGAGAGAAACAGAAGAAAAAATATTTTCTACTGTTGCGCATTGTATTAACTGTTCCCTAAAGCTAAACAACCAGAGCAGATTAGTTCTAGGTTTCCAAGCAATTGACCAAAGCAAGGACATGTGTTATGAAACTCAAAAATTCAAGCTTTTTTTACTAATTCAAAGGGATACGTTCACCTCTATGTTTATTGCAGCATTATCTAGTATAGCTAAATTATGGAAGCAGACCAAGGGTCTGTTGATAGATGAATGGATAAAGATGTGATACACACACACACACACACACACACACACAGGGATATTACTCAGGCATAAAAAAGAATGAAATCTTGCCATTTGCAAGGACATGGATAGAGCTTAGACAGTACAATGCCAAGTGAAATAAGTCAGTCAGAGAGAGAAAACTATCCCTATGATTTCACTTCTGTGTGAAATTTAAGAAACAAAATGAGCAAAGGGGAAAGAGAGAGAGAGGAAAAAGAGAGAGAGAGATAGGCAAACTAGAAATAGACTCTTAACGAGAGAGAACAAACATGTTTACCAAAAGGGAGGTGGGGGGAGGGGCATGGGATAGAGAGGCGATGGAGATTAAGGAGGGCTTGCTGTGATGAACACATGATTGTATGGAAGTGTTGAATCCTGTATTGTGCACCTGAAGCTAACATTACACTGTATGTTAACTAACTGAAATTTAAATAAAAACTTTTTTTTAAAGATTATATATTTATTTATTTGACAGACAGAGATCACAGGTAGGCAGAGAGGCAGGCAGAGAGAGAAAGGGAAGCAAGCTCCCCGCTGAGCAGAGAGCCCGATGCGGGGCTCGATCCCAAGACCCTGGGATCATGACCTGAGCCGAAGGCAGAGGCCCTAACCCACTGAGCCACCCAGGTGCCCCAATAAAAACTTTTTAAAAATCTCTAAAAGTCTTATTTCATGCTCATTGTAAAGTGTCTGGTCATGAATATATTGAGTGTATGTCCTATGTTTGTTAATATATTTTTGTGTTTTTCCCTTTATTTTTTTTGCTCAATGCATGCACTTTTTATTAATTCATCTATTTTTTAAGATTTTACTTACTTATTTACTTATTTGACAGAGAAAGAGAGAGCAGAAGTAGGGGGAGCAGTAGAGAGGAAGGGAGGAGGAGGCTCTCTGCTGAGCTGGGAGCCTGATGTATGGTTCAATGCCAAGACCCTGGGATCATGACCTGAACTGAAGACGTGCTTAACCAACTGAGCCACCCAGGCATCTCTTAATTCATCTATTTTTATATCATTGTGTATCAAGAAATCTTTTTCCCACTTTCTATATATTCCCAGGCTTACTTCAAAGGGAGATATTTTAACCACCAGTATCCATGGGGAGATTTCTTTGTGTGTTTGTATGTATTGGTGGGGGGCGAACTCACGAAGACATATGTAAACTAAGGTAGGACAAATGTGTATATTGATTTGTAAATCTATTCAGGTCTGTCTACTCAACTATTATAAAAATGATGTCAACAGGGGTGCCTGGGTGGCTCAGCTGGTTAGGTGCCCACTGTTGATTTCAGGTCAGGTCATGATCTCAGAATAATGAGATTGATTCCACCTCAGGTCCTTGCTCAGTGGGGAGTCTGCTTGCCCCTCCCTCTCCTTCTGCCCCTTTGCCCCTACACTTGTGTTCTCTCTCTCTAAAATAAAAATAAATAAGTCTTTTTTTAAAAATGATGTCAGGGACACCTGGGTGGCTCAGCTGGTTGAGTGTCTGACTCTTGATTTCGGCTCAGGTTGTGATCTCAAGGTTGTGGGATCCAGGCCTTCATTGGACTCCCTGCTGAGCAGGGAGTTCACTTGAAGTTCTCTCCTCTCTTGTTCTCTCTCTCCCCCTCCTCATGCTCTCCTTCTCTATCTCTCAAATAAATAAATAAATCTTTAAAAAAATGATGTCAGCAATATCATTCACAGAAATTGTATTCCTTCTTTCTTACTGCCCAGCCCTTGAAGAATAATAAGTTTAGGTCTTTCTTATGAATCTTATGACTCACTCTGCTAATGATATTGGAGATTCATCCATTAATAATCACATGTGCTTTCAAAATCAGCTTTGTCCTCTAAACTCTTGTGCCATCTAATAAATTTCTTTCATTCTCAGACTGAGAAAGTACTAATTAACACCACTATAAAACCCCACACAAAGGTTTTTTGATTGCTAAAAAGAAAAAAAAAATGTTGTATGAGACAAATCTGTGATTTTTACAGTAGATAAAAATTTCCATATGAATGATTTCATAGCAATAAGAGGATATATAAACATTCAGTTGTAAATTAATTCAAATTGCAATAATTAAAAATTATACACCTGTAATGTTCATGGAGATAAATTAAAAATTACTATTATCTGCTTTCTTACAAATATAGTATGTCAACTACAATTTCCCTAGTCCACCTAGCAAAATAAGTTTCACAGGTATTTTTGGTAATCATAGGAATGGATACATATTATTTAAGAGTTAAAAACCTATTCATTTATTTTCCTACCAATAAAATTGGTATTGATATAAATACAAAATTCAAATATTTTGAAAAAAGTTAAGCATTTCAATTTGTTTTATGAGAGACCAAGACAGAGTTTGAGAGTTTAGTGATATTAATAACTATTATTTTTTCTCTGATTTCTTAACAAGTGAAATGAGGCAAGTGTCCAAAAGTCCAAAATCCAGGAGTTTTGAGTATATTATAAAAAAGGATAGCACTTATAAATGATATTTCCTCTTCCTCTGTCCACATTTCTCCAAATTTAGGTTTTCTTTAGCCTGGGTGTGGAAAAGTCAAATCTTAACCTAAAATATTAAATATTTTGGTTATATCTCTAGGAGAAATGAATATGTTCACTCCACCTAAAGACATGAAGGTGTGAATGTATGTGTGTGTGTGTATGTGAATTTCTTTAATACTCATGAGCATCTCTCAGATTTCAATTAGACCCACATTTCATAAGAGAAAATTAGATACCATGTTTCCCTCATATACTGGCTCAACTTAATAGCCTAATTGATGACAGTTTCTTAGCATTCACCCCAGTGCCACCCCACCCCACACCTTAGTTTCCTTTATGTATATGGGCAAGGAAGTAAGGAGAAATGAGTCCAGAAAGAGAACTCTGGTATTTATTCCCACTGTAGAGTGGTTGGAACTCATTTTTTTTATGTTAAGTTGATAACAAAAAGCTAAACAAATTCCTATTAATAAAAATTTATAATTTATACAATTTCAGATATGTTTTCAGGTAAATATATGAAGTACATAAAGAAAAATATTGTTTAATTTGTTTGTCTCTTATTTACACATTAGTGGGCCTTCCTTTTTCATGGTATATCCATGGTCATCTCAAAGTCCACCACTTGGTAAACCCCCTTGACATCTACCACAAAATATCACACCATCTATTACAAAAGATTCGTGTGATAGGCATCAGTATTTTATTGAACCTATATTCTCTGTTCTAGATGTAGACTCTCCATTTAAAAAGGGGTAGCTATTATTTTATGGAGAATAAAAATATATGAGTAACTTTAAATACGTTTTTAATAAAATGCAATCATACATAAGGCATAAAAATGTACAACATAATGTACAAGGACGTTAAGTAAGGAAAGGAATCGCCTTATAAGATATATTAGCAAACACCTACATTTTTGCATAATCTTGTCATCCAAATCATACATAATATCATTTTCACACACTTGAAATCAAACTGATGGACATTAGGGTGATTACCAAAGAACTGAGAAAGTACTAAGAAAAGATTACCTGTCTCCTTATGGCAATGTCATGCTGATAGAGAAATATGTATACAGAAGCCTGTTTATTACGTAAAAGGAAGAAATGTAATAATGTGTTCCATGTCCCATAATATGATCCTGCTCAGTAATAAGGTACTAGGAGGAAACCTGAGCAGAGTCAAACAAAGGTTAAACCTTACAAAACAGGGAAAAAAGAGGGTCAGCAACATGTTAAAGTACTAACGGGTGGTTTTGCATAATCTATAGTTATCCTATAATTATTTGCATAAGGATCTTATAATGAAATTGGATAATAAATGACCTTGTAAGAGTACTTCATTTTTTTTTCACGTTTTCTCCAATATCAACTTGAATTTTTAAAACAGGTTAACATTAAATGAGTATACTATTGCCTGATATGATTTCATTTTGTTCTTTCTTCAGTGCTTCTGTACAACCAGTATGCCTCCAGGCCTTTTCAAAGGTAACATACTCCTTTAATGAGGATATTGACAAGAATATAAAAGATGTCTACCTCCTTCATGTTATTGTTAAACAGATTTTTGCTGCCTGTTAATAAGGCAGGAAACCAAGCTTCTGTACTACACTTAGCATTTAATTTTTTTTTTTTTAAATAAGGACATAGAACATGACAGAATAGAACAGAACGCAATGCAGCAAAACAAAATACAATAGAATGGTACAATAGAAGATAAAACACCATAGGGCTTACTCCACTTCTTTGTAAGAATTGTACATATTGCAACAATTTCTGCAGGAAAATGAAAGACATGGAGTGGAATGATGTAACAACAGGGAATGATGTAACAAATTTGTCCCCTGACATTTTATGTGTTTGGGTTCATGATGGTCATAGGTGAGGTCACCCTAGACCCTCCAGCTCCGGCATATCCACCAGACAAATGTGGCCGCGTGTGTCAACCTAGGTGATTCTGGCAGAACAGCCTACCAGACAATGCACAAAATTTGGAAAATAAAATAAACAAAATATTGGGAAGATTTTACTTATGGTACTAAATATGCTTTATAGAGAAAAAAAATACACATATATTTGCAACTCCATTGAAACTTTTTATTTTGTCTTCAACCAGGCCAAGGATGAAAGTCTTACTTTACCTAAAGTGGATATGGTAAATAGTATTAATAACCATACACTCTTTCTGATTACCAATGAAAATTTTTCTTATGGCATAATCTAATTTGATTAAGTATAATTTTTATAATCAACATTAGTTAATTGAAAAACTAGATCATAAAAATCTTTTTCTTTAGGAAGTAATTTTAACCTAAATATTAACTGAGATTTTTTAAAGTAGACCAGTTTTTCTTTTCTTTCTTTTTTTTTTTTTTCTCAAGATTTTATTTATTTGAGAGTTAGGATTGAGAGAGACAGAGAGAGAGAGAGAGAGAGAGAGAGAGAGCACAAGTAGGGAGAGGGCAGAGGATGTGGGGCTGGATCCCAGGGCACTGAGATCATGACCTGAACTCAAGGCAGCTGCTTAACTGAATGAGTCACACAGGCACCCCTAGATCATTATTTCTTGAGCATTTCAATATTTTCTGCTAGAAATAATAATTAATATTTTAAGATGGAAGAGTGGAATAAGTGTAACCTTAACTTAAACTTGTATTATTCTATCATCATTAGAATTTATTGTCCACAACACCATAACAATACTAAGAATATATAGTAACTAGGGCAATTATTTTAAAATCTTACTTTTTGTGGCAATAATGTGGGGTTTTTTTGACATTTTGAATTTTTTGTATATTAAATGTGTTGGAAAACATCATTTTTCTCCACATAATTTCAAATTTAGCCTGCTAAGTATTCTGAAAATACCAGATGGAAACATGACAGAAGAACTCTGGCACCAGCTGGAAGGCGCTTACATTGGCCAAATTTGGGACAACTTGAACATCAAAAAGAATAATGATATTAATGGATTATAATACACTGAATAAAATTTAAAACATGAATCTTTGTAAAAAATAATAATTATATATTATTCCTCCAAAAATACTGAGTAAGTCTTAATTCAGAATAATAAGCATCCAAATTATTATCCAAAATAGCAGGTAATATGTTAAATGAATGAGTTCCCATCAGTAATACAGTCTATTGATGACTACTTACTTAAATGTTTATAATCTATCACATAACAGAAAATTTTACTAGTTTATAAAGTAAATCCAATGTACATCTTCTGGAATAATAAAAAATAATACACAAAACCCCACACACATAGTATTTATTGCCTACTCTAAATACATAATGGTTGCCTGTATGAACTGATAAAAATTCACATACAAACAGGTAAATTGGTAAGCATATATCAATAAATATATCATAGTTGCTGAAAGAGAATGTTCAATGAATAATATTTTATTCTAAGCAACAAGAACTGCTGACTAGTGGTTAAAGACAGATTGCTGTGTTCAGTTTTGGTGTGTCTATATACAAATGTGTGAGCTTTGTGATTCATCTGTGAAATAAGGATCATTATGGTAGCTAACTCAAAGGGATCTGTGAAGAATGTACCCTTCCAAACTTATGGCAAGCCCTACTATGTGATAAATCTTCAGTTATCACTCAAGAGTCAAACTAACCTAATAATAAATGATCTTTCTATGTACCAGATGCCATGCTAAATTTTTACACAATTCAATAGATTTTATCTTTATCATCACCTCTATTTACTATCGAAGGGACTGTTTCCATTGTAAGTGAAAGAGAAGTGATATAATCTTCCTAATTTTACTTAATGACTAACTGGATTACCTGAGCCCCAAACTTATATGTATATAGTGGCAAACTTTGAATCTTAGACTATAAAATTGCTTTAAATGTGTGGGTAAAGTTATGAATATGACAACTTTGGGTTGCTCCTGGGATAGCCAAGTATTGACAGGGTCATCCTAATTGTAAATTAGGATGTAAATTGTGAAACAAATTGCCTTAAATTTTTTCTAGAAGTTCTCCAAAGACTGTATTCCAATCCCTAAAATACCAGGTAATTTCTTCACCTCATTTACATATAAGATTAATTGGTATTTACCATTCAGGGCCAGAGTTACTGAAGGAGAACTTTTGCTTTTTTGAGGGTTTTTTGTTTTGTTTTGTTTTTTTGTTTTTTTTGTTTTTTTTTTTTTTAGCACAATAAACACATGGATATCTGATTCCTCTGGGTGTTGCCAGCTGCAAGCCTGAAAAATCGATATGATAAATAAAACTATAAAATGTAGCTTTTAATTTGTTCTTATGGTCTGTTGAGCAAGATATTCATCCATGACAAATACCCACCTGTCCATATCTAGTGTTTCTTTAGCTACCTACAGTTATTACATAAGATTCAGCAAGACATAAATCATTGTTTTACTCTATGAGGATTTAAATGCATATACTCAAACAGAATCCTTATTCATACTTAAAGCTAAATAATTATGGAAAGGAATTCTTTACAGTGATGACCAAAGTAGGTGATATGAACAGAAATGACTAGTTCCCTTACTATGAAGAAGCACATTATATAGTTAGTTAAAAGGCAGATGCATGAATTTGATTTCTAGGACTTACATTGAAGTGCACTTACTTTAAAAATACACAGAATTATGTAGTTTATAAATTTCAAAATGAAAAAAAGGATTTACAGAAAAGAATTAGAAATTGCTTCATTCTATGCTATCCTTTCAAGTACAGTAGTGATGTACTACATTGGATTATCACTCTCTTTTGTTTTACTTCTTTGTAATAGTATACCCCTTCCTTGGAGGTATAAATTTTTTCTGTGATTCCAACTTTGGGTAGAGTATCATTCTTTGTTTCATTGGTGTGGGGCATGTCAGTATGATTTGATTTTGACCAATGGAATGTTAATGTGTATGATGAGTTTAACATGATAATTTCACACTCCTGCACTCTGTTGATCCATGGTGATCAAAAGATGCCCCAAATAGCAACCAGAGATGCTCCTTCAACCCAGATCCCAAAATGAGACGTGCAGAGTTGATCTGAACTACCAAGCCCACAACTGACCATAAGACCTGCGTGTGAAATAAAGTTTTTATAGGAAGACTTTGAAACATTACAGTAGGTTATTTTTTTCCTAGCAAAAGTTATTTATACAGATAATGTAACATGTGTTGCTTCTTAACTGTAAAATTTCACTTTCTCTGTTATTTGGCTTATATATTCATCATGTTTTCAATGTTTTTCTCTTCTCATCTCTCTTTCATTGGCTAATTAGGTAACAACTTTCTCTGGACTACTACTTGGGACAGATCTAAGGTTATTAGAGAATTTTGAAGATGAATGTGTTTTTGGCAGTGATGAGTGTTAGTTGAGAGCAAACACTGTAAATAATGAGATAACAAATAATTTTAATATTTGATATGGTGTTCTTAATAGTAATAACCTTATTTTAGATGATATTGCTTCCACAGAATCTAAAATACATTTCTGGGGTGCCTGGATGGCATAGTCTGTTGTGCATCCTGCTCTCAGTTTTGGCTCAGGTCATGATCTCAAGGTTGTGAGATCGAGCCCTGTGTTGGACTCCACACTCAGCATGAAGTTTTCTTAGGACTCTACCTCTCCCACTTCTCCTCCATGCTGTCTTTCTCTAAAATAAATAAATAACTAAGTAAGTAAATAGGTAAATAAATAAATAAATCTTTAAAAAATAAATAGATAAAATAAAATATATTTCTGGTACCCTCTTATTAGAAATGGGCAGCAAGTGGCTATAATTCTTTCAATAATAACACATCAACCTTTCATCTATTTCTGGAGGCATATGTTTGAATGAGGAATTCATCAATATATAAGAAGCTATTTTAAGTTTTAATGAATACAGTTTTGTGCAACTTAGCTATCTCATAAGAGCAATAAATATTTAATCCAGTTGAAATAGGAAAGAGCAAAAAGATCCATGTATTCCTTGGGGAGAGATGAAATAAAAATTGATATGAAGATAAACCTATTTCTGCAGGTTAAAATTCTTCTTGTAAATGTACTTGGATTTATTTATCAGTTGTTTACAGTTTTGCTTAGAGAATCACTTAAGTCAGCTGTACTTCCAAGGAAAACAGTAATTATTTGATTGAAATGAATGAGATCCTGGGAGACTCTGAATATTTTCTAATATTTCTTTCCATGTCTATATTTGTGAGAAGTAGCATAACTTCAGCAGAAGCACAGCTCTCCATAAATGGGTATGGTTTCAATGAAGGACTAAAATTGGTCACCAGACACGAAGGGGCTCTTTATCAAGGTCCACTACTGCCTGCGGAATTAAGTCACTTGGAATTTCAGATTCTTATGTTGAAGCTTACTAGAGAAAAAAAAAAAAAAAAAAAAACTTACACTATTTGATAATTAACATGTATATGTATTATTATTATTATTATTTCCTTATGTATTACTAAAAGTAAACATTTTGGAGTTCAGCTTCAAAGGAATAATGGTAGTGATCACGCTCATTAAATTAGGAACAACACCAGCAGTAACAGCACTATAGTATCTTGCACTTAAACTCTTTGGGGATTCTCTTCATTTTGGGGGTAAATGTTAAAGCTTTTTTTTTTTTTAGTGATTTTTTTTTTAAGATTTTATTTATTTATTTGACAGACAGGGATCACAGGTAGGCAGAGAGGCAGGCAGAGAGAGAGGAAGGGAAACAGGCTCCCCGCGGAACAGAGAGCCTGACGTGGGGCTCGATTCCAGGACTCCGAGATCATGACCAGGGCTGAAGGCAGAGGCTTTAACCTACTGAGCCACCCAGGTGCCCCAGGAAATGTTAAAGCTTTTAAAATATCCTTTATTGTCAATTGTTTATATCATTTTGGCCAATTAATACATTTATATTACACATTAAATTTCTCCCACATTAATCCATTTTCTCACATCTGTTAACTATCTCCAGAGAGAAACAATGATAACATTTTCTCATGAATTCTTAAATTTGTCACACCTAAGCTTTTCTCCTCTGTAAATAAGGCCTTATCATGTGTCAGAGCCCAGCTGCTATTTACCCTATTAGTTAGGTTCTTTTTAATTGAATCATCACTATTTCCCCCATTTTGTTTTAAAATGTGACAACTAGAATTAGATGCTACTGACAGGCACACCATTTCCATAGAGTGTAGGTCATTTTCAAATAAGAAGTCAGTAAAAATGAAGACCAGAAAGAAGTCAGGGGATTGTTTTCAACTTTGAACATTTGCATCTTAATGAGACTGAGGGTTGTTTGAGTGGTTTGAGTCATTCGCACATACTTATACCTGGAACACAAAGATGGTATTATTTCAGAGCTGACAAGACTAAGAGAAGAAATTTTCTTTCAAAATTTTAAGGGCTATTTTTAATAAACAAACAAAAAAAAATGAGAGCAAACGGGGAAAAAGAGAGAGGGAGAGAGAGAAATCAAGTAACAGACTCTTAATTATAGAGAACAAACTGATGGTTACCAGAGCAGAGGGGTTGGGTGGATAGCTGAAGTAGGTGATGGGGATTAAAGTGTGCACTTGTGATGAGCACTGGGTGATATATGGAATTCCTGAGTCACTGTATTGTACACCTGAAACTAATATAGCGCCGTAAGCTAATTATACTGGAATTAAAACAAAAACTTAAAAAAAATTGAAGCCAGGAAAAAAAAAATCCAAATTTTAAGTGTTAATTTTTAAAATGAAATGTCCTAACCCCTAGTTATTAAAATGACTGTTAAATTTTTTTAAAGATTTTATTTATTTATTTGACAGTGAGAGAGAGAGACAGAGCACAAGCAGGCAGAGTGGCAGGCAGAGGAAGAGAGAGAAGCAGGCTTCCTGCTGAGCAGGGAGCCTAATGCGGGACTCAATTCCAGGACGCTGGGATCATGACCTGAGCCGAAGGCAGTCACTCAACTGACTGAGCCACCCAGGCATCCCAACTGTTAAATATTTTTAAAAACATACTAATAATTAATTTATAAAGTAGCGATAATAATGAAACCAATTTTTCTATTCATAGCCCCAGTTTAATAAACAAGCAGGCTATTATCCTTAGGTTTTGAGTATTTTTTATACACACATTCATGAATTAACCAAAATGATTTATATTTCTTCAGGTGATTAAGTGCTGTAAGAAATAATATAATTCTCTTTGTGGCTTTTTGGGATGGACATTAATAATATTTGATTCTTAAAAACATTACAACTGAAGCTTTTTCAAATCTCTACTTCTTCATTCACTCTGTTATTAAGAATTCAGTTAAATCTATTTCATCACACTTTATTTGTTATACAAATTTGAAGGATTTTAAATTGGAGCATTAATATAACTTAGAATATTATTAATATACAATTGATCCTTGAATTACATGGGTTTGAAGCACTCTTACCTACTTATATGTGGATTTTCTCCAATACATACCGTATGTTATGGTAAGCATATCTTTTCTTCCTTATGATTTTCTTTATAACATTTACTTTATTCTAGACTACTTTATTATAAAAATAGAGTATACAGTACATATAACATAAAATATGTGTTAATTGACTATGCTATGAGTAAAGCTTCTGGTCAACAATAGGCTATTAATAGTTAAGATTTGTGGGAGTCAATGTATTTTGGGGTAAATACTGTGCAGCGCAATTACTGGATTGTAGGGTAATTCTTTTTTTAACTTTTTGAGGACCCTCCATACTCTTTTACCAGAGTGGCTATGCCAGATAGCAATCCCACCAACAGTGCAAGAGGATTCTTTTTTTTTTCCACATCCTCTCTAATACTAGTTTCTTGTGCTTTTGGTTTTAGACATTCTGATAGGTATGAGGTGATATCCCATTATAGCTTTGATTTGCATTTCCCTGATGATGAGTGATGTTGAATATCTTTTCATGTGCTTGTTGGACATTTTTTTTATCTTCTTTGCAGAGAGGTCTCTTTATATCATCTGCCTTTTTTTTTTAATTGAGTTATTTTGTTTTTGTGTGTTGAATCGTGTAAATTCTTTTTCAAGGGGACACACACACACTTATGTTTAGCATTATTTACAATAGCCACATTATGGAAGCAGCCCAAGTGTCTAGTACTAGATGAATGGATAAAGAAGATGTGGTACATACACACAACACATACACACACATAGGAATAATATTCATCCATTTAAAAAAAAAAGAATGAAATCTTGCCATTTGCAATGACACGGATGGAACTATAGAGCATTATGCTAAGCAAAATAAGTCAGTCAGAGAAAGACAAATACCATATGATTTCACTCACACGTGGAATTTAAGAAGCAAAACAAGGAAGAAAAAGAGAGAGAGAGAGAGAAAAACCTGACAAACTGACTCTTAACTGTAGAAAACAAGCTGATGCTTACCAGAAAAGTAGGTGGGATGAGTAAAATAGATGATGAGCACTGAGTTATGTATGGAATTCTTGAATCACTATATTGTATACCTGAAACTAATATAACACTTTAGGTTAGGTATACTGGATTTAAAATAAAATAAATAAAAAGTAAAGTTTTGGGGGAGTCAAAAGTTATGTGCAGATTTTCAACAGTGTGGGGGTAGCACCCCTAACCCCTGCATTATTCAATGGTCAACTGTAATTACTATTTGTAACGTAAAACTATCATTAATCTACAAACTGATTTTATTCATCCTGAGTTTTTGTCTGTTGATGTCAAATGCACTGTAAACTTTCAAATGTCATTTTAAAAATAAAATTAACAATATCAGAGATAGGATGTAGCATGTTATTAATTTTGTCTGCATAACAGTTTGGTTCAGAATAAGTTTAGACCAAATGTAAAAACTACAGAATATAAGATTATATATACACATATGTCATGCTAGCAAGTTTTTGATATGACATGAAATCTTACATATACTATTGCCCCATTAATTAATTAATTAATTTTAAAGATTGTATTTATTTGACAGAGATCACAAGTAAGCAGAGAGGCAGGCAGAGAGAGAGGGGGAAGCAGGCTCCCCACTGAGCAGAGACCCTGAAGTGGGGCTTGATTCCATGACACTGAGATCATGACCTGAGGCGAAGGCAGAGGCTTAACCCACTGAGCCACCCAGGCACCCCCCATTAATGTATTTTAAAAAGTTATTGAATTTGCACCATGTAGGAAGTCTTGTTTTAGATTTTGAAAATATTATAATTGTTTTAAATGATCCTTAGATTTATATTCTTTCCAACCAAAATACTACTAAAATGTATTTGTAATTAGCATCGACTAAAACATTATCAAAATAAATTTGGAAACCATCAAAGTATTCTCCAATATTTTAACATAAATTAAGGTTATTGGATAAAGTTACTGGTATTAGATAGATCTCATTATTTCTTAAAAAAGTAATTTTAGATTCACACAAAACTAGGCTCTTTTTTGTAATTAAAAAAAAAAATTAGGGGTTCCTGAGTGACTCAGCTCAGCTCTTGATCTCAGGGTCCTGGGATTGAGCTCCACATGGAGCTCCCCTCTCAGCAGAGATTCTGTTTCTCCCTCTCCCTCAGCCCCTCACCTGCTTGTTCTCTCTCTCTTTCTCTGCCTCAAATAAGTAAATAAAATCTTTTAAAAATTTTGTTAAGTTCTAAGTGGAAATGTAAATACGTTCATTTCCAATCTCCTCTCTGAACTCTTTGAATTATTTCCCACCTCTTTAACCCATGCATCACTGACATTGTATGGTGTAATTCGGCTTATAGTTGGAGAGAGAGTACCAGCTATTGCAATATAGAGAGACAAAATTCTACCTCCTGTTGAGGTGAAGTATGTTAATTTAAGAGTATTATTGAATACTATTTCTTTCTGTGCTAAAAATGAAAAACTACTCTGGGGATTATTTTTTAGCAAAATTTTTCCATCTTTTTAAATTTCAATATATTTCTCATATATTTTATTTTACCCATGGGATTTTTGTGACATTAGTACCTTTTTGAATTATTTTCTTCATCTATAAATAACTAATTACCGTCCTAATTGCTAATTGATTTGATCAAATTATAAATAAAACCAGGACTGTAGTGAAGTCATTATGGGCAGATTCTGAAGATAGACAACTGGGTGCAAACTCGGATTTTGGAAATAAGTATCTATTTCACCTTGGGTAAATTATTTAACTGTTCTATAACTCAATTTATTCAACCATTCAAAATGAATCATAATTAAAGTAAGATTTACCTTAAAAGATTATTCTGAGAGTTAAAAAAGTTAACAGATGAGCACTTAGAAGAGTACTATGGTGTATAAATCAATACAAAAATTACTAAATTTTAAGCTAATTGAGGAAATCGGTAATGAATATTGAAATAATTGTCAAGACAAACAAAAATACCAGCAGAACCATATCAAGAAATCATTCGCCTTGTAAAAGTGATGGCTAATAGGGTAAATTGTATTAGTGCAAATGTCCAGGAAACACACTGGAATGGATTACACCTTAGCATATGTTTTACAATTAGATTCAGTGATTTTTCTTTACTTAAAATGAACAATACGTCTCTTTCTTATTTTAATGGGCAATTATGTCAAATATATAAATCTTAACTTTATAGTGTTCATAGTTCTTATGCAATAAAAGTGTCTAAATTAGTTTTTACTCTGTATTAGGGAAAGGATTTCTTGCTTGACACATTTAATTTCAAGATAATGTAGCTGTTAAGGTAACAAGAGAATTTTCAATATACAGAGCTCTGTAAATTCACAATGACAAACTAATTATGATGGCGGATGCAGCGCCCTGACAAAGGTTATTCTGACACTCCATAAATTGCAGTTCATAAATCCCTGTAGTTTAGATTATAACTCAATAATGGAGGGAGGACTAATCAAACAATACTTATGACAACCAATATTTGCTCACTTCCTTTTTTATCCATGTGCCGGAAGTCAATACTAGTCTTTGCTATAATTATTATATGAACCAAGATTATTATTGAAGCTAAGATTACATCTTTGGAGAAGTATTTCTTAAATAAATATTCCCAGACACTAGTCTATATTATATTTTAAATGTCTGCTGAAAAAAAAAAAGTTTGTTGTGTCAAGAAATTTAAGAATTATGGAGTAGAGTTACCTTAAATGAATATTTTTTTTTGATAGAGAATTTCTTAATGTTTCCACGATAGGGGATATCATATGCTTCACTTTCCAAACTTGTATGAACACAGAAAACTGTATTTCAGAATGTTATGAACGTTCACTAGTTTTCAAAACAGTTATATGACAAATATTATCATACACCAGAAAATAGTGAATTAGTCCATCACCAAAGTGACTTAACCGTATGTATGTAAGGTCATTTCTATTTTAGCTGAAAATGTGTCTCTTGCTAATTTTAACAAATGTTTACATAAAAATGCAATATTAAAATAGTAATTTTTTTCTTAAACATCTTTTCAGTCCACATCAAAGGTGTTTGGATTACTCACTCTTTATCACTACTTTAATTCTTGGTGATTTTATTATCCATGGAATGATATTATCTTTTGGCTCTAGTCAGAGTTGACCTCCTTGTTTCTAAAGCCTCTTCTATACTCTTCCCTCATTGTGCTTAAGATATTTGAACACTTGTTTGCCTCGTGCTCTCCTTCTGTGTCTACACTGCATTCCTGAATTCCATGTTTTAAAATGATATCAGTATAAATTGAAAATATGTATATATATGTATATATATATGTATACATACACACACACACACACACACATATACAGATATATGTATATACATACATACACATATATATACATTCAGCCAATCTAGCCCTCCCCTCTGAATAACAGAAGTGTATATACAGATCCCAACTTGGATTTCACAGAATGATCTTTAACTTACCTTCAAATTTAACTTTTTATCCTATCTAACTCTGCCTCTCACCACTCTCTATATTTCACTAAATGGCAGTTTTGGTTTGATTGATCAGTACCAGACTTCAGAATTGTTCTGGATTCCTCTCTTTCTCTGAATCCAGAAACAAATTTTGAGAACTCTTCTTCAAAATAAATCAAGAGTCTGACCATTTGTTACTTTGCCACCATTAGCATCTTGATCAATGATCCTACCATGTATTGCAGGATAATTAAATCTCCTCTCTGGTTTCTGAGGGAGGGCTCAGTCAATTAAGAGTCTGTCTTCAGCTTCCGTCATGGTCCCAGGGTCCTAGGATTGAGTCCTGCATCAGGTTCTTTGCTCAGCGGGGAGTCTGTTTCTCCTTCTCCCTTTGTATCTGTCCCTCTCCCTGCCCATGCTTTCTCTCTCACTCACTCTCTCTCTCAAATAAATAAATAAAATCTTAAAAAAAATTGTCATTTGGTATTATCAAAAGCAAGTCACTAGGCCCAGAACTCACCTAAGAGGAGGGAATAGAATTATGAATTCTAGTCTGGGGATCTTTGGAAGTCCTTTTATAAGGATGCCTACCATGGAACTCAGCTCCACTAAAAATCTGTCAGTATTTCAAATACATCAAGGATGCTCCCTCTTGAGTGCTTTACAATTGGTAATTCTGTCAGAATTCTCTTTCCCCAGATTATGATATTTTTGCTTCTTTACACTAATCACATGCTTGGTCAACTACCACCTTGTTAGTGAGACCTTTGTAGAAGGTAATAATTTAATATCTAAAGTGATTTCTATATGCTCCAAACATTGCTTTACTCTTTCCCATACCCTGCCATAGTTTTGTAGTATTTAGTACCACCTGATATAGTTTACATTTACCATACATGGTAACTCCAAGAGCACAGAAACATCAACCGTTTCATCTACTGCTGGATCCTCAACAATAAAATTACTGAAAGAATAAACGAAAAAAAAAAAAAAAGAACAGAACAAAACTTGAACACTTACAGTCCTTATTCAGCAGTAATTATTCTGGAATGTTACACAGAGGAAGTTATTGAGGTTTCTTAGACATACAAACTCGTAAGTTTGTCTTTTTACAACATCAAAACTTCAGGAGAGTTTAAAATGTGTATATTAACTATGATGCATACAATCATTCAAAAATGCATAAATTCTATTATTAGAAAATTTTCATGATATAGTAAATGCAAAATATTTAAAATTTTTTACAGAAATATTATTTATTTCTACAGGTAAAGAGATATAACTACGTCCTTACATGGGTTTATTTGGGAGATAAATCATGAATTTAAAAAAAAAATAATTCTGCTTTCTGTTCTTTCTAGATATATGATGTTGCAGGGGAAATTGAAATGAGTAACATTTACCTTTAAGGGTAAAAATAGAAAAATAAATAGAAAAAATAAATAGAAAAATAAATAGAAAAATATTTTTAATTTTTTACATGTGGACAAAATTTCATGTATGATATAAAATGAAGGAAAGGGAAAAAAGGAAACTAAATACAAGGCTAATACTTATCAAATTTCTGACTATTTTCTGAACACTGTGTTAGATACTTTTTGACCATTATCTCCTTTAAATCAAATAACACTCTTTGACATTAATATTATCTACTTATCTAGAAATTAAGAGTTTGAGCAAATTGAATTTTTTCCAAGCTGTTAAAATAATGTAATATTTTTATAAAATAGCTTATTATTTATACACAAAATACCTAATGTTTTCATATCTTTATCTATCATCTATTATCTCTATATGTTTCTTTCTATGATCTTTTACCAAATATTCAGAAAATTGATATTAAACCAAAATACATCATTCACTGAATAAAACACAATAAAATTAACTATAAATTGATGAATACCCCAATAAAAATGATTTTCAAGGGACGCCTGGGTGGCTCAGTGGGTTAAGCCGCTGCCTTCGGCTCAGGCCATGATCCCGGGGTTCTGGGATTGAGTCTGGCATCGGGCTCTTTGCTCAGTGGGGAGCCTGCTTCTCTCTCTGCCTCTGCCTACCACTCTGCCTGCTTGTGCTCTCTCTCTCTCTGACAAATAAATAAACAAAATCTTTTAAAAAAAATGATTTTCAAACTGAATAAATGGATAAAAACCAAACTTTAAGTTTTTTAAAAGAGACACATTTAAATCTAAGCATATAGAAAGCAACAACAAAATATGGAAACATATACCATCGCTCTAGATATTTTAAGAAAGAATTTAATAAAAACAACTCCTAACTAGGTTTAAGGCTATTAATTAGTTATTTTGGTGAGGGGGAAGCTGTGCTATAGCCCCAAATTTCTAGCAGATATCAAAGTTAGGACAGGGAAAAATAAAAGATTTTGGATTATTAAACTTAATAGTCAATTAAACTTAATTACTCAAAAATAGTAATTCAATGGAGGTGAAGTTTAAGCCCCAGGGAGCCTCTGTAGAAAATCAGTTTAGTGAGGGCAGGCCATGACCTAGTGCTAAACAATTGTTGCTGTAGAAAATGCCTAGCTGCCAAGGTGAGGAACCAGTGAAGGTGAATCTCAGAGGAACAGGAAGTAGATGAGAAGCCAAAAGGAAGCAACCAGTAATGCAAGTTTCTAAAAAGTGTCAACATTCATGGAACTTACCATAAAGAGTTTTCACAGGACTCTGAATCCTAATAAGACTTCAGTTAGTGTTAAAATCTTTGATTGAAAACTGTATTATTGAAAGAATGGAATTTAGTAATTATGCAGATTTATCTGAAATTTTGTCACTATATATATAGCGACAAAATTATGAGATTAGATACACTGATTATACTTACCACTGACTAAAGATTTCGAAGACTTATACTCCAAAGAGCAATAATAAAAGTCCTAGTTGTTCCACATTCCAGCAAATATACTTCTAAAAAATTTCAGTTGTTGTCATTTTATCATTCTAATTATTGTGTAGTAGCGACTTATTTCGTAGGCAATTCTGATAGATTTTTTTTTTTTTTTTTTTTTGGTGTGAAATGCTTGTTCAGAAACCATACCCTGGCCTTGCCCTCGGGACACAGAGTGTACTATAATGTTTCCAGTGGGACCAAGACTCCCCACCTTATGGCTTGTGTGCCCTTGTCTACCAGGGCAGACCTTAGGCAAAGCAGTTGGTGCAGGTTTGGTGTACTCTTCTGTCTGGTCAGAGTGAAAGAGAACAATGCCCACCCAAGGTCTCTGGCCCTGTAGTGTCCTTTACATTGCTGGGGTTTGGCTATGTAGCACTGGCAGCTTCTGGGGGTTTACTGGCTATGCAAAAGCAGATAGTGTCCCATCCCTGGCTGCTGGGATTTTTTTGGGTTGGTTAGCAGGCCTGGGTGCTTATCAGCTCTCTCAGGATCCCAGGAACACTTGGTTTTCCCAGCTACATCTGGAAACTTAGCTGGTGTTATGGGAATGAGATTCTATCACTCTGGAAAATGTATGCTTGCCGGCTTAATTGGGGCTGCCAGTTTGCTGATGGTTGCCAAACTTGGGATTAGTGTGTTGAACGGATCTCATCAGTAGTCATTTCCCAGTTTGGACTCATGAAAAATTTAAAAACTTCCTCTATTTTTAGTGTATTAGGAGAAATAAGTACAGCATTTTCATATATTCTGAAATTTTATTTAAAACAAAACAAAACAACTTTCGACTTCCCAGGAGGGGGGGGAAAAAAGTCATTATCATTACAACCTTAAAGAAGTGGGCAGTATATAACCCAAGAGCACAGTATTAAAGTATCATACAGTTTGATCCTTTTTTGTTGATGTTATCTCTTTAAGGTATCAACATTGGGCCCTGAAACCCCATGCTCTACTCAAAAAAGTACAAAAAAAAAATATTTTATGAGATTTAGGATTTCTGTTGTTTGGCTTCTCTTACTTTGAAATTATGTCAAGTGAACTATCAAAACAGTTTATTATAAATAATAAAATATACCCTTTTCTCATAAGATTGATAGCATTTTCTCATAGTTTGTAAGAATTTTTTTTTTTCTTCAAAGATTTTATTTATTTATTTGACAGAGAGAGAGAGATCACAATTAGGGACAGAGGCAGGGGGAGAGAGAGGGGGAAGCAGGCTCCCTGCTGAGCAGAGAACCTGATGCAGGTCTTGATCCCAGGACCCTGAGACCATGACCTGAGCCGAAGGCAAAGGCTTAACCCACTGAGCCACCCAGGTGCCCCATGAATTCTCTATAATCACTAGAAATAAGTCATTTTTCCATGGATAGATGATAGATGATAGTTAAGATAAATCCTCTTATACACACACACACACACACACACACACATTCCTGTTTATATGTATACATAAACATGTTATTTTCTAAGAGGTTTGCTATTTTCTAAAGATAAATTTTGATGAGCAAAGTCCTTAATTCAGGAGTAGTTCAAATTAGTAGTCTCTTCCTGCTGTGAAGATATTTTGTGAGATTTGTGTCCTGTTTAAGAATTCTACTATGACTCCAAGTAATCAAGAAAGTCTCCTATGGTTTCTTCAAAAGTTTTATCATTTCACTATTTATATTTTCAATCACCTTCCATATAAAATTTTGTTTCTGTGGTAGATTTTGGGGGTTGGGATTATTTTTTCTTGCAGATAACCAATTGTTCAAGCATCAGTAATTGAAAAGACATTTGCCATGTACTACACCTTTCATTACTAATCAAATTTCTTTAAACGTATGGGATTGTTTCACTCTTTCTGTTCTGCTCCATTATCATATCACTAGTTTGATAGCTAACATTTTTTATAATTATATAATGTTTTTGATAAGGAATAAGATAATTTTCTTTTCTTTGAAAATCCTAGTCAGGTTTTGGTGTTGGCCTCATAAAATGAGTTAGAGGATTTTCTCTTATACTCTTTTCTTTAATAATTTGTTTGTGATTGTTTTGTCTTTCTTTACTGTTTGGAAGAATTTGAAAAACCATAAGATTCTTGAAAGTTGTATAAATATAGATTCAAATTATTTAGTAAATATGCAAATTTCAAGATTTTCCACTATTTTTGTACAATCTTTAATTAGTGAGCATTGTCTAGCAAATTTCCAAAAATGTAGGTACTGATATTTCATAATGATATATTGCATTATGATATCTCATAATGAACTTTAAATGTATATTTATATCTTTAGGAACAACACGATTTTTCTCTTTCTTCTTTCAATTATTTGTAAGTTGTGATTTTACTCTTAATAATAAGTCTTGCTGGGTGTTTATCAATTGTATTAGCTTTTTCAGAGATTCAAATTTTTTTGTTGATTTTTTTCTGAAATATAACTATTTTCTGATATATTATCTAATATGTATCTTATTGTTAACATATAGCTATGACATTGACTTCTGCTCTTTGTTGCTATTATATTGAACCTCTTTGCATTTAATTTGCATTTAGTTTAGTTCACACTTTTTCAAATAGATGTTTTAATCATTGATTTTAAGCCCTTTTCCTTATTTTTATTTTTTGAAAGAGGTGGACTTTTTTTAAGATTTTATTTATTTGACAGACAGAGATCACAAGTAGGCAGAGAGGCAGGCATAGAGAGAGGAGGAAGCAGGCTCCCCGCCGAGCAGAGAGCCCGTTGTGGGACTCAATCCCAAGATCCTGAGATCATGACCTGAGCCGAAGGCAGAAGCTTTAACCCACTAAGCCACACAGGCGCCCCGCCCTTTTCCTTATTTTGAATTTGGATTTACAACTAGGCCTTTTAACTGAAACTTACAGCCATATATTGAAAAGTATCATTTTGTTTTTTATCAAGTTTTCCATATGATTCCTTATTTTATTTGTACTACTTAAAAATAATTGCTAGCTCTCTGAACATTTTATTTTTATTCATTGTTTACTTATGGATCTTTCATCAGGAGGTTGTATGATTTATTCTTCATTCTTTTATAATAGGAAGTACGAAATTTTCTTACTATTTTATTTATCATGCCATCTGTGAAAACAGAAAGAGAAAACACTTGAAAACAATTATTTATATTTTAAATTATATATATATTTTAAATTATATTTTATATATTAAATTTTTATTTTAAATTAACCCCAACTTGCAACTATTAACTAAATCTAATATAATTTTATCTCAGAGGGCCTTTCAAGTTATCAGAGGATTTTATTTACTTATACAAAAGTTTAAGTGAAGTTATATATTAGTGACTTTATATTAATTACCATAAAATCAGTGTAAAAGAAGCTTAATTTTGCTTGAGACATCAGATATTTCTTAAAACCTGCAGAAATTAATTTCTCATATAGTTGTTGCTTTCTAACTCTATTAGTTATGGAAGCCATAAATAAAAAAAGTAACCTTTAAATTCATCATTCTGTGGAAAACGGAGTAGTGACTCAACGTAATTTTTAAGATGCTTGAAAATTTATTTTCAATGTCTGTTATTAATCATAATGAAGCAAACACAATGAATCAGAACTAACCTGCCATAATAAACAGCTAAAGAATTTGCTAAATAAAATATAAAACAATAATTTCAGACACTGAAAACAGTACAGTACAGAATTGTGATCATCAGCAGGATGATCAGTCCCTCTTTTTGCCTAGAAACACTTTTTTGGACCATAGAGATGCAGGAGAGCTAGGTCCTTGTCTCACAGAGTAGAAGAATGAATCTCATGGCCAATGGAGAGTGAGTAAAGCAACAGAAGTTTTTTAAGTGAAGACACAGAAAAACCTCTCAAGAGTGAGAGGGGTCCCCAAAGGATTGCCAAGGAGGGACTTTAGGGTCGGTCTGGTAAAGAAAGCTAAACAAGGAACTTAAAACCTTTTAACATCTCTATTGATAACCATCAAGCAAGGACTAGTGATAACACCATCAGTGACCTACTTCGTTTTTAGGGTCTGGTTATTCTTTGTTGGTCACAGGCGATTATCATAAAAACAAACAAACAAACAAACAAACAAAAACCCCACCCATACCCCCCATTCCTAGGGCAGGGCAGGGTGGTCGTAGGGCAGGGAGGTCCTGTTTGTTCCCTTATCTCTGGTTTTCCCACACCTCCACATTTGGGGGATTTCTGTGAGCCTGATCACACACCCCACTATCCCTCTCTCTCTACCTAACCCCACTGTCCCTGACTCAATAATACAAGAAGTGGTATCCAAAGCAGAGCATGGTAGTCTTGGACACTTATATGGTAGAGACCAAATTTCAATGGAGAATGACTGTAATTTGTTACATGCACATCACAGAGGAGAGTGCCATACAATGAAAGAGCTCCAGAAATCAAGATAATACTCCCCTTGAATCTGTTGCTGAGTATTAAGGTATGGTGAAATTCCACAAGGCTGGCAAAGGACAACAGCTAGCTGTAGTCTGAACAAATTGCAAATCTCACACAGAGTTTGAAGACATTTCAGTGTGTTTTGTTTTGTTCTGTTTTGTTTTGTTTTTATCCATAGTGGATAGTCCTCATTTATCATCAAGGTATTCATTCAGTAGACCCAAGAATGGCCATTCATTAGTAGCAATATTAAATTAGTTCTAGAATAAAGCCACTTAAAAAACGTTCTAATGTATTTTTGCAACAGGCACAAATTGACCAGACTGCCAGATGTGATGTAACTACCGTTAACCATTATGTATAATACTCAATAAGGAGGGAAAACAACAATAAAAAAAAACCGGACTCAATAAGGTAAAGGTCATAATATCTTGGATCCAGACATGCAACAAAGCAATTATATCTGATGCAGTTAGGAGAAAACAGTCAATGGCAGAAATGATGGAATTAGTAGAAAAAGCCCATAAAATGCAATTGTAAGTATGGTTATTAGGCTGAATTCACAAAATAAAGCATGAATATAAGTAGGAAATTAATGGAAGATGTTAAAAAAAAATGGGGGGTTGGGAGGGGAAATATATGGTATATGAAATTTTAAAATATGCTAGCTGAAATTAAGAGCAACTTAAACATTAAAAAGCAATAATCAGTGAACTTGTAGCAACTAGAATTACACAAATGGAGAACAGAGAGAGAGAGGAAAACCAATAAAGAACAGAACCCCAATAACCCGTAAGCTAATAACAAGATTTCTAACACATTTTTCATTAGAGTACTAGATAGAAAGAGAAGAAATTCTATTGCTTTAAATTTTTGTTTAAAGCCAATTCAAATTTTCAAGCAGGAATAATAGCAGTGTATTTGGGATTACTAACCTATGTAGAAGGACACACAACAATAAGAATACAAATGATTAGAGAAGAAAAAATAAAAGGATACTGTTGTAAGTTTCCTATATTAAACTGAATTAGTATAACATTATTTGAAGGTATAAAATGGTAAGTTCAAGATAAATATTTTAAATTGTAGGGTAACAAGAGAAGAAGTAAATATCTCTTAGTGATGTAACAAGAGTGAAAATAAAAATGGAATCCTAAAATATACCTCTGATGGGCTGGATTCTACACCCTTCAAAACTCATATGTTGAAGTTCTAACCCCTAGTACCCCAGAGCACAGCATATTTGGAGATAAGTTCTTTCAAGAATTGCTTAAGTTAAACGGCATTGTCACGCTGTGCCAAACCCAACATGGCTAGTGTTCTTAGAAGAAGAAGACATGAAGACAAATTCTTATAAGGAGAAAAGAAAATGAAGAGAACACATTAAAAAATAGAACTTAAAAAAAAATCAATGAAATGCAAAGCTCTTTCTTTTGTTTTGTTTTGTTTTGTTTTGTTTTGTTTTTAAAAGAAGTACTTGTATTTTTTTCTGGTCATTTCTTTCTTTTTTTTTTTTAATGTTCAATTATTTATTTATTTAAGAGAGAGACACAGAGGTAGAGAGAGAGAGAGAGCACACATATTCACACTAAGTGGGGGAAGGGGCAGAGGGAGAGAATCTTTCAAGTAGACTCCCCGCTGAGCAGTGAGGCCACACAGGACTCAATCTCCCAACCCATGAGATAATGACCTGAGCTGAAACCATGAGTCAGATGCTTAACCAATTAAGCCACCCAGATGCCCCACAAAGTTCATTAAAAAAAAAAAAAAAAGTTAAATGAAATTGGTCTTCTGGCTTGATTAATCAAGCGAAAACAAAAGGAACAAAGTGTCCTATATTTTATTGAAGATCTTGACCATAGCATTAAGACAAATAAAATAAAAAATGATGTACATATTACAAAGAAAGATGACATGATGGTGCATAAAAAGTCCTAAAGAATGCAGAAGAAAGGGGCAGGATTAATAATTGTAGTTAAATTTTAGGTTACCATGCTATTATACAAAATTAACTGTATTTGCCTGTAAGGAGAGTAAAAATTAGAGGGGTGCCTGGGTGGCTCAGTCATTAAGCATCTGCCTTCGGCTCAGGTCATGATTCAAGGGTCCTGGGATCGAGCCCCACATCGGGCTCCCTGCTGGGGTGGGGGGAGCCTGCTTCTCCCTCTCCCACTCCCCGTGCTTGTGTTCCTGCTCTTGCTGTGTCTCTCTCTGTCAAATAACTAAATAAAATCTTAAAAAAAAAAAAAAGAAAGAAAGAAAGAAAGGAAGGAAGAAAGAAAGAAAAGTAAAATTAGAAAACGTTAGAAAATGTAGTTAAAACAATGTTGTTTAGAGAAACATCTAAAAATTGAAATGCTTAAGGGTATAGGTTCAAAATACATGCAAGATTTGCACATTTTACTATATAGTATAAATATAGTGTGTGTGTGTGTCTCTATATCTATATCTATATATCATGGTTATGAAATAAAGACATCAACATAAATAAAATATGAATACTCTAAATCTGTAAATTTAATGCAATGTCAGTCAATATCCTAGCAAGCTTCTTTGGAATTCTGTGTCGTGAGCAAATGAAGTAGAGGCTGAATTACCTGTTGTAGAGTTGCCAGTTTGGGTCTCCTTAAAACAAATAACATAGGTGAAACCTTAGTAATCAGGACCCATTTCCAAATAATCCATCTGAAGCCTGCATATATAATTAACTATGTTCCACCGCTTGTGTTAAAGAAAATTTGGGATGGTTCATATAAACAGCTGTGCAAAGACCGTTAAAATCCCCAACCTTGCCCCTAGGCTGGGGTTGCATAGCGTGTGCTAAGGCGTCTTCTGTTTACTAAATGATGCTTTGACTTCATTAGTAAAAACAAAAACTGTCTAGCAATGATTGCAATATGTTCCAAGGGTGTTCCCTCGCAGCACCATTGCTGCCAACCATGATAAAGGGATGGGAGAGTGCCTGAAACACACCACCATTCTGTTTTAGGATGAGAGGGGGCAGAAAATAGGGCTGGGTTTGTTTTTTTTGTTGTTGTTGTTGTTTTTTGTTTTTCTGCCTGCTTGGAGAATGTTGTGCCCGTCAGATGTTGTGGGTTTCTTACTCGTAGAATCCACACAGGTGGGCTAGGGCATAGAACAACTGCAGTTCTTCTTCCACAGTCTATGTGGATGGAAGCCCTGGAGACTCTGTTGGCCCCTTACTAGTTCTCCTGCTGGGCCCGGGTTCTTTGTGGGCTTTTGAGCACGTGGTAAGCATCTTGCATGCCTGGAGATCCTTCACAGCTTCCCTGCCCTGCCCTATCCTTTGATAATCTATGTTCTTAAACATGGAGGTGAAGGCCTGGGTGAGGTTCCTCCAAACCCTCCTACCCTGCCTTTGGGCTTTGATGCCTGCTGAAGACCCTGGGGAAGAACCGGCACAGAGGTATGGATGCACTTTCTAACTGAAGGTTCTCAGAATCCCTCTCCTCGTAGTAGACTATGGGTGGCTATTAAAAGGACACTGAAGTTTGGCGGTTACTCCTTACCCCTCTCTATGGTGTGTTTGCCCTTCAAGGCATCCAGTAGTCACAGGAATGGAAACTCCCACATATCTCCTCTAAGAATCTGCACATCTCATTTTAGAATTTATGTATGTGAGATTGTCTGAGTCCCCAGCATTCCCATGGGGGGAGAAAAAAACCAGACAAACAAACGATACATATATTCACATACATACATAAAAAATAAGATTATGTCATTTGTATTGCTCTTATCCTTTGTTAGAATGAAACTATTGATCCTTGCAACTTTCTACTTTCTAACCTAAGTTGGAAGACCCTTAGCGATAGGTCCATTTCTGTTCATTGGAATTTAAATATTTAAGTATATATAATTGCCTTTTTCCATGTTCTTCTTTCAGGGTTTAAATTGAATGCCTCTTATTTACTTCATTTATTTATAAAGAATATTTTATGTATGTGTGCATGTTAAGCTATCCTAGAATTGTTTAAGGCATATTTAAATTGTGTTCTTTATCCTTGCCAGTTTCATAATACTGTGATTCTGAAACAATATTACCTAATTCAGAAAACTGAATCTCATTATTTAGGTTTAAAGGGTTGAATCAAACCATAATAGATTTAAATTATAATAAACCCAGGATTAAATTGTTAAGATAATTGAAATAAACAAAGTCACTTCTCTTGGACAAATCTGATTCTGAAACTTGTCTGGGCAAAAATAGATTTGATTGTTCTGTTATACACTTCACTATCCATGATAGAAAAAATTATTTTGGTGAGATAAATACAATCAACTTCATTTTAGTCATCTTCTATCTTCTTTAGTGGTCACTTTTGAAGCTGATTTTTAGGATTTTAGAAAGAAATAATAAATGATAGGCTGTAAAAAATCTTTATTATGTTGCTAACATTAAGATGGAGTTTTGGGGCGCCTGGGTGGCTCAGTGGGGTAAGCCTTTGCCTTCGGCTTAGGTCATGATCTCAGGGTCCTGGGATCAAGTCCCACATCGGGCTCTCTGCTCAGCGGGGAGCCTGCTTCCTCCTCGCTCTCTCTCTCTCTGTCTCTCTCTGCTTGCCTCTCTGCCTACTTGTGATCTCTCTCTGTCAAATTAAAAAAAAAAAAAGATGGAGTTTTTGGTTTGTTCGTTTGTTTTTAAGATTTATTTATTTGACAGAGACAGAGATCACAAGTAGGCAGAGCAGCAGGCAGAGAGAGAGGGGGGAGCAGGCTCCCTGCTGAGCAGAGAGCCTGATGCGGGGCTTGATCCCAGGACCCTGAGATCATGACCTGAGCCGAAGGCAGAGGCTCAGCCCACTGAGCCCCCCAGCAGGCCCTGGAGTTTTTAATTAGTGGACTCAACACAGACAATGCATACTATGGCAGAAGTGTCCTGAAGACACTGCAGAGGAAGGTCTGGGTATCCTTGATTGTACAACCAGTCCGATACTCCTTTATCTACAGATTCCTGACATGTTTTATTTCCTGAAACATGATGCTAAGCACTTGATAGATTATATATTGAAAAAAAATGGAGGAGATGATAGCCAACTAATATTATTTATTTTATTGATCTAAAAAATTTTATAAATTGCCAACTTATTTACTTTTTACTACTATTCAGCAGTAGAATTCTGACATTAACTTTCTCATCAAATTTCTTTGTCACTGAAGACAACGATAAGTTTTACATCATTAAAGACACAAAATCATTTTTGTGCTCCTATGGAGGAAATCACCGGAGGGATTTGACTTCTGGTTGACCCACAAGCTGGACCCGGCAACGGAAGGCTCCTCACCACACCTCCTGTCCTTGGAATGTATATTCCAGTCACCGTTCCCAGACGTGGAGCCATTCCAAAGATGTAGCCTTGAGAGAGTGAGGTGTTGTTGAGACCATCTAGCTGGTGTAGATAACTGAACCCTGTTAAGGCCTGTATACACATTTTTAGAATTCTGGCAGGCAAGTGCAGACCTCTACTTGCAGGGGTCCAGTATAAACCTCCTCTGTCTTTCCTTTTGCTTATTAGACCTACCAACTACCAGTCTGGATTGGCTTGCCTCTTTCTTGGTTTCTGCTTTCTCTCTGCATATATGGGTCAGTAGGTATTTTACCAGGGGAAGACCCATCATTCCAAACCAAGAGTTCCATTTTACAATTTTCTTCTTTCGTGAATGACTTTCTCTGATCTTAGCATAGGAATCCCACTTTGTGCTTAAACCACATTGGTCAACAGCAAAACAGTATTTCCTTATCAAATATCTCAATACTATTTCCATATATCACTCTTCTCTCATTTTTAGTGGCTGATAATTCACTTGACATACAGAATCATTACTAACTGCATTGTAGAGAAGCTCTGTTTCCTTCCATCATACTCTTTAAAACGTTCACTGCAACACAAATGTCAAAGTTTTGTTTTTCTTTGCCTTTTGCCTGTGTGTTCTGTGATCTCTCTTTACCCCTCTGATATGAAATATATGTTGGTTTTATTTTATACAACACTCAATTTTATGTGAAGTGTGTCCCTTGTTGGATAGAAACAAAATCTATGACAGTTCCTGTGTAATATAAATACATACCATCTCTAGCTATAGCTACTTGAGATTGTTTCGAATGTTTAAATGTGGTACATTCACTGAATTTTGGATTCTGCTAAATCTGTTTGACTAGTAGTTCACAGGTACACTAATATACTTGGCACATAAAGATATATGAAAAGTATATCAATTATGATATGTAGACATTGTGCCAGAAATACTTTTAAAAATTTTTTTTAAATATTTTATTTATTTCTTTGACAGATAGAGATCACAAGTAGGTAGAGAGGCAGGCAGAGAGAGAGAGGAGGAAGCAGGCTCCCCTTTGAGCAGATAGCCTGATGTAGGGCTTGATCCCAGGACGCTGGGATCATGACCCGAGCTGAAGGAAGAGGCATGAGCCACCCAGGCGCCCCTTTAAAATAATTTTTATTGAAACTCTTAGTTTTTATAGCAGTTTTAGGTTCACAATTGTTTCTATTTCATTTTCAATAATGTATAATGAGTAAAAACTTAAATTAATGAAAAATGATATATGGTATGAGACATGATTAATTATTAAGTCTCATTTGATTAAAAATATATTTCCATATTTACTGGATACTTAGTAAATGCCAATGTTTTCTTCAGTCCTGAATATGAAAGAAACAAGCAAGCAAAAAATAAAGTCATTGTTAAACTGGTGCTTACATTCTAGAAAAAGAAGACAGGTAGGTTAAAAAAAAAAAAAAAAGGTAATTTTGCTGGACAATGTGTGGTTCCAGATGATGCTGAAGAAATTAACGTGAATGCTGGATAAAATAATTTCCCTAGACAAGTTTAAAGTGCTAACATAACATCATAAAAAAAATAAAGTACTGTTATCATAATTTCAATGTGCTTATTACAAAGAATATTTTCATGCTAGGTGTCTTGTAATTCTAAAAACTGTTTCATTGATGAAATCTTCAGTTTAGCATATTTAATCAATATCAGTTGGAAAGACACACTCTTTGGTCTAGATGAGTTTGGTCTAGATGAGTGGTTCAGAAATTCTGTTCAGTAGATCATCCTTATTTATGAAAAATAATGTTCACCACCGATATGAGGTGAGAAAAATTAAAATGGTATTTTAGATGTTTCATAAATATGAAGTCATTTGACTTAAGAGGTTATTCTTTTAATAATTTTCCTATATTTTTGTTAATAAAACTTTGCTTAAAAAAAAACTTTGCTTAATGAAACCATAGTGATAATTGGTAGTTATTTTTTTAATAGAATTTAAATAGAAAACCCTTTGTTACTTTCGAAACTTAGAAGTCTAGGAAACAACTAGAAATATTCTAGAACACACCTAACATGATACAACCACTATTTGAGATGTTGGCAAATTTGTTAAACAACTCATTAGTCTAGTGATTTAGCAGTGACCAATAATTTCTCTGAAGTAACAAAACATTGTAAGACTACTTAGTGAAATCCACACAATTATTCATGTTGTGCAATGAACTTTTTCGTGCCCTCAGAATATGCTTTCAAGCCAATGAAAAATAGGTAACAAGAGATTATACATCTCTTACACGGCAAAAAAAAAAAAAAAAAAATTGTGTCTACCCTATAATCTACGTTCTATAATTATAGCTTAACACAGTGGTGCAAAATGTCCAATACTTAATAACCCTAATGGTGACAGAAATTTGTTTACTAAGATACATGAGCCAGTGTCTGAGGTGTAAGCTTTGTATGTTCTAACACTTAAGAGTTAATGATTTTTAAAAGATGGAGATAAGTGAACTTGAAGCTATGTGTATCTTATCTTAAAGTGAGTTTTGTTCACTTTGTTATTTAAATTTATAATTTTGCTACAGTTAAATTGAACTATACCCTTGTTTCCTGAAAGCAAGTGTGTTACATCAAAGGTAAATATTATTTTATTATAAATATCTAAAGGGCATAGAGTATGTAAAATGTTTGGGTGATCTCCATTCAGCTAGAGTTTTAAACATATGCCTTAGTTTTCTTATTCTGGTGAATCCAGCATAAATTACAATAGGGCCTTTTGCACATTGGTTGTAACCAAAGACGTCTGTCGTGAAGAAGTTGAACACAGTACACTGAGATTGTCTGTAGTCAAGCTGGGGGAGAGAACAAATCACTGATATTGAAGTACATCTTCTTTCTCATCATAATTCCTATATAAGAACGGTTGAAATTTGATTTTAGATTTATTTCTCTTCCATTTACAAGAACATATTGCTTTGAGGTGAATGCAATCCTGTATTCACAGGTTTCCATTAAGGGTGAGATTGTGTGTCTGCCATTCCTAAATAAATCTAAAGTAATATTTCCCTCACATGTTCATGCAAGCTTTGCTTATTAAATGATTAAATCATAAAATATTTTCATATTGGGTATGTCCATACTTGGCATTGATTGTTATAGTATAAAGGAAAAGCTCTAGTAGTTATTTAATATTCAAACAATAGCATTTTTTGTCAATTTGATATTCATTGATTCTTCAGTAACTTACATTTTTTTATTTCACATTCTACTCTGATTATTTCAGTTATGATGGATAATTAGTTAAGTGCTATTTCTGAATAAATTTGCAAGAGGATAGAATTTATTTTATTTTAAAGATTTTATTTATTTATTTGTCAGAGAGAGAGAGCACACAAGCAGGGGGAGTCACAGGGGGAAAAGCAGGCTCCACGCTGAGCAAGGAGTCTATGTGGGACTCCATCCCAGGACCCTGGGATCATGACTTGAGCCAAAGGCAGATGGTTAACTGACTGAGGCACCCAGGCATCCCAAGAGGGTGGGATTTAAATCAAGCACTTGATACTGTTTTCCTTAGCCTAATTATCTATGTAGTAACACAGATTTTAAAGTGTTATAAGAACTAAATGTCTATATGATATATTCATATACTAATAGTGGATTAATATTAAGTTTATCATTTAGATATTATGAATAAAATCCTATTGTTAAAGAGTAATAAAAACACTCATTTAAATATTGTTCTGTAAAGATACAGTAGTTACCAATTATGTTTTGGGAAATGAAGATCATACGCTGTTTGCTTATGCAGTTATCCAAATGTTAACCACACATACTAGCTATTTTCAATTCTTTTCATCTGGGTTCATTTGCATGAAGCATGTTACATGGAGAAGAGCCAGTTTTAGAAAGTCAGCTGCTAGGGTTGGCTGAAAGACTGTAACAGTGGAAGATGATCATAAAATGTTTAGTCTGAAAACTGGAAAATTTTAGGTGATTCTGTTGGTTATGTACTTATATAAGAATACGATGGAAAGTGTGCTTTATATATTTTCTTTAATAGCAAACATTGAGTTTATATGAGCACAGTTATCACTAGATAAAAGGAAGAAAACTGTCCAAGTGCACAAATAATTCCCATAAAATATTTTTGTCAATTTTTATTGAAAATATAGCTGTATATCCTTTATTTAGGATTCAAGTTTATGCATATCTCTAGAGCAGTAACAATGATAAATTTCAGCTAAATTAACTCTAGGCCATTTATTCCTATTTTCCTCTCTATTTGTGATCAAATTTTAATTATCTTTCCTGATTAAGTCAAAGAACACCAAAATATTTGTAGACTTTGAAATATATATTTTATTTGCATTTGGTTATGTTCCCAAAATTTCAAATAAAATAGTGACAATATATTTACATGGCATTTATAGCTTTTCCTTCTTTTTTTCTCACTCCCCCTAACCTGAATTCCATTATATGATAAAGATAAACATCCTTACATATGATGATAAACATGGAGCAGATTTTTATAATCAAAAAATGTTTATTGGTTCACAGAATGTTTGTTCTAATATTTTTATGAAGCTACTTCCTTCTTTTTAATTTCTTACTTTGAAATTATTGTAGGAACAAAAAAGTTGCCAAATCAAATATTAGATTCCTAAAAGTGTCCTCATGCCAACAGAATTCCTTATTTTTTAATATAGAAACTGATATTTTATATTTTATATATATATAATATATATTATATATAAAATTATATATTTTAATATTGTATTTTTTTAATATAGAAACTGATTTTTCTTAGAGCCTTGATCCTTGAAGGATAGGTGGACTGGTTTTTTTTTCACTTTTGCTTTTTCCCCCCCACTAAAACATCTAATGATGAAAGAACACTTTCCGGGGCGCCTGGGTGGCTCAGTGGGTTAAAGCCACTGCCTTCGGCTCAGGTCATGATCCCAGCGTCCTAGGATCGAGCCCCGCATCGGGCTCTCTGCTCAGCAGGGAGCCTGCTTCCTCCCTTCTCCTCTGCCTGCCTCTCTGCCTACTTGTGATCTGTCTGTCAAATAAATAAATAAAATCTTTAAAAAAAAAAAAAGAAAGAAAGAACACTTTCCCTTCCTTTTTGACTTTTTTTTTCTTTTTTTTTATCCCCCATGAGTTTCAGTAGGTGTCATTTCAAGTCCCGTCATTGTTTTAGACCCTTCCTTGGGGAAGTATTTGGTCCATGCGCTGAGTCACCAAATACAGTTAGCATTTCAGACCGAAATACCTGTAGGCATAGTCTTTTGGGTGGTCACTTGAGATCATTCTTAGGACCCCCTGCTCACTCTCTCCATTCATTGTTTCTAGGCCTGTCTTTGTTTGCCACTTGCCCTGCCATGGGGTGAGTTGGTGTAGATTTGTGAGAAATTGAATGCTATGACTTGTTCTTTTCTGCTTTTACATCTGTTATTTTAAAGATTTATTTATTTATTTGAGAGATAAAACCAGCAGGAGGGGCATAGGGATTAGGAGAGAAAATCCCAAGCAGGCTCCATGCTCAACACGGAGCTCCAACATGGGGCTGGATCTCAGGACCCCAAGATCATGACTTGGGCCAAAACCAAGAGTCAGATGCTCAACCAGCTATGCCACTCAGGTGCTCCTACGTTTATTATTTTAAAGTTCATGCATTCTCTTCCATCAAGCTATGCTGAAGGCATGATTTTGTGTGCTTTTCTTTTTCCTTCAGCATTACTTTTAAAGATGGAAGATTGAGCCCTGGGTGCTGTCACTGTCTCCAGCCTTTAGAAATCTTTTCTTCTTTTTATTTTAAATTTTTTTAAAGGTTTTATTCATTTATTTGACAGATAGAAATTACATGTAGGCAGAGAGGCAGGCAGAGAGAAAGAGAGAGAGGAGGAAGCAGGCTCCCTGCTGAGCAGAGAGCCCGATGCAGGGCTCGATCCCAGCACCCTGAGACCATGACCTGAGCCTAAGGTAGAGGCTTTAACCCACTGAGCCACCCAGATGCCCCTATTTTAATATTTTTAAATCAAAACATATTACACTGTTATTCCTATTTTTGGGCAATTTATACATATTATGCACATTTGATTTATATACATTTTACAAATTTAGTGCATAACTGTTATTATATTTTTAAAATGTCTCTCAAATATTCTTATTTTCAGATAAAAAGAAACAAGAATTTTTAAGTACTGTCCTATCCTAAGACCTCTATATATGTTATTACTCCACTTCACAGAACAACCTGGCATAGTACATAATATTGTTCTAGACTCAGATATAGAGACCATAATTCAATAGCATGACTGACTGATTGAATATAATTTTATATAACTCAAATTATAATAAAGTTTTCATTTCATCAATATTTTCTCCAAATTTCAAATTGTAGTTAAAATTATACCATATATGAAGTCTCTTTTTAAATAACAGAAGCATACAACTTTAGATCATCAAAATCCATGAGTGCAAACTCATAGAAGGGGAAAAGTAGTCCCTGGTTTTGGAAATTGACTTTATTAATCTTCAAAGACAAAAACAAATGAAAAAAAATGAAACCAATTATTTGTGGGATTATATTAATCTAAAATGAAATTTTATTTTTAATTTCCATCAAAGGAGATATGGTTAATCATCAAGAGCATATACCTTACTCTGCTATGGTTATGTAGAAGATATTTTGCTTTGGACATGGTCGAATTGTTATTCACTTGGCTGTGATCAAAGCAATACCACAATGATATAAAAATTTTTTAAGACCCAAAAGCACTTTTTTAGGGCAACAATTTATTTCAACACTCTATATTACAATGCATTATACATACTTGGATATCTGTTAGTATCAGAAGCTAGTCTGTCATATAATGCATCCACATTTTACAGTATTTTTTAAATGGGCTTTTGTATCTTTCTTCTTGATCATTATTTGTGTACTTGATGATAATTTATAGCTTCTATCATAACAAACAGGAATAATAGTACTTTAGGGAAAACATGTTATGTTTAATTTTCTAAATGTAATGCATTTTAATAAATAAAATATATTGATAAGTAAATTAAATAAAAAGAATTTAAAATTGATTTTGACAAATGAAATTTAAATATATTATCTAGAATAGAAGTATAATCAAGAGAAGTAAAAATAAATGTCTCTTTATCTCATTTATGATCATTATATCAGTTAACAGATAAGAATCCTTATTCTCCTACTGATTGGGTAATTAAACTAATTAAAACTTGAAAATAGAACAGAAAAGAATGCTATGTGAAGATCATACACCAAAATTGGTTCTATAAAATTGATTAGATTTTAAAAAATGATTAGATTTATGTTTGCAGGCTGACCCTTCTCCCATGTAAATCCATGGACCATCACAAAGGCAAAATAAATTGAATAGATCAGCAAAGTGTTGAACTGGTAGCAACTGAAGTTTAGGCATTGGTTTTTTGGTACAATGCAGGGTGGAGGTAGTCAAGTGTAATAATATCTACTTTGCTTTTACAGTTTTCTTCAGAGTCTTGGTCTACATAAAAGGAAGTAGATCTGTCCTGGTGAGAGTATACATTCATCAAAGTATTTATTTTAATCTCATCTTCAAAGTACTATTTAAATTTTAGTTTGGACAACTTAAATATCATTTAGCAAAGGAATGCACAAAAAAAGTGAGCAGCAGTCTATTACTTAATCTACATGAACAATTTGTTTAGGGAAATCTCTGTTCAGCAATCACACGTCTAAATTAAAAACAAGATTATATGAACTAATTTGAAATGTTAATATTTAAGCTTCGATCTACATTCTTATAAAATATCTTGCCAAAAATTAACCAGCAAATTTATATAATTTAGTGATGTATGGATGCAGACACACATGGCAACTACTCCAAAATGTGAGAGAAAAATTAATACAGAACCCAGTACATGGGGTGTTGCTTTGTGGTACTTCTGGGGAAGTCACAAAGCCCACGTAGAGTACAGAATGCACTATATTATGTTTTGTTATGTTATATTCCATCATATTGTAATGGTTTGAGCATACTGATTTCATTTTGTTATTTTTTATTTATTTATTTATTTTAAAGATTTTATTTATTTGACAGAGAGATCACAAGTAGGCAGAGAGGCAGGCAGAGAGAGAGGAGGAAGCAGGCTCCACGCTGAGCAGAGAGCCCAATGCGGGGCTTGATCCCAGGACCCTGGGATCATGACCTGAGCCAAAGGCAGAGGCCTTAACCCACTGAGCCACCCAGGTGCCCCCATTTTGTTATTTTTTAAACTACCTTCTATATTTTCTTGATTCTTTTTCTATTTCAAAATATAAAGAAAGATCATTCTGAAGCATAGTACTTGCTTTTGAAATGTGGAAAAGCCCAGCAATCCATCTATCCCACCAATCATCTTACTTTGTGTTCACATTTCATCCCTTTTTGAAACCTCAACCCCACTGGAGCATAGAAATTTCAATTGTGGAAAACTTGAAAAAGACACTGTAGCTCTTACTAAAGTAACAAGATATGCTAACTTTTTCTGTTAATAATCATGTAAGTACTTGATTTTGAAAAATAACACTGACTAAATTAACATAATATTAAAACATGAAATGATTTAATGAATGCTACCTTAAAATGAGCTCACATAGTGAGATTTATGAGAAACCAAAAATAAGGTGGTGACATTTTGAAGGAAACATTTATGACTGTCCTAGTGACACAGACCAATTTTCTTAGTATGACTACAAGGCAGAATGTCTAAATGACGGTGCTTACTCCTCTTAGAATATTAAACTTAAAAGGATTGTCTGAAAAATACTAAAGCCATGTTACAGGTCTGCTTTGGAACATGAAGTAAACTAGGGACACAGAAAATGACAGATTATTTCTGATTAGTCTGACAAGGTGGCAGGTCTTACTCATTCTTGGCACCATGGTCATGAAATACAGTTGTCAGAAAATAGAATTATCTGCTGAATTTTATTATGCTGGTACGTTTTTCATACTTTCTCAACTCTAATCTGTTCTTAAAATTTGGGTAAGAAAAGTCTGACAAAATTTAATAGCTCTAATATTAAGATTCTCCCTCCCTCCCGCTTGCTTGCTGCTTGCTTGCTTGCTTGCTTTCTGGAACTTAATGGTCTATCAGAATGACTATCAAACTGTTTCTCTTTTCACTTAAGCTTTTTTTCAGTGCTAAGTTATTTTTAATATCATTCTTTTATAAAATTGATAAAATACAGCATTAGTTCTTATTATAATATTCAAAGATTAAATAAATTGTTAATAGGGTATTTGAGAACAAGTTTTACGAAGAATTCAAAGATGATACAGCAATGAACATTGAGGATAGAACTGCACCTCATCAAAGAAAAAAATAGTTTAGTAAATTCATTATAAAGTACTAATTTGGGGATAAAATACAGTTTAAACATAAATTTACAAATATATTAATCAACTAATTATGCATTGATTAAATACCTATTCTGTGCGAAAATTTTTTTTTAATATTTTTTTATTTATTTGACAGACAGAAATCACAACGAGGCAGAGAGGCAGGCAGAGAGAGAGGAGGAAGCAGGCTCCCCGCAGAGCAGAGAGCCCGATGCAGGGCTCGATCCCAGGACCCTGGGATCATGACCTGAGCCGAAGGCAGAGGCTTTAACCCACTGAGCCACCCAGGCGCCCCTGTGCCAGAAATTTTAATGTAGTTATACATCCTGCCTTGGAAAAATTTTAAATATTGTGGGAAAAATTGACTTGTAAACATATAAAATAAATGAAAACATAATGCCATATGCAGAGTTGGATCCCTGATAATTATTAATAGTGGAGTTATGAATATTAGAAATAGGTAGGGAGGGACACCTGGGTGGCTCAGTGGGTTAAAGCCCCTGCCCTCGGCTCAGGTCATGTTCCCGGGCTCCTGGGATGGAGCCCTACATCGGGCTCTTTGCTCAGCAGGAAACCTGCTTCCTCCCCTCTCTCTCTCTCTGCCTGCCTCTCTGCCTACTTGTGATCTCTGTCAAATAAATAAATAAAATCTTAAAAAAAAAAAAAAAGAAATAGGGAGATATCAGGAAGTTTTAATGATGTGACGCATTTACAATCTGTGGAGCAGGAAAACAATTAACCATTAATGAAATTTGAAAACTTCTAGACAGTTCTCAGAAAAATACTAATGTGTATATTCAGTCTTATATCATTGTTCATATATCTAAGAAAGAGTTGGAAATGTATCTCTATGAAGCTTCACATTGTCAAGAGTTGTGAAGAATAAGTTATGAGACATAGACATTTAAGTGAGATGTGCATCCCATAGAAATGCTTTAAATTGCTGCTGATGATAATTAGAATATTAGAAGTCTCCCCAACCAACTGAGTTGTTCCTAGATCTGTAAGTTGCTGATAGATACAGTGATATCACTAAGAAAGCTAATTTTAAAAAGCATTTGGTAGGGCGCCTGGGTGGCTCAGTTGGTTGAGCGACTGCCTTCGGCTCAGGTCATGATCCCGGACTTCCAGGATCGAGTCCCGCATTGGGCTCCCAGCTCCCTGGGGAGTCTGCTTCTCCCTCTGACCTTCTCTCTCATGCTCTCTCTCACTCATTCTCTCTCAAATAAATAAATAAAATATTTAAAAAGCACTTGGTAAATAACTGGAAAAGTGAGCTGAAAAATAAGCCTAGGAACTTGGAAGCCATCAAGTTTTCCTTCAACAGGCGAATGAATAAATAAACTTGATATATCCACATAGTGGAATATTATGCAGCAATAAAATGAAATGATATATCAAGCCATGAGAAAACATGGAGGAACCTTGTGATTCTAATTTTGTGACATTCTGGAAAAGTCAAAACTATGGAGACTGTAAAAAGATCTCTTATTACCAGGAGTTGGGAGGAATGAAGCAAAGGATAGGTATGAAGTAATAGGTGAACCACATATCTTTTAGGATTTTTAGGGCAGTGAAATTATTCTGTATAATACTATAATGATGGATACTGGTCATAATATATCCATTAAATCCATAAAATGTATAGTACCAAGAGGGACTTCTAATATAATCTACAGATTTTAGTTAATAATATGCCAACATTGGCTCATCAATTGCAAAAAATATACTACACTAATGCAAGAAATTAATAATAAGAGGGATAGGGAGTATATGAGAACTCTGCACATTCCACTCAATATTTCAGTAAACATAAAGCTACTCTAAAAAAATAGAATTTACTAATTTTAAAAATAGGCCAGGGCACCTGGGTGGCTCAGTGGGTTGAGCCTCTGCCTTCAGCTCGGGTCGTGATCTCAGGGACCTGGGATCGAGTCCCGCATCGTACTCTCTGCTCGGCAGGGAGTCTGCTTCCTCCTCTCTCTCTCTGCCTGCCTCTCCCTCCTCCTTGTGATCTCTCTCAGTCAAATAAATAAATAAAAATCTTAAAAAAAAATTAAAAAGAAAATAGGCCAAAGAGGGGCACCTGGGTGTCTCAGTGGGTTAAAGCCTCTGCCTTCAGCTTAGGTCATGATCCCAGGGTCCTAGGAAGTGAGCCCCACATCGGTCTCTCTGCTCAGCAGGGAGCCTGCTTCCTCCTCTCTCTCTGCCTGCTTCTCTGCCTACTTGTAAACTCTGTCTGTCAAATAAATAAATAAAATCTTAAAAAAAAAAAGGCCAAAAAATAAGGAAGTGTTGAGAAGAAAAGAGTAGTCATATTTTTTTCATTAAGTCAACACATATTCATGGAATGATGTCTATTAACCATGCACCACCCCTATTACAGAAGAAGAAATGAAAACAAGGTAAACACAATGCTTTCACAAAGCTTATAGTCACTTGTTGCCACTAAGACCATTGTGAAATTTTTTTTAAAAATGAAATATTGGCATTAGCACTATATAGATTATTTCTTCTAGCTATATGCACTAAAACACCATGTAGTCCTCTTCTTTAATACTAATATTTATGATTACTTATTTAATATCTACAGAAGAGCAGATTTTTTTTTTCTCCATGTCATTGAATTTGATTGGAGATCTTTATGTTTAGGACATCTCAGTGAAGCTAGTTGAGTCATGTACTAGCAGAAAACCACAGCTCTCTGTAAGCTTCTTGCTATCAACGTTCAACACCAAATAGCAATGGAGCAACACCTACAATTTTCCTAGAGAAAAAAATTGTAGCTTAAATATATATGACCACAGCACATCTTCTTAAAATTAAGTAAGTGAGAGCATTCTCGAATATAGAAGATTTCAAAAATAAAACACCTATGAAATTTTTACAGCCACTGAATTTTTAAACTTTTCTCTTTCAAACTATGACCATGTTCATTGTTTCTATTTGAAGAATAGGCCAGATTTAGAAATTTTAATATCTTATGAAATGCTTAGTATTTGTTGGTACTATTTTGCATTCTTCACAAATTTAACTGGATGATAGTAAAACATTATATGGCAGGTGCAGTAATTGTCCACATTTTATATCAGAGCCATATTTGAAGAAGCCGTGGCAAAGGACTCACCAAGATAACAAAATTATTAATTGGTAGAACCAAGAATTGAACCCTGCAAGTCTGGTTCTAAATTCTGTATTCTCTACTACTATGCCCTGTCTCTCTCATGAATCAAGATAAATAGGTTTACGTAGTTGTAAAATCCAAAATCTTAAAAGAAAACAATAGATTCTCTGCTTCTTTTCAAAAATGAATATTATTTTTTTTCAATTGCCTGCCTAAGGACAAAAATTCTCCATCTTTGTTCAATAACTTGTTACAATAGTTAATCAGATTTTCAATTATTAAACCTATTCTTATTTTGACCCAATACAACCTTTTTACAATTTAATCTGCTAACTCAATTCCCTCTCTAGAGATGGAGGTCAAGAAACTTGTGATATCCTTATAAAAATACTCAAATGAAAAATATAATCTAAGATTTTATAAACTTGCAAGGGGAAATGAAGGAAACTATAGTGTAACTGGAAAGAATTAAGTTGATTCAAGCTCAACATACTAGCTTAGTGTCCTTTGACACTTTTTCTCATGTGAATATAAGGATACTTTTAAAAAGCTATAACAATCCATTCCCAATAAATGTAACAATTTGTGTTTTTTCTTCTTTCCTGCCTCATGATAAAAATACGCTATGGATTTTCAGGGAATATATCTGAGTTACATTTGGACAGTTATTTATACCACTAAAGCGTCATCTATGCAAAAAATTATCTTCAGAAGTAGCAAAACTGTTGGAAACCATCTTGCTATGCTGGTGAAGACTTCCAAATGCCCCCTTTTGAATCTAAATTATGACTTTTGGAGAAGGAGTTTTGAAAAAACAAAACAACAAAAAGTTAAAATTAGGAAATGTGGAACAATTGTTGCCAAAGTTTGTGGGAAAGAAGTAGCTGGGTTCTTCTGGGATGGATTACTCCATAAAATACCTAATGTAAACAAAAACTATAGGAGACCATGTACAAGAAACACATTGTGTTGCATTAAGTATAGAGAAGATAAATACTAGAAAAATAAAATTATAAATTTACTGGGAATCTTGGATCCTTTTATAGCTCTAATAAGCATGCCGTGCATACGCCCACGGTAGAAAGGGTATCTTTCTTTTATAGTATTGCACTTCTTTTCTTTTCTAAGGATGTGGTGGGAGGATCTTTCTACAAAGGTAAAGATCATGAATGCAAAGAAATAGGAGATTAAAATTGCCCAGAGTCAGGCATAATGAAGTAAGTTATACAGAAAAACAAAACCAACACTTATTTGAATAGTCGACTTAAATGGTTTGAAAAGTGCAAGGTCAACGTTGTGGGTGATAATAAGGCTTAATGTGCTATTTTACATGTGTAGCTTGTTCCCTTATTTTCATGCATTTGAATGAAAACAACCTTTTTCTTGTGCCTTCAGTGACCTCTCCTGACCCATGCTCTGTGAATCAAATTCTTACTTATACTTCACAATTTAGCTCAAGACCCATTATCCTACTTAAAACAATTTTCTTAGCAGTAATCTCACATTTATTTTTTAAGTGAACTTTAGATGCACAAAAGCATACTGTATGTCTGTTAGCGTGATAGAAATGAGCCTAAGGTACAGACTTAAGATTTCCATTAAATAAAGGATAAAGCAAGCAGTCCAAAGCAAAACTTTTTATGGCTTACCAGTACTTTCATATACTTCTAGTACATGTTTCCCATTCCCAAGAAGATTGAGATACCAAATTAATCATTGTATTCTCCAGACTACCCAGATGACAAGTGTTTCAGTGTGTGTATGGAAGTGAGCTACTTCAGCTAACCTAAGGCATGTATTTGAGGGGAATACAGTAAATATATATGATAACATAAGTTCAAGCAATAACCAAAAATTATTATTTTCCTTTGCCCTCAAAGAGAAGTTTTAACTGGAAAATACTAGTTGGAGAGAGCAAAATTTGCTCATCTAATTTGTAGCAGGACTCATCTACTTATAACAGGACTTCAAAAATACAAGAAATTCTCAGCATATTATGTCTTTAAACATTATAGAAGAACAAGACAACATGTCCTAGTATAGTGATGTGCATGAATGATCTTTAGAGTATAAATTTCTTTCTTTCTTTTTCTTTTTTTTTTTTTAGTACAAATTTCTAATGGGAGTTCAACAAGTAAAAAATACTTCTAAGTGTATATATCTTGAAAAGTTTTCAGGAAGTATGATTTTGCAATTTCAGATTAATAGAATACATATGAATCACAACTAGTGAAGGAAAATAAAAAATATTTTTTTTGTGGAGAAGTAACAGTTTCAAATCAGACTTATAGGACGAGTGGATAAGATCCTGAAAGGATATTACAAAAAAGAATGAAAAGAATGATGTACATGATTCTTATGAAAGTACACTTTGATAATTAACACCAAGATTAATGATTGAGGAAACACAGTGACATTATGTGTGTCTTGTATGTTGGGTGATACTTTAATGTATTAGCGTTCTCTAGAAAACAGAACCAATTATATATATATATATGTATATATATACACGCACACATACATATGCATATATATACACATATATATTTCAATGAATATGCCATATATATACGCATACTCTGTATATTGTGTGTTACTGTGTATATATGCATAATATATAATTGTATATACAATATATAATGGTATATCCATAGTAGCATATATACTAGTAAAATATATATAACTGTATACAGTGTATCTATACACATTGTATATGCTATATTTAATTGCATACACATGCATAATGGTTTATTTTATATCTAGATTAGTATATATATTATTAGATATGCCATTATATATGTGTGTGTATATGTGTGTATGTACATACATTATTACATACAGTGGTTATTTACAGATTGAGAGAACAAATGATAAAACAAGTTGGGTAAAATGTCAACAATAAATAAAACTGAATAAATAATATAGTATGTATGCAACTTCTCTGTAGGTGTTAAAAATAAATAATAATAACAATAATAATGAAGTTAAAAAAAACACGGTTGAGAGTCTGCCTTTGGCTCAGGTCATGATCCCAGAGTCCAGGGATCAAGCCCCCATTGGGTTCCCTGCTCCGCAGGAAGCCTGCTTCTCCCTCTGTCCCTGCCTCTCGCTGTCTCAGTCTCTCGTGAATAAATAAAATAAAAAAAAAAAAGGCGCTGAAGTAGGAATAATCATAGAAGCAATTAGAGATCAGTCTGAGAGGAAGAAGGAGAGGCTTACCTAAGGAGTTGATTTGTAAGCTCAGAATTAAATTGGGAAAGGGCTAGTAGTTAAGAAGATACTTTAAGTGGACAAGCATATACAAAATTCTTAAAGTGAGGGGCAAAGATAACTTGAAACCAAAGTGGGTAAAAGAGCTGACGTTGAGTAGAGGAGGACCAGGAAGGAAAGGTGGTCAGCAGCACAGTCATATAGGTGCATTTAATTCAATTTGAGGAATCAGACTTTATTTGCTGGGATTAGCAAACGATTTTTAACATAGGTTTTACTTGGAAACTATATTGGGTTAGTATCTTGAGATCATTGAAATTAGAGCATTCTTGATCAATAAGACCACTTAGATTCTTTCAGTATTTTGAGATAGAATATATCATTGGTTTGAACTAGTTTGCTGTCACACTGACACTTGGAATGCAGATAAGGAGATGGACTAAAAAAGAAATTTTGAAGTTGAGCCAGTGACATCTGGCATAGGGCTCATGAGAAGGATGAGTCAAGGATGTTGCAGTTGTGTTAGGGTTCCATGCACTCTGTTAGGTGCAATGGGTTAGAAAGAAAGACCCACATTAAAGGTGATTTTGGATGGTAGCAATCAAAATTTATCATCCCTCTCTAGACATCATTTTGTATACTTGTAACCAAAATAGAAAAATCAAGAAAACAGCATTCTTATTTAAATGACGTCTCTTGGGGTACCTGGGTGTCTCAGTTGGTTGAGTTCAACCAGCTGGTTGAGTTCAACCAGCTCCCCAATTCTATCTCCCAACCACACTCAGGGGCACATGCACTTGTGCTCTCTCTCTCTTTAAAAAAAAAAAAAAAAAAAAAAAAAAGACCTCTCCAACAACCAACTTTCAGAGCCAAATATTGAACCACTTGATCACTAAAAAATGCTCCACTTCACAAACCTACAGTTATTTGATCTGACCTCAACTTTCTCCTTTGCTAACTTTCTCACTCATTTACTCCCATCATATTTGTTTCTAACTGAAATATTTTTACCAAATATTTTCCTGAAAATTCTAGAACAGGTCTCTTCTCTGCTTTCCATGTTTATTGGTGTCTTCCTGTTTTCACTTGAGAGTATAGACTCCAGAGTCACACTGGTCTAGTTTAAATACTGATTTCCTACTTATCCTGTGGAACAAGTTTATTAACTTCTTTGGGCATGAGTTCTCTCATTTGCAAATGGCGATCAGTATACGATCTACTTAAGAGAGGTATTGTAAGGGAAATAGGCCGACCACATGAGCACTATGCACGTGAATGTTCTTTTTACAAACCATCTGTGATTTATACCACTCTTGATTTAGTACTCTTGCAAAATATGGATTTAGATGAATTTAAATTAGTCCATAGCCTTCAATAGATATCAAATTCCTTTATGAAGTTGTACCAAATGTTTTATCTCTATATCCTCTGGGGCTTGTCTTTTCCTGGTCCCACATGTAGTCAATAACTGTGAATAGAAACATTATCAAAGCTAAGTCCATCCTCAATGGGCTGATTTTTATCCTGCTGACTTGTCCCAAGCTATTATTGCATATGTTATAATGGCTAAACCTTTTAAGAATGCCTGACATCCCAGTATCTCTCGGGATTAATTTAATGATGTCAAGAAAACTTTCACAGCAGCTTATGTGTGTGTGTTGGTCTCCCTCATTAGATTGTAAATCCCTGTATTGAAAAAAATGTATTTTATTCATTTCTGTATGCTTCACAGCACTGTAGCATAGTAACTTGAATTTAATAAGTTTTCAATACATATTGAGTTGAACTTGTTATTTGCTCCTTCTAAATGCAGTTCAGATACCACTTCTTAGGCAAGACTTTCTGGAATTTTCCATCCAGAACTGATGATTCCCATGCTATAGTAAGGATTGACTTTTGACTGTGAGGTGGCCTTTTGAAGATGAAAATTCCCCACCTATACACAGAAGTATGCATATGATCAGATGGGTCAAACCATAATTCCCTTCCCCTGAACATACTGATTCATTAGTCCAGAACAGGCACTTGGCCCAAAAGCAGGCCTCTTGGAAAGCTTCACAAGAAAACGAAAAATTAGTAAAGTCAGGATCAGTCAAGAGAAACAGTATTCAATTCCTTGATTCTTCTGTTTCTTTCAATTCTGCATTTGTTTCTGTACATTGTCCAGGAAAAATAAATATATTCAAATAAAGCTTTTGCAGCTTGCAACCAACAAAGTATACACCAATACATTTTATGTCATCAATAACCTAAACATGTTTTCTGTCTTTTTTTGTCATTCTCTTCCCTCTTTCCTTGTCTTCTTCCTCCTGTCTCTTCCTTCCCCTTTCTCTCCCTCTCCTGCTCCTACTCCAGCTCTCACTCTTGCTCTGTCATTCTTCCTAGTATGTTTCATCTTTCTTAAAACGTTAACAAAATATGATGCATTCCTATTCATTCTACCTCAAAATAATTTTCCAGATTTACTTACTTACAGTTCTCTCCACTCCTTCTATAGAACACTATTTTTACTCTGCTCAATTTATCCTCATTTAAGATTGGAGGAAATATTTAAAATCCACTGATTTAGGGGATGAAACTTATTGAATATGGTATATATTGCCCATTTTTATAAAATGCATCCCTTTTAGAATACAGGAGAAGCATTTTCTTTTCAGATAAAGTATACCCAGGTATACTCTTAAGAATTTTCCAAACTGATCTGATAATTATGGATTACAATAGATTTTTCAATACAGAGAAATACATTAATGAACTCATTCAAAAGTTCAAATTGTAACAATATTTTTTTTAGTTCTTTAGGGGGAAGATAGCATAATTGAAGTTACCTTAAAAATAGCTTATAAAAGTACTGAGAAAAAAAACTTTTAAACTTGAACAAAGAGGTGATAGAAAATCTAAAATAGTTTTACCCCTCAAATTTTAAATATTTGTGCAAATTATTAATCATGTTAAGATTTAAAGAGCACAGTTGCTTTTCAGTTGCCCCCCATTCTTTAACCACATATTTACTAAGTAGAATGTGGTCAAATACTTCCTGTCACCCACTGCCCTCCTCTGCCAATGAGCTCTAGTCACATCTACCCTGGTTCACACAGATCAGCTTCATTAATTTTGAATGCTAACCAAATTTAATTGTCATTTTAATATTTTTACTCTCATCTGGACTGTATCATCATTGTAAAAATGCAACTAATACTTTTTCCAGAAACATTCAGCCTCTATGTTTGTAGTGTACAGATTTTAACATCTATAAAGAAAAAAAATTGTTCTGACACCTGTGATAACTTGTATGGAAGACAACTCATGATGATTGCAGTGGGTGCCAAGATTGTTACAAGATGGGAGAGAGATTGGCTTTGACTCCAGGTGGAAGAAGGACAAGAAAGGATTTATATGCAAGAACCATCTTGAGAGAGTCACTGGATGGAAAGTTAGAATTCTTGCTAAACAGACCTAACAGGATTCTTGCTAAAGGTAGATTAGGGAGATCACATGTGGGGATTCTTTCTGACCTGACTTAATAGAATTTCTGCTAAAACTGGGCTACACAGGCCTGGCAAGGCGTGGGGCCAAGGTCCAGTCATAGTTGAGAAGGGCTTAGAGGAACCTGACTAAAGTTTGCCCCAGGAGCACTTCTCTCACACCGTATGTAATATCAATATGAATTATGTTTTTCTGAATTCAAAAAAAAAATGATTTTTTAACTAGGCTTCTTACCCTACATGGGGCTTGAATTCATGACCCTGAGATCAAGAGTTCCACGCTGTTTGGGTGCCTGGTTGGCTGTGGTTGATAAAGTGTCCGACTCTTAGTTTCAGCCAGAGTAGTGATCTCAGTGTCGTGGGCTCAAACCCGTTGTCCAGCTCTGTGCTCAGTGCAGAGTACACTTCAGACTCTCTCTGACTCTCCTCCTGTGCTCTTGCTCCTTCTCTTTCTCAAATAAATAAATAAATCTTTAAAAAGCAAACAAAAAAAGAGTTTCCTACTCTATAGACTGAGCCAGTCAGATTCCACCCCCAACAAATGAAATTTAAAATTACTTGTAAAGTAACATGTAAATGTGAATTACATTCATGTTTGGGTGATCTAATTTTGCTAACCAGCTTCTTAATGGAAATCTGGTTGAACTGGATTTTCATGTCCATTTCGAGCCCTATCTGTAGTGCGGAGTGTCTATTTGTTGAGTTTTCTGCAAAGGCTATTTCTTCCTGTGGTATAAAAATCGAAATCAGATGACAGTTATTTACTATGCACATATGTCTTTTTCTTTGCTCACGGAGTCCTAAAATATCAGATTTCACATAGGGGTCTTAATCAACAACCAGTATATACATAGAATAAAACTATAAATTACATAATTATTTTTAGTGTTTTAAGATATTACTGTTCCTCTTGTATTACTCAAGTGTTACTGAAAAATCTATGTATGAACAAAAAACAACCCAAAAGTTTTTCATGCATAAGAAAAACAAAAATCAGAACAAACAAACAAAAACTTCTGAAAGCCTAGTAAGTGCTAAGGACTGTGCTAAGAAGTGGGGGCATGTCAACGAGTCAGATAGGCTGCTTCCTGCCCATTAGTACTTCGCACTCTGCTGATGATCAACTAATAATTCTTTTTCATATTAGTTTGATATTATTATTCACTTTCTTAATTTTAAGTTTACCTGACTCTACCTGAGGAACTAAAACCTCTTGAGTTTTCCATATAATGGCCCAGTGTGCCCTCTGTGTTAACAACCCTTGCAATGGTCTGTATCTGCTCAGAGGCTGTTTACTTTCTTGCTTTAGCTAAGGCAGGAAATCACCTATGTAGAGTGAAAACCCTGCTGTTTCCCTTTCTTACTTTGCTCTTGCTCTCAAACTCACTTTTTATCTCTGTTTGATTAACGAGTGTAAACTTAGTCAAATCTGGTAGCAAATGAGGAAACATTTCATTTATAAAAAAATTCTTGTGAAAAATGACAACTTTTAGCCTCAGTCTTCTTATCTGTGAAAAAAGAGGAAATAATGTCTATTTGACAGCATCATTTAAAAAATTAAATGAGGTAATACCGCTAAAGGGATATTGAAAAGTAATCCAGGAAAAAAAAAAGTTCCCAAATGATAGTTAAAGTCCCTTTCTTTTTTATGGAATTGACTCATTAGTACTTCTTCATTACTAGTGTTTCATTTAAGAAGTTGTGCTATAGTGGAAAAGTGCTATATTGAGGATCACAAAAATTTTAAATATAGAGATAAAAGCAAATATCCCAAATGCCTACTATGTTCTAAGCACTGTGCGATGCTTTTCTGGTTCTACCTTTCTTTATGACCTTGGACAAATACCCTAATATAGCCTAATTTAAGTTTATTGTCTTCAAAACATGTAAGTTAAAAGTAACTCTCATTTTCTCAAGGACATTCCATGGACACCTTTAACAGACATTAATAAGGATTATTGGGATGAAAAAGTTTTCCATAGTTAAGAAATTTAAGAAATGTTAGATTAAACCAAGTTAAGCATTGCTTTTTTTTCTCTCTCTTTTATTTTTCCCTTGGATTTGGATACAGATAGACCTAGATATGATTACTGATTCCCCACTTACTAATGACATAAACTTGGCTAACTTTCTTAGCACAAGTTTCACTTTGATTGTCTTTAAAATAGGGAAGAAGAAATAACTAAAATATGTTGTACAGAAAGGAAAGTATTAAGTAAAATCTCTAAAGGGCACAGAATGGCTATAAAATAATAAAAAGGGTAGTAATTATTGTTATTAGTATTTTAATTGGCCTCATCTCTTCAAAGATACAGAATATTAAGATTTATTTCCCATATTCCTTTCTGGAATGAATCAGGCAGGCTTTTTTTTTTCTCTCCCTTTTTTAGAGAAGAGAGAGTGGGAGCACAAGAGAGGGAAGGGCAAAGTGTGAGGAGGAGAGAGAATCTCAGACTCCCTGCTGAGCACGGAGCCCCATGTAGGACTTGATCTCATGACCCTGAGATCATGACCGGACCTGAAACCAAGAGTCAAATGCTCGACCTATGGTGAAACCTAGATTCTCCTGGATTAGGCTTTTTAAAAAGCAAGAACAGGGGCACGTGGGTTGTTCAGCTGGTTGAGTGTCCAACTCTTGATTTGGGCTAAGCTCATGGCCTCAAGGTCATGAAGTCAAGGGTCATGAGGTCGAGCATCACATCAAGCCCTGCATTGGACTCCAAACTAAGCATGGAGCCTGCTTGTCCCCCTCCCTCTGCTCTTCTCCTTGCTCTAATTCTCTCTAAAATAAATAAATAAATAAAATCTTTTAAAAAATAAATAAATAAAAAGCAAGAACAGATTCCTGAGAACATGTGAGATTTTCTTTCCTTCAAGCTCCAAGTCTATAGGTAACATCTCAGCAGAAGTTGTACAATCACCAAATAAAGCCCATAACTATTCCTTCTAAAACATGAGCCAGGAAGGAACTCATTTACCAAACAGTACACAGGAGGATAGCTAGCTAGCACCTTACTGGCTCCAGATTAGTAATTAAAACCAAGTAGTTTCTCATACCCAATTGCATTGCATTTTTCCCTGTACAGTTTAGTGCATAAACAGGTAGATAAAAATGGATGACTAATTAAAGAAGTGCCTTTATTTTTGTAATTTATAATATACAACTTCATATTTAAATATGAGAAGTGAATACAAATTTATGAATACTTTTGTAGCTAATAAACTATCAGATTAGACAATTCTGAAAAATGATTAACAAAGATTCTTAAGCAAAGTAATATTATTGGAATGCACATATATCTCTCACAATGACTACATTGAAAGAAAACATATTTGAATACAACATACATAAACACATCCAAATATTTCAATGCTTTAAATTGTATCTTTCATTTTTATTTTTTCATTTTAATTAAAAATTCCATAATTATAATAGTTTTTAAATGCTTTAGATCTTTCTCATAGAAGAATAATTCTTAAAAATATATACTTGTTAGAATTTTGATCCTTTAAAAAACAATGCAAAGCATACCGTTATGCAATGAGGAGCTTAAAATATTTTGAGCAATGGAATAATTGCTAGAATAAATGCCCAGAAACCCAGATGCCTCATTTGAAGGGAAAAATGAATTTGAAATCATGAATCATATTATGTTTCCTTTAAAATGTGTTATACAAAAAAAATTCATATAATTATCAGTGGAAAGCAGCATGGGAGGGACTGTTTTGGTATAAAATCTACGTGAACTTGGAAAGTTTTTCTAAAGCATTCTGACCAACAAGATCCTTGTTTTTAAAATGAAATGATTATATCTAGCTCAAAAAGTTGTATGTTGTGAAGTATGGTCAGATAGTCAAAACACCTGGCATATAGCTAGAAAGCAAAATATCTCTGCTTGAACAAGTGTGTGAACAACAATGGCATTTGTTGAAATGGGGAAAATAGGGTAGGGACATGTTTAGTTGTTAAAAACAAAAGGCACAGTTCTGGATATATTAAATTTGTGTGTTTATGGAACAACCAGTTAAGAAGGAAGTGATTTGGTATAAAAAGAACCAAAAGTTTAGGTCTAAAAATATCTATTAATCAGAAGCCATCAACATGTAACTAAATATGTAAAAAAAAAATGGAAGATGATGGAATCAAAGAAAAAGCATATAGAAAGAAAATATATGTCTCATGCTTAAAGCCTGGAAAAAGAGTAATTTGAGATCAAGTGAATGAGGATTTGAAAACGTGATTGAGAAGAAACATCCAGAAGTAACTCGTTCAAACCACAGTGAGGAGCGCAGAGAACCACATGGTTCATAAGGAATGAATCCTTGAGAGTTGAGAAGTGAAACAAAGTAAGGAAGAAAGAAAGCTTAAAGATTTTGATATGAAAATCAAAGCAACAAATGGGTAACTGACGAGTTAGGGGTTGCTTTCCTTACTTTTTTTTTTTTTTAATTTTGTGTATCTGTTTACTTATTTGATATTTTAGAGATCATTGAAGAATACTTTCATGCCACTGGACTTGAGAAAAAGCTGTGGAAATCGGTGATGTGGGATGTAGAGACATAGCAGAAGGAGGAAGACAGGGTGATCAACAGAGCACAGAGGATTTTTACAGCAGTAAAACTATTCTCCACGATACTACAATGGCAGATACATGTCAGTATACTTTTGTCAAAATCCGTAAAATTTATGGCAAGAGTGCACCCTAATATAAACTATGGGCTGTGGGTGGTAATTATGTATCAGCATAGGCTTATTAATTGTAACAAATGTACCACCCTGGCGAGTTATTGTTAGTGCGTGGGGGGAGGCTGTATGTATATGAGGGAAGGGTTTATATGGGAAATCTTCTGTTCTTTGTATTCTCTTTTGCTGTGAACCTAAAACTGCTCCAAAAATAGTCTATTTAAGAAATTCAATGGTAAAATGTGGAAATGATCACTTGTATAGATCTCTGTGTCACAAAGAATGTTGATGGAAGTTGATACATTATATATGGTAACACCAACAGCTTATAAGAGAACATTTTTTAATTTTCAGCTCTAGAATTTTCATTTGATATATATTTATATTTTTTCTATGGCTTTGTGATGAATTCTATAATAATCCCCCAGGTGTCCATGTACTAATCCTCAGAACCTATGAATATCATATGGCTGAAAGAATTTGAGTATGTGATTTAGTTAAGGATTTTGAGGTGGAAGATTTCCTGGATTACCTATGTAGGCCCTAATTGTAATCATCAGTGTCCTTATAGAAGAGAAGTTAGGGGGATTTGGCATAATGGAGGAGAAGGGGATGTGAAATCAGGAAAAGAGATTCAAGTGATATGGCCAAGATTCCAGATTCCTGGAAGCCTTAGAAGGGGAAGAGGCAAGGAAAGGAAAGGATTTCCCCCATTACATGCAGAGGAACGAGCTCTCCTGACAACTTTACTTTATCCTACTAAACTAGTTTCACACTTGAAATTTGTAATCCCCAAGCTATAAAATAAAAAATTCTCATTGTTTTAAGTTACCGAATTTGTTATTTATTACAGCGACATGAAAAAACTAACACAAACTTTCTAACTCCACTCATATTATGTTCTCTTTAACTTAAATTCTTGGTATATTTTATGTTTATCTGTGAAATCCAAAATCTGGGGGCATATAGAATATATTGTACATATATCAACTGCTTTCTTTCCTGATTATAAGTAATTTCCTGTGTCTTTCATATCTATTATTTTCTGGTTGAGAACTGGACATTGTAGTTAACACATCAATAATTGTGACTATTTTCTGTGAATTGCTGGATTTTTGGGATGCTACATAGTGACCTTGAATGACCTCAAACTACAAAAGCTGTTTCCCCTGCCATATGCAGAAAATAATCTCTCTCCTAATCTAATTTGACCTCTTGATGCTGGGATCTCCCCTGCCAAGTCTTACACTACCAGTAAATTAAGGATTTGTATAGATTTCAATACTTTTGGACTTAGTCTTTCTGTAATTCTCTTGTTGCTGGGTCCTCCCTATATTTTCACGTCCCTCACAAAAACCAAGAACAGCTCATTGCCGTCTCAACCCAAAGGGCTTTCACTTGTTGCCACCTGAGATGTGTGTGGCTTTCTGCTTACTTTTCACCAGGCTCCCTGGGGTCTCCTGCAGCATACAAAATTTAGCCATCAGGCAGGGATTAAATAGAGTTTATACTTAGATTTTGGACCTCTAACTGTCTGTGGCTCTTTAACTTCCAGAATGTTCCCTTTAAATTTCCAGTGGCTCAGCTGTTGTAAAATCTATCATCTTCTCCAGACATTGTAAGACTATATAGTTTTCCACATGAGGGGAGTCTGGGGAAGATCCCAGACAAAAACTTAGTTTATAGTTCTTATCTGATACACTAGCAATATCCCCATTATACATTCTTTTAAAGTTTTGCATTTCTTTGCTCCTTTTAGTCCCTTCAAATATATTGTCAGTTTCTTCATGAATTTTAATTGTCTTCTGAGAGTGTAAGCACTCATTCTCTCCATGTCCTATTACCAGATAATCTGCCAAGTTTTAGGAACACATTTGATAAGATTGCTGAACTAATTTTAAGATGAGTTCAAATCTTTTAAGATGAACAAGATTATCAGTACATTGATATCAGAATGTTACAAATAAGAAATTAGTCATTTTATGTATATAAAGATATTAAAATATTTAACAATTAGTGTAAACTATCAGTATACAATGTATAGACATGCTCTTTAACATTTTATTTATTTTATAAAAAACTTACTTTAAATATGTTTTAAATAAAAATATTAATTAGAGGAGTGCCTGGGTGGCTCAGTCAGTTGAGTCTGACTCTTGATTTCATCTCAGGTCATGATCTCAGGTTGTCAGATTGAGCCCCAGGTTGGGCTCTGCACTGGGTGTGGAAACTTTTAGATTCTCCCTCTCCCTCTGCCCCTTCCCCATTCTCTATTTTATACACACACACACACACACACATATAAACTTCAGTTCTATATATGTATGTATATAAAACTTAAGTTTGGCCAACAAAAATAATATTAAAATTGTATTATTTTTACATTATTAATTTTATGCCATTATAGATTTTGCAACCAATTTTTCGAACATTTAGACTTTCTTTACCAAAAAACAGTCACCAAGGATAAGGTTACAAAGTTCACCCATCCCCGGGAATATAATCTATTTGCATGTCCCCAGATCCACTCACTCAGTCAATTATTCTCAGTCAAGAGTCACAGTGGGATGACTTCCCACTAGCATCCAGATGCCATGATTATATTTATCTTCTTCACATTTAAACACATAGCATGCTTTTTTACTTTCCTAATGTTAATTCAAGAATTATCATGCTGTGGCGTCCTGAATGCCTTGGAGATTGAGGAGATGTTAATAGTCCTAAAGCTGTATTTCATGGACTTCTAGTGTTTATCGAAATTAATGTGGTTTATATAACTTACGTATTCTATTTAACAACATGGAATATTACATATTTAAAAAATAAAGATTTCCTATATTCAAGCAATTCAACATCATTTTAGAAAGAAAAATAAACACAAAACAAATCAGTGGCTTTATAGTGTAGGACACAGAAATCTTAGATAAATGATAAGATATTTTATGTAACTGACAATAAATAAGTAATAATTTTAGTCAGTTGCGGTTGGAATCACATAGGTAAATTAATGGCATTTTCATTATCTGTAGTCACACATCTTCAAGAGTAGTAGAGGAAGTTCTATTTTAAAAATTGGGAAATAGGTATCTTTTTGTTACTTTCCCAAATAGGCAACAAACTTTTTCCAATTACTTCATCTGAAACTCAAAAGGAAATGGAATAAGAGAATTGGCTCATGTCTTTAGGGCTCAAGGTTTTTATTTAAAATGAAAATCAATAAACTACTGCTTCTCTACTTTCAATTTTGAACCCTTTCATTTTGATTCCTTTAGGTTCTAAAACAGTATGAGGTGTCCAATCCACATTGTGGAAAATATAAAAAGGGCATGTTCTTTAAAAAGTTGTTTGATCACAACACATTATACATTTGACTTCTATTTTATATAAAATCCATTATCACTTTGTCTAAAACTATAACACTATAATGATGGCTACTAAACTAATTACCTTTAATTTTAACCAATTAGTATTAGATCATAAATTAGCCACTTTATGACTATATACATACTGTGTTACATATATTACATATAACATCTCTATATTTTAAAATATATTGAGAAATTCACCACTATAAGTAGCATCTCAATGAGCTACTATCTATAAACTGAGTGCACAGTAATATATATATGCATTTAAGCAGGACGAGGTTTGCTATTGCAATTAGGGTATACTCATTTCAACACTGCTCTCTTTCCGTTTTAATGTTTTATCTAACCCTTAAGGTAAATAATCTAAAAATTCAAATACTTTTGAAAGTTTCATATCAACCTTCCAATGTCCCTGTTATTCACCTGCTTCCGAATCAAATACTTTCATTGGTATATACAGGTATTTTCGGTGGTATTTACCTCCATATTTCTAAATATTTTTGTTCTCGTGACTCAATTTTATATATAACATTTTCTTACTATTATTATGGTGAGAATTTTAGCTCATATAGTATGAGTCTCCTGTTTTTTCATTCATATTAAATTGTGAAGCAAAAAAGAACTGATTACAGTCTCTGCCTATGTGTATGAACTGAGTGTGTGAGTGTGTGTGTGTGTGTGTGTGTGTGTGTGTTTGGGAGAGCTAGGGGTATACTGGATATAATGATTCTATTAGTTGGGTTCAATACAGGTTATATAAACCCCTTTATAAGTAGGAAGTGATATCAGAAGGGATTAGGTAGTTGAAATTTTGGTTGAATGTCTGGAGGAGGAAAAGGCAACCTGATTATTTTTGACTGTTTAGTTCAAGGACATGGTATGAGACCTGTAACACTGGGCAGGACATCACTGCTGCTATTACAATGAGTCTGCACATCTGTGGTGATGATAGTGAGTAGACACTGTGCCCCTGGGTTAGGATGCCATGCACCTTCTCAACAATCATACTTCACAACTAGAATTTCCTATATAGCATCAACACCAGAAAGATCATTTCTACCCCATTTCTACTTTTTCAAAATCTTGTGAATTGTGGGATCAAATTTCAATCCAGAAATTTATTTATAAGGGAATCTGAGAAATGTGGTTTAAAATTCTAGGAGAACAGAGCCAGTATATTGCCTTTTATATGGAAAAAAATCCAGTTATCATTACTTATGGTTTGTTTTTTTTTTTTCTCTTGAGCAATTTAGATCATCCATAAAAATATCCTCCAATATTCTGCCTGTGAAGGTTGGGCCTTGTATGAGTAAGATAACTTGTTTCCTCACATATCAAAAGAACTTCATTCCTATTTTCATCGTGATCCATTACCACTATCATCCTCTGAGCCTTTTTTCTTGCTTAGTAGAGGAACCTTTCCTCACCCAGTAGTCCAAGATTTAAGTATGAATATAGCGGTCAGACTGTGCACTTTTACAAACTCTTCTTTCCCGCCCCTACTCTCTCTTCATTTTTATCTTTTTTCTTTTTTTTAATCTTTTTTATCTTTTTTTAATCTTCATTCCTGATTGTGTATAATGCCTCAAATTCCTGAAATATTACTTAGTTCCACAGTATAAACCAGTTTACACACACACACACACACACACACCCCAGTTCATCTTCATCATCTCAAGGTTACTTGTTCTTTCTCCCTCCCTCCATTTTTTATAATTTTATATAAAAATATATATTTTCATCAAACATAAGACAATGTTTCTTTTTTCATGCTTTGTTTTAGGATGATGAGGAAAAAGCTATATACAATTTCTGTGTTGTCATCTTGAACTCCAAAATCTTCAAATTTTTTTTCTTAATGAGACTGTCATTTTATGAAATTACTGAGTGAGTTAGTAGCCCAGATGAAGAATGTAAATTAGAAATAACCCACATACACTTGTAAAATGAGGTGGGTTTTCTCTTTTATTCATAGTTAATTATCTTATTTCTAAAAAAGGAAAGGCACTTTTTTTTAAACAACTTTAGCAGTACAATTTTATATGCCTGAAATATCAGGCAGTAGCTCTACATTTGATGTGCACATTTAAATATAAGTAATTATGAAAGCAAGTACATAAATATGATTAATTACATACATAATACACTATGATTTTTAATTTCTAATGATAATCTCAGGAAAAAAAGTCAGTTTTCTCTCAACCTTCCAGAAGTTTGATTAATTTTTAAGTCTTACTAAATTAGTACAATATTGTGATTCAACAATTCCATACATCACTTGGACATACATCACTCGGATTCCATACACCATCAGGACAAGTGCACTTCTTAATTCCCATTCCCTATTTCACCCATCCCCCCTCATTCCCCTATGGTAACCATCCATTTGTTCTCTATAATTCAGAATCTGTTTCTTGATATGTCTCTCTCTCTCTTTTTTCCTCTTCGATCATTTGTTTTGTTTTGTAAGTTCCACATATTAGTGAAATCATATGGTATTTGTCTTTCTCTGACTGACTGATTTCGCTTAGCGTCATATTCTCTAGTTTCATCCATGTCATTGCAAATGGAACATTTCATTGATTTTTATGACTGAATGATATTTGATTGTAAATATATACCACATCTTTATCCACTTATCAGTTGGTGGACATTGGGCTGCTTCCATATCTTGGCTATTATAAATAATGCTACTATAAACATAGGGGTGCATGTATCCCTTTGAATTAGTGTTTTTGTATTCTTAGGGTAAATATGCAGTAGTGGCGTTGCTGGATCATAAAGTAGATCTATTTTTCACTTTATGAGGAACCTCCATATTGTTTTCCACAGGACTGTCCCAGTTTACATTGCTACCAACAGTACAAGAGGGTTCCCCTTTCTCCACATCCTCATCAGCACCTGTTGCTTCTTGAATTGTTGATTTTAGCCATTCTGACAGGTGTGAGGTGATATCTCACTGTAGTTTTGATTTGTATTTCCCTGAGTAAGTAATGATGAACATCTTTTCATGTGTCTGTTAGCCATCTGCATGTCTTCAGAGAAATGTCTGGTTTATGTCTTCTACCCATTTTTAATTGGGTTATTTGGTTTTTGGGTGTTAAGTTTTACATGTTCTTTATATATTTTGTATACTAACCCTTTATTTACAAATATTTTCTCCCATTCAGTAGGTTGTCTTTCAGTTTTTTTTTTATTGTTTCTTTTGCTGTGAAGAAGCTTTTTCTTTTGATGTAGTCCCAATAGTTCATTTTTGCTTTTGTTTCCCTTGTCTCAGGAAACTAATTTAGAAAGATATAGGCAGCATGCAGATGGGTCTTGTTTCTCTATCCATATGTCACCCTATGTCTTTTTACTGGAGGATTTAGTTCACTTATATTCAAATTATTAATAGATATGTACTTACTGCCATTTTATTACTTGTTTTGTGGTTATTTCTAAAATTTTATCTGATCCCTTCTTGTCTTTCTCTCTTTGATGGTTTGCTGATTTTCTTTAGTGATGTATTTGCATTTCTTTCTCTTTAGCTTTGCATGTTTATTAATAGTTTTTGATCTAAGATTACCATTAGGTTTGTATATATCCTCTTCTGCATATATAGCCATCTATATTAAGTTGAGGTCATTTAAGTTTGAACCCATTCTTTACTCCTTCCCTCCCATATTTTAAGTATATGTTGAATTCCTTAACTGATTTTTTTACATGAATATTTATTTTTAGTTTTGTGTTTCCTACCTTTTATAGCGTCACTTTTGCTCTCTTCTTTCTACTCGAAGTGTCCTTTTAATATTTCTTGCAGGGCTAGTTTAGTGGTCCTGGACTCCTTTAGTTTTTGTTTGGCTGAGGGACTCTTTTTCTCTCCTTCTATTATTCAGAATGATAACCTTGACAGATAGGGAGTTCTTGGTTGTAGATTTTTCTGTCGCACTTTGAATACATCATGCCTCTCCCTACTGGCTTAGAAAGTTTCTGCTGAAAAATCCCCTACTATCCTTATGTGTTTTCCCTCATAAGCTACTGTCTTCTTTTGTCTTACTGCTTTATATATGTATATATATGTGTGTGTATATACATACACACACACACACACACATATGTTTGTGTATATATATATATATTTAAAATATATATATATTTGTCTTACTGCTTTTAATATATATATTTTTAAAAAATAAGTATATATATATTTTTTTCACTATCTTTTACCAGTTTAATTATAATTATGTCTTGGTGTGGATCTGCTTTTGTTGATTTTGATGGGAGTTCTCTGTGCCTCCTAGATCTGGATATCTGTTTGCTTCCCCAGATTGGGGAAGGTTTCAGCTATTATTTCAGCTATAAATTTTCTGCGCCCTTTACTCTCTTCTAGGATTCCTATAATATGAACGTTATTATATTTGATGGAGTCACTGAGTTCCCTAACCCTATTCTCATTTTGTATTTTTTTTGTTGTTGTTGTTCAGCTTGAATACTTTCCATTACTCCATCTTCTAGGTCATTCAATTCTCTGCTTCTTCCTGCCAGCTGTTCACTCTGTCAAGCATGTTTCTCATTTAATTTATTGAGCCCTTTATCTCTGCCATGTTATTTCTTATCCCTGCGTTAAGGGTCTCAGTCAAGTCCAATGAGTATCCTTATGATCATTACTTTTTTTTTTTTAAAGATTTTATTTATTTATTTGAGAGAGAGAGATCATAAGCAGGCAGAGAGAGAGGCAGAGAGAGAGGGGGAAGCAGGCTCCCTGCTGAGCAGAGATCCCGATGCGGGGCTCGATCCCAGGACTCTGAGATCATGACCTGAGCTGAAGGCAGAGGCTTTAACCCACTGAGCCACCCAGGCGCCCCTTATGATCATTACTTTAAATTCTCCATCACGCATGATACTTACATCTGTTTCATTTAGATCTCTGGCCGTAACCCTGCCCTGTTCTTTCATTTGGGATCAATTTCTCTGTCTTTTCATTTTGTCTAAACCATTGTGCCTGTTTCTGTGTGTTTGGAAAGTCAGCTATATCTCCAGTTCTTGGAAGTAATAACCTTATGAAGAAGAGTTTTTATAGTGCCCTGCCATGTAGCATTCCCTGTTTCCCAGGGTGTGGCACTTCCAGGAGAATCTCCATGTGTGCTGTATGCTCTTCTGCTTAGTTCTGGCTGTTTTATCCTTCAGGCCCATAGTCTGCAGAGACTATCTTTGCCTTTTCTGGGCAGTGTTTGGTCCCTGGTTTGAATGTAGAACATTTTAAGTAGGTGTGCTCTGGTCTATTTGTGAAATGAAACCTGCCACCACAGCCACCAAAACTGAGGCTCTGCAAAACTCCCCTGTCAGGAAATAGGGTGTGAGGAGGGATTTGGGCTGGTCTTGTGGCAAGGGGGCCCACATCACTGGAACTGAGGCAAGCAGGACTGGGACAGGGTGGATCCACAGAAGCATGGGCGTGGAGCTGGGTATAAGCAAGTTAGGTAACAATTATCATTGTTGCACTGGGTCCCGCAGATGGCCCTGCGCTTATGCTGGGGGAGGGAAGGTGGGGCAGAGAAATGGTGCCTATCAGTTCCTTTGTTCCCAAAGGTGTCTCTTTGTGATTGCTCTCTCTCTTTGAGATGCACTCCAAGGTGAGCGAATCATCTCCCTACTTTGTGCCCCAGGAACTCTTCAGATCGCTGTTTCCTTGCTACATGTCCTCGGATTGTTTGTCTGTCTTCTCTCGAAGAGGAGTGTAATGCTTTCTGGTTTCTATTCCAGCCAAGCTCATCGGCTTTTAAAACTTCAGGCTTTAAGCCTTGCTGGTTGCAAGAACTCACTATAATGGCCCCTCTGGCTTTCCAAGCCATTGCTATGGGAATTCATTTTCCCTGTGTGCTCCCTGTGTTCTAGTCTGTCCCTCACCCTTCACTGTGAACAGGGCAGTGGCTGTGATCCATTTCTCTCCCGAAGTGAGAAATGAGTCTACACTTTCTACCTTCTTCATTGAGGCCTCTTCTCTACCTTTAGTCGTGGAGTTTGTTCTACCAGTCTTTAGATCAGTTTCTGGATATTTAGGGTGATTTGATAGTTATCTAGTTGTTTTTGTGGGATGAGGTGAGTCTAGGGTCCTCCTACTTCACTGCCATCTTCCCTTACCTCGTCTAATTTAAATAATTCTAAACGTTATTATATATGCTCCAATGATATCATTATGGATTAACTTGTTTGAATGTTTAAACTACGATATCAGAGCTCAAAAGTTTTTATAAAATATATAACTTATACACTCATGTAAGAAAAAGACAAATAGTCTAAGTATCCTTGAACGGGTGGAACCAAACACAGTGTGTAAATCAGTATTCTTTTTCAAAGTTGTGTTTAATGATTTCATCTAGTAGTTGTATTTGCAATTCAATTTGAAATTCAGAGTTTGCCATTTTACAAGTATTCCATTTACCTCTTCCTAAAACTTTAATCATAGGGTTTAACTCTTAAAGAATTTTGGATTACAAGTATCAAACTTATCCTCAAATCATTTTATTGCTTTATTGTTTCCCCTTCATTTAATTGGATTCTCTTGAGTTTAATTAGGTTTAAAGCATAGTGATTATAGAAAGACTATGCTTGTTTAAAGCACACATTCTCCCAAGTGGTCTTTACAAATTCTCCCACTTTATTTAGTGGATATTCAATCACCTTACTAATTACTGGAAGAAAACAGCTTAAAGCACATTCCCTACTGATGGTTGTTTAGTATGATCATCCTATTATAGAAAATGCAGCATAATTAAACTAAGAAGTTAGTAAAGCTTACAGTATAATTATTATTCAATGTTTTTAAAGAAATACAGCAATATCCTACTTATCTTGTACTTATGTTTTTGTCCAAGTGTAAAATCAGTTTAAATGCTAATATACTTTCAGAAAATCAAAACCAAACAAATTGAAATAATCTAAATGGCCTACAAAATTATAATTATTTTATAAAGACTCTGTATTCAGTGAGATTCATACTTTCTTGCTTCAAATACATATGAAAAAGCTTACTATCACATCTCACTTTTTTTTTTTTTTTCAAATGAAAATACATTGGAGAACAGCAAGTGGTATGATGAATAGGCTTATTAAGTAAGACCTGAAAATTTAAATAAATTTCTATTTTACTCAGGCCACTTTTAACTGTATTCTTGTATGTAGGTACTTGTTTACTTGTTTTGGATTTTTTTTAAATGAGGCAATTTTATGCCGGAAGTAGTAATACAACTTCTCATTGAAATGGATCTGTGATGGTTAATTATATTTTTAAAAATAAAGAAATGCTATATCCTGACAATAAATACATTTTTAAAGTCAACTCATTGATTAAAGAAAAAAAAATAGCAAATAAAATTTAACATCTAAAAAGAAACAGGAAAAAATAGTACATGCTTTGGTTTTTAGAACTTTTTGTCATTCTGTCCCAAAGAAATTTCCTCCCCCCAAATCTATTTTTTTTTCTTTTTCTCTACCCATGATTGGTAATATAATATGGTATATTTTTTCTTAAATTGCATTTAGCTTTTTAAAATATTTATTTATTTATCTTAGAGAGAGGGAGGTAAAGGGCAGAGGGAGAGAGAGATTCCTGAAGCAAACTACCTGCAGAGCATGGAGCCCTATGCAGGGCTGGATTCCAGGATCCCCGAGATCATGACCTGAGCCAAAATCAAAAGTTGACCACTTAGCCAACGGAGCCACCGAGGAATCCCTAAAATTGTGCCTCTTATTCACTCTTTTTGGGTTATAGTTTTGTAGATATGTAGGTTGTAGGAAACCACGCACACATATACACACACACATATATAATGTAATTTCTTGAGGCTCCCTTTATGGTCTACTAATTTAATTGGATTTAATTGGAAAATATTGTTTAAAAGCTAGAAAATGTCTATTCCCAAACTGCTGACTGCAAATGTATGTGATACCCAATAGATTATACTTACTTATATTTGCTCAAAGTTTGCATAACCAGTATTATATTTTGTGAACTAAATATATTGATTTCTGAGATTTTAAAATTCTCTCTACTTCTCTATCTCTCTCTATATATATATGTATGTGTGTGTGTCATATATTTTAAGAGTGTATATGTATGAGGTTCAATGTTAAGATTTTAATATTTTCTTTGTGAAATTTTCCCTTTTATTATGAAATCATTTTATCCTGTGTAATTATGTTTTTTTTCTTCTCCAACTTTTCCAATTCCATACAAGATAGAATAACAGGTAGTGGATCTACCCTGCAATTGAAGTAAATAAAATGAATGACACATGAAATAACAGTCATCAGACATTGCGTACTTGGCAACACAGAATAGCAATCCCTGAGATAGTGGGAAGAAAACAGGTGAGGTCTGTGATTACTCAACCCTGTTTATCAAAAAGAGTTTTCAGGCTAAGTCAATAGAAGGATTTTTAAAAATATATTAATTATTTTTATAAACATATTATTATTTGTATTATTGTATTATTTGTAAACATATGTATTATTTGCCCCAGGAGTACGGGTCTGTGAATCATCAAGCTTACACACTTTACAGCACTCACCATTTCACATACCCCCCAATGTCCATAACCCAACCACACTCTCCATACCCTCCTCCCCTCAGCAACCCTCAGTTTGTTTTGTGAGATTGAGAGTCTCTTATGCCTTGTCTCCCTCCTGATCCCATCTTGTTTCATTTTTTCCTTCCCTACCCCCCAAACCCCCAACTCTGCCTCTCAAATTCCCCATATCAGGGAGATCTTACGGTAATTGTCTTTCTCTGATTGCTAAGTCAATAGAAGGATTTTTGAAGCTAACCCTAATTATCTCTCTGAATTAAGAAGATGGAATTGTAAATCAAGGTGAAAGGGAGGAGTGGTTTCTCAAAATAGACTTAGATAAAAAGTTTGCTCTGTTCTTGCCTAACAAAGTTTAAAGCTGGTTTTGGAAAGATCAAAGTGTTTCCATGTGATTAATTGCATCTCAAAAAAAAAAAAAAAAAACAAAACATAGGATTTGTAGGAATACAAAAATATTCTGCATCCAAAAGTTGAAATTTACAATGTCTAGCATCCAACCAAAGTTGCCAGATAAGAAATTGGAAAATATGACATATATTGATGGGAAAAATCAATCCGTAGAAGCAAACCTCAAAATGACAGATAGAATTATTAGACAAGATTATTCAACACATTTCATATGTGTGAGAAAGTAAAGAAAAAAAAATCAGCAAGTTAAGAAGAGCTATAGAAGATAGAAAAAGACCCAAATTGAACACCTAAAAATTAATAATACAATATGTGAGCTGAAAAATACACTGGATGGGATGGGATTAACACCAGATACTGAACTAAAGAACCTTGTAGTAGAAGCTATTAGAAATCAACCACAGAAAAAAACACTGAAAAGTAAATTAATGAATGATCAATTAATGTGGGACAAATTTAATTGGCCAAATATCCATGTAATGGAAAGTCTGAAAGAAACGGGTGAGGAGAAAAATATTTGAAACATAATAGATAGAATTTTAAAATTTAATGAAACTATATACTCACCTACTTAAAATGTTCAACCAACCCCAAGTACAAGAAACATGAAGAAAATTTCAACAAGGAATGTCATCATCAAATTGGTAGAAACTGGTGCTAGCAAGAAAATCTTACAAGCAGGGGGAGGCAAAAAATTATTCAGATTGAGGGAAGACATAAGGATGAAAGAATACAATTTGGAAACAATATAAGACAGAAGAAAGTGGAAGTGGCTCTTAAAATACTGATAGACAAAAAGTTCCCAACCTAGAATATTTATGAAATATCATTTAAAAAAAGCCAACAAAATAGATAATTATCAGCAGACCTGCATTAAAAGAAATGTCATAGGAATTCCTAAAGGCAGAGGGAAAATGATAGATGAAAATGTAGGAATGCTGGAAATGGTAACTATTAGGTAAATATAAAAAATATTTTATCTTAAAAAAGGATATTTTATCTTATTGTTTCCATCTTTTTAAAGGATAAGTAGTCAAGGAAGGAAAGACAACTGTTACTTTAGAATCCAACTAGCTGTGTCATTATTTCAGTGCTAATGTAAAATAAAGAAGCCTTTACAAAAACAAAAAGAAGACAATTTATCAACATTTATAAAAGTACTGAAAAATATGCTATAATAAAAAGAAAACTGATCTCAAAAGATAAAAGTTGTATTCAAGATGTATGAAAAAAAAAGGTATGATTTTGGTATACGGAAATATTTTCTTATTATAATATTAGGACAAATAATACTATGTAGAAAACAAGCATTGATTCTAATATACCACTCTACTCAATAAATAATGGAAATTTCATTCACTCATTTTTTTCTTTCAATAAATATTAATAATGTTTATGTAATGGGAAAACAAAACCAAATATTTCTCCTCATGTATCTTCTAGCCAGAGAAGATCGAATGAATTCTAACAATCTAGTATATAGATAAATAATTCATTGGTAAATGCTACAGAGAAAAATAGAGAAGAGTAAAGACTATGAAAAATACAAACCTACAACGGTTGGGGAAGCCTTTCTGGAGAGAGTGCTTGGTCAGGGGTGGGGGGGACATCTGAGGGAAGGGAGGGGTTAAGCTTTGGAGAAATAAGATGAGCTTTTCAAGAAAAGGGAATATTAAATGGGAAGATTCTAAAGCATGAACTGTGTAGCGAATGGAAAATTGGAATGACAGGAGGCAGAAGGGGAGAAGTGAACAGGGGGTATTTGGGGATGCAGTGATATGTGCTGTGGGGGCTGGGAGAAAGGAAGGAGGGATAATTCAGAGTCTTTTGCTCATGATAAAGATTTTGAGCCTATTCTGAATGAAATGTGTAATGTTTGAACACTTTGATCAGGATTGCTGTGATATGATTTGTGTGAAAAGATCCACTTTGTTTTCTGCCAGCAGAGGTTTCCTAATGCCTACAAATTCTGGGGTCTGTTCCTAGCTCTAGGAATGCAATCCAGGCACGGTTGTGATGGGAGCTATGGTTGCCATGGTGGCCACTTGAGCCCTGTAGTCTCTGACAAAAACTCCACCTGGTACAGAAGGATCAGAGATTGGGATGTGGACCATCAATGCCTTGGTCTTCCTTTTAATCCACATTCCGGTCTCCTCCCTGGGCTTCCCTATAACCAAACATAATGACAAGCCAGAGGACAGAGGTGCCAGAATGATGAAACCCACAGAAATAAGCTTTGCAGGCCACAGAGTGGAGCAGGAAAGGTGGATGGTGAATCTGTTAGAATGGACAGTATCTGGCACAGTTACTATTGATACACTTCATAACAACAGAACTATGAAACCGTTATGATTCATCATATTTCCAGCTCCAAAGACAATGTACAATATGGCTGGTTGCTACACTTGACATCAAACTCTTCCTATCCATCTACGCAAACCCCTGCTTTTTTCCTTGAGGAATAGAATAAATACCATTTCTATTTGAAGGTTCCTTGACTTCTCTCTTCTCCTTTTTTCCTTCTCCACATCACCCAAGACCTCTTCTAGGTGGAAATAGGACAGATTTTTGTTGTGTTCTTACATACAGTCTCACACTTATCTGCATTTTATTATATACCCCTTGACATGCTGTAGAATAGTTTTGTAGAGCAAATTTATTTTGTAGCCTATTTCTGAAACCCTGAAGAAGTGAAAAAAAAGTTAATCTTTGAATATTCAGGACCTACTACAGTTAATTGAGTAGAGTGCAGCTCAATAAATATTTAGTGAATTATGTGTGCGTTAAAAGAATGAATGAACAAATGGATGAGCGAATCTGGAAAAAGTATTTTAAATTCGAAGGGCCTCTTACCTCCCCCTTCTATTTCTACTTATGACGTTCTTGCTATTTTCTTTTAGAGAGTTCAGCAATCTAGCATATTCTCAAAAGAATTCAGTTCGATTCTTCACCTGCAGAACAATTTTAAATTAAAGTTTGCCTCCTTATTTGATGTTCTTGTCTCTTTGCCCTAGTCCCTCCCATGTGATCATGAGACTGCTTTTAGGGAAGGTGGTGTGATTGATTGTATTCATTTTACATAGCAAGTATCCTCCCACATACATATGCCACTGTCTGAGGAAAAGCCAAGAGACTAAAATATGCACAACGTTTTTACTCTAAAAATTCACCATATATAATGGATAAAAGTGGAACTGAAATTATATATGAAAACAGGACAACGCAAAACATTCTGACAAGCACTAACTACCAACAAATACTCTAAACAAAGCATTTACATTGCAAGAACCATCTGGTCATATTCTAGAATAATGCTACTTAAGGTATTACATGTCACTAAGGTCATTCTCAGTATCAACTCTCAGGTACCAAACTGATCTACTTAGAGAAAACAACCTAATAATCAATAAAACCCCAAATTTTTATTTGAGGTTTTCATTATATAAATGTCAATATGTCAGTATTTCCACTTCTTTAGAGCTAAGGATTTTTTAAAATCGAAATAAAATGAGGTGCCATCACTGACCGTCACTTTAAAAAAAATACGAAGGATTACACATAAGAGTCCTGATAAAAGAAATAGTTCTTTTAAACTTCCTTACTTACTTCCTTACTCACTTTATTTATGTATTTATTTATTTTGAGAGAGACCACATTCATGGTGGAAGAAGGAGACAGGTAGACAGAATCCCAAGCAGACTCCTTGCTGAGTGTGGAGCCCCACCTGGGGCTTCGTTCTACAACCCTGAGACCGTGACCTGAGCCGAAATCAAGAGTCAGATACTTAATCAACTGAACCACCTAGGAGATACCAGTATTTTTTATAATCTGTTGAAATTCTTACTTCCAATTTTTCTTATATTACTATGTCCTATTACAATGTAACATAAGAATAAAAGTCTATAAAATTCAGGAATAATGATTCTACTGAAAATTTTAATATAATGGCTATACTAAAAATTAATTATTCATATTATGTTATGGAAGCCCAAGACAGATTTCATTCTGACTAGATACAGTCACACACCAACCCTGAATCTTTTTTTTTTTTTTTAAAGATTTTATTCATTTATTTGACAGACAGAGGTCACAAGTAGGCAGAAAGGCAGGCACAGAGAGAGGGAGGAGAGGAAGCAGGCTCCCTGCTGAGCAGAGAGCCTAATGCGGGGCTGGAGCCCAGGACCCTGAGATCATGACCTGAGCCGAAGGCAGAGGCTTAACCCACTGAGCCACGAGGCGCCCCCCAACCCTGAATCTTGAATGTAAATCTCTTCTTACCTAAGAGAAGGGAGAGAGAAAGTTAATAATTCCCTGCTACACAGAGTTAGTATTTAGATTAAACATTATAAGATTTATATTTATACTCTTTTCTTTATTTTTATCACAACTTTTTACTTAGTAATGCAGGACTCCTAATATATTTGATTCAAGCACTTATTAATTTAATACATGTAATGCAGTTGCATGGGTAATTTGGAAATAATCTTCTGTGATAGAAGAGCCAAATGTCCAGTGAAGGGAAAGGGGAGATGATGAGCTGGAGGACAATTTATGTTTACCATCTAGAACAGTTACTAGACGACTACAGAGAGGATGTCTACGCAATTACAGATGTTGAAGACATCGATGCAAAAAGCGCTAGCTAAATTATTTAAATTCCAGGACTGTACTTCCGTGCTGCTTATACAAAAGATATGCCAACTGGCTAAAAATATTCTCTTCCAAACTGAACCAGGAATAATTGGAATACCTTCAACCACTTCCTCTAATAGCACAGCAAGGATCGGATGCCTGGCATAGGGACAAGGTGGGGGACAGGTGACAGAAATTGCAACTATGTGTATACTGGCTGTCAGAGGACTGAGTGAGATTAAAGCTTTTTTTTTTTTTAAGATTTTTTTTTTTTAATTTATTTTACAGACAGAGATCACAAGGAGGCAGAGAGGCAGGCAGACAGAGAGGAAAGGGAAGCAGGCTCCCTGCCAAGCAGAGAGCCCGATGCGGGGCTCGATCCTAGGACCCTGAGATCATGACCTGCGCCGAAGGCAGAGGCTTTAACCCACTGAGCCACCCAGGCGCCCCCTGAGTGAGATTAATCGCCATGCCATGTCTACCCCAAAAAACGAAGTGCATAGTTGAGGCTTTGCTTCACCAAACGAGCACCAGTTGGATGTACTATACTTTCTCAAGCTTCAAGTTGCTTGGAAAAGAGGGTTGTGGGCGTGGTAATTAAGTCAGCTATATGTGAAAGGCTCTGGGACGCAAGACTTTCTGGCCCCACCCAGGAAATTTCATGTCAGACTGCAGAATCTGTATCTTCACGTATATACAATATTTCATTCCAGTGTTTCTCACTCGACGACGGTTTCTGGAGACTCGGACCATTTTCCTGGGCAGTTCAATAGTAAAACAAAACAAACATCCTCCTTAATGAAGATTCTAGGCAGAAGGGAGCTTTGACAAGCAACGACTTTGAGTTATGTTGGCATCCAGGAGGTTATTACAGTGTTGGGGGAGAGGGAGGCGTCTCCATTCTACCAGCTCTGGGTTGCAGGACCCCTGAGATTTCCTGGCCCACCGTGTGTCACAGGAAGAAGGAAGTAGAGAGTTAGGGTAGTGGGACCTCTACTGATTTTATGAAGGGAAAAAAAAGGTGGAGGGGATCCTAGAATGTTGTTTTTGGCTTTTTTTTTTTAAATAAAGGGGAATGGGGGAAAAAAAAAATTTCCCAAGGTGAGGAGGCAAGAAAATGAGTCTTCAAAGTAAAAGAGGATTGGATGTAGTCATCCTAGAAAGCAAGATACAAGTGATCACTGTATTGAATTTGTTTCATGCCAAGTGTCTGAGCCACCTCTCATTGCAAAGATTAGCTATGCTGAAATAATGTTTAGTCTTTACATTTGGGGATATATCTTTATTGTTCTGATGTAATTATTTGCCTGGCAATTGAAGTGGACTGATTCTACTACTTTCTTGTCACTCAGAGATGATGATTAGAGCATATTCAGCTAGCCCTTTATTCTTTGCTTCTGATAAATACTGGATACCTAGAAGACCTCTTTATTTACATTCTATATGTCTCTGCCTGACAAAAGTTAACTTCTGAACAAGGGCACAAGCCTTCAGCTTTTATTTTCTTGCCTGGGGTAGAACACATGGGACAATCTTGGAAATGTATAACTATGAAATGAAATAAGAAATCATAGAAAATATTCCAAGCTATTTGTCAGATTATGAGGTATGAATCTGAAAGAACAATTTAGATAGAATTAAGTGATATTCTACTTTTCCATGACAGAGCTATAAAAATCACATCAAACAAAAACATGTAATTCATAGTACACTAAGGGCTTATATTTTTTATATCACATTTATCCCCAAAGTATCAGTCATTCATTGTGGTGGTAAAAAAGACATTGTCAAAATATAGATGTGTGGTGTCTACCAGATTTCTAATAACACCAACAATTTGATTAATATGCTATCCCAGGGTTCTAAACATGGATTATTTTCTAGGATGACACTGATATTCATTATCAGATTTGTGCATTATTATCACATGTATATGACTTGCAGGAATACAGGATAAAGCTGTCAACATATAACACTTGAGCTGTATCAATTCGACAGTGTCAGTGAGAGGTCTGAGCTGCCAGGTTTCGAGGTGGTCAATTAAGACAATAAGACAAACTAAAATTAACAATTGAGCCTTTATTCAGTCATAGCAAAGATGCAAGCAAGAACCCAGAAGAGAAGTAATGGCTTCTTCAATGTTCCTTCCCCACCCTCCACAAATCAAAGGGTTCGCTCTATCAATGCAGATAGGGTCAGGGAATGGAGTCCTTGACTATGAGTTTTGGGCTGAGTTTTGTCTGAGATGACAGGGATTAACTGTCACATATCTCTCATTATTTTTCAAGCTACATCATGACTCTTCACAGGATGGTCATGACAGGACTTCCTAATCATAGCAAGAGGTGATGTCCCAATGGACAAATAATTATTTTTGAGCTTTTGCTGAGATCATGTTTGGTCATTGACCAAAACTCTTTGTGTAGCAATTCAACTTAAGAGGTGGAGAAAAAAAAAAAAAATCATACCTTTGATAGGAGAGGAAAAACTGAAGGCATTTTTTGTTTCACCTACCAAAAAAATAAAGAGACCACTTACAGAAGATCAGATATAAAATTATTTAGCCAGGATAAGAGGGATGATGCAGAAGTTAATAAGGACCCTTGATTGTCACCAGCAGAGAAGTGAGTTTATATAAAATCAATGCCTAAAGACTTATCACTCCAAGTGAACATAATTTTGTTTATGCAGAAGGAAAAAAAAATCAGCAATTCTCTTCACTGTCAGGTAAGAGCCTTTTCTCAGTAATTGCCTATGTATACCTTGAGTTCATGAAGCAAAAGGAAATAGATTAAGTCCCAAGACCTTGCTAGATTCCCTGATTTTAAAGTTCAAGAACCTAACAGGATTCTATACAACTTAAAAAGAAAAACAAACCCAGAGCAAATACAAACCACTGAAAGCTTAGGTATTTGTTATTAATCCCTAGAGCCAGTGGAGATAAAAATGTGAAAGCTCTAATGGTTTTGGGGTTTGGTTGAATGTGGGCAAAATACACTTTTATAATTTCTTTGTAGAGTCATTAGAAAAACTAAAGAATTAGAAAGATTATACACTATGACTAGCAATCATTCTGATTTCTCATTCTTTGAAAATTTGAATAGGAAAAACTGAGCACTTGGAGTACTATTATTTTAGATATAGCATCTTGCCGTTTAACCGTGGCTTTCATAACCATCAAATATCAGTACATTGCAGCACATATGATAACTGAGTTTCTCCTTCATCTTTAGAAATGAGTTCAGCATTGGGCGCCTGGGTGGCTCAGTGGGTTAAGCCGCTGCCTTCAGAAATGAGTTCAGCATTTTCTTATAAACACAGTCATTTCTATTCATAAAATTTGCATATTCTATTCTCAAAATTATTAGATTTAAATTAGATGGCACGAAGGACTAGAGTCTGAAGGCCTTAATATTGTACCCCAAATATGCTCTGTGCTTTTGCTTTCTTCTATATGATATTTCTCCACCACTGTGCACTTCATAATTGCCATTTGGAGTGCTCTTCCAAGTGAAATATGAGCAGAAATTTTATGTTTCCCTTCTTGGCTGAACATGGAAGAGGCAGTGCATGGGCTGGAAGTGGAAGCCCTGCAAAGATGAAACATCTTTTATTCTGGTTACTTGAGCCACTTCGGTGATCAGATACGGTTTTCCCTCCCCTCCCCCCCATCCCAACCTTAGAGACATAATATGATAGAGAAATAAATTTTCTGGATTAACTCCCTGGGTTTTGGGAGTAGCTTGTTACCACAGTATATCATACTCCATCTTGACTAAAACAGACATTGGCATCTAGAAGTCAGGTGTTGTCATAACAACAACAACAACAATAACAACACAACAGTTGGCTAAGAAATTCCTTTGAAGTCAGGAAGAATGGTGACCAATATAATTCAGTGGCTTTTATCTTTCATAAAAGTGTCACTATTGATAACTAGGAAAGTGGATAAAATACTTAATAAACTTGGTAAACTTACAGAGTTAAGACTGGAAAATAGGAAATTATTAGTATGTGTTTCTGTGGTTGGCAAGGTAATACAAGAAAGAGATTAGTGCTCAAAATAATTGGGTCATTTCTAACAGTGTTGAACAGGACTAGAAAGTATACACACATTTCAGGAATTACAGAGCAAGAAGCAGCAAGTACTACTCTACAAAAATAAGTAAAATATAAAATGAGTATTTTTTTGGAGCAACTGATTCATAAGACAAGAATTAAATCAATAATTCGACCTTTACACCCATTGTTAAAATGCCTGTATTGATTATGATGGCATACGATCAATCCTTTCACGTGAAAAATATGATTCAGAGGAAAGTTATTAAAAGTGTAGCTCTCCCATGGAAGTCCATAGGCCCCAATTATCCAAAATTAAGTCAAAAGATATAAGGACATGATGCAGGATGCCTGGGTGACTCAGTCAAATGTCTAACTCTTGACTTCAGCTCAGGTCATGATCTTAGGGTTGTGGGATCTAGCTCCATGTTGGGCTCTGTGCTCAGTGGGGAGTCTGTTTCTCTCTCTCTCTCTCCTGCTGCCCCTTCCCTAGCATGCTTTTGTTCTCTCTCAACTCAATCAATCATATCATTTTTTTAAGACATGATGCAATAAGATATAAAATTCCAAGGAAGTAGTTCTAGTAATATCCAGGAGTGTGGCTATTGACTCTGGGAACAGATTGGAATCAAAGTGGGGGTGCAGATACTTGTCTGTTTTGTTTATGAGTACCCAAGTCAAAAAACAAAAACAAAAACAAAAACTACATCAAGACATAATATAGAGGTCACTCTTCATTTCGTCGGATGTAGAGCCTACGTACATTACCCAGATTATAGATTCCAAGCTTGTTGATCCGAGTGGATAAAGGGTGAGTTTCGTCCTTGCGGCAAGGGCGAGTTAAAATTTTGTAAGATCAATTTTAAAACCACCATGTGACTTGATTTGATAACTTAATTTCGAATGGAAATTATATATTCTATCCTCAGTCTATGAGCCACTGTCCGGCTCCTGTGCCCACTCTCAGTGACAATGGGAGCGATCAAGGATGCATATGGGTTTTAATTTTTACTTTTACATTACTGCAAAATAAATTTATTTGAAGATACACTGTCGTATACACGGTAAGAGGCAATTTGAAATCCCAGACTGAGCTTGTCTCTTAAAAAGAGCTTGTCTCTTAAAAAAGCACAATTTTGTGTCTGCTTTTAATCCTGAACATTCCGGAATCACAAAGCAGCTGACTGTTTACACAACAAACTCAGCATCTGTGTCCAGCACAGGGGACCAAGCTTCGGGCTCCGGGGCCTTGGCGCGGCAGCCCTCAGGCTCAGGACCACCTGGCTCACGCCGCTGTGGCCTTAGGAACCGACGGGTTCTGGCACCCCCGCTCTTCCCCTCCCTGGAACCTTCCAAAAGCATGAGGATACAAACCAGGTCCGGCCACCTGAGGCAGGGGTCCCTCCCCAGTTGCCAGGAGGAAACAGGATGGGCTCCTGCAGGCCCCACGGCTGACACAACAAGGTGGGTCCTCCCGACATTCCGCCAGCGCGCGGGCCTGCGAGAGCCCAAGCGGGGCGGCCTCGCCAGGGCCTTCCCCAGCGGCCTGCGCAGCCCAAGAGGAGGAAGAAGGAGAAGCGAGTCTCCTGCACGTGGCAGCGCCCGCCCACGCCACAGCAGCTACCGGAGGATCTCGACTGCAAAGCGTACAGCCCTCGGTGGCGGCTGACGTCATCACGCACAAGCACGTGCGGGCGGGTGGGGCGCGCACAGCCTTCCAGGCCCGCCTGCCTGACGCCGGCCTGCCCGGACCGCTCCTCCTTCCGGGCCTGAGTGCCCGGGACGTTTTGTGGCCACAGACGTCTCCGTGGAGCCAACCCCTGCTGCTTGGCTGTGTGTGCAGAAGCACCAAACTGGCAGCTCCGTGAACATCTTCTGGGCGTGAGGCATGAGCAGGTCCTGGCAGCCGCGGTGTCTGAACGCCCCAGGGTGTCTCCTGAGCGTTCCACGCGGTCCTTGCCGCCCTGCTCTTGACCGACTGGATGAGCTGGAGGTGCCCCTCGCGGAAGTTCTCGGGGACCAGGTAGGCCTGTGAGGCAGGGCTCAACCTGGGTGCTTTCTTGGTGTATGTACATGCAAGCATATATTACAAATACAGTAACTGCCCTAGGATGTAGTATAAATCGTGTTTCTACTGATGTAGTATACGCATGTACATATCACGTACTACATATACGGGCAAGTTCATATGCATATACACATAATTTATATTATATCATATTTTAGGTATGTAATACATATTTTAACATAATGTACATTTATATAATATATAATGCATATATAAAATCTTTCTCTATATATATGTATACATATTTTTATGTACAACCTAGAACACTGACTTCTTCCTTAAGCAAAATATAAATTTTTATTGTGCTGTACCACGAGATTGGGGCTGATTGTGACCACAAGTTATTATTTGATGATATATATTATGTATCAATTATTATTTTTACTCTGTGCATCACCTTTAAGCAAATCTCAAATTCTCCAACCCTCCTTGTGCATGTTCTAATGAAGAAAATAATGGCTGTCCTTCCTGTGTGTATGAGATGATGCATGTGGAATTTCCTTTTGTGTTTAATGATTTGAAAATTATATTATTGTTTTAGAATAATTCATTGAAAAGAGTAAGAATGTGCAAAAGTGAAATTTTAGAAATAATCAAAATTTCAAAAACTCAAAATTTGTTATAGTTCTTATAGGAACATTTCCCTAAACTTCATAATCTTAGTTTATAAAGTTTCTGTTATAAATTCCCTATATCTGAGCAATTTAAAACTAGTACTTCTTTTTATTGATTTCCTACTAAAAGGGAAAAAAATGTTGCAAAATAACTATGTGTACAAATATTCATCTAGCCATATTTTTATTTTTTTTTAATTTTAAAAAGATTTATTCATTTATTTTATAAGGGGGGAGGAGCAAAGGGAGAGGGAGGAAGAGGATCTGAAGCAGACTCCCTGACATGGGGCTTAATCTTAGGACCCTGAGAAAGGACCTGAGCTGAAGTCAGGAGTTAGACACTTAAATGATGGAGACACCCAGGTGCTCCTGAAGTCATATTTTTAAATAAAAGATAAGATATACATCTTTATTTCCAGATACAAAAATCATTTTTAAATATGGGTATGTAAATTGGAATGCAGTATCATTGTATAAATATCTTCTAAAGATCACAGTTTAGTTTTTTACCAAATTTACTATACAAAAAATATTTAGGTAAAAAATATAATATTCAAAGTTGTTCACAGTACTAATCCCATAATTCTGGCTATTGTGTATAATATTGTTTTCTATATGTCTGACATTTTCTCCACATAGGAGAAACTATTTTGAATCTGAGAGATGTTTTCCTATTTTTAATTATTACTCAGATATATTTCTTAGGCATTCTTTGTTTCATGTTGAAAACAAACGACTAAAAGTGTCTCTTTTTTTTCTTAACTCTAACCTGTAATTCTAATGGAGAGATACCAATTTTTCAATAACTTTCAGAATTAATCACATATATTTATATATTATACATATTTATATCTAATATATCTAGTAATATTTTATACTGTCAAAAGTTCAGAAATTGAAGTAAAGCCAATGAGTCACTGAAATAGTAATTAGTAAAAATTTATTATGCACACACCAAAAATACACTTTGCAAACCAAGAGCACTCAAACCAAAACATTGAACGAGGCTCTGAGATATATTGTTATAAAGTAATTTATATAGTGAGAAGGCAGTGACAATTTATTCTTCAGAGAGATTGGCTCTTCTATCATAATTTTCTTAAATGATAGGGAATTGGTCAATGGTTACCTCAGAACAACCTTGGGAAACTGTTTTGCTTATGATTTCTAGAGGCATAAGCAAGAAATGACTAGGTCAAGTTAGTCTTGCAAAAGAAACTAAACACTAAGCTTTGTTTGTATGACTGAACTAGTTTTATCTGCTCAGGGAATTTTCAAGGCTGATCTCTTTTTATGTTAGCTATGTAGGTGTATACATATTAACATATGGTGAAGAATCAAAGTAGCAGGTTTGAGTAAAGTTCTTCCAACTACTAGAGGTGGTTTTAAACAGTTTTACTTTATAGGGAACATAATCAGTAGACAAAAAACAATGTAACGATCTTGGACATCCCACTGTTTAATGGTCAGCGTTTGATTCTGTGCATAGGAGCACTGTGGGTTCTACTGCACAGTTTCCCCACAGCCCTATACTTCAGGCAGAATTCTTCAATTCTAGGTCTGAAACTGGAGTAACTAAGAAAAATTTCTTTTCTAAAAGGAAACACTGTATTTGAAAGAATATCAATTATATTTTTCAAGGTTGTGTATCAAAATCCATGCAATGAGTCTTTAGTAAATTACTTAAAATTTAAATTCTACGGAAAGTTTCTGGAAGAAACATTGGATTTCCTTCTATTCCTACTAGACACACATAAGATTTCTTTTTGCTTTAATCTTGATAAAAATTAAGTGGAAAACTTAATGCTCAGGAAAAACAGGTCATAACTCCCCCTCCCAATTTATAAAGTCCAGACTGTGTTAAAATTGAAAAGGAAAATATTTGCTTAAATGTTATCCACAGTGGGCCTTTAGTGTTCAGGATATTTGATTCCTAAAGGTGACAGTTTTAGACCCATTTCAATCTCCTTTCAACAGTTTCTTTCCTTAGAAAATTGAATCATTGACAGCTCTTTTTCAGAAGCTGGCTTTAATGAGCACTCATGGAATCAGCTGGCTTTTTGGACTCCCAATTGAAGTACAGTGTAATCAAGCTATTTTGCATCTGTGAATGTACTCTGGCATTTTTCACAGCTACAGTTCTTTGTTTGTCAAATAATCATTTCCTATAATAAGGGAGTAGGGTGTAAACATGTTTTTCAATAATTTCTCTATCTTTAGATATCTGATTTTTTATAGAATGAACTTGAAGTCCTGATGATTTTTGTAACTGTAGAGTGTGTTTTCAATTAGGTAGTTGATGAAAAGAAAGTGCAGCTTAATGGTGATATATATGTAAAGTACTGATTCGATAATCTTTCTGGCACATTTTCTTCTCTCCAACATTTTCACTAAGGAGTATTTCACTCTAAAAATACATTACTTCTCCACCTTACCTACAAAAGTTATGGGTTCTATTAAAAAAATTTATGGGTACTATTCAAACATTTAACTTTTTTTTTTTTTTAATTTTTAACTTCATGTCACAATTTTCAGAAAAATTTAAATCATGTTGTATAATTTCTGACTTATTTAACTCTGGTCAACTTCTTTTTTTTTTTTTTTTTTTAAAGATTTTACTTACTTATTTGACAGAGACCGCAAGTAGGCAGAAAGGCAGGCAGAGAGAGGAAGGGGAACAGGCTCCCTGCCGAGCAGAGAGCCAGCCAGATGTGGAGCTCGATCCCAGGGCCCTGGGATCATGACCAGAGCTGAAGGCAGAGGCTTTAACCCACTGAGCCACCCAGGTGCCCCAACTCTGGTCAACTTCTTATGAGAAATATGATAAAAACTGAGATCTTATTTTGCATATGGTGTAAAATAACAGTCCAGTTTCATTCTTTGCATGTAGCTGTCCATTTTCTCAACATCATCTACTGAAGAGACTGTCTTTTCCACATAGTATATTCTCTCCTCCTTTGTCATAGATTAATTGACCATATATGAATGGGTTTATTTCTGGGCTCTTTATTCTGTTGATCTATGTGTCTGTTTTTCTACCAGTACCATACTGTTTTGCTCACTATAACTTTGTAGTATAGTTTGAAATCAAGGATGTGTGATACTTCCAGGTTTGTTTTTGTTTGTTTGTTTTTAAGATTTTATTATTTATTTATTTAGAGAGAGATTGAGCATGAGTGGGATGAAGGGCAGAGGGAGAGGGAGAGACAGAATCTCAAGCAGACTCCATGCTGAGTGTGGAGCTCAACACAGGGCTTGATCTCATGACCCTAAAATCATGATCTGAGCCGAAATTGAGTCAGATGCTCAACCAACTGAGCCACCAAGGCACCCCTCCAGCTTTGTTCTTTCTTCTCAAGATGGCTTTGGTTATTCAGTCTTTTATGCTTCATACACATGTTAGGATTCTTTTTTCTAGTTCTGTGGAAAACGCCATTGAAATCAAGCAATTCCTCTTCTGGGTATTTATCCAAACAAAACAAAACACCAATTCACAGAAATAATACACCCCTATGTTTACTGCAGCATTATTTACAATAGCCAGGATCTGGAAGCAACCTAAGTGTCTATCAATAGATGAATAAATAAAGATGTGGGGTGTGTATAGAGAAAGGTAGCACGTACTTAAATAAAAGTATTAAACTCAAGTGATAGTAGTTGTCGTATGAACCTATACTGTGGACATGAAAAGCCATGTACTGTAGTGCTTCATTAACTCTACAGCAACGAGGAGGCAATACATTCTCTTCTCTTCACCTTTTTCTGGTTGTTAAATTTTCAAATTTATGTCTGTTAGTATATCATATTAGTCTTTAGAGAAATTTATCTGAAAACTTAGAGACTCTTAATCTCACAAAATAAACTGAGGGTTGCTAGGGGGTGGAGTTAGGGAGAGGGTGATTGGGTTATGAAAACTTATTCTTAAAAGAAATCAAAATGTATGCTATCCAAAGAGAGAGATAACTGCTTTAAAAATGCCAAGCTAAAATACGTAATTATTAATGCTAGAGGTTATTCCTTTTAAATTCTGCATGGGTTACATTTAGTATGCATAATTGTATACTACAGAACACAAAGCTATGATCAGGTGGATTCTCCTGCAGTATGATATGTTGATATATTCTATTTTTAACTAGTCCTATAACTTAATTATCTAAAGGATAAAAATAGTATTTGCACTGTATTTTTAGAGCCATTTAATGACAGAAACTCAAACACTGCTTGGTACCTAAGATAATTTTCTGTAAAATGGAAAAATTTTCATGAAGTAATATACTTGGAATCATGATACTACATTTTTAAAAAATGTATCTGAATGAAGAAGTAATGTATAATAGAAAGAGCAGGAGAAGTCAGTAAAATTCATTTCATCCAATATTGATTGAACCATATTCTGAGCTTCACAATGAAATTAATATTAGAGAGTTAGCAGAGAAAGAAGTAGATATACAGTCCTGGATTATAATACAATAGTCAAAAAACCTAACTTCTTCTATGTCACTTATTTAATAGAAGAATTTTAGAATATTCTGTCTTCATCTCAATTTCTTGATCCAATTTCAATACAGATAACCTCTGGGAAGTAATAATGCTAACAAAATTGTGATTATTGTTTAGAGTAAAATTAAAAGTTACCATGAATTTTAAACTACAAAGGCACTATGCAAATGTCAAGTATGCATAAATTGACTAATTTTTAGAAGGTGTACCAATCTGGATAGTGGTTTAGAGGCTTAGTATTTTAAACTAAATTTTTAAAGTTTCCAAAATTTTTTATTCAGTTTTAGTTACCTGTATAAAGTTATTCAGATATCCAAGTATTAATTCAAAGGATTACTTATGATTTGATAGCACAGGCACTAAATTACTTTTTATTATTTTCTGACTCTGGTTGGAAAGATAATGAGGGAATACAAAATTGACTTAGAATTGTGAATGTCTTTTTAGAAGTTTTGGAGGGAAAGGGGATTTGTATTAAAAAAAAAAAAACAGATATCATTCCAATTCTTTATCTACTTTCCCACTTTTTTTCTCTATATTATACGTGGACAAGAATTTGTTTTGCTGGTAAACTCCTATAATTGACTATCTGAGCTGCAATAGATCTCTAATCAAGGCAGATTACTGTTTTTGTGACCTTGAATAGTTTATTTGACTCTCTGTAGCTATTTCTCTTGAACTGGAAAATTAAATACAAGTAGAACCTCAGTGCCAAACAGATGCTACCTTTGGCTCGAATTGTCTTGGGTAAATTATAAAATAATAATTAATAACTAAGAGCCAATGCCCAGAAATTATGCAGGCATATCCATTACCTCTGTACATAAACAAAATCAATTTTCATTAAATATGTTAATTCTGCACCGCATCACTATCAAAGCTTTGCCAATGCCTGAGTAGGCATTATGCCTTATTTTCCAAATCAAGCAAACCATTTTTCATTATTTGTTTTGATTATCTTCAATATGGCTTATCCTAATTGTGTTGAGAACAGGTGCATTTGTGTTGCTAAAGAACCCAAAATAACAGTCTGAATATAAACCTTTTATATGCCGTGTGGAGCAATTATTTCATAGGGATGCACTGTGGGAAGTATTCTGCTGATAGCAACCTTAATGTAATTACAGGCCAAATGGGGAATAAAAAGGAAGCAGGAGAAATATAAATTACTATTTCCAACAACATCTTTTAGTTGACTGAATAGATGGTGATTTGTAGATATTTGAGATTTTTAGAATAAAACCACTGATTATTTAGAATTTATTCCTGCTCCACATGTATTCTTTTTCAGTAAAATACATTTTGCAAGAATTAGTTAATGTTAGTCTTTAGTTAAATATATTTATGTTTTGCATAGTTAATTACATTTGCTTACTTTAAAGTGTGGTGGCTGTATAACCAAGCAGGTTAAACTGAAAGAAGATTCTAGCACTTACTAATGGAACTCAATAATTTTTTCTTATTGATCTGAGTGATAGTAACTGATCTATCAAATGTTCAATTATTATTAGTGTGATAGTATATCTCATATCATCCTTATGTCAGTTATATAAGCTGATACTATTACTATTTACATCTTAAAAATGAGGAAACCAGGAGTGCCTGGGTGGACCAGTTGGTTAAGCATCCGATGCTTGGTTTCAGCTCAGGTGATGATCTCAGGGTTAGGAAATCAAGCCCCGTGTTGGGCTCTGCACTCAGCATGGTGTCTGATGGGGATTCTCTCTCTCACTCACTCTCTCTCCCTCTGCCACTTCCATTCCTGCTCTCTCTCTCTCTCAAAAAAATAAATAAGTCTTTTTTTTAAAAAAACAAGGAAACCAAAGCTGGTCCAAGTAAAGTAAGTTGTCTAAGGCCAAACACTTAGTAAATTAGTGGAAGAAACTTCAAAAGTCTCTCTCAAAGCAGCAAAGTCTGAGCACTGCGTTCTGTGTCTACTTATTTTTCAGGGTTGAGTAATATTGTGTACCATTAAATATTGCATATTGTTCAGCAAGTAAAGATTCCTGGAGCAAATGTGTATATTTTTGTAATCTCTTACTATCTTACCAGTTGTAATTTATTTTCCACCAGAAAGGTTCATGTGTTATAATATATGTTTTAAATATATGTATTAATTAGGATGATAATAGGAAAATATATCCACTTAATTATATATTCTATATGGAGACAAAGATTATCAAATAACAGAAAAAGTGGACATTTGAAGACCCATCTCAACACCTGTTTCTGTTCCTTCTCTTCTGCAAAATAATATGCCATGCCAGTAACCTAATTAGCTATTTTGAATTTAACATAGTTTCTTTAATTTTGTAATTCAAGATTGCAATTAAGAATAACATATATTTGGGGCACCTGGGTGGCTCGGTGGGTTAGAGCCTCTGCCTTCGGCTCGGGTCGTGATCCCAGGGTCCTGGGATCGAGCCCCACATCGGGCTCTCTGCTCAGCGGGGAGCCTGCTTCCCCCTCTCTCTCTGCCTGCCTCTGATCTCTGTCTGTCAAATAAATAAATAAATAATCATTAAAAAAAAAGAATAACATATATTTGACACAACATGTTTATTTAATATCGTTCTACATGCTACAGATGTAACCTACTCAGCTCAGTAAAAGATTTAGAAATTCATACTTAAAGAAAAATAAGATACAGCCTTTGTTTACTTTATCTTTGTTAAGTACTTATGTTGGCCAAGGGCAGTTAGAGTCTAAATTGCTCAGAACTCTGTATAAAATAACTTGTCCAAAAGTTTTATATAGTACTACATACACATCTTTTGAGTTTGTTTCATGGGAATTATGTCCTTCTTGATTTTTCCCCCTCTGATTCATCAAATATCAGTAGGTAATGAAACTATAATATATTCTGGCATTTCTGAAATAACTACAGGTTGTTATGGAAGGTGCAGAATTCCATTTTATTTCAGAGGTCATGTTTACTTTACACTTGAATTCAAAATATATCCATACTTCAAATATAGAATAAATGTTATAACCAACATATCTAAATATTAATGATTCAGTATATGTTGTACTATCTCATATGTACTAATATGGGTACAATCCCAGTAGGTAGCATTTATTATTTAATATATGTCAGAAATTTTTAAATCTTTAAATCTTCAAAATCACCACAGATGAGAGAGAATTTATTATCCCTATTTTATTGATGAGGTCACTGAAACTTCAAAGCATTACATTCATGGAACTTTATGTGCTCTGTCCTGACAAGCTCAACACTCTGTTCTTGGAACCATTAGCTTTTGTTAATTTGCACAGTTGGCCTATACAGTGTAACACATTTTGGTCATATCTATCATGGTATGCTTAAGAATTTATTTTACTGAGTTTATAATTTCCTAGAGAAGCTATTATCAGACAGAAGTAAAATGTATTTATCTGATTATAAATGCCCTATTTATCACTCCAGATAAGTAGTAGATCATAGAAAATGGTTTTATCACTTAGTAGTTTAAAAAAAATAACTGAAACAGTGAAAACAAGTGTTATTCACATTCCTTTCTACTTTTTTTTTTTTTTAAGATTTTATTTACTTATTTGACACAGAGAGAGAGAGCTAGAGAGCACAAACAGGGGAAGGGCAGGCAAAGAGAAGCAGGCTCCCCACTGAGCAGGGAGCCAAATGACAAACTTGATCCCAGGACCTTAGGATCATGACCTGAGCCAAAGGCAGATGCTTAACTGACTGAGCTACCCAGGCACCCCTCTACTGTTATTTTTTTTTTTTTTAAAGATTTTATTTATTTATTTATTCTAGAGAGAGAGTGAATGAGCATGAGCAGGGAGAGGAGCAGAGTAGAGAGGGAGAGAATCTCAAGCAGACTCCATGCTTAGTGTGGAGCCTGACACAGAGCTCGATTTTGTGACCCTGAGGTCATGACCTGAGCTGAAATCCAGACTTGGGTGCTTTACCAATGGAGCCCCCAAGGCACCCTTCTGCTGTTATTAAATGGATCTGTATTCAAAAAATATATTTTGTTAAAATATATAATGGAGCAGGACATAGTCAATGAAACAGTATTGTTTATTAATTTTTAGCATGTGCTAAACACTGATCTAGAAATGCAGAATCAGTGGAAAATAAAGTAACAGAAGTTGCTGCTCTCAAGGGGTTTCCCTTTTGGTCTGGGGAATACATAAATAATTTTAGGTAAAAATAAAAGCTAGGTAATCATAAAAAATAATCAGAAGATTGAGACATGGACACTCAAAAGGAGATGAAGTATTTGGTAATGTAAGACTAGATGCTTTAGCAATGGAATCGTTTGGCAAACATGAGTTGACTAGATTTTGGGACAGACTCAAGCAAGAGTTTGTGTCCAAGCTGATCTCAATAAGAATACAAAGAGGAAACAGAAAAAGTGGAAAGAGAAGTTGAAATTTGACCATACAGTTTAAAGAAGGAGAAAGACATTACCTGAGAATAAAATATTAGTAGATTCAAATACAGTATGAATAGGGAATAAATGGGAATATATGTGTCATTAAAAAACACTCTTTTAAGCACTTGTTTCTATGTGTAAATAATCTTTTACCCCTGTATTAATTCAGCACATGCTGTATTCAAACCTTGTTGCTAAAGCAATGGAATCAGTAAAGCAGACCAGATTACATACTTTTTGAAGCTTATTGTCTGACTGGAAAATAGAGCCAAGAAACAACTAATGATATATGCTTGTGAAATTACTAGTGCTCTGAAATGAATATGAAGTTGAGGAATCATATGATCATATCTACCATACTTTAGGAGTTAAATTGATGATTAAGCAGAAACTTGAAATATGTATGTGAATTGTCAATCGAGAACAAGTACCTCTGGTTGGAAGTGCATGTTCAGGATCCAGAGTATTAGAAGAGAAGTGCATATTCTTAAGTTCATGTGGCTGGAGAAGATTGTGTTAATAAGTGGGATAAGATTCAGGCAGAGAGCTGCAAAGGGTGAGGTCATAGAGGGCTGACAGGCAACTGAGATACAGAATTTATTTTAGTTGAAGGAAGCAAGTGACTAACATTGAAATCTGACTTTTAACACTCACTCTCTCATGTGTGTGGATATTGGGTTATATTGTACATAAATGATGGTAGGAAGACACATAGCAGAATGTTTTGCTCCACTCAGTTGAGACAAGCTGCCGATTAGGAATCATAAGTGATGTAAATATCAGCGTCAAATGTGACCTGAAGTGAATAATTTGGGTTTCAGCGTTTTCCTGTTGTTTTGGCTTTTGGTTTTTGTTTGTTTTCATTTAATGTTTGCAACAAGGAAATAATAATGTTAGAATTATTTACTATGGTTGGCAAGCTGTGGCACTTTTGAGTTCAAAGAAAAAAATACTGAAAGTAACTGACCAGTGAGGTAGGCAACTTAGACAAGTTGAAGGGGAGAAAAGTAGATGTATTTAAGAGATATGGAGTACGTAACGGGTAGAATTTCAAGATAAAAATGTTCAAGATGCTGCAAAATTTTGAGTTTTCTAACTTCAGAAATATGGTGAATGATTATAATTTTTTCCATTGTGTTCACTTGGTTTCCCAAGCACTTAAGAGAGTGTCTGACATAAATAAATAATCAATAAGTATTTTTGAGCAAATAAATGAATGGATGAGTGGTATAATTTATTGAGATTGTGAATAGGAAATGCAAATATACAGATGTATATACCTTTTACATCAATGTGGTTAAATACTATGGTTATAAAGATGATATAAGGTTATCATAAATGAAATCTGATGAAGAAAGATGGCATGCTAACAAATTCAGTATAAAACAATAACTAATATTGTGGAGTTAATTACTATTTTTGTAAGTGTCAATTCTCCTGAGGAATCATCTTTCCAGTTTTACCTATTGTCTTCAGGCAAAACTTTAAGCAGCTTTTCCACTTTTTAAAATTCCCTTTTTAAACAACTGTGATGATTAATTCTAATTGTCAACATTTCTGGGCAAAATGCTCAAATATTTGGCCAAATAGTCTGCATGTTTCTGCAGGAGTGGCTTTGGTGAGATACACATTTAAATCTGTAAACTTTGAGTAAAGTGGATTGTCCTCCATAATGTGAGCGGGCCTTGACCCATCGGTTGAAGGCCTGACTGGAACTAGAAGGTTGACCTCTCCAGCAAAAGGAATTCTCCAGCAGATTGCCTTGGACTTAGACAGACTTAACAGCCTTTAGGCCTCCCCCATCAGATTCTGAACTCACCAAGCCTCTACAACTGAATGAGCTTATTTCTGAAATAAATTTCTTTCCATACATATGTATATATATTTTATATCTATCTACCTCTTTACTGCCTATGTGTCTATCTACCTGTAATTCTTGTTGGTGCTATTCCTCTGTGGAATACTTACTAAATCACTAATATAAACTCAGATTCCAGAAGCCATATCACTTCAAAATGAAGTCACATTTGTATGTGTCTGTTACCAAGGGTGGGAAGGTAGACAGTGTATGATATATGAATCATTCCATATATCAAAGAATGAAAGAATATTGGAAGGGTAATACCAATCTCAGTCAGGACCAGAAAAGAAAAAAAAAAAAAAAAGAAAAGAAAAAAAGGAAACAAAGGAAAGGAGAGAAAAGGAAAGATAAAAGTTGCTTAAGAAACACATGGGGAGGGCACCTGGGTGGCTCAGTGGTTAAGCAACTGCCTTCATTCAGCTCAGGTCATGATCCCGGAATCCTGGGATCAAGTCCCGCATCGGGCTCCCAACTCCACAGGGAGTCTGCTTCTCCCTCTCACCTTCTCCTAGCTCATGCTCTCTCTCACTGTCTCTCTCTCAAATAAATAAATAAAATCTAAAAAAAAAAAAAAAAAAAAAGAAACACATGGGGAGGATGATACTGACATTGGTGTTACAAATTCCTTCCCAGCAAAACCACAGATGATTTTTGCAGTCAGGCTGTACTGCGATACCTAGGAATCTATCACACCGTTTCTGAGTAAACCATCATCAATGATCCCTCACTTGACTTCCTTTCATGGTACCCTATGGGTGACTTTGTAGGTAGATATATCTAAGGCATTTTATTTCATATACATCATGATCTAAATCTCTTTTTGTAGAGTAAAAAAGTCATTGAACCATGGTTTACTTATGTTGTACTCTGATGCATTTTGTTCTAGGAAATGCTGTAATAATACATATTTTCTTGTTTTGCTTTCTTAAAGCCCCAAAGTGCTGGACAGTGCTTTGCAATAGCCTTTGTATTTTGACCATTACCCAGAACATCAATCAGATTTTGTGCACAGTCACTGTACTTTTCCTTTCATCTCTGACCAAACTGTAGGCTATAAATACAAATCAAATGGCAAAGGAATGGCTGTGCTTTTTTGGTTGATAAATTCCAAGCAGTTGATGAATCTTTAAATGCAATTTGCTTATTTTTCCTCCTCCTTCTTTACTTTTATATTTTACGTATTAAATGTTCATATAGTCATCCACTTCCTTTTGAAGTGGATTTTAGTCTTATAATTGTACTTTAAATTTCTCATTAACATATAATTAACATACAATATTATATCAGTTTCAGGTGGACAACATATTGGCTCAACGATTCTATACATTACTCAGTGCTCACCATGGTGATTGTAGTCACTGTTTGTCAGCATACAATGTCACTGACTATTTTCCCTTTGCTCTTCTTTTCATCAGCATTACTTATTGGTTTTATAAATGGAGGTTTTACCTCTTAATCCCTTTTATCTATGAAATTGTATATTTTAATTGAGCTAAATTAAAAAAAATCTTCAAGTACTAAAAGCCAATTGATATGAGGTAATAATGAAATGATTTAGATATACCAAGATGCTATGATAAGGTGGTAGAGAGAATAATTGAAAGGAGCATCTGTATTGGTACTTCACAAAGTTTAATGTACATAAGAATCACCTAATATTATTAAACATTATTAAAATTCTAATTGCAAATCAGAAGGCTTGGGATTGTGCCCTAAGTTCTGAATTTCTTACAAGTTCCTGGTTGGTGCTTATGTTCACAGATCACATTGTGAGTAGCAAAGAGCTACACTGCAGTCATGAGGGTGCTACCATTGGAAGCTCCATTTCCAGACGAGGAAGCAAATGCATGGAATAGTCTTCACCAAAGTCTTATAGTCTTTGCCATTGTTAATAGTTATATTCTCTCTTCTAATCAGTTAGATATTACTAATGAATTTTGTCATAGTTCCTCACAAAGTTAAAACAAAACAAAAGGAACTGTTACCAGATGAAGACTTGACCTTGGTGAAAATTTCAGTGTGCTGTAATACATACATGGAGCTATAATATACTGTTATAATAATATATGCTGCTTTTAATAATTTGAATCGTTAGCTGATTCTGAATGTTTAAATGAAAGACCAAATATGATACACACGAACATATCTGTCAATTATGAAAGTCATAAATGATTTGAAATTCCATAAGATAAAACCATAGAGTTTTAAGTCACAGATTAAAAAATCTTAATTTTTTATGCCATAAATATTATTTTTAGGTCAAATTTAGATCTAGTCTTACACTTGATTGAGTGACTTTTGAAAAAATAATGTACCTATGGACCCGCTTGAGATAACAGAGTTCCAGGGATTTGGGTACACCAGTCTGAGCTCTAATGTACAAGATTATTCTTCCACCTCCCTGCAGAGATCATCATGATGAGAAGGTTACCTTTTGTACGTCTTTAGATCATTCCATGTGATGGTCACAGTTTTGCAATGAAAATAATTAGGTTCATTTCAATAGATGCAGAAAAGAAACATTTAACAAGGTACAACATCCATTCATGATAAAAAACCCTCAACAAATTAGGTTTAGAGGGAACATACCTCATAATATAATAAAGACCATGTATGGAAAACCCACAGCTAACATAATATTCAATAAGGAAAAACTGAGAGCTTTTCTTTTAAGATCAGGAATAGTCTCAACACTTTTATTCAACATAGAACTGGAAGTCCTAGCTGCAGCAGTCAGACAACTTAAAAAAAAATAAAGATGTTCAAATTGGTAAGAAAGAAGTAAAACGTTCACTGTTTTCAGGTGACATTATACTATATGTGGAAAACCCTAAGGAACTCCACCAAAAACCTACTAGAAATGATAAATGGAGTCAGTAAGGTTACAGAATACAAAATCATTGTGCAGAAATCCATTGCATTTCTAACACTAATAATGAAGCAGCAGAAAGAGAAACAAAGAAAATAATCCTGTTTGCATACATCCAAAATAATAAAATACCAAGAATAAACCTAACTTAGGAGGTGGAAGACCTGTACTCTGCAAACTATAAAACATAGATGAAAGAACTCAAAGACAACACAAACAATGGGAAGATATTCCATACTCATGGATTGGAAGAAAAATGATCATTGAAATGCCTATACTACCCAAAGCAATCTAAAGATTTAGTGCAATCTCTATCAAAATACTAATAGCCTTTTCATAGAACTAGAGCAAACAACCCTAAAGTTTATATAGGACCACAAAGAACTCCACGTAGACAAAACAATCTTGAGAAAGAAAAACAAAGCTAGAAGTATCACAATTTCAGATTTCAAGTTATACCACAAAGATTTGTAGTAATCAAAACAGTATAGTACTGGCACAAAAATATACACACAGATCAATAGAACAGAACCCACAATTACGTGGTCACTTAATCTTCAATAAGGGAGGCAAGAATATACAATGGGCAAAAGGCTGTCTGTTCAATAAATGGCGTTGACTGGACAGCCACCTACAAAACAATACAATTGGATCACTGTCTTACACCATACAAAATAAACTCAAAATGGATTATGGACCTATATGTGAGACCTGAAGCCATAAAAATGTGAGAAGAGAACATAGGCAGTGGTTTCTCTGACATTTGCTCCAACGACATTTTCTAGATATGTCTCCTAAGGCAAGGGAAAGAAAAGCAAGCGAATAAACAAACAAAAACAGAACTGAGACTGCAGCAAAATAAAAAGCTTCTGCACAGCAAAGGAAACTATCAACAAAACTAAAAGACAACCTACTGAATACGTGAAGATATTTACAAATGACACATGTGATAAGCGTTATTATCCAAAATATATAAATAACTTTGCAACTCAACACCCAAAAATTAAATAATCCAATTAAAAATGGGCAAAAGTCATGAACCAGACTTTTCTCCAAAGAAGACATATAGATGGCCAACAAACAAATGAAAAGATCATTCATCATCAGGGATGTGTAAATCAAAACCACAATGAAATATTTCTTCACATGTGTCAGAATGGCCAAAATCACACAAAAGAACCCAATATGTACTGACAAAGATGGGGAGAAAAAGGAATACTTGTGCACTGTCGATGGGAATGAAAACTGGTGCAGCCACTCTAGAAAACAGTGTGGAGGTTCCGAAAAATGTTAAAAATAGAACTACCTACAATACAGCAATTGCAGTACTGGGTATTTACCCAAAGAATACAAAAACACTAATTCAAATGAGTACATGTACCCTAATGTTTATAGAAGCATTATTTACAATAGCCAAATTATGGAAGCAGTCCAAGAGTCCATCAACTGACGAATGGATAAAGAAGATGTAGTCTATATCTATCTATATCTTTATCTATATTTATATCATCTCTATCATCTGTATCTATCTATCTAACAATGGGATATTATTCAGCCATAAAAAAGAATGATATATGGCCATTTGCAATGGCATGGATAGAGCTAGAGAGTATAATGCTAAGCAAAATAAGTCAGAGAAAAACAAATACCATTTGATTTCACTCATATGTGGAATTTAAGAAATAAAATAAATGAGTGAAGGGGGAAAAGTGAGAGAAAGAGAGAGAAAGATATCAAGAAACACACTCTTAATTATAGAGAACAAACTCACGGTTACCAGAGAGGAGGTAGGGTAGGGAACAGGTTGAATGGGTGATGGGGATTAAGGAGTGCATCTTGTTGAGATGAGCACTGGGTAATGTATGGAATTGTTGAATCACTGTATTGTATACCTGCAACTAATAAAACACCATATGTTAATTAACTGGAATTAAAATTAAAACTTAAGAAACCAAGTGTAAACTTTTGAAACTGTCTCTGATCTCTATGGTGAGAACTTCATAGATTTCTGTGGGTAATTTATCTGAATTTTAATCCTACTTATAATGATTATTAGCTGGATGGCTTTGGATAAGTTATGTAAAATCTCTTTTCACCTTAATTTCTCCATCTGCAACATGGCAGTAAGAGTAGAACCTACCTGATAATGTCATTGTGAAATTTAAATGAGTTAATGTATACAAAACACAGTGTCTGAAAAATTGGCAACATTGTTACCACTAGTTATAGTCATACTGAAATAATTTCATTTTATATAGTGTCCTTAAATTTCCTATTTCCTAGATTAAGTGGGTGTTATTTCCCTTGACTCGAATTTTCCTTTTTCATTGTATCCTCACGAGGCACAGGACAGAGAGGGGAAGCAAGCTCTTTCCTTATCACACTCATAAATGCCTCACCCTCGTAACCTTATCTATACCAATTATCTCCCAAATGTCCTACCTAATATACACATTGGGAATTAGGAAATTAGGATGTCAGTGTATGAATTTGGGAATAAACAAACATCTGGACAATGGCAGAATGTATTCCAGGGGACAGGAATCTTGGGGCCATTTTACCTTTCTGAATATTACAGTCCATCTTCCTTCCCAGTTGCAGAACATATTAATCCTTTCCACAATTTTCCAAGAGTCTTATCCCATTAGAAAATCAGCTCAAAGTCCAAATTATCTCAATTATCTGAGTATAGGTTGTGTGACACAGTTAGTCTCCATCTGTGGGCAAAGCTAAAGGCCCCTAACACTCTCAACATACAGTAGTGGTACAGGCATAGAATAACAGTTGCACATATTTGGTTTGATGGGGAAAAAAAAAAAACGTAGAAATGAGTCACTGGACCCTAAGAATCCTGAAATCCAGCAGGACAAATGTTGGATTTTCCTAGATGCGGTTTCAAGATCTGGGAATAATCCTCCATGATTCACTGCTCTACCTCTGGACCCTGTTCTACCCTCTGAGTCATTGTTCCTTTCTTCATGAAAGGTATTATGTGTTTGCAGCTGACTGGTTTTATCATGCTCTTTTCTGCCAACAAAATTTTGTGAGAATGACAGCCTTATTTCATTACATACTCGGTCTGTCCCTTTCAGTTCAAGCTGACAGTAGTCCTGTTGAAACAATTTTCTCAAGAACTCTGTGAGCCTTCATGGATTTCAAGGGGATTAAATTCATTAGACAAAAGCCACAGCTACAAATCTTTCTGAGATAATCTTTTCTCTATCTTTGGCTCCTACTGAAATGGCTGAGAGACAATGATCTTCCAAGGGACCCTCTGAGACATTCTGAGAGATATACCCTTAATCTCTTCGATGGGCTCTGGTCCCTGTGTATTCTGACCTTTTGGTCTTTCTGAAGTTTTAGCCAAAAACTGTACGGTCACGCACTTAGCCTGTTCTCCGTGGCATGCTTTTAGCAGCGATTTCCAAATTTTAGCATCTTTTGAATTTTGAAAGGCTAATGTTTAACACCTCTTCCCTTTATTGATCTCTTTCTTCTCACATTTTGCTGTAAGCACCAAGATGAAACCAGGCTGTATCTTTAATCCTTTGTTTGGAAATCGCCTTAAGAGTATCCAAGTTAATGCCTTACAAGGTTTTCTTTTTATATAACTGCAGGGCACAATTTTGCTAAGTATTCTTACTTACTTATTCATTTCTACATAACACATATCCTACCTCTTCTAATTGCTCAATAACACGTTCCTCACTTGGAGCCTGAGTCTCCAGCATCCTCAGTAGCCAGATTTCAACTAACATTTTGTCAAATTGATTTATACTTTCTCTCGGTCAGTGCTCTCTCAAATTCTATCAGAGCCCATTGTCCAGTCCCAGTCTCTCCCACATTTAAGGTATTTTTTGCAGCACCATACTATTTCTTACATCAAAGTCAATATTTTCTATTTCTGTGAAACAGATTACGACAAACTTAGTTTCTTAATGCACCCATTTTTCATCTCATGGTTCCATGTGCTGGGAAGGAGTCAAAGCACATGTAGTGAATCATCTCTTCAGATTCTCACAGGTTAGCAATAAGATATTGGCTAGACTCCATGTTCATTTACATCTAAGGGTCTTCTTTCAACTTTATTCAAATTGTTGGCAGAAGTTAGTTTCTGGTGGTGACATAGTTGAAGCTCTCGACCCCTAGAGGCTGCCTTTTTCCTTCTTCTTTTTTTTTTTTTCCTTAAAAGATCTTATTTATTTATTTATTTGAGAGCAAGATAGTGAGACTGAGCACAAGCAGGAGGGAGAGAGAGAAGTGGGAACCCAGCCATGCGGCTCCATCCCAGTGTCCTGGCATCATGACCTGAGCTGAAGGCAGTTGCTTTACCAACTGAGCTACCCAGGTGCCCTGAGGCTGACATTTTCCCTAAGAAGTTTCCAATAGCAGAAGAATTTCTCTGGCTTCTAGACCCTATTTGATAGGGCTCAACTGATTTGCTAGTCCTGTTCCTGAAACTCTTACTTTTGATTAATTCACTACCAAGTTATTTGCACTCTAACATTTCTGTCTCCTTTGACATATAAAACAGCATAATCATGGAGATCTTATCCATTGTAGTCACAGGTCCTACTTTCACTCAAGAGAAGAGGATTATACAGGGGGTGGAAATCTTGAGGGCCATTTTAGAATTCTGCCCACCGCATTAGCTAAATTATCGCTTCCCATTTCTAATCCCTCTATGTCCTCTCAAGATACCCAGAACCCTAGTATCTGTAATCCCTAGGAACTTTACGAATTCACATAATAATTCTGCTCCTTTTTTATGATACTTTCCATGTATCCTTGCAAAGTAGGTCAATATACGTGATTCTCAGATTCTTAATCTACCAGTTGAAGATAATACAAACCATTACGTCTCACAAAGGAGGAATACTGTGAGTTCTTTCTAATTATAGGATGCTTTAAGATTCACAGTGACATTTCAAAAAAAAAAAAAATCATTGTTCATATTAGACCCTAAGTGGAAATGGTGCATCTGTCTGGAAACAGTAGGTTGGATAAATACAATTTTGTATATTCATACAGTGACACAGTGGGCTGCAATAGCAACAAACTGCAAGTAAACTAAAAAATACATAGGAATATCTTACATACTAAATTTAAGGGAAAGTCAAACGTACATTTTGTATAAACAGTAGGATTACATGATGTATAGTCAAAAAGAGCCCAAGTTAATTTACAGTCTTCAAAATCAGTATCATTCTGAGGGAGGCATGGTAGTGATTGGAAGGGAAATTCAGCAGGTGGTTAATTTCCCATATCTTGATCTCAGTAATTTTTTCATGGGTTAGTTCAGTTTGTCAAAATTCATCAGCCTCTGTATTTTTGAATTGTATTATTCTGTGCATGTCATTTATTTTATTTATTTCTAAAGATTTATTTATTTATTTGACAGAAAAGAGAGAGAGCGAGTGTGAGCAGGGGGAGGGTAGCAGGAGAGGGAGACAGAGAATCCTCAAGCAGAATCCCCTCTGAGGGCAGAGCCTGATGTGAGGCTCAATCTCATGATGCTGAGATCAAGAGTTGGATGCTTAACAAGCTGAGCCACCCAGACACCCCTCCACATGTAATTTATACTTCAACAAAAAGTTCAAGGACATATAAAATAAATGGTAACTACAAAATATATAGAGGTTAAGTATCCCCAGATAAATAAAAACAAAACAAAAATAAAATAAATATCACCCATATGAAGAATGTTTGTAATAACATGTTCCGTGTCCTTACAACACTATTGACTTCTAAATTATTTTACAAATTAAATCAGATTACAAAGAATTTAGAATTACCTATCACCTCCTACATACTGAAACATAAGCACATTTTCTGGAATAAAGCTGTCCCTTTTATTTCTCACAGATCAGGTAGAAGAAGAAGTTCTGCCCTGAGGCTTTCTGTGCTGTCACTTTCATTTTAACACAGAGTTTTGGGTTTATTATGGTAGAATTGCGATATGCCCGGTAGCATCTCAGCATATTTTAATGGGTTTGACATATTTATGTGTGTGTTTGTGTATACCATTATTAAGGTGCAAAAGTAAATAACTATTTAAAATATATAACCTTGTAGATTTTTTCCAGTTACTTTGTTTACACAGAGCAAAATAAATTGTGGCATGTCATTTTCAACCCAAGAGTAATCTCAAAAGATGTTTGTAAATGCCATTAAAGGAACACAGATACATGAATTTGTTTGAATATTAATTGTAACGTGTCTTAGAATGAATGGCATCTATTTTGACATAAAATCTACATTTCTTTTCACATTTAATTCTGGAAGATCCTAATTGGCATAACACATTTCTTATTTTGTGCATGTATCAACTACTGGTGATAGATTCATTATTCCTGTGGTAGTTTTCTATGTTAAATTGATTACATATACAGTAGTTTAAATCAATGGTATCAGAAATCTTCAACAGTTAACATATTTGCATTTTGTTCCTCCTGGTTCTGTCTTAGATTTTGTATCTTTTTATATATCCTCCCTATAAGAGCCAATCCGACCCATTTCTATGCTCTACAAAATCTTTATCTACACACTTGACTTTTTTTTTTTTTTTTTAATTCTAGAACAATACATCTAAAAACCTACAATAGACTACTTGGGTGTCCACAAATATTTTGCCATATCATGTACAAATGGAGTTGCAGGATGACTAGCTTTGCCACACTTCTTAGTTTTCTGTCTCTGTAGGTAACAGTAGCCTCTGCATAATTTACAAAGATTTAATTACTGAATTGCCCGTTTTTAAAATAGTTAATAAATAATGTGCCATATTGATTTTTCTCTTCATAGACATTCTTGCATTCATCCCTTTTCATCATTCTGGTAACATTTCTCTCCTACACCACTCCCTAACTCTTGGATTAAAGTGACAACCAACTTGTTCTCCTGGATGTCAATTTTTATATTTGCTAACACTTTATCAAAATATTTTATGGTTGGGGCACCTGGGTGGCTGAGTGGGTTAGGCCTCTGCCTTCAGCTCAGGTCATGATCTCAGGGTTGTGGGATCATGCCCTGCCTCAGGCTCTCTGCTCAGCGGGGAGCCTGCTTCCCCCTCTCTCTCTGCCTGCGTCTTTGCCTACTTGTGATCTCTCTCTCTCTCTATCAAATAAATATATAAATAAATAAAATCTTTTTAAAAAATATATTTTACGGTTGTTTTTTATTTCTTTTTATTGAGATATAATTGACAATATTATGTTAGTTTTAGTTGTACAGCACGGATTTAAAATGTATGTTACAAAATGATTACAATAAGTTTCATAATATCCAAAGATGTTGGAAAAGATGCTCTTTAAAATGATATATTTTCCATTTTATTTTTTCCCCAATGCTTACAACTCGTCAGTGTCTCTCCAGTTCACTTAGAATAAACACTCTAACAAGGCACATAAATACCTTTTTCCATCTGTCTCCTGGCTAGCAAAAAGCTTACATTTTAACCCTTTCCTTCACTCAAATATCCCTTAAACTACAGCAAATATTCATTTCCACAAGTATACCATACTCTTTCTTTCATATCTGGGTTTTTATAAACAGTATTTATTTTCATCTATTAATGCCTGCCTAATTCCTGCTCGTTCTTAAAATCTCAACTTAAATAACCACCAATGTATCACTAATCTCTAAGTGCTGTGTCAGAAGTCTCTGAAATTTCAACCAGAACACATTAGAGTTTTTCAATTGCAGCATTCACCCTCTATCAATATGAAATATATGTTTTCATTATTTACAAGATTGAATAAATAAACAAGTGAACACACTGTGGGTTTACAGAATTATATTCGACTATAATTCTGACTTTCTTCCTTAGATGATAATGAAAGAAAACTTTAAATGTGTTTTTAAAAATATGAAGCCAAGATGCTGAGACAATAAATTTGTATTGGCATATTTTTCAAGATGTTAAAGAATATTCAACCGTAGTATTCTGAACATGATAATATAATAACCAACCTTTCAAAAACCATTATGCTTTAAGGTGAATACAATTCACAACATCTCCATACTAAAAAAGTATTGGAAAGGATGCTCAATAATTAATTTTACATGATAAGCAACATCAGCAGTATTGCCTATACATTAAGTTATTTTTTGTAAGATTCTAATAGATTTCCTATTATTTTTCCACAAAGGTTTTTTCTTCATTTATTTAAAAACTCTGTGCCCAGATACTTCTAGTATGGATCACATATGATGATTTTCTTAATTGATCCATATGATTTGGAAAGCAAATAGGAAGTATGTGTTTTGTATCGTGTCTTGCCACTTTGGTGTTCTTGCTGGTCTTAGAATGAGAACTGCATTTCCCATAATCCTTTTGTGACCAAGAAGACAGGAAATTTTGAAGGCACTATGGAAAAGAGGCTTTATTCCTGGAAGGTATAATAATCAGACAGACTGAGGTATAAATATAGAAAGGCCCAGTGACTTCAAGTTTGACTTGGCATTCTTCCATACTATCCTCACATAACTGTTATTATCCTTAGTACCTTAGATATGATCAAGCTCCTCTAGATAGAAATACATTTTAGAAGGAAATGAGAGTTTTTGCTCTAAGTCACCTGTGGGACATCAACTCAATGCCTTTTTGTTGCTCTTTTCTTCTTCATGTTTTGGAGAACTTATCTCATCATGAAAGACTATATCTAAATTCAAATGATTATTTTAAACATAAGTCACACCAACACAGCAAAATAATTTATTATTCATGAAAATATACCCTCTGTATAAGATTACATACCTCATTATTTGTATTAACCACCAGAACATGAAATCCTAGAGATCAATAATTTAGTCTTGTGCACTGTTAAACACACAAACAGGTTGACTAGCACAGATTGTCACTCAATAAATTGTATCGACTGATTTTTTTATATGTGTGATCAGTCATTGTTCAGAATGTTCTAAAGCTCACACTGAAAATGCCTATGTTTTACTCTTTGTTGGCTAACTGAATTTAAATTTAAAAAATAACAACAACAACAAAAAAGAAAGGACTATGTTGAAGAGGAGGTTATTGATACATGAAATAGTTTCGTTTTACCACAGAAGTATGATAAAAAATTATGTGGTCTACAGCACTCAGTTTTTAAAAAATGTTTCTATATATTGTGATATAATATGGTTTAACCATACAGACAAATTCAGAGAATAACATAGAAATTCTCATGCAGAAACAAATCAGTCTTAGCAATTCTTACCAATAAATGTGTTATTTAACTTAGGATATTTTGAAGTAAAAATTATATATAGGATTGCAACCCCTATTTTTACAGCTCTCATTCCCACACTTCTATTTCCTTTTCTCCTTTCTCGCTGTGAACTCATGCTTCTTGTATCCTTGATCAGACTTTTATAGTTTAATTATTTAATTGAATACATAAAAATTTATTGTGTATCTCTAAACTCTATTTAAATTTTTACACCCCATACTTATGTTAAAATGTGCTTTCTTCACTCAACATGAGGTTCTAAAGATTTTGTTATGTTCATTCCTATAACTATTTGTGATTTTAATTATTATGTAATATTCCATTATATGGATATTCTTATAGTTTATATATTCTGTATTCTCTTCTTGATGGATGATTTATTTCCTAGTTTTGTGTCACTGCAAATTAGGTTGAAATAAATTTCTTTGCACATATTCCTTGCATACATTTAAAAAAAAATTTTCCCCTATGATATAGATAGATTTGTAGAATCTATAGATGGCAGTGTTATAGATAGCACTTATCAAAATTTAATATATGTTGGCATATATATATGTGTGTGTGTATATATATACACACACATACATATATACATATGTATGTGTGTGTATATATATATATAATTAGTTCACTGTTTCTAATGTAAAATCATCTCTTTTGCATTTCTATCAAAAGCAGTGTTCAACTTCCTAATTTTCATTGTTTACCAAGCTCATCCACAAGCATTTGTTCTTGAGTTTCGCTTTTTGTTATTTTCTGTATAAGCTATTACTTTCTTCCTAATAGCTTTTTGGGATGCTTAGAGTTCGTTTGGATAAATGCTGTTCTACTAAAGCATAATTTGGTAAGAATAACAACTCAAGTAGTATTAAAATATTTGATGATTTCCAACATGTCATTTCATTTTAGAGAATGGCTGTATTTCTGAGGATCTGAAAAAATGGGTCTTCCTGAGTTTCATGGTTGAATTAGGTTCTGAAGGGAATATTTTTCTCAATCCCTTTCAGTGTTTTCAGAACAAGTTTCATTTCAGTATCATTGTGTATATGTCTTTGAGGACAGAGAAAAAGAGCAAAGGGACTCATTTTCTCACCATGAATTGTCTTTTTGTTGCCATTTGTACTGACGCACAGTTTCATTGTCCTAAAGAACTAGGTAGAGCCTGGCTTGCTGTTTAAAACAAGTTGCTTTTCTGATATTAAGAATGTAATTCAACAGAAACGGTTTAATGAAAGGGTTTAATGAATATGTGTTCTCCCACTTCAAGAAATTTGTTGCTCTGGCAAATTTCTTATAATTACTTTGTGCTGTCGGGTGCCTGGATGGCTCAGTCAGTTAAGTGGTTGCCTTTAGCTCAGGTCATGATCTCAGGGTCCTGGGATCAAGCCCCTAGTACTAGTACTGAGCCTGCTTCTCCCTCTCCTCCCTGCTTGTGCACGCTCTCTCTCTCAAATAAATTAAAAAAAAACAACAACAACAACAAAAAAAAACCACCTGATTCTGTGTATAGAATTCTGGAAATAAGAATCTCTAACAAGTACCATGTAAGGTTACTGTGACATTTATGTCGAAATAAATTATGCAAAAAAATCCATTGAAAAAGTATAGTAATATAATTGTTAGAGTTTTAAAATCTTTCTGTGGCTGCAAATTGGGGTGGGTGTTTTCTGTCCTGTTTTTTACATATTAGGTAATTTTACTAATAAATTAACTACAATCTCCGTAAAAGTAATTATTCACAGCTCAAAAACAAGATTCATTGCATACAGAATTATTTTTTCCTTTTCATGTTGAAACCAACTGTATTTTCTACATTGCATATGCTGTCTTGCATATTCAACATATCCTATAAGGATTAGTATAGATTAATGAGAAAAAGTTGTTAAAATATTTCATTATGAATGAATGTTTTTTCTAGCATTCTCATTCCCAAATTAAAGTAATATTTTTTATTGTTGCTTTTGTTGTTATCATGGCTTTTTATTCTTGACAGTTAAATTAATTTTTTATATAGATTTATTAAAAACATAGATTTTACATGAGGTATTATCACCTAATTTGTCTACCTTTGATTGAGTTGTGTTTATTTATGACTGCCTTTGCTCTTGGCATTCTTCCTACAGAAATACTCATCATTTTCTAGAGACTTACTTAATTATCTAAATTTTTCAATATAGGCCTCGTTAGATATATTAATTAAGTCTTTCATTAAAAAACATAAATTCATTACTTCCCACATGCCAGGTCCTTTGCTAGGCCTGGAAATAAGAGACAGCATGACTCATTCTAAGAAAGTTATAGTTTAATGGCAGTGAGGTAGGTACAAAGATGGCAGTCTTGCAACAGAGTAAGCTGTACACACACTGTTAAATTACAAAATAACACACAGGTATAGGTGTATATATGTACATATAGAATCTTTATTTACATATATACCTGCACATATATATTTTTGTTATATATACACATATTATAGATTATATTTTGTATGTATTTATATATATTAATTCTGTTGTGAAGTGGGTATCAAAATAGCTGTTATGGGGAGTTGAAACTGGACAGAATCCTAGAAGATGGTAAGATTATTACTCAGGTAGTCAAAAGGAGAAAGCTGATTATAGGTAGATAAAGCAAATAGAACAAATATACTGTGGTTTGAAAAGGACTTCCATATTTCATTACATGTGTAAATGATTAAGTCATTTAGCATAGACGTACAGACGGATGCCTGAGAGGAGCTGCATCTAAGGGACAGATCACGTGTGAATTATGCAGGTTGTTGTGATTCTAATGCATCTTTTGATTTTGTCAGCGAGGCCAGGGCGCCAGTTATTAAACAATTGTTTCTCAGCTCCAAACTCACCCTTCTAGACTCTCATTTGGTTTGTTGGGATTCTGGCAGCCACATTTCTTCTTTTCCAGCTGGGTTTATGCAAGATGATGCCATCAGGAAGTACTAAACTGAGACTGTAAGGTTGTAAAGGAAGATTAGAATTACTTCTCTTAAGTACTACCCATGGGTTCCTTGTCGGCTTCCTCATTCAGTGGGCAGCCCCCCAGCAGAACTTTATTTCAAGAGCAGCGTTTCATTTCTGCAACAGTTGCTCCATCAAGTCTTCTAGTTTTTCTAGCATGCACAACCAGCGTCACTGGGTCCAGGCTCAGAGATACAAACACCTGCCGGCTGGTGCCTTTAATCAAAGGTGTGAGTGTCATCTGTGGGCTGGGGGAAGAGGCTCCTGAATTCAGAGATAGTGTCTCCAGCTAGGGTATCACCTCTGCTTCAGAGGTCTGGATTTTCAGCTTCAGGGGGTCCCTTTTAGAAATTTTTAAATTTGAATTGTTACTGTTGTGGGAATTCTCTGCCTTTAGTGTCTGTGGTTCTTGGCCACGCTGCTTCGAAAGAACAAAGAGGTAGACCAGAGGAAGAGTAGTGGGCAGCAATGCAAAATTTTATTGTACAATAGTACAAAGCTCCTAGAGAGGGTTGGGGCATGGGAAGGTTACCCTTGGAGTTTAGGGGGTTTTATGAGCTCTTTTGCAGAACTATCTTAAGCCATCAGGGTGTGCTGAGTTGTGCCAATCAGGGTGGTTTTGGTCATGTATCTGTCTGTCTGTTAGATTAATGTCTCTGTGCTGATGGTTTTTTTCTGCTGACATCTGGAGGTTTATGTCTTAACTGCCCCCTGCCCATGATAGGAACAAATTTCCTTGTTGGGGTGCCTGGCCCTGACTACCTAACTCTCCAACTAACTCCTACCATTTACAACGGCTTCCCTTTATCCCCTCGGCATGTAAGTGGCTGCTGCTTGCTGTCTCTACTTCAGTGATCTCTTAGTGTTCTCTTTTTATCTTTTAGTTATCTAGATTAAGACCCTTGTATTTAGTTAATAATTTCATATATTAAATTTTCTTCCTTTCCTTTCCTTTTTTCTCCTCTCCTCTCCTTTCTGGAATTAACTAATGTTTCTCAAAACTAGGAAGTCATACTTCTCAAATATAGCACTTGTTTAATATAAAGATCCCAAGGGTACTTCTCTGAGATTTCAGTTCTATTGTTCTGGGTCTGGAAATAGAATTATTTTTAAAAAAGCTCACATGAAGTTGGTGACTAGTCAAGTTTTAGCAATCGTCTTGTAAACCTATAGGAATCCATTTAAGTGTTTTTTAAGTGAATCATTTTAGAAAGGCTTTGTTTGTTTGTTTGTTTGTTTGCTTGTTTTACGCTCCATGACCATTTGAAATAACTTTGTTGGAGAGAAAGCTGGAAACTTGAGGTTCAGTTATAAGACTTCATGTGTGAGATCTAGGCACAGTCATAGATTTGGACTTGGTAATTACAGGAGCCGTTCTTAAGTATAAAGCTAAAGAATAAAGATAGTATTTAGTTAAAAACCAATTATGAGCGGTTTCTTCAATGTTTCAGGAAAATTATCTTCGTGCCTAGATTATAATGTCTGTTCCACAGTCTTTCTCCATAAATGACTATCTCCCCAGACTGTATTCTAATCAATGACAAGAACCAGAGATTCTGCCTTTTGTTTTCCTAGATTAGATACAGCTATATGGTAAACACCCAGTACACATTTGCTAAATTAAAAAAAAAAAAAAGGCTATAAAACACACACACACACATTTGTTTAATACATTGCTTCATATTCATAAAGTGAGTCTATTAAACTACCTATAAAACATGTACAGCTTTTATTATATATCTAATCTGGATTGTGTAATGCCACAAGAAAGATCATATAATCAAAAATTACCAAGATTCTACTTAAATAGAGCATGTGTTCATAATATTCTATTTGAGATCTAATTAGGTTTTAAGTACAATTCTGGAATACACTCATTCTGAGGTTTTGTTGGACTCCACAAACTCTCCATCTGAGCCTAGCCATTAAAATTTCTTTTTAAGTTAACTGTGTTAACATCATTCCTAATTTATTCTCCTGAGCTGAAAGAGTCCCCTACTGCTTGTCTGTTTTAGTGTTTAATTGCTTCACAGATTCCCAGATTGAATTCTGTAGCAATTTACTTTGCTCTCCTGGTGAAACAGTGAGATTTTCAGCATGAATTAAACAAAAATGGAAATGCTAATAAGCAAAAAAAAAAAAAAAAAGTAAGGTTTCCTGAAACACTCTATCCTTTCATTTGATTGGAAGCTAACAGTGAATTAATTGATACTATAGAATTTTGTTAGCAGATTTACAGTTTCATTATAAGGAGGTAAAGACTGTTTAAGCTAACCCCAGTTCAAAATTTCCTAGACTGCACTCACCTACCTGACTGAGAGAGGGATCACTGTCTCGTATCAGGAATGAATCAATCTGTCTTGTAAAGATCTTTTTAATAAATCAACTTTTTTTCAGATTTTCCATGAGAGATATCGAACTAGCCAATACACATGCTTTGCACTATGCTTAACTTCTTAAACTTCTTAAATAGTGTAGGATCTGAAGTTTTGGGTATCTGTGTGTCACCAAATTAAAGAACTAACTAATAAATGAAATTTTAAAATAAAATGGTATGGTTTGTATACAATGCCAGATTTCTGAATTTTAATTACAAGAGTAACAACTAATAATTTTTTTCAGTGGGGAGATACTCAAAAACTTTAAACTCATATTTAATATTCTATATTTTTGCATATTCTGAATCAGCCTCAAGAGTTCATAGAACAGGACACTAAAGTGATACCCAGTAATCATAACTAATTAGAAGGAAATTTAATTTTACTAAACTAGAGCTTTAGTTGCTGATCGGGGTTTAAGAATAACTGCTAATACCTAAGTAGGCTTTTACCCTTTGGAAGGCAAGGCCTGCCATCTACTGTGTGAGAGCCAACTAACCTGAAATTTGTTTAGGGTGAGGTGAGTCTAAGTTAATGATCTTGTATAAAAAACTTCCACAAATAAATATGTGAATGCAATTTTAATCGGTAAAACTCAAAATGGAAAGAGAATATTGATTAAATTTGTATATATTACACAGATTATTTTTTAAATCAACATCTAATCACTGAATCTTTGCCTTTATTCACCTCATTTTCATTCTGATTACAGATTTTTGTATTTCAGAAACTTTAGGAACTATGATAATGAACTCAAACAATATCACACTGATTTGCAATCCTGTTAATGCTCTATTTCAGTAGAAAGAACTGCCATGAGAAAACGTTCTATATCTGCACTGTCCTCTACCATAGTTGCTAGCCATGTGTAGTTATGGAGCATCTGGAATGTGGCTAGTGTGACTGTAAAAGGTGTTTGTTTGTTTGTTTGTTTGCTTGTTTTTTTAATTTTAGGTGTAAGTAAGTTAAATGCAAATAGTATCATGTGGCTCGTAGCCGCTGTATCTGTAGGACAGCATGGTTCTGTAGTATTGTGGTTAACTCTACGGTTTTCTTATTCTTCTGAACTTCCAAAACAAATAGATATGGGATTTTTGTTTTTTTGTTTGTTTGTTTCAAGTTTTATTTAAATTCCAGTTAGTTCACATACAGTGTAATAATCATTTCAGTAGTGGAATTCAGTGGTTCGTCACTTATGTATGACCAGTGCTCATGACAAGTGCCCTCCTTAATACTCACCCATTTAACTCATCCCCTGCACAACTCTCAGTTTGGTAAATTACATAAAGTAACTTCTCTTGGGTTCTGTCACAGTGACTTCCAAAATTTAAAGTTATCTATAAATAATAAAGGTATTTGTTTTAGTTAAAAAAGAAAGAAACATGCAGTCCATGTTAAAATAACAAACTCACCATCAGTGGAATTTGTTGTCTTAAGATATTAAAAAATCCTTTTCTCACATTGTTCAGTGTATGACATAATGTATAAAAAATTGAAATAATTTTGTGTAAAATGAAAAAATGATCACACGTGTATTTAAAGTATCCATAAGGAGGGGCGCTGGGGTGGCTCAGTGGGTTGAGCCTCTGCGTTTGGCCCAGGTCATGATCTCAGGGTCCTGGGATCAAGCCCCGTGTGGGGCTCTCTGCTCAGCGGGGAGCCTGATCCCTCCTCTCTCTCTCTCTGCCTGCCTCTCTGCCTACTTGTGATCTCTCTCTCTCTCTTTCTGTCAAATAAATAAATAAAATCTTAAAAAAAAAAAAAAAGTATCCATAAGGGAAAAGATAATGAGAGGATTTATCTCTTACACATATGATTCTTAGATTTATATCCATATTAAAGATTTCCAAAGCAGTTCACTCAGTTTATTTCTGCATCATAGGCAGTAAAAATGCTATTTCTATGTTTCACATTTCATTAAGTCATTTAATCAATTGATATGACTACTAAATTTCAAAGAGAGGAATTGAGTCAGGTTTCATAATTTATAATTGACTTATCTTTATACAAGATATGCTCCCTCTAGGGTACAGAGCATTTTTAGGTTTTTACTGTGAAGAGCATTTCTCTATAGTCAACTCTATTCCTCTCCTCAACAGTTGGATTTAACATTTGAATCTCTATTTTAGAACAGAATTTTCAGAAATATTTCCCAAATTCTAATTCCCTGTGAAATTCATGTTCTATGCTCGTATATATGAATTGCATTACAATTAAGTTGAACAAAGTTGGCCTTTTCTTTTAACTCATAAGAGAAAGCATACACACATATATACATACATTCATACATATATACACACAGGTACATATACACATGAGCAGAGGATATATCAAAAGTAATATTTTCACAGTGATTACTGTATGAAAATGGAACTATAAATCATTGCATTACTATTCTCATTTTATAAACTCTTCACAGAATTTTAAAAAACATTAGCAATAGAGGATTTAAATTAACACTGACATGTGGGAGTCAGATTTTATGTTTCACACTAAATAATTTTCCTTAATGTGAATATTTTAAAAATGTTTTTTAAATGTCACTGCATATGCTTATAAGATTTATGAATACCTTTGAAGATATATGTAAAAATGATTGAAATCAATAATTTTTCATGCATACATTCTTTGTCAAATCTCACACTAAAGAGCCCAGACAAAGGAATTTTTTTGTAATTATGTTATGTTAGTTACCATACAGTACATCATTAATTTATTTTTTAATTTGTGTGGTTGAAAAATTCATCAGTTAGTTAAAAATTGAGGCGCTGATTTTATATTTTAAAATTTTTCCAGTGTTGGGATGCCTGGGTGGCTCAGTTGGTTAAGTGTCTGCATTGGCTCAGATCATGAACCAGAGTCCTGGGATTGAGTCCCACATTGGACTCCTTGCTCAGCAAGGAGCCTGCTTCTCCCTCTGCCTGCTCTGTGTGCCACTCCCCCTGTGCTCTCTCTCTCTCTCTGACAAATAATAAAATCTTTATAAAAAAATTTTCCCAGTGTGATTTATATAAGAAGTTACTTTACAGCTAATTTGGATATTTTGACTTCTTCTTCAATGGATGCATTATTCAAATAAGAAACAGTTTTTATTATCTATCATTGAGATATAAGTGACATATAACATTATATTCATTTCTGTGTATAGCACACTCAATATTTATGTATGCATTGTGAAATGATCATCATAATAAGTCTAGGTAGTCTTAACCACATGTAGTTACAATTTTCTTTCTTATGATGAAAATCTCTTTCAGCAACTTTCAAATGTACAATTAAGTATTATTAAGTATAGTCATGCTATCTATTATATACCCAGGACTTCAGTTTATAACTGGAAGTTTTGTACCTTTTGACCCCCTTCACTCATTTCACCTACTCCCATGCCTTGCCTCTGGCAACCACCAATCTGACCTCTGTATCTAAGTTTGCTTGCTTTTGTTTATTTTTAGATTCTGCATGGAAATAAGATCATATGTTATATGTCTTTCTCTGTCTTACTTATTTCACTTAGCTTAATGCCCTCAAGATTAATCTGTGTTATCACAATTGGCAAGATTTCTTTCTTTTTTAGGGAAAATATCTTTGTAAATAGATGACATTGGGATGTTTCATTTTTTTTTATTTTTAAAGATTTTTATTTATTTTGAGAGAGAGAGAGAGGAAGGGAGAGAACACAAATGGGGGAGGGGCAGATGGAGAGCAAGAAGCAGACTCCCTGCTGATCAGGGAGCCAGATGTGGGGCTAGATCCTAGAACCCTGGGATCATGACCTGAGCCTAAGGCAGATGCTTAGCCTACTGAGCCAGCCAGACACCCCTGGAATGTTTTGTTTTATGACCTTAAAAAAGTATTCATCATATTAAATTATTAATATCATTATGGAATAAATTTTCTAGAGATATAGCAGCTCCTTTAAACAATTTCTCTCAGTACCCTAAATGCAATATATAAGAAATCTGAAGTGAAATACTCACTGTACCTGTCCTAACTATTAGAGATAATTGAATCATGGCATATCCTTAATGCAATGTTCTGCTACTCTTTCATTACCAGAACTCCCACCCCACCATGCCCCATGTTTACCCTAGAACATGATTTGGCCTTTAACCTTACCAGAAATTAATGCTAGCCACTATGAGAAGAAGGAATTTGTAGCCAGGAGCAGGAAACATTCCAAACTTCTCCATCCACCTTTCACGTAGTTAATACAGCTCTTCTTTCCAGGGATATGTTAGTTACTCAGTTCTTGACTGAGCCACTAACATATGTTGATGTATCTTGTTACACATTCTCGCCCATCACTTGTTTATTTTCATGACAATCTTAGAAAGCCACATGTTTAAGTAAGGAAGGCAAGTGAGTGTTTGGAGAAATTGGTATTATCTTGACTGCTATGACATATTTTATTTTGTTTTTTTTCTTCAAATATAGAGCTGATTAAACATGCAGATATTTTCTTATTTTTGTGTTCTTGGTTTTCACAATAAGCATGCCATAGTTACTAATTTATAGAAGTCCATTATGTGATTGAGAATGTGCCCTAAAGAATGTGGAATAAAGAACCCAACAATGAATTATTTACCCAAATAGACCATTTGTAAAAAGATATGTCAGCTCTTCCATTGAATTAAAGAACTAAAACATTGACTTCTGGTATTAGTGTAGGTTTGTTGGTTTGGTTTTCTTTCCTTATTCAAGATGATTGAAAAATCTTTTACAAAGTCATGAAAATAATTTTTTGAAAAATCAGATCAATGACTAATTAAGCATATTTGCCATGATATAGTAATTTTTTTAAATGTATGTGTGTTTGTGTTCTCATTTTACTTTTAGGATTTCTGTTACTGGGATTGTATAGAATTTATATAAGACCCTTGTACTTCCAAACCCTCTATAGAAAATCTGATATTTTGTTGTGTTTGAAAAGAACTTATTTAATATACTTACCAATATATGTGATTAGTTATGCTAAATCTACAAAATGTGTAATGTTTATGACTCAATTTACCTTTAATTTTACTAAGAAAATAAGGCTAGGCAATATAAGAAGTAAAAATTCTACCCTCTTTATTTCAATATGTCATTAGAATATCATCTTCCTATTTTCTGTCACTCATTTGTCCAAGTAAGAACTTCTGTCCATTAAGAAAGAGCTATCTCAAGACTTTAGTACTTCATATTTTAGATTAATCTTAAAAGATGATGCTAGGTTCCTCCTTTAGTTATTTCAGGTTAAAAATATAAATTTCCAAACTGGCAAACTTGTAGCAGGGAAATACAAGTTAATGTAACAATGAGATGCCACTATACAACTATCAGAATGACCAAAATCTGGAACACTTGACAAAACCAAATGATGCCGAAGATTCAGAACAATGGAACTCTAATTCATTGCTGGCAGGAGTGCAAAATGGTGTGGACACTCTGCAAGATAGTTTGCTGGTTTCTGACAAAGCTAAACTTACTCTTACCATAATCCAGCAATTGTGTTCCTTGTTATGTATCCAAATGAGTTAAAAACTTATGTCCACACATAAAGCAGCATAGCATATGGCAACTTTATTCATAATTGTTGAAACTTGAAAACAACCAGGATGTCCTTCAGTAAAGAAAAAAACTACTATACATTCAGACAGTGGAATATTATTTGGGGCTTATAAGAAATGAGTTATCAAGCCATGAAAACATGGAGGCAACTTAAATGTAAATTATTGAGTGATAGAGGCCAATCTGAAAAGACTACCTATTGCATAATCACAACCATATGGTATTCTAGAAAAGGCAACACTATGGAGACAGTTAAAAAGTTCAGGGGCTTCCAGGTACTCAGGGTGGGAAGACGAAAGGTGGAGCACAGAAAATTTTTAGGGCAGTGAAATTACTTTGTATAATAGTGTAATAATGGTAATATGTCATCCATTTACCCAAACCCATAGAGTATATAATACCAAGAATGAACCTTAAAGTAAACTATGGATTTGGGATGATTATGTGTCAATGTGGGTTCATCCTTGGTTAAAAAAAAAAAAAAACATTCTGAGTGATGCTGATAATGGGGGAAGCAATGCATGGGTGGGGGCAGGGGGCATATGGTATGGGAAATCTGTGTATCTTCCTCTCAATTTTGTTGTAAACCCAAAACTGCTCTTAAAAAATTAAAAAAAAGAAATGCACAGACTTTTTTTTTTGTTAAATTAAAAACTGACTTAATAATCCTTCAGCACATAATGAAAAGATTTGCACTTACCAACAGAAGGCAGTCCCTTAATAAAAGCAATCCTTATATTCCAGAATCTCTCCTGCAATTAGATTTGCCTTAAATGTAATGATGAAAATAGAATGTACACTACAGTATTATCTATCATGGACATATAAAATAATTTCCAGACTTAAATAAGAAAAAAATGAACAAATAAATTTTATAGCACTACAAAGAAAAAATTGCAGCACTCATTAAAATAAAATGAAATTATAACAAATATACTATACTAATGCAAGATGTTAAAAATAGAGGAAACTGAAGGTGTTGGTGCTGTAAAGGAAATTGAACATTTTCTATACTATTAGCTCAGTTTTTCCTGTAAGCCTAAAACTGCTCTAACATTAAATTTATTAATTAAAAAATAAAATCATTTGATCTTATAATTTAATATAAATAAATTTTTTAAAATTTTTTAAAGATTTTATTTATTTATTGGTTAGAGAGAGAGAGAGGGAGAGCACAGGCAGACAGAGGGGCAGGCAGAAGCAGAGGGAGAAGCAGGCTCCCCGCCAAGCAGAGAGCCGGATGTGGGACTCGATCCCAGGACGCTGGAATCATGACCTGAGCCGAAGGCAGTCGCTTAACCAACTGAGCCACCCAGGCGTCCCTATAAATAAACTTTTAATAGTTGGTTAAAAAAAGCCAATGGTTGGAATTTTCTACAAAGCCTATTTTATTCAGAGGTGCAAAACCATCAGCCCCCACCTTCTGATCCTGTCTCCATTTCTCTCTGCGTTATTCCCCGTCTTTCCTATTGCCAGTAACCTCTCATCCCATTGTAAAAGGAAGCTTCCTCCCCTCATGAGTTCTGACATATAAAAATACAAGGAAGGGTTCTAATTTATCAACTTGAGTTTTGCGTTTGTTCTATCTTTTCAACCTCACATGATTAGCTGCCCTTACTCGTTATTTAGCTACAAAGCATGTATTTCTTAACCAAAACTGAGAGTCTCATATTAACATAATTTTACACTCTATATGTATGTGGTTATTTTCTTCACTACTTTCTGTTTTTCTTGGTTTAATATAACCTTTATATGTAGAACCATACTTCTTTTTTTTTTTTAAACTGGTATATTATAAGCATGGAGCTAGGAAATAATAAATGTTTGTTGACAGAAAAATCATAATAATCTGTCTCTCAAAGCATTCAATGCAGAACTTCAAGAAATTCCAAGGTCAAAATATTACTGATGCTACTCAAGATATGTTTACCAATTCTTCTCACCTTTAAAGACAAATACAATAATAAGCAACAGTGAGTCTTTGGCTTTATATGCTAAGTATTAGAGTAATCATTGCATTAATAAATCCCTGTTCCTAAATATATGTTTTTAGAATAACAGATAGGGAATAGGTAACTACTTTAATTTTGTATGCCAATCCTTTATAAAGGAACATTATTAGAAGCTGACACTTCAATCTTATTTCTTATAGGGAATTCTGGTTAATCTAGTTTACTAAATATATATAGTGTTCCTGCTTGATACTGTTTTACAATAATAAATTGACCAAATGAAATATAAAAGTATACTGTTTCCATATATTACTAAATATATAACCAAAAGGAAAATTTCTAGATGTCTGGAACAGAAAGGAAACTTAAAGGAAGGTTAGGAGGTAGACGCTGATTCCAAAATAGCCTATGGGAAGATAGGGACTTTAATGTTTCTGATCTGGCTGAAAGTTAGTGTCAAGGGGAAGAAAGTTAGTGTCAAGGGGAAGAAAGTTCTGGAGAATCCGTGCCTTACAAAGTATGGGAACTGGATCCCAATATGCACTATGTATGCATTTAAAACAGCAAGTACACTAAAATACACACAAATATAAAAACTGAATCAGACATTTAAAGTGGGGATTTTGCTATAGACAGCCTCCAGGAGAGATGGGCATATTTTCACAGGAAATAACTTCTATTGAAAATTAGCTCTTATAACTACCCCTACTCCCCCCAAAATAACCAAAACCATACTGGCATGAGCGAGTGTCCATAAAGAAACTGGTTGGACCATTTAAAGTGCAATAACTATGAAAGACATAGAACATTCCCAAAGACTTAGAGTAATTATATTAAGAATATTAACAGAAAGAATTTTGGTAATGGCTAAAAGAGTGAGGGTTCTGAATTATACTAATTCTCTCACTGAAAGCAGTTTTTGAAGATACTGGATGAGCATGGGGTGCTGGGTCAAGACTTCAGAAGCTGACGAGACAAGGTACTCAGTCTATAGGGGAAGAGAGAGCCGGCATTCCGAGGACACCTGGACAAAAAAGCTGTGAGGTCCTAGCGAGAACCATCAGTGCCACTGGGGTAGGAAATAGAAGAAAGATTTAGGTCTGCTTGAGTGGCTATAATTTAAGAGAAAACATTGGAACGAAGGGAACTTCAGGGAAGTCAGCAGAAGAATCCGTATCGTCTCTTAACAGGAGTCATTTACCAAATCCCAAACTGTGCCTACAGAGGGTAAGTCTGAAGAAGTCCAGCAGAAAGCAACCTCTGGAAACTCAAACAGTGACGCAGTGGTCTCAGCAACGTCAAGATGCTGTCAAGAATGAACTTCATTTTCATTTGAATTTAGAAGTACTGGCTCTGGTAAACCACTCAGAGTTTCACTCATTAATCCCAAAGCATCACATCCTGTGATGAAGACAGAACTGAAACCAAACTTACAGATCCCTAGAGTGAACCCTCTGGGTGATTAGAGTTAATTGCTAGTACTCACATTGCCAGCAAGGAGGAGGGGACCTTAACTTTCTCAATATTTTATCTTCTAGAGTTTCTGTCAGTTTTAAAACATGAAGTTGGCAAAAGAACAAAAAAAAAAAAAAAAAAAAAAAAAAGACTTGATAACAAACCAAAATCAAACCGAAGAGAAAAGCAAAAACAAAAACAAAAGGAAACAGGTTATCAGAAAATCCAAATAAAGGTATTATGAACAGACCTTTAAAATATTTATTGTTTGTGTGGGAGAAGTAGTGAACTTCGAAGAATCTACAAAAGTAACCAAATGGAATTTGAATTTATTTGTAGGCATTTTGTGGTTTTGATGTTATTTTATATGGAATTATTTTCATTTTATATTATCTTAGTTCATTGACTTCACGTTATCTTAGATTGTTGCTTTTTTAAGGATATGATGTTGACTTTTTAAAAAAGTTATTTATTTGAGTGGGGGAGGGGGAGAGGGAGAGAGAATCTTAAGCATACCCCACACCGGGGACGAGTCCACCGCAGGGCTGGATCCCATGACCCTGAGATCATCACCCTAGCCAAAACCAAGTGTCAGATGCTTAACCAACTGTGCCACCCAAGTGTCCTTGACTTTTAAATATTGATTTAGATCCTATGGCTTTGCTATATCTACTTATTAATCCAAATAGTTCACTTATGTGTTCTTTTGGATTTTCAAATGTTAACTTTCAGGGCACCAGCGCTTTCTGTGTGTATAACAATGTATGTATGTGTGGTGGTTACTCAGGTATTCATTTTATGAAAAAAAAAATGCACTTCCCCAAAAAAAAGTAAAAATAATATATATATATATGTTTAAGTCTCCCCAAATAAAGTACAGACATTCAAAGAGATGGGAAAATAAAAGCAAAGTCTGTATCAGTTATTTAAGAAAGATGTTTTATCAGTAGAAGAATGGGGAAGGATGAAGATGATAAATATAAATCTACAACGGAAATATGATGTTGAAACTGCTGAACCTAAATGACAAAATTCAAATCTTAAAAGTTTCCAGGTGGAAAGGAAAAATTTCCCATGAATAAACAGCATTAGAATAACATGCTTTCTTTAAGTAAAAATAAGGACCAAAGAACCTGGAATAGTTATTTATAGTAGATGGATATCAACGTAGACTTCTTATTAAATTAAACTTTCAGTCAAAAGAGAGAATCAAATATAACTATTTTTAAGTATACAAACTATAACATTTTTCACAGTTTACATCTTCATTAAAATTTTTAAAAAGGTTTTGTAAGCAACAGAAGGAAAGAATGGGAAGCAAGAAACATTTTTTTCTGTGGGAGCTTAAATAATGCTATAATCTTTATATTGTTCCAAAGAAGGATAGAAAATGTGGAATACATTCAAACAGCTCAATGATGTGTATTAAATTTTTCCATAACCCCTAAAAAATTATCTATTTTAAAGTATTTTGAATAAAAGGAGTGGAAACATTGTAAACCTTATTGATCAAACAGAAATAAGGATGGGGTAAAGAAAAAGCTTGAACACAAAAAATACCCTCAAAACAGTATATTTGCCAATTTTTTTGGTAATCAAAACAAATATAAAATAACTAAGTGTATAAAGCATTTAAGGGCTACTTATAGGAAAAAGTGTACAGACACTGCTGAATGCAATATAATAAATAGGAAAATGAATAAGTATGTAGATATGAAATTGAAAGAAGGTAAAATTCAAACATGGTAAAAAAAAATGGCATAGTGATGAGAAAAGAGAAAAAAACATAATTGTCCAGTCTGTAATTGAGAGACTAAATAAAAGGAATATAAACTTCTCTAAAATATTGAACTGTATAAATGAAAAATCAATTGCTATAGAAATAATGTGAATTATTTATATTGACTCTAGATAAATTAAAAACCAGAGTTTAAAATAAATATCAGAAGTATTAAAAACATTTAAGAGACAGTACATATACACACAAATCATCTCAGATAGAGAAGTTTCTACAAAGGTTCAAACTATGTGATTTCATTGTCATAAGGTTCTAAAGGCTATAAAAAATAATGTTAGCATCTTTTTTAAAGTAGAAGAAATGTCAGATCTCACTTATAAATGGTTTTGCAGAACAATTACCAGAGAGAACTAGAAGTATGAATTTGTCAAGTATTATTAAATCATCATCAGATATATTCCAAGAGTGAAAAAATAGCCAATCATGACGGAGTCTATTAATTCAAAATAATAAAGGCTTTCAAACACGAAATATTTTCTAAACCTGTTCCTAGATATGTTTGCTTGTATACTGGATTTGCATATGCAAAATTATGGAACTAATTAGAGGCCAGTGATAATCACTGAGAAGAAGGAAGGTCCAATGATAATTATAATGTTGGTGGATTGCTAAATAACTAGTTCGGTTTGGGCTTGGTGATTTTATTTTTTATCTTAATAAACTATGCATTGTTTACTGAGGGCTGAATTAAATTTGTTTGTAACCTGATTAGAACTTACAAGGCAGAAGCATTTCCTTAGAAACTGTGTACTGTGGAAGCAATTCAAGGTCCACACAGGACAAGAAAGAAGCTAAGTGTCTGACTTTGGATATCTAAATTCTCACTTTGATCTGAACATTTTGATTTAAAATGCTGACGGGATCCATGTCTGATTTATATACCTATTATATATGGTTGTTTTATATAACGTAAAGCTATGTAGCTCATAGAAGTCCTTGTAAAAGTAAATAAATTTTTTAAATATGTTTTTAAAAGTAAAAAAATGTAAGACCTTTTAGGTGACATGCCATTTGAAATGTATTTAGATTGGAAAGTCAAATAATTTGATTCTAATTCTCATATCTTATAAAGTGGAAAATATCCTCTCAAAATGTAATTTGTGGACCTCTCTCATCAATATTTCCAATGACACTGGGAAGCAAATTTCTTCCTCCAAAATAAGACATACCAATTTGGAGTCCCAGGGAGTTAGACCCTCAAATATACAATATTTTTTTATCACATTTACTAATTGACTCTTAACTATTTTAAACATATGTAAAATTAAAATTTCTGCAATTATTTTTAATCATTTTATTCCATAGTGTTAGGAAAGTATCTAATTTCTGGTGAAATAATCTTTTTCAGGAAATTAGAATGGAAAATGATTTAGAGAAGATATCCCAAATGATTCAGTTAACATTTTTAAAAGGTAGAATAAAGTGTCTTAAAGTAATATATCCAGAGTGTTATAGTGCAAAATATTAAAATGAGATGTGTCTGATGTAATGTACAAATTTATTTAATTACATTTTACGAATCCTTTGAAATTAAAAAAAAAAGTGTCCAGACAGTATTAAGCTACCTCACATTATTGTGTAATGCAGATAATTTGAATAGATACTATCATCAGTTTTATGGATTTTCATGAAATAAATGGATTACTTTTTTTACATTTATGGTACCAGTCATCCCAAGTTTTATATTTGCTGTCCTGCTAAATGCCACTTACTAAGGAAACAAAGCTGCATTTTGCACCTTTATTTCACATAATCTGAAATCCCTGGAAGGAGTTATTTTTGGAATACTTTTTATTGTAGATAGAATAAGATCAAAGCTTACTAGTTTGACTCTTAAAAGCACGCACATGCACAAATCATGTTGTACATAATCAAAGAAAATGAAGCATTGTCATGTGATTATAGCAAACATGATATGGAGGAAAATCAGATTGTGTATTGACCACAGGTATGGGTTTCTTCAACAGAATCACTGTGAAGGAAATTAAATTTCATTGCACACTACAAATATGCCATTAAAGCTGTGTTACCTTGGTCTAAAACTCTTCACTTCTAAGGATTTAATTTTCCTCAGTTGTGGAACCCCAGGGATTATTTTAGAAACTCCTCTAATTCTTCTTCCAATATCACATACCTGTGCTACCATTTAGACAAAACATATATAATGTATACATATATATATATTACATAAAAATTAATGTTGCAGTAAAATACTTGGAATGAAAAAAATTCTAGCTTTTATTAAAATTTTAGGCTTTAGTTAAAATAAAAAGGGTTACTTAGGTAAACCATATCCTCTGTATCAAAAAAGTTACATGAGTAAAATATGCTATTTAGGAATTTGTTTCACTGCCCCAGTCCCCTTCATGTCATCATTTAGTTTCCATGTAGGAAATAATGCAAAGCTATTGTAGCTGGATCTTGATCATCTCCACCAGATAGGCGGTTGCCCCTCTCTCCATGTCAGGGAAACAGCCTAGGGAACCTGAACTTACACCCCACCTGGTGGCAGTGAGGAACCTCCTGCCTGGGGGGTGTCAGAGGAGGCCCCGTAGAGAGTCAGGACTTTTTCCACCACTCCACAGTAGCAGTAAACAGAACTTATTCCCTTTTGCATCCAGTTTGGTATCAGTGGAGGATTCGCGAAGACCATGAATGCTAATATCTACCTAGAAACAAGGAACGCCTCCTTCCTCCATGTCAGTGGAGGCTAAGGGGAGAACCTGGCCTTCCTGGGAGATGGGCTCCATCAGAGTGATCCCAGATTGTCGGGAGTCATTGATTTTGTAAGCTCAAATTAACAGGAAGAAATTTCATTAACAGATAGTGCTGCTTGATGAGTCTGTTCCAACTCAGGGCTTATTTTGGAAGTGTCCTTAAAAGGTATGTGGAAAGGCTGAAAAGCTGAATCTTATTTAATGGAAATTGGTTGGTATGGATATCTCATGTGGGAACATTGAGACTTAGAGGGCTTTCCCTTGAGATGTAAGGAGTCCTCCAAGACATAGAGTTCTTCTCCAGTTTGAGGAGGAGACAGGGGTAGACAGAGGTGTGCATACCTGAAGCTAGGCTCTGGAGGCAGTGGGCCCAGTTAGAGAAGGGAACTCAACTCAGCAAATGCTTCTTCTCCTGCAGAAGCTCTCAGCCTGGCCAGGGCAAAGACACACAGAGAAAGAAGTCACAGATTTACCTAACCTGTGAGGGCTGGGGAAGTGGGATGCACACTGGAGATAAGCAGAAGGTTGGTCCCCAAGAGAAGGGAAGTCCCACATAGAGTTACCTCAAGTCAGAGCAAATTCGCATAGCCCAAACCACTCCCTAGGGCCAGCATAAACTGGATGTACTATTCAAAGAGACACATAGTACTCATCAGAAGTAGTTTCAAAGAAATTCTAAACTTGCCTTGACAACGCTTGAGGAACTTTTTGCATTTTCCTCTCTTTCTGCTCTCCACAGTTGTACTGGACTGTCCCTTTTTACCTCCTACTCACAACTGCCTTCATCTTCGGTTATTTATAATGTCAATCAACAGTCTCAAATATGTCCCCTTGCCCATTACCCAGATTCTCTAACCTCAGAATGAAATCATCAGGATCACCTAGGAACTTTGTGAGTAATGCAGATCATCGGACTCCAATGCAGACCTCTGGAATAAAAAACTCTGAGAGCGGAGTCCAGCAGCCTGTGTTTTAACAAGCCCTCCAAGGGATTCAGAGACACAGTTGAACTACTGCTTTACTTCGAGGAAGAGACCAAGAGCTAATTTAAGGAAGCTCAACCAACAAACAACAAACAGAACAAAACACAAAACAAAAACCCTGGCAGTCAAGAGTCAGCGTGCCCCCTTCAGCAAGTAAAATTCAATTTCCTTTAATATCAAAAATGTCCAGGTTTTAATAAAAATCACTCATCATACCTAGAAGCAGGAAAATCTAAAATTGAGAAAAGATAGTCAACAGATGACAACCCTGAGATGACACAGATGTTAGAATTCTCTGACAAGGATTTTAAAACAGCATCATAAAGATGCTTCATGAACAATGATGAACATGCTTGAGGCAAATGAATTGATGTAAAGACTTAGAAAAAGCAAAAGAGGAGACTCTGCAGAAGAAATGAAGGTATAAAGAAGAGACAAATGAAAATTTTAGAACTGAAAAATACAGCAACTAGAATAAAAATCTCAGTGTTTCAGGCACCAAGCAAAGGTGTTTGCAAACATTATCTTATTTTCTCTTCCTAACACCATGAGGTGGAGAAGTGAAGTCTGTTGTTTGAGTTCACACAGCTGCTAAGAAGTGGAGTGAGGCCTCAGATTCAAGTGGATTTGTCTAAAAGCACTTGCTGTAGCCCCTACATTGTACAACTTGACTCCTGAAGAAACTATCTAAAATGCAAAGGATAAAAAATATGTACAAGGATATACACTGCAACATTGTTCCGAGTGGAGAGAAAGAAAAAAATAAAAATGCCCATCATCAGGGTAATGGCTGGGTGAATTATAGTCTATTCACAGCTTAAAATGTTTTGCAGCTGTCAAAAAACAACGAATTAAAGATTGTCATAGTTAAAAAAAAAAAAAAACACAACTCAGTGGATGGGTACAACAGCAGAATTGAAAGGACTGAGTAAAGTATTAGTGAACTTGAGGACAGAAAATACCTAATTTTAGCATAAGAGACTAATGTACTGGAAAAAAAAATAAAAAACAAAAAACAAAAAATAGAGCTTCTGGAATATGTGAGATTTTAACGAAAATATCTAACATTTGTAGCATCAAAATCTTTTGGGTTCTGTCAATTAGAAGAAAAAAAACTTGAAGTATTTTAGGACCACTTACCAAATTTCAGAAAAAAATACAAAATATAATTAGCAGTATGAATTTTGTAAAATTGAATAATTTACAGAAAAATTGTTTTATGCAAAAGTGTGGAATTATATGAGCAATGGACCTCAGTTTTCTAAATGCATATGGATATATATATATATATTCATTGATGAAAAGAACTAATTTTGCCATATGTCCTTGAAATATAGGCATACAATATTCCAGAATTAAGTATGTGCTGGCCTTAAGAAATATCAGCTACTATCATTTGGTCTCAGCCAAACAATTTCAGAACAATAATAATAATAATCTTCTTGAATCCTTTCACTCTGTAAAAAGTGCACCAAAATTTATTCTGTGATATGAATTAGATTCTTTTGCATTGACACATTTTTAGGTAATATGCAAAGATTTCACTTGACATATTCCATTGTTTTTCATAGACTTTTGAATAAGCTTCCTAATTTTGTTGTTAAAACAATACAATCTCAAAATCATTGAAATTGCATGAAGCATAAGTTAGTAATGAATGTGATATGTAACAAAAGGCTATTATTCAGGCGGGAATGCTGAAAACACACCAAGAGAGTCAGACCTTAGTTTTGTCAAATTTAACACAAATTTTCAAAATAGATTACCTCTCAATATTAACTATATAGTATATATATAGTATATATAATATAGTATATAATATAGTATATAATATAGTATATTAAATATATAGTAAATAAATTACCTCTATATAGTAACTAAAACAAATTTTCAAAATAGATTACCTCTCAATATTAACTACATAGTAAATATTAACTATATTTATGTGGCATTCATACATAATATGATATATAGTAAATATATATATACTATATTAAAATATACACAATGTGTGTGTGTATATATATATATACACACACTGTATGGTATAATAATGTGGCATGTAAGTACTATATAACAGAATATATAATTTATATAATATTACATAACATAATTCACTCATTTCATATCTTTCAATTATTCAAATTCACTTTTAAGAAAATATGTTTGTCAATATATTGTCTATTCACTATAAAACTTGTGCTGAAAGTAAAGAGGCATTTTTATCATTTAATTTCTTCCTTCAAATGATGCTTTGAAAATATGCTTTTGTTTCCCTTAAATATTTTGGGGTCCTTTTAAACATTAGTATTCCAAATTACAGAGCATATGAAAATATAAGTGGATGTGTGTGTGTGTGCATGTGTTTGTGTATGTGTTTTTAGGACAGTGTTAAAATTTTTAACTTCATGAATAAATTCATAACTGAAATTTTATGTATAAGATTCCAAAGGACATTTAATAAATTATCTAATTTTACCTAGTTATCTAAAAAATTAATGAACTTTAATAAGGTTAAAAATTTATTTCTTTCTTTAAAATATCATCTCCATATAATTTAAATTAGTCTTAAAAATGATGTTAGCAATTCTCCATTTTAATTAAAATTATTGATCTAGTGTCTTTATATTGCAATGATATTAACTGCACAGAAGTGTCTATTTTCTCTTGCATATAACAGTGATAGTAAAAATTCAATATAATATTTCCAGTTTATGCTCTTTCTAAAATTCAGTTAATATGAACATTTATTTGAGGAAATCATTTAGTAGAAATGGCTATCCTTATAATGCCATCACCTGTACTGTTTAGCTTCAAAATATTCTTTATGTCTCAGTTCTTAAGAAACTGAAAAACCTATAAAACAAAATGTAATAAAGGCATAGTTTTTCAAGGCACACAATTCTTAGAGAACTATCAAATGCTCTAGTTGGGTGTAAATAACATTATAGTAGCTCATATTTTTTCACTTGATTCCATTCATCTGGATTTGCATATAGTATTATTTTCTGGTAAATTACATAATACAGAATGAACCGACACATAAAGGAAACTATTGTAGTTGGGGTGTAGTTGGGTTTCTAATAAGTTAAATTTTTCTTTTATTCTAGTTAACGATTTTTTTCAGAAACTTAATCACTATTCTAATTTTTTTAGATTTTGTCAATGTATGAATTAAAAATGATTTGTAAGAAATTTAATAGAGAAATTAAGTTATGCCATTTTTAAAAAGGAATCATTTTTCAATGGATTTATAAAGTTCCTATAACTTGAAAGACCTTCATGTTTCTCCAACTTCATGAGTGATCTCAACACTGACTTTGGAAAGCACCTTCGTTAAGTTTTCATTGATCCATAAAGATTTAATTGCACCATATGCTGCAAATTCATTGCTAACTGAAGTGTAATCAGTAGTTTGCATTTTTCTGATTACCATATTTCTTTGGGAATATTTCATTAATGTTTTAAAATAATTGTAAACTATTTTTTAATTGATAACGATTCCCTTCATCCTTTACTTCATGGTCAGCACTCCCTAATGTGCCACTCCATATTATGATTACCAACCCCAGAGAGCACTTCACTTGAATAATTTTTGAAAAGCCATTTTATTTGCTCAAGTCAAGTGAATTCCACTTAATGTTTTTTCTAACTAAACTAAAACAACAAAAAAGGATCTTTTAAGAGAATAGTATCTCACTTACATGCCTTTTCACCCTCTGAATGAGAAAATTAACATTATACTACTTGTAAGGTAGATAGTACTGCCAATATATTTGCAATGCCCACTAGGGCCTATAATTCTGGATTCACATAAGATGTAGAGGATCATATTGTAACAATGATTATGTTACCTCTATGTTAATCCCGAGGAGAGTTACCCCCAGGGGTTTCTGTGTATAATTAGAGATCATAAAAATGTATTTAATTTTACACATCACCTTTTATTATTTTTTGTAGCATCAGATACTTTTCTTATTGCAAAATATATACTTTAGAATATAACTTGAAAAGCATAGGAAACTAATGGAAAATATTAAAATCTACTTATAATGTTCCTCTCAATAATGAGTTCTGTTAAATATTTGGTTTATTTGTATCTAGACCTAATTATGTCTCCCAGACTTGTGCAACCCAGTGTGTAAATCTAAGAAGGTGTTCCTGATCTCTCTTCTAGAAATCATCTACACCACTATTGGCAACATTGGGAAGGACACCCAGATAAGTAGTACATTGAAAATCTTACTTTAAAGAATACCAATAGTTGGAAAGAATGCAGCAATGACCAAGGGGCCCAACACATCACTGAAATGATTAGTGGTCCACAGGAATTGACTATGAAATAAAAAAGCCCTTTAAAGAAAAAAAGAAAGACACACGCGCACACACACACACACACACACACACGCATGCATTATCATTGCATTTTGCACCTACCACCACTAAGAACACATACCTAATAACTCTTTTTAAATTATGGAAACATCATATTCAATACTTTGAAATGGCCAACACATTTACAAAATGAGAAGTAAGTCTACCAGGTTTGAGTAGGGTCTAGTGTAAGAACAGGTTCTGAAACAAGTACATATTATGTATAAACAGACTTATCTAGGGGTGCCTGGATGGCTCAGTCAATTGAGTGACCAACTGTTGGTTTCAGCTCAGGTCATGAAATGGAGCAGTGAAATGGAGCCCTCAGGGCCATGGTATGGAGCCCTCCATTGGGCTTTCAGGTCAACGTGGAGTCTGCTTGAGGTTCTCTCCCAATCCCTCCTTTGGCCTTCTCCCCACTTGTGCACAAGTGCTCTCTCTCTCAAATCAATCAATCAATCAATATTTTAAAAAGTAAAGAGTCCTATCTATCTTTTAAGCTACATGATTAAAAAGACTCTATAGACTTAGAAATCTCTCTAGTAGAAAACGATTCATGAATTTAAGAAAAGCGTATGGCAAGCTTCATTAACAGGGAAAAATTGAAGTCTAAGTGGCTTCTGGAAAAGGCCATGTTTCTGCCAAAAGACCTATGGACTATTTGAAAAGATAGTTTCTAGTGTGCCCCTGGACCCAATTATGAAGGAGGTTTAGATGAAGTGACCATGTGGCCAGAGCTGGCTGCTATTAGGCTTACAGAATCAGAAGATAGGTCAGAACCACTAGAAATCAATGCAAATATAGCATTAATATATCATAAATTGTACATGGACTATACACCATAGTTTGTTCAGATAATATAAGAGAGACACACAAGAAAGTGCCTCAGTCTATGAAACCCACCATTATTGGACCATGTCTCTCTCTCAGCTCTCAACTATGACTGCAAAGAAGTTTCCAAAATAATCTGATGGAGATTAAAAAGGCCAAGCTTGGTGCATGGCCATGAATAGGTCGACATAGAATATGAGTTCAAGATGGAAATGAGGCATGACTGTAGTATAGCTCTATTTAGGGATGGTCCTGAAAGACAGAACCAAGGAACTATCCTCCCAAACAAAGAGATTCAAGTGCATTTGCTGATAAATTGTGTCAAGAGATGTGACTTGTGGTTAGAATATATATGTTAGATGGACAGTTGCAAATGCCTTGGCCATTTGGTCAGGCCTGATAAAAGAAAGAATGAAGGATTATTGGGAAGTATGTTTAGGAAAAGGAACATATGGACAGACCTATGAAAGTGTTCATGAAATATGAGATTATTTGTATCATGTGTTAACATTCTTTAGAGACTATTCACCATGGAAAAATAACTAAACAACTAATTGGACAAAATAACCCAGCCAGCTGGGCCACCTGATGACAGCTAGCGAATTATCAGTTAGTCCCTGTTACTGACCACCTAAATATCTGCACAACAGGCTTATGAATGTTGTACCTATGGTGGCAAGTATCAGTCTATGGATGGACCCACCAGGATGATCTCTTAATTAGCCAGTGCTCTATTAGCTACAGAGAATGTCTAATATATAACCTACTAGCAACTGAGACAAATACTAAGATGTCAAGATCTCTTGAGAAGTCTAACTGGCCACTCAGTAACAAGCAAATTATATTATAATGTCTTCCAGTAAGGAAGGGGAATGATTGCTTTCACTGTAATTGACATATATTCTGTATACGAATTTGACTCTCTGACCAAAGAAACTTAGCCAGGTCCATTATCTGGAGACCATAATGTTTGATATATTGACATAGGATTTTGCATAACATCACATTCAATCAAATAACTTACCTTATAGAAAGCAATTTTAGCAGGATGCATATAACCATGATAGCCACTGACCACATCATAGGTCATACCACTCAGAAACTACTCATCTCAGAATGATAGAGTGACTTTTGAAAGCACGGTTGACACAACAGCTTGGAGGTGATGCTCTCTGAGAATTGGGTTCCATCCGCTAGGATATAGTATAAATTATTTTATGAGGCTTTGTCCAAAATAGGCAGAATGTGTGATGTGGGAAACGAAGGATGGAAGTAAGAGTGGTTTCACTGAGTAACTGAGTAACTAAATATAGACTTTCTTTCTTTACAAATCAAGGCTCAGTGGATCTACTGGTGGTGGTTTCCAGAATGGAAATGTTTACCTCAGGAGCCACAAGGAGAGTTCCATTAAACTTTATATTTATCCCGTCACTTTGGGCCCCTTGTGCCAAGAGATTAGCTTTAAAGAAGTTATCTTTCTGTTTTCTTTCTTTGTTTGTTTGTTTTTGTTGTTGTTACTGTGTAACTGTTTACCCCACAACTTCAAAGCATGAAACAAATACAGGATTCTGTAGGTCAGAAATTTAGACAGAGCATAGTGGGAGTGGCTCCTCCAGGATATGAAAATTCTCAGCAGGAAGACTCAAGTTTTAGAATAGAAACGTTTGAAGGACTGTTCGCTTTCATGTCTGGTGATTGTTACTGGCTTAACGCTGGGGTTTCTCAGGTTTTCTCTATGTGGATTTTTCCATGTATGTACCAGGCTAGTTAGGATTTCATCAAAACATGGTGACTGTTGGGGCGCCTGGGTGGCTCAGTGGGTTAAAGCCTCTGCCTTCAGCTCAGGTCGTGATCCCAGGGTCCTGGGATCGAGCCCCGCATCGGGCTCTCTGCTCAGTGGGGAACCTGCTTCCCTTACCCGCCTCTCTCTGCCTGCCTCTCTGCCTACTTGTGATCTCTGTGTGTCAAATAAATAAATAAAATCTTAAAAAAAACAAACAAACAAAAAAAAAACATGGTGACTGTTTTCCCCAGAGCTTCAAGCATCCCCCAATGAGGAAAACCTAACATTAGCAATCACACATCATCTTTTCTACCCTATCCTCTTGGGTGAAATGGTCATAAGCCTGCAAGTTCAACTGGAAGTATAGTAGACTCCACTTCATGATGGGAATTTGTCAAATTTCAGAAAGAGCATGTGGGGCTAAATACACAGCGGTGTCTATTTTTTTTTTTTTTTTTAAATAAGAGCTGTGATACTGTCCTGGGGGGTTGGAGACATGTGGTTAAAACTGATCACCAGCAACAGATAGGGCTGATGCTACACAGTAGGGTCAGAGGCAAATACTTTTTGTATCCAGGCGATTCACTGAAGTGTTGCTCCCAAATCCTCCACCTGGTCCTGAGACAAATGCAGAAGCAAGGCCTGAGAAGTTAGATGATGATGCCTTAGAGGCCTCTTAGATGAGAGGGTATTGATCCTGTTCGATAAGTCATAGAGATGAGCAGAGGTGCTACATAAAAACGAGGGGAAAGAAAGGACTGACAGAAAAGGACTGTGATGGGTATTTGTGATGATTATTCTTGTGTGTCAGTTTGACTGGACACAGGGTACCCAGATTAAACATCACTTCTGAATGTGTCTGTGAGAGCATTTCCAGATGAGATTAGCATTTGATTTGTTGGATTTAGTAAAATAAATTGCTTTCTCCCATGTGACATGACTGGGCATCATCCAATTCAATGAAGGTGTGAATTGAACTAAAGGTGCAGGAAGGCTAATTTTATCCCCCTTTTCTGTCTCACCAATTGAGCTGGGACATCTAATCATCTTCTTCTGCCCTTGGACTGGTATTTATACCATCAGCTCCCCGGTCCTCAAGCCTTTGGACTCGGACTGAATTATACCACTGGCTATCCTGGGTCTCCAGGTTGCGGAAGGTAGACTGTGGAACTTCTCAGACTCCAAGAACACATGAGCTAATTTTTCATTATAAATAGTTTCATTCATATATATGTAATATATTATGAGAATAATAGATGATATGGGGATACAAATTTTTATATGATACATATGAATGAGATAGATATAAATAGGATATATATGTAAATTTTACATATAAATATGTTTATAAATTTAAATATAAATAATATAAAATATGCTCCCAGTTCTTTATCTCTGTAAAACCCTAATACAGCATCAGTTATAGACTGGAAATTGTTTGTCCCAGTGCCTTATTCATATCTGTTTTTCCCAGAAAAGAGAACAAAATTTAAGGGGATTATCTACCTTAACTATGTATATCTTACAAAATAGGTGGTTCCAAGCAGAGCAAAGAATAAAATATAATGGATTGTAGTGGATTCTGTAATGTGGTGTTCAGACCTCCCCGAGGGCTGAGTCTCTCATTCCCCTAGCTTCTGGGAATAAAGATTCTCAGCTAAGTTTATCTCTGATAATTGCTTTTTTTTTTTTTTAATTTTTTTATTTCTTTTCAGTGTTAACAGTATTCATTGTTTTTGCACCACACCCAGTGCTCCATGCAATCCGTGCCCTCCCTAATACCCACCACCTGGTCCCCCCAACCTCCCACCCCCCACCCCTTCAAAACCCTCAGGTTGTTTTTCAGAGTCCATAGTCTCTGATAATTGCTTTTAGCTAATGAGAGCCACTTCACTCAAGAGCACAACTCATCCCCAGGAACAGCCTGGATGCAATGGCTGGGAAATGTTTGACGTGTAAGGCTGTTCCTCTGTTGCATCAAACTGGAAAGACAGAGGCTGAGACCTCTGTTGTGATAGCATCACCATTCAACTTCTTTCTACACTCAATCCCACTTTTCTAACATTTCCAAGATATTCCTGTCAAAGCAGGTATATCCTGCTTTATATATCCTGCAGGTAAACCTCGCACTCTGTTTTCCATGGAAGTTTAACTTTGGTTTATAGTACCACACCAAGAAATAAGAAGACTTCTGATAAAATAAGACAGTTTCATAAGAATAATAGTAACAGAGGTACCTGGGTGACTCAGTTAAGTGTCTGTCTTCAGCTCAGGTCATGATCCCAGAGTCCTGGGATGGAGCCCCACATCTCGTTCTCTGCTCAGCGAGGAGTCTGCTTCTCCCTCTCCTCTGCCCCTCACCCCCACTTGTGCTCTCTCTTGTGTGCTCTCTCTTTCAAATAAATAAATAAAATATTTTTTTTTATTTGAGATTTTATCTATTTATTTGACAGACAGAGATCACAAGTAGACAGAGAGGCAGGGAGAGAGAGAGGGGGAAGCAGGTCCCTGCTGAGCAGAGAGCCCAATGCAGGGCTTGATCCCAGGACCCTGGGATCATGACCTGAGCCGAAGGCAGAGGCCTTAACCCACTGAGCCACCCAGGCGCCCCAGAAATCTTTAAAAAAAAGAATAATAGTAACAATATGAATAAGGATTAAGAAAGAGCGCTTTTCTCAAAATTATATAATCAGGCTGATCCCAATTAAGTAAAATGAAATGAATTATGAAGTCATTTGTGTGTGTGTGTGTGTGTGCGCGCGTGTATTAGATACAAAGCCTTGGAAAATTATCACAATACATATAAACCCTTAATATATTGCACATTAGTCATTTTGAAAGGCAGATTAGAATATTGTTTTTTTTTAAATTCCACTATTATGAGTATTCAAACTTTCTGATTTGTTTGATTTTTAAAACATGACAATGTGTTTTTAACTTTTAGGAAGAAGTAAGAACCAGTAATTTATACTTTTTGAAGTAGTAATCTGTCCTTCATCAAGAAAAGCTTTCCTTCTGCCTTAAAGTTCATGTGTAATATACAGTTGCCCTTAATATTATGCCTGTTGTATCTATAAAGTAGAAAAGAAAGCAAGATTATCCCATTCCTCATAGAGAATAGTCGATTAATTCTCCTCTAGAATTTCATTTAAAAATATTAATATAAATATAGTGATTCAAATACAACCATACTTTGTTTTTTTTTCAGCCATGCATTGTTACAAAGGTCATTTATTATACATAAGTCTTTGGATTTTAAAAATTGCTGCATACTCTAGAGTAAACATTGCAATTTTCTTTCCCAAGAATATTATGATAGAGAAAAATTCAGATTGTTACAGGTCAATAGGCGGTGGTATTTTGGTGCATCGAGTTATTAAGAAATAAAGGAAGCGATCACAAACCATTTTTCCAGATCTTCTTGTATCAATGTTCTATTCAGAAGCTAAGTGCTTTCTCCTCACCCCCATCTCAAACACACACACACACACACACACACACACACATATTTTCTATTTTTGGATTTTGTATGCTCTTCTAGAACTATCAATAAGTGAGAGTTGATTATGCATGAGTTAATAGGATGCCATTCCCAGTGTAAAATGTTCAGTGTTAGTAATCACCACCTTCCCTGCGTTAAATGTGCAGTACACTAATTTTACAGTCTGTGTCACAGCTAGAAAAATGACAGGTGGTATCATGCTCTGTGCTACACTTGAATAACTAATCTGCATAAGCACAGTAAGAAAACTCATTACACAACAACATATGTGGACACATCATTTCAGGGTGCCATATGTTTCTAAGACACATATAAAATAATTATCACAGCTAGCCTCAGATTGTGTCATGTGTGTTTCATTGAGCTTTAGCTAGGAGGCTTAATTATGCCATCATCTCTCCATTTCTTTTATGTTCCTTCCATCTCAAGTCACTCTAGTCTCATTATCATTGGTAGTTTCATTTTCTACCAATAATCTTTTTCTTTGTCCCTGGCCCTGGAGAAAGGAAGTAAGGTTTTAGTTATTATCCTTAAACCATAATTTTAATTTATTGTTTTCTTCATTATTTTATTGAAAATCTTTTTTTGTAGATTTTTTTGGTAATGTTCTTATTTCTTTTCCAGATTTTTCCCAAGTAACTTTCCTTTGATTATTTCGCCACTGTCATTTGTTTAAAAATTAGTGTTTATGAAGATGTCTGAGGATGATTTTTTTTTTTTATTTTCAATTAGCCAACATGTAGTAAATCATTAGTTTTGGATGTAGTGTTCGATAATCCATCAGTTGTACATAACACCCAGGGCACATCAAAGGATGATTTGAATTCTGGGTTTTAAAAAATCTAATAGGTACATTAACACAAACTAAAGAATCTTATCTAAAAAAAAGAGCAAAGGAAAACATATGATTAACAACAACTTAGACTGTATTAAAATTTATCCCCAAATTCCACATATACCTCACTACTGAATTTGGATTCAGTTCAGGAGTTTTAGCATTACAGTTACTATCCAATTTTGGTCGTCTAGGGCTGGGGATCTTCTTCATATTATATGTAATTCTGTTACAGGTGCAAAGATAGTTTCAAGCGAATTTATTTTCAGTTCACAACTTCCATCCATACACAGCCTAAAAACATGCCTGTTCCCAGAGAAACAGGCAGATTCTATATGCTTATTGTATGTTAAGGACCTTTTTTCCTATCTTCACAAAGAAATCTCTTAATTTGTCCAACACAAATCCCATACCTATCCCTGAATAAAAACTTTTGCCACCTGAATTGAAAAAGTAAGTGGTTAGATTAAAAAATACCTATTGGTTTCTAGTTATTTTATGCTAAAAAGTAAAAGGAATCTGAGTATGTTGTCAGTAGAAAGAACATGTAAATATACTTTTGATGACAAATCCCTATTGATTTTTGGAATATATTTGGGAAAATTTTCAAATAATTGAATGCAATTGCTTAACAGAAGCCCCTTTTTATTTACTTAGCTCAATCTCAGTGCCAAAATACCACCGGGAATACATTATGTTCAAACAAGCTTAGGTCTCTTGACTTGCTTCAGCAAGTGAGAAAACACCAAGGCACATATGGATTATCTCCAAAAGTAGGAATTACAGAAGCTCCTTTAAGTTTTCAGAGACTGGAAATAGTCATATGAAGGTCTTGGTAGAGATTGGTCAGAATTTGTGAACGGGAGTTACTGGAAATTTTAGTAGTCTTCTTAAAACATTTAAATCCATATGAAATTATTGTTTGGTTTGATCTTTGTTTAGATTGTATGGATCTGAATGAGTGTTAAAACAGTTCAAGTGCATCGTTGTTTAGTTGGGTACAATGTATCATTTTTATGCATATTTGGAAAGGTCTGGTTTTAAATCTCAGTACCATTTCATAGGTTAAACTAACTCTAGTATGGCCATTTTTCAGTATATTGGCACTTCCCTTCCAGTTAATTTTTACCTTAAAGAGAAGGAATATGCCTTTTTCTTTTGTGAACACAGATAGTCTTGACCTGTACCATTTCACTGGTCAGAATGTTGTTCAGAGAAATACTGTCTGCAGTTAAACAAAAACAGCTCCTTTGGCTTTGTTTTGTTGCAAATTAATCTTAAAAAGGCTCTGCACTGGCATTTAATCATATATTTGGAAAATTCAACAAAGACAACAGATTAACTTCTGTATTTTTGTTGAGTTTACAACATGTTTCATATATTGTATAATCTATTTGGATGTTCTTATATAGCCAAGAATCCCAGCAGTCCCTTAGTTTTGGTAAGACTGGTCCATTTTTTTTTTTTTGAAACGTCTGAAGAATTGATCCCATGTTTACTGATTGTCAAGGATGAGAGAATGTCATGGGAGTATCTTGCTTAGAAAACAGGTATCACTGCTAACAATGTAGACCCGAAACAGCAGTGAGGGAAGAAAACAACCAAGAGGATGAGAATGAAACACATGGGAAGTGTGACAATCAGTGGTGGCGAGTATCTAGTTGCTTTTACTTCTGATTTTGGGCCATATCTCTGTGAGCACTAAAATATGCTGTTATACTTTTTATTGAAAATTTTCTGTAAAATAAATGACTTTCCAAACAAGTTTCCACTTTTGTCAACATTAATAGCATGTTTATACGTTTGTTTTAATATTTTGTTTTAATATTAATACTTTAAATATTAATTTAAATTTAAATATTTTGTTTGATCCAATAAAATATGCCTCTATTTTAGGCTCATTGTCACTACTAGAAGTCAGACATTAGTAATATCTCATATTACTACATATTTGCCTCATTATTTGGCATAACCCCCAAAAGTAGAATCTCAAAATTATAGGAACATGTATTTTGAGGCTTTTAATAAGTAATCACAGAAGTGATATCCAGAAAGGTTATTCCAATTTACACTCCCATAAATGATAATTATACAGACAGTCACAAACGACAAGCATTGTTAATCTCAGCCAATATGTTAGGTGAAATTACTTGTCTTTGTTTTAATTTCATTATGTAGTTAATTTTTGTGAGACTATAGTTATTTTTTCTTTTTACAGTTATGTGCATAGTATATGAAGTTTCATAATCTGGATTCTATACTATCTGATTTTGTTATAAGAATTTTAACATTGTATTTATTTTCAAAAGCTGTACAATGTTAATATTCATTCTTTGAGAAGTTATTTTCTATGTGTTCCCAATTTGAATTTTTGTTTGTTTTTGACAGCTGATGATTTCTTTTTGTTCCTGTATGGAAGACTTTATTTTTTTAATTTTTTAATTAACATATAATGTATTATTTGCCCCAGGGATACAGGTCTGTGAATCATCAGGCTTACACACTTCACAGCACTTACGATAGCACATACCCTCCCCAATGTCCATAACCCAACCACCCTCTCCATACCCCGCCCCCCACCAGCAACCCTTAGTTTGTTTTGTGAGATTAAGAGTCTCTTGTGGTTTGTCTTCCTCCTGATCCCAACTTGTTTCATTTTTTCCTTCCCTACCCCTCAAACCCCCCATTTTGCCTCTCAATTTTTTAAGTAGCAAGATTCAGTAGTATTTTCTTTAAAGATTCCTGATTATGGGTTACTCTAAGAAAAAGGTACCTTGTCTCTAAGATTCTATAAATCTTCACCTATGTTTATGATGTTGTAAAATAATATATAACCATGTTATAAAAAATCAACTTTCTGCAGTGAAAAAGGAAGACTGCTAAACACTATAATAGAATTATTTGATACATATATTTTACATTCCCACCAGAAATTGATGAAATTCTAATTTCTCTGCATCATTATACTTGTTATCTGTCTTTTTATTTTTTTTTTCCATCTTAGTGACATGATTTCATGCATCCCTGTGGTTTTGAATTGTATCTCTCTAATGACTAATGATGTTGAACATCTTTTCATGTGCTTATTGGCCATTTGTGTATCTTTTTCATAAAATGTTTATTCAAATAATTTGCCCATTTTTTAATTGCATCATTTATCTTTATAGTGTTGAGTTGATGTTGAACTATATTTGCTCATTATGTAAGTGTTTTTTTTTTCTTTGTGGTGTTGTTTGGCATAAAAAAACATTCTCATGTAGTCTAATTTAACATACTCTTATTGTTTCCATATTTTGTATCATGTCTATGAAATGATTATCTTACATTGCTAATCTATAGTGCAGTTTGTTCACATTTTCCTCAGTACTTTTATAGTTTTATTTTTTTGCTTTCAGAAGTCTGATACCTCTGGAATATATTCTTGTCTATTCTGTGTAACGTGGTTGTGATTTTTCAATTTCCAAATAATTTTCTGTTCTCAACCCTCTTTGATTCTCCCATATTTTGTTAATGCATCTCTCCACGATTTTTGTTTTCTTTTCTTAAAAACTTATTTTATCTGTGCATTCACCTACTGATGAGATCCTGTGAGGATTTTTCCCAATATTAAATGTTCTTCATTCTTCTCTATGAGGTTTTTCCTTAGAAAGTGGGAATAAGTATAGAGAAAGAAGATGAATACATTTTTTTGGCTTCTGCTTCTTTTGGTAACTTCTATATTGCTGATTAGAGTGGAGGTTAATGGAGATAATTGGAATGCCTATTTTGAGGACTTCTAAGTTGCCAACCTGCTGGATTTTCCCGACAGCTGTCTTCCACCTTCCTGTCAGTCCTGCAACCCTGCTACGGAACCTACACCATCTTTCCTGTTTACAGAATGTGCAGCTGTGACTCCTCCCTGTCAGGAATTTTTTTCGATGACAAAATTCATAGGTTTGTTCTGTTGCCTTCCTCGATGCTTTGCCTAGTTTTATGAAATGACCCTATGTGGTTGAAGAAAACACACTGAATTAGTTCTCGACTGATGAATAACACATTACCACCACAAGAAGCCAATACAAAACCTATTTATAATCTCACAGTTTTCTTAGGTCAGGAGTTTGGGCACAAATTCACTGGGGCCCCTGCTCAGTATCTCACCAGCCTGTAATCAAGGCGTCAGCCCGGGTTTCACTTGAGGCCCAGGGTCCTCTTCCCACTTCACTTGGTTGTTGTAGAATTAATCTCCTTGATGCTCTATAAAAACCATGGCTGCAGGCGTCTTCAGGGCCAGTAGGAGAGAAAGTCTCTGAATACTGATGTCCCTCTTTTAAGGGTTTTCATTTGATTAAGTTAAACCCACTCTAGATCATTTCTTTTTGTATTAACCCTAAATCAAATGTGTTGGCATTTAAATTACATCTGTAACATCCTTTTGCCTTTCCATATTCTGTTTCCTAGAAGCAGGTCACAATATCCATTCACATTCAAGGCAGGGGAACTATAAATTGGCATGACTTATTGGGGGTCCAAATTAACTTAAGCCCAGCCCACTCTATCTCCATGGTTTTCAAATTCCAGACAAAACTTGTATTTGATGTAGCTTTCTTCCACTCCTCCTCCACCAAGATTGTTCTACAATGTCCTATTCACCTCCCTTTACTTGTTATCTCTGTATAGCAGACCTCCAATGTCAAATCACTAAATTTTCTGAGGACCCCTTGGGACCTCCTCTCTTTATAGCTTTGTGGCCCAGGCTTGAACTTTTATCCCCCCCCCCCGCCCAGTTTCCATTAATTTTTGACACCATTAAGAATGATGGATGTTGCTCCAAAAACAATCACTTTTAGCCCCTTTGAATCTGGTTTCTAACAGTTGGCTCCATTCCAGCCTTCCACATTCTTCCCTTGACCAACAGGAAACCCACATGCTGTTGACCAATGGAGGCAAATGCAGCCCCAGCCAGCTATGCTTTTTTCTTTTCCTTTTTTTTTTTTTTTTTTTTTTTAATAAGGATTTTGAAATTCAGGCAGTCAAGAAGAGTCTGTCATAGGCAGACTGGATCTTCAGGAACAGGAGCTGAAGCTTGGAGTCTCTGAACTTCTGCAGGGTGTAAGCCTTTTTTTTTTTTTTTTAAAGATTTTACTTATTTATTTGACAGACAGAGATCACAAGTAGGCAGAGAGGCAGGCAGAGACAGAGGGGGAAAGCAGGCTCCCCGCTCAGCAGAGAGCCCGATGCGGGGCTCGATCCCAGGACCCTGGGATCGTGACCTGAGCCGAAGGCAGAGGCTTTAACCCACTGAGCCACCCAGGCGCCCCAGCTATGCTTTTTTTAATCCCCTCTTGACTTTGACAAATCTTAGAGTCCCCTGCTTCTTTGCTGAGTGAGGTATGAATATATATCAACCAGTCTGTTGCCCGATTTGATACCCAACCAGGAGATGGGATTTCAGTCCCACTGTAAGCATTCCAATTTCTGTGAGTGATTCTTTGAATTCTATCCCCAAATAAGCAAAGAAAAGACACATTTCTTGGCATTAACTCTGCAATTCCCTCTTCAAAAAATTTATATGGACAGCAGAAGGAATGTCGTAGAATGCCAGATGACTATGAGGCGTTCTAATAAGCTCTGGGGAAAGCTGTTAGGATTCAATTGATAGTTGTTTTCATGGAGCATGGGGTTTTAAGTGTATCTTAATTTTAACTCTGGGTTCCCATGTTTTATACCAGGACCAGATAACACCCTACTCCACTTCATTTTATAAGTATTTGTATGAAACCAATCTAAAAGGTTGATAAATTATAGTGGCAGTATATATGCATATCATTTAAAAGAAAGATGTATTTCAAGATCCAAGGGGCCACCATAATCTGCTCATCAGAACCCTTCCCAATTTTCAAGGTTCCACAACTTCCTAATCATGCTTAAACTTAACATTTTAGATACTCATGGTAATAAATTCAATTTACATTTTATTCAGTCCACATTTTAATGTTTGGGTTTGGTTTTAGAAATTTCAGTGATGTGGCTGTAAAAAATGAAGGTCCCTTTCAAGGCAGTCATAGTAGCTTTCTGGCTTCTAATGTGGGCCTTAACTTGGGAATTTGCCCAGATCTGATAAATTTCTTTCTCCAAGTTTCTTGGTGTACTTAGAAGCACCCCTCTCCCAACTCCCTTATACTCCTTATTCTCAGTGAGATATTCAAATGTGCTAGAACCTACTTGATAAATTAAAACTATACTTTCAGTATGCACCTGAATACAGGTGTCTACAGGTGATAATTTAAGTAATTCCCCACCCACGTGACCTTCTGATGTCTTCTTTAACAGAGTAGGGCATTAAGACCTTTAAGTCAAATCAGATAAGAGTACCACTGAGAGATTCTCATCTTTAATTTTTAGTTCCTCCAGAATTATTTCTGGCATCAGTAACTGCTCGCGGCTGAACAGGAAGGTACAATGACTTTGTTTCTGTGCTTGGTCGTAGGCCTGAGGTAATTGATAATCCACCAGCCAGCAGTTGGGAGAAAGAGCTGGATTCAGAGTGGGTGAGAACAGCAAATAGGAGCCTGTTGGTATTACTTGTTAGCTCTCACAAGAAGTAGAGCAAAGATAAATGGAAAACCATCATTACGTCTGAATTTTTCTCTTGGCTCATGTAATCCCAGTGACCTTCAGAAACTAGTGTATGCTGCTTTACTTCTGCCCTCCAAATTTCATTCAACTTTCTTTCATTTTTTTAAAGTGTAAATGGGAACCAGGCAGAGAAGGGAATTCCTAGGAAAGTAGTTCCAGAGTGTCTAAATTGACATAGTACTAAAAGGTGAGTGCAAAACAGGAAATTTATAACAATATTTTTTGACATTTAAAAATAATTGTATAATGAATCAGAACATTAATCTCCCCACTAGACTGTAACTGTATGGCTACATCCAGTGGTTCCTCTACTGTCTGCACATTTTTACTCCTGATACAACACAATGCATAATAGTTCAGTCTGGGTTTGGGTGATGTACAGGGAAATAGGACTTAAAACTTGAGATCAAATTTAAATAGAAAACTTCATAAGAAAATATGTATGAACAATCATCTTTTTAATACAATGAGGTCAACTGCAGGCATAAGCAGAAATTGTACTTTAGAATGTTCACCTAATAAAAGGAAGCAAAGAGCTGAATTGAAGTTTAGTTTAGAAATACTAATCTGCTTTCTTTTTGAAGAAATGTTGACATCTAATCAGAAACTTTGAACATTATTGTGTTTTATAGAAATATGCTTACATATCATCTTGTGTCCTTTCTTATAACTGAGATTTTCACATGAAACATATCTTTGTACCTTTATAGCTAATCTTTTGATAGGATCATAGAATAACTTTCACAGCAAGGAATTATGTCAAGTCACTTTTCATTTTGCATTGGTTGAGGTATAAAGATTTAAATGTTTCAAATGTTCCTCAGAAAACCAAGTTTCTATTTTAAGTTGTTTTTTTTTTTTTCCAAGATTATTTGGTAGTTCATGCTATGACGTGGAACTGTCTTAAATTCTTAAGGAAATATCAGAAAAAAAGAAATGTAGAATTAACTGCCTATTTGTGGAGTGGATGAGGGTTTGCCTTACCTTTCAATAACATTTAATAACTGTGTGGCCTAGAGGAGTAAATCAAATTTTCAGTATAAATGCCTTCTCATTATAAATCTGTAAATGTACCCTCTATTAGAAAAAAAAATTTTGATAAATTATTCTTACTTCATATTATTATTTTTTTAAATCTTAGAATGTTCCAAAAGATTTAGTGGCAGTTATAGTTATAACCTTTTTGTGACCAACTGAAGTTGAACAGACATAGTTCTTCTAGATTATCTAGATTATCAAACGAAATTGTATGGATTTATATCTTCGTAGGTGAGGTCCATCCTAATGATCTCAGCACTGATGGCCTCTGCCATCTCAAGAATTGGCTTTTATTTTTCTATAGAACTCAAACACTAGTTGACCTATTTTAGGCATTCAGTTAATTTTTGATGGATTAATGAATTAATTGATTAATCAATGGATGAATGAGTGGCATAGTCTATAGCACCCCGCGAAGTTTTAAAATGCTGAAACTTACATAGCTGTTGCCAAAAAAAAAAAAAAAAAAGACCCTTGTAAAAGATTTAGTCTTAAAATAAAAGCCAGTTTTTGCTTTGTTTTGTTTCACTCCTGAAAATCTTCTATTGCTAATTGTCTTCAGACACTGGGGATTATTTCTTATATGGATTTATAAGTTTTAATTTGAGTAACTTCTCTTGTGAAACAGGTAATAATGCTGAAAATGCCACGTATGACAAATTAATTTTTTCTTGACCTTTTGTTACAGTAATGTCATGCTTGAAAAGGAATTTAGAAATTACCCAACCCAATCCTATTATATTTCTGTGAAATCTGTGATCTGAGCCACCTAATATTTCCACTTCTGAGTTCCTCTCCTCTGTTTAGATGTACATTTCAGTATCCAGTGCTCATTTGAGACAGGGGTGCTGTCAATACACTAACATTAATATAGTAGATTTAAACTTTTGGTTATAACCAGTTATGAAATATTAATTAGCCTGTGCTATGTGGACTTTTCAATCTACAATTCAGTGAGCACTTTGCAAAGAACTCTGTAGCAAATTTAAGGTTTTCACACATAAGGACAAACACATAGCGAATCCCCCCCATATTTTAATAAGTAAAATAATAAAGAAACATTATTTTTCCTTATATCAGAAAAGCAGTACTTCATTTCAAAGTTTCAGCTTTCTCTATTGCCCCAATCTTGTTTGCATACCTTTCTATTCCTGGAGTATGGGCCACACCCTTAGATTTGCAGTACCTCTGTGGTTCTGGATTTTAAAATGAGATTAACTAATTTCATTACTTAGCTCTTTAAAACTTACATGTCTGTGATATAAAATCATCCCCTATCCTTTATAAAGGACAGTTTGGATTTTTACATCCATCACAATGGTTCAAAGCTTTATTGATCATTAAAATGCTCATTCAATTTCTTGGTCAAAGGGATTTTATGAAAAGCAACATAATCTTACTGCTATTCATTCATCATATTGTCCATTATACTATTTTTTAATAATATCTTATTTTAATTAGTGTTATTCTCTGCTGTTTCCCAAATTAGATAGCAGTGAATGAAATCTTCAGGGTAAGGATATGTAAAACTGATTCTGATTCAGGTTTGTTAAACATTGAATGTGATCAGTAATATTTTAAAGACTCATTTGTGATTGCTATAGATTATGTAAATCCTCATGTAGCCTACATGGCATGTTTGTATGGATATTCCTGATATTAAGTAGAAACTAGTGAGGTTGAAACCTACTCTTTACTTAGGGTTTCTCCCAAGTCAAAAATTTGAGATTTAATTTAATTTTAATTTTATTGTGTATTAAACTGGACAATTCTGCAACTCCTAGATTGAGTTGTACAAGGATAGAATTCAAATGACCAAAAAAATATTGAAGTACATGGCATTGTTTTCTATAATTAAAATGTTTAGTGAAGGGGCGCCTGGGTGGCTCAGTGGGTTAAAGCCACTGCCTTTGGCTCAGGTCATGGTCCCAGGGTCCTGGGATCGAGCCCCTCATTGGGCTCTCTGCTTGGCAGGGAGCCTGCTTCCTCCTCTCTTTCTGCCTGACTCTCTGCCTACTTGTGATCTTTGTCTGTCAAATAAATAAATAAAATCTTAAAAAAAAAAAAAAACAATACGTGTTTAGTGAACAAAAAAATTTTAAATTTAATACCAGAAATCCATATAACTATGATCCATTTCATGGGGGAATACATATGTAAATACTATATATAAAGGTCTGTGTATCTCCAAGTGTAATATTTTCTGCTCCCATTCATTTGTTTAAGAACAACGAATACTTGTTCATTGGCTGATTTGACCCAGAGACTATTCTGCGTGCTCAGAATACAGCAGTGCTTTGGTTACCTATTGTTGCGATAGCAAACTGTCAATAATGTAATGGTTTAAAACAAGACAAATTTTCCTTATGGTGCTGAATGTTAGAAGTCCAAAATGAGTTTCACTGGTCCAAAATCAAAGAGACTTCTTGGGACCTCTAGTGGAGCCTCTATTCCTTTACCTTTTCCAGCTTCTAGAGGCCACCTACATACCTTGTCTTGACGTCCCTTTCTCCATTTTCAAAGCCATAAGCATAATGTCTTCAAATCTTTTCCTGAGACTGAACTTTATTCTTTCATCTTTCACTTAGAAGGGCAGACCCGATTTCACTAGACTCACTTGGGTCAACCTGGATGCTCTCTGTATCTCAAGATCCTTAATCACGCTTGCAAAGTCCTTTTGCAAATGAGGGACAATAGAGTTCCTCAGATTAGGATATGGATATTTTGGGAGACCATTATTTTGCCAATCCTAAACAGTAAATAAAATAAGGAAACTCTTTACTTCCAGGAAAGTATGTTTTAATGAGAAAGGCAGACAAAAATTAGACACATAATTTGTCCCTTGATTACTCTTATTACTTATTTGTAACTTCAGTCCTTTTTTTATACTTTTACCAAGGAATTATCTCTATTATTATTTTTTAACATTTTATTTATTTATTTGAGAGAGAGAGAGAGGGAGAGCATGAGTGGGGGAAAGGGCAGAGAGAGGGGAGAAGCAGACTCCATGCTGAGCAGGGAGCCCAGTGTGGGGCTCCATTCCAGCACCCTGAGATCATGACCTGAGCCAAAGGCAGATGCTTAGCCAGTTGATCCACCCAGAGGCCCCAGGAATTATCTGTTATTACCCTTTCAACTGATCAATATTTATGTTTGCTAACACACTCTATTTCATATATTTATGTTCATGTATATTTCTCTTTCTCTCTATTTTATTTGGTTAAATTTTGTTATTTTCCCCAAAAAAACTATATAACCTTATTAGTCTTGTTTTTTTTTTTTTAATTTATAAAACAGTTATGTGAAAATTCACCCGTAGGTACAGATTGATGGTGTATAAACATTTTCAAAAGTGGCCTTTTTACTGTTATTAGTGTCAAATGCTTGTTTAATTTCTCTTTGAACCATAAAATAATGAAAGTGTGTGTGTGTGTGTGTGTGTGTATGTGTGTGTGTGATTTCCAAGGGTTGGTATAATTTTTAAAGCATTTTTTATCATGGTAAAATGTGTATAACATAAAAGTTATAATTTTAACCACTTTAAGTGAAAAATTCAGTGGCACTAAGTACATTAAATATGCTATCCCACCACTATTACTATTTCCGGAACTTTTTCATCAACCCTACCAGATGTCTGTGGCTAGTAAATAACTCTCCATTCCCCACCCCCACCCCCTGGCAATGTCTGTTCTACCTTCTGTCTCTATGAATTTGCCAGTCTAGGTACCTCATATAAGTGGAATCATGCAATGTTTGTCTTATTGTGTCTGGCTTATTTCACTTAGCATAATGTTTTCAAAGTTTAATGAACAAATAATGGAGTTGTGTTAAAATGAACCTGATTTGCCACCATAAGGGAGATGCATGGAGATGTGTTTTTTCTTTTTTCATTTCATTTTATTTTATTTCTTTTCAGAGTTCCAGCATTCATTGTTTAGGCACCACACCCAGTGCTCCATGCAATACGTGCCCTCCACAATACCCACCACCAGGCTCACCCAACCCATCAATCCCATCCCCTCCCAAACCCTCAGTTTGTTTCTCAGGGTCCACAGTCTCTCATGGAGATGCACTTTTGTCTTGTGCTTAATTCATTTTCCGCATGTAATCCAGTCCCTTTGTTCTCATGACAAATGTGTTTTCCTTAATAGTGGGGATAGATCAAAACTGTAATTGTGTTTTTCATATATTCCATATCCTTACTACATTTTGGCCTTCAGGAAAAGATATATAGCGTGTGCACTGTCGCAGAGCTATAAAAAAGAATTGCAGCTACCTCGTGACTTACCAAAAGAGCAAGGAAGAGCGAGGAAAAGAGACTTACCTTGCTAATCAGACTGCCTTGTATTTTTCACAGAATCTACCTCTCAGGTTAACCTCCTCAAACCTTTACTCTTTTCTCAGATATAATCCAGTAAACACTCACACACACACACTCTCACACACAGACATATACACACTGTAGATGATATAAATCTTCACATCACTATCCACCTTTCTCCAAAACCCTGCTCATATATACAACCATATCTGTATATACACAAAGGGAGACATTATTAAAAGTTATTAACGTATCAACCCATTTTAGTGCAATATAATATAACATATTATTATGTATTATATACAATATATAACACCATAATATAATAATAACATGAATTAAGATAATTTAATATTAACATATTAAAAGTTATTTATATAACTTTTGTAAATCTCTTTTCAAATATGAATTAGAATTCTAATTTTCCTATCACACTAGATCGTGTGGTTGAATGTCTTCATGTCTATTTGAAATATGCAAGTTTTGTTGTACTACCTGAGGGCTGAGGCATTCATGTCCATGAGGCATTCAATGAGGGTGTATTTAAAATAACCTCACACTTAAATTCTGATTCTAGAGCTTCTTATCTTTATGATATTGAAGTGGTTTTTTATTGTGGTAAACAGAATAAATCCCCCCACCTAAGATGTCATTGCCCAAATTCCCAGAAAGTGTGAATATATTATATTATGTGGCATAAATGAATTTTCACATGAAATTAAACTCACGGGCCTTAAAATAAGGGAGATTATCCTAGATTATCTGAGTAAGTATATCCAATAATGACATGAACCCTTCAACCTACAGAATTTTCTCTGGCAAAAGGGATGTAGCAGAAGGTGAGTCAGAGACTGCAAGCATGAGCAGGATTCATTGCTGGCTTTGGGATATCGAATCCCATGTGCAGAAACCAGAGAAAAACCTCCAGGAGCTACGGGCATCTGCCAGCTGACAGGCAGCAGGAGATGGAAACTCAGTCCTAGGACTATAAGGACCTTTATTCTGCCAACAGCTTGAATGAACTTGGAAGCAAATTTTTCCCAGAGTCTCCTGAGAAGAGTCCAGTTGGCTGACACCTTGACTTTGGCTTTGTGAAATCCAGAGCAAAGATATCAGCAGAGCCAACCAGAACTTCTGACCTGCAAAACTCTGAGACACTGAATTTGTGTTGTTTTCGGCCACTGAATTTGTGGTTTTTAGCTGTGACAGCAGCAGAAAACAAATATAATTATCCTTTTCTGGTACTCAGGTACCAGACTCTAGAAAATGTAAGAAAATGGTACCGTGCCACAAGTGCGGGCATGTCCTGAATATTCAAAGTAATTGATAAGTAAGTTATTTTTGCCACACATTTTAAAATATAAATGTAGGTTATACAAATCACTTTTTCTCTTTGTGTGTTTTTAACACACTGATCACATTTAATTATCCTAGGGAAAAATATCTACTCTGTGGTTCCTTAATACTTTCATTGATGTATCCAAATCCAATATGGTGATATATCACAGGGAAAGTTCCTGACATGAATGGCACCAATTGACAGGGTGAGTATCAGAGCCTACTTCTGGGGAATGGAGATATGCTACTCTGAAGGCAGATAAAAAATGCTTAAAATTTGATATGGTTCATTAAAATACTGCACATTCCTATTCAATCAGCCAATTTATTATCTTGAAAAATGCTTAAGAATGTTCTTAAATACTACATAAAATAATTAATGCTCTACTGTTTTTTGTTAAAATAAAATTACTCTGGCAACAATTTGTTCTCTGATACTTTAAATGTAGTTTTGTTAATGAAAATATAATTTGCACTTTACTTGATGACTTTCAAATAGATATAAAGGCAAACTCAATACTCTAAAATTATGACTGAATGATTCCACGTTTCTGTAGAAAACATGTCAAAAGAGAGATCACGTGGCTTGTAATAGATTTTCAGTGAAACTGACAGTTCAATTTTATTTTCACACTTGTATTTTTTTAAAGCAAGAATGAACATGAACATTTTCATTTTTAATAGATAATTCTATTTTCTTTTTCAGAACTTAAACTGATTTGAGGATGTTATAGTAAACGTATATCAGAGATAGTATTTATATGAGGTTATAATAGTAAAAATGATTTTATTTATTGGTTTGCAATTAATTAGACAGTCAATTGGATGTTATTTCATAATATTATTTTCTTCCTTTGTTACTGAATAAAGTAGTGCAGAATGAAGAAGTATTTGCTTGAGACTTTCTATCCCTGATTTCTCAGAAAACATGATAGTTCATACTGAAATCATATGAATGCAATTTTATTTTAACAAAATAGCTTTGAATTAATCAAGTAAAAGGATTCATTGAATGAGTAGTTTCACTTTTTTGTGCTGTTCCTCACTTTTTAAAATCAGTAATTTGGCCTCCAGAATGTCCATCAAAATCTGCTTATAATCTATGCTTAAGGAAGACACAGAAAAAGTTTTTGTAGGTCATTAACCTTGCATCCCAGCTTGCCAGATCCATACAGAATTTTTAATAGACTTTCCATTGTTTAGAATCTCTTACATGGATTATTGAATTATTGAGGGTCTGGTGATACAAACATCTGCTTTAATCTTCTCTATATCTTTTTTTTGAAATTATACTAACAATTATAAAGAAAAATTGATGAGCAAAAGTAATCAGTGAAATAAATTATACACACACATACATTTTACACAAAATTTTTATTCAAGAAGAAAGTTAATGCATCCTTTTTTTAAAATTTTTTGAGTACTCAATCAACAATGCATCTTTTTCCTTGTCATAAAAAACACTCTTAGAAGTCTAAGAATTGTCTACTGAATGCAAAATACTGATGTTAAAATCCAAATTAAGGTGTTAAGATTCACATATGGTCATCAGTTCAAACAAAACAAGTGAGATATAAAATGGTGGGTGAGACATTAGGCTACAGAAAGAAAACAATAGAAAATGGAATATTATTTCTTCTACAAGCAGATATTATACTTAGTAACATATTTTGAATACAATGTTTAGGAAGAATTTCATATGCTTTATTAATTGTAATGTGAAGAGATAGTCTATATATGCCTCCAGATAAAGAAAATAGTTTAAAAAAACAAAATACTCATACAAATATTTGAAATACAAGCTAATACTGTTTATATCATCAAATATATTTTTATTTGAGGATAACTTGCAAATATTTTATTGAGATATAATTTACATATAGTAAAAAGTACAAATCTTAATTGCATAGTCCTATGACGGTTGACACAAAACTATCAACTATAGAGCATTTCTCACTCCAGAAATACACTTTGTGCCTTCCCAGTCCATCTTTCTAAGGGAGGACAGTATTCTGGTTTGTCTTTATAGGCTAGTTTTCACTAATTTACAGATTGAGAAATTCATGTAGTTAGGAAGATACTGTATACTACTTAAAGTCTTAATTCTTTTGCTGAACAATATATTTTTGAGATGTCCATGATGTTACATATATCAGTTCTCTGTACTTTTTTTACAGCTGAGTGATACTCTGTTGTAGGAGTGTATCATAATGTGTATATTCCTTTACCTTTTTTTAGAGATTCTTTTTTTCTAGTTTTTGTCATTCATGACTAAAAATACTACCAGCATCTTTGAAAATCTACTTGTACTCATGTATTTTCATTTCTCTTTGGTGTATATCTAGGAGTGACATTTCTAGGTCATAGACTATGTGTGTGTATTTGTGTGTGTGTGTGTGTGTGTGTGTGTGTATTTAACTTTATATAGATTTTATCAGATCATCCAATAAATGAAGTTCTACTTATTCTTTCACGGAATATATGCCTTTCCCTCACCAGCTTTATTGAGGGGTAATGTTCATACCTTAAATTCACTCACTTTAGATGTACTATTTAATAACTTTTGTTCATTTTTACAGTCATATTACCTTTACCATAAACAAGATATGAAAAATTCCTTATTTTTAAATGTTTCCTCATGTCCATCTGTAGTCTTACCCTCAAGCCCTGGACCCTGACAAGACTTCTGCTTTCTGTCACTATAATTTTTTCTTTTGTAGAATTTCATATACATTGAATCATATAGTATATATATGACTTTTATCACTTAGCTGTTGATGTGTTATCTAAGAAAACCATGCCAACTCCAAAACCACTAATATATTCAACTAGGAATTTTACAGTTTTAGTTTTTGTCTTAAAATCTGTTGTCCAAATTCAAACAAAGTTTAGTATATGCTATGAGAAAATGATTGATGTTCTTTTATTTTTAATATAAATATTCAGTTGTCCTATTAGTATTTATTTGAAAGAATATCCTTTCCCCAAAAACTTGCTCCATCATTATTGCAAAAAAAAAAAAAAATCTATTGAGCATGTAAGTGATCTATTTCTGTATTTTATTTACTTACTATTATTTTTTAAATTTTTATTTAAATTCTAGTGAGTTAATATACAGTGCAATATTATTTTCAGGAATAGAATTCAGTAATTCATCGCTTATATCCAACACCCAGTGCTAATCAAGCAAGTACCCTCCTTAATGCCCATCAACCATATAGCCCATCCCTCATTCACCTCCCTCCGTCACCCCTCAGTTTGTTCTATACTGTTAAGAGTTCTCTTATTGCTTGTTTCTCTCTTTCTTTTTATCCCCTTCCCATGCGTTCATCTGTTTTATTTCTTAAATTCCACATATGAGAGAAATCATATGGCATTTTTCTTTCTCTGATTGACTTATTATGCTTAAGCATAATACATTCTGGCTCTCTGCATGTTTTTGCAAATGACAAGCTTTCATTCTTTTTGGTGGCTGAGTAATACTCCATTGTATATACTATATACAATGGGATATATATATATATATACACACACACACACACACACATATATATATATCTACATATATATATATATATATATATATATCTTATATCTTCTTTATCCAATCATCATTTGATGGATATTTGAGTATTACCACTTTGTAATATAACTTGAAATCTGGAACCATGATGCCTCCAGTTTTTTTTCTTTTTCAGAACGTTTTGGTGTTTGAAATATTTTGTGGTTCTATACAAATTTCAGGATTGTTTGTCCTAGCTCTGTGAAAAATGCTGGTGGCATTTTGAAAGGAATTGCATTAAATATGTAGATTACTTTTGGTAGTATAGACATTTTAACAATATTTGGTCTTCCAGTCCGTGTGTATGGAATGCTCTTCCATTTCTTTGTGTCCTCTTCAGTTTCTTTCATAAGCGTTCTATAGTTTTCAGATCTTTTACCTCTTCATTTATATTTATTCCTAGGTATCTTACTGGTTTGGGTGCGATTACAAATGGGATCAATTCCTTGATTTCATTTTCTGCTGCTTTGTTATTGGTGTATAGAAATGCAACAGATTTCTTTCTTTTTCTTTTTTTTTTAACCTGAAAATATTTTATTTATTTTTTATTTAAATTCAATTAGCCAAGGTATAGTACATCATTGGTTTTTGATATAATGTTCAGTAATTCATCAGTTCAGTATAGCACCCAGTGCTCATCACATCACGTGCCCCCTTAATGCCCATCACCCAGTTACCCCATCTCCCCACCTGTCTCCACTCTAGCAACCCTCACTTTGTTTCCCAGAGTCAAGAGTCTCGTGGTTTTCTCCCTCTCTGATTTCTTCTCATTCAGTTACCCACTCCACTGATATTGTCCTCTGCACTACTCCTTATGTTCCACATATAAGGGAAACCATATGATAATTGTGTTTATCTGACTTATTTTAATTAGCATAATATCCTCCAGTTCTATCCATGTTGATGCAAATGGTAGATACTTTATTTTGTATTCAGTACTTTAAGGGTATTCATTTGACAATACCATACTCTTGATTACCGTAGCTTTAGAGTAACATTTTTCCCCCGTTAAAACCTTTCTTACTATTCTAAATCATATCCACTTTTATATAGATATTAGAGTCAGCCTGTTAATTTCCACAAATAACACAAACTATCTTGTTGGATATTTATTGGTTTGCTTGGAATCTACAGATAGGTTTGAGAATTCTTATCCTCAGTGTTTAACTCTGATGTGTACTCTGGAAAATTTATTAGATTTTAAAGTTAAAAAAAAAATCCTGAACTTCAAGGTCAAAATACCAAGTTATTCATTAAAGATAGAAAATCAGTTCTAACAAAATAATGTAAAATAACACTAGTGGTATTAAGAGACCAGAAAATGGCAGTCTCAGTCAAAGAATTTTATCTGAAATTATTTTCCTTAAATATTTAAGTAGTAGGAAAATAAATTACAACTTCAGCAACTCAGGGAAAAATTTCCTTCTGAAATTCTGAGGTACCATCTAGAGCAAATGTTTTGGAGTTTTCTGGTTTTTGTTTAGTGGAGGGCAGATAGTACATATTTTAGGTTTTGCAGATCATATGACCTTTGTCTCCTTTACTCAGTTCTTCTGTTAAAACATGAAAGCAGCCATAGAAAATTGGTCAATGCATAATCATGGCTCTGTTACAATAAGCCTTTATTTCCTAAAACAGGAGACCTATGGGATTTGGATATATAGTTTGCTATTTTGATCTAAAACAGTGATTTTCAGTGTGTGATCCTCAGCTCAACAATCATCTATAACACAAAGAAACTTAACAGAAATACAAAGTTTTCACATTATCTCTCAAACCTACCTAATCTGAAACTTTAGAGGAAGTATTTAGTAATATGTGTCACAAAACCTCCAGGTTATTCTAATGCATGCTAACGTTTGAAAATCACTAACATTGAAGAGCAGTTTTATTCAAACAAAAATTGAAGGAATATCGACAAAGTGACAGTTGGTGAGTGTTGGATACTTTTAATGTAGATTTTTACCAAAACAAAAGAAAACGAACTCTGCGCTGATACTAGACACAGGTTGGACTCCACTGGAGAAGGAGAAGCAACAAAACTACCCTGCATCCTCCACTAATAGAAGGAAGAGTCCATGAGCCACTATACCACAAGCTTCTGATACAAAGTAGAGAACTTCAGTTACTGGGAGTAGGGCTGGAACATACCTATGCTCTGAACATTGCACTGAATAAGAAGAAGGTATCACTTATTTGAAAGGGCAAGAATACTAAGAATGTCCCAGCTTGAGACCAGACAGTCAACTGTTGTGGAAAGAACAGTGTAGAATGAAACAGTTTATGCTAGACTGCTGTGCAACACCTGTTATGTAAAATCTGATAGTAGGGAGAAATCCTTTAGTAACTCTACATCTCAAATTCAAAAAATGACAGTGAAATCAACTAACAGAGAAATATGAAGGCTTCAGTATATGAAGATCCAGCACAACTACAGACCAGGTTAACTCAATCCCACCATGAACAGAATGGTATGAGAAGCGACATGCCTATTTCTGGAAGCAAATACTGTTTATCTTAGCATCTACTGTTCTTTTACACATAATGTCTGACATGAAATCATAACACACACACACACACAATTAGGAAACAGTGTTAATAGTGGAAAAGTAAACATGTTTGTATACAAGAATTTAGTAGAGGAGTATCTATATGTCTCAATTGGTTAAGCGTCCCACTCTGGATCTCAGCTCAGGTTGTGAGTTCAAGCCCTGCTTTGAGCACCATGCTGGGCATGGAGTCTATTTAAAGGATAGATAGATAGGCAGATGGCATTATATAAAAGATTCATATATAAAAGTGTTAATTATAAAAGTTAACCCTTGATATTGTCATAGAATGTACATATTGTTTCCATATGGAAAATAATTTCCTGTCGTTCTTCTTCTGGGAAAAGCATCCATCATTTTTAAAATAAGATCCAGACTTCTTGGTTGACAGAAATATCCTATCCCTTAAGCAAAAAAAAAAAAAAAAAAAAAAAAAATCAATCAAAACCTTTGTATAGGGGATGATTTTAAACTATTCAAGAAGATATTGTATTAGGTATATGGAAATATGCTTTTTAGGAAAAGTTTGCACTGGTTATATGAACTTAGAAGCATCAAGACGAGTGACTGAAGAGAAGCCATTGAGAGCCTAGAATTGAGGTAAAAAGACCTCCTCACTTCCAAATAAGGATGAGGAAAATGAGACATTAAACTATTCAGATGAACTTTCTGAAGTAGGATGAAAACCAGGTGAACTGCTGTCATGGGAACCATACAAAGAGTTATTCAAGCAGACTGTGGTCAAAATTTTGCATAGTTTTGAATGACTCCACAGTCACCATTTTTTGCTTTTAAAGATACTGTTATTTTTTTTAATTAGGATTTACATTTCTATTTCTTTTTTTTTTTTTTTACTTGTGGGATTTTATCATCCTTTAAATTTCACAGCATAATGTAAGATTATAACTTTTGTTTGACAATTTTGTTTCCACCATCATTTTCTCTACCAATAAATTTTACCTTCCTCAGAATATCAGTGGGCATATATTCCAAGATGAGCTATTTTATCAGAATTTTTAACCTGAACAGAGGCATCTATCAATAAATTAGTATTTTGCCTCAAATCCCATTAAGCTCCATTAGTTAGAATAGTTTTCTAGTGCTATGGAAAAAATCCTAACTTGTCACATAACATTCATTGCTGCCTTCAGTATTAGATAATTTAGTTGTATACTAACATATATAACTATAGGTCATTGATAGCAATTAATTATCTTTAACAGCTAAAATAGTGTTTATTCCATATGGAAGTGATCATACATATTCAAACTAAAGTATACAAGGGAAAATTCAACAGTATAGTTAATGAGTGTATTAAAATCAACATCTAATTTTAGAATTATATAAAAGAGGCAATTATGTTGGTCTTTTATGATTTATTATTTTTTCTTGCTGTTTATTGCTCAGCAACTGATTATCATCCGGATGTGTAAAACTCTCCTTTTTTTTTTTTTTTTTAAATAGAGTGGGGGCAGAGGGAGAGGGAGATAGAGAATCTTAAGCAATCTCCACACTCAGTATAGAGCCTGACACAGGGTTTGATCTCACAACCCCAGATCATGACCTGAGCAGAAATCAAGAGTCAGACTGTCCACACTACCTGAATGTAGTTCCCAGTAGTGCTTTCACATACTAAATATGAAGACATTAAAACCTGGTTCAGTTAAAACCTGATCCAACCAAACCTGGTTCAGGCCTTCTTTCAGTAGACACTGTTGGACCTTACAAAGGAACATAAGGATCCCAAGGAACTCCACATGTGTGTGTGAGGGATACTGGATTGTTGTAATTTGCTTCTGCGATATTTTTGTCTGCTTTTGTTATTCAGGTTCTGGAAGGATAAAATTAATTTGAAGTGTTTATGTTTCTGCTATTTCCAGAAAGAATTTGGGTAGAATCATTTTTCCTTCCTCCTTAAATGTTTGAAACAAATAACAGGAAATAATAAACCCTGTGTGTTAGACACAACAGTAGCCATGCAAAGTTACTCATGTCCCTGTCCTCAAAGTTTGTGGATATACATGTTGCATGGCAAAGGGACTTTGTAGATGTGATTAAGGATGGATCTTGCAATGGAGAAGTCTCCTCAGTTACCAGCTGGGCCTAATTTAATCTAGAATCCTTAAATGCAGAGGGTCTTTCCAGGCTGTGGCTAGAGAGAGAGAGATGTGAGGACAGAGGAAAGATCAGAGATACGAGAATCTCTGGCTTTGAAGATGGAGGAAGAAGTCCTGAGTCAGAGAAGATTCAGGGATCTTCTAGAATCTGTAAAAGGTGAGGGAATGGATTTTTCTCTAGAGATTCCTGAAAGCACTGCAACCTTGCCAACACAATGATTTTAGCACCGTGTGACTCATGGTGGACTTCTGACACAATTCATTATCTATAAGGTAATACTTCTGTGTTGTTTTAACCCAGGAACTTCAGATAAATTTATCTGAAAACAACAGAAAACCAACATACCATGAAAAAACAACACATTCATAAGAATATTAAAATCTTGACTGGTGAGCACATACTTACATAGTACTATAGTAATCCATTTAGAAATTCAAGAAAAAAAAAAAAAACTTTGTTTCTGTAGATTGAAATTCCATATGACGTTGCAGGAAAATCTAATACAGAAAAAATTAACCCCTAAGCATAACTTTATAAATTTCTTGCACTTCAAAATAAGGAAAGAATTTGTCATGTATGTAGTTGAAATGGTATGTTAGTATTAAAACAAGAAAATCATGTTAGAATTTTCCAAACTAACAGTCATTGGTTAAAAAAAAAAAAAAAGTACATATTTTAAAAAATCTAGGAATGAACCTGGTAGATATATGGACAGACCAGAGTGAATAGCTAGTTCTGTTCCATGAGGTGGTCCTGGAATTCGGGTTTCTTTAATTTTGTTGCTCTGTCATGACTTAAAAGGTGTTTTCATCATTTACATAGTCAAAACTGAATCATTGATAATGTTTCACTGTTGCAGCTTGCTAGAGGAGGGAAAGAAAATAGAAGGCAAGCCGCTCTCTCTCATGGATATGACTCACAGAAGTTGCATATCTCATTTCTGTATCCTAGTGACCAGGATATTGCTATACAGTTACTAGATACAAAGGAGACCAGAATTGGACCAGTACTGTGTGGCCACGTGCTCATTTGCGATTGTGATTTAGGGATTCTGTTACTTAAAAAAACTGCTTCAGTGTACTCAAGTTTCTATATATGTCAGTGTCAATGACTTTCCAAAGAACTTACTAGTTACTGAGTGTAGCTCATCATTCAAGTTCTTGGCGAGGCACTGTACTTTGTAGCCAACCAAGATACGGCTCTTCTTTTCCTGGTGATTGATATATTAAAAGACAAATTATCTACTCCATCAGTATAAATTGGTGGAGAAGGAGCAAGATACTGGAAAAATAAATGTAGGTTGGAAGAGCAGAGTGGAAAGCATATTCAGTCAGTAATTTATAGAAGTTTTCAACCTCTGTTGGCAGAAATTGTGAAAACTCCCTGCTCTGCATGGAGAAATTCTCATGATTACCCGTCTGGCAACTTTAGTTCTGTCCTTTGGGAATCCTCTTTTTCATTATCCTGCATGGACCCTGGCTTTCCCCTGTAGAAGGATCTCTCTAGTTCATTATTCTCTTTGGCCCCATTCGAAGTGGGCATTGGACAGCCTTTTTAAACCTAGTGATTGCAGGTTTATGTTATCTTTGGGGACATAGATCCCCTCAGAGGCTTTTGGTTTATTTGCTTCCCATGATTTCAACAGTCGCAGATCACATCTGGTCACAATTCTTGAGAGGCCAGCTGAAACAGCAGGCTTGGAGTGAGCTGGGAGAGCAGTGCCATTAATCTCTTCTTTGCAGCTGAGCTGGCTTCCACTGTCTGGCATTAAACTAGAGGCTCTTGAAAAAGACACTGAATGACAACCCTCTCTCCTGCTGCTTGGCCATCAGAAGCCTTTGGCTTCTCCAACTCTGAGGACCAAAATTACCAAAATTTCAATCAATCTAAATTGTAGGCCATATGCATGGACATTTTCCTACAGCAGAACTGAATTCCCTTCCATTTCTACTTGCAAATTAACTGATTTTTGCCTGAATCTCACTTCTTAGTATCCGCCAGAAGCAACAAGAAGTACCAATAATTTTAGTGTTTCCAAACACTTTTATAGATCTGCAAGTTCTATAAGCACATGTTAAGTCTTCTAAATAATCATTCATGATCATATTACCACCTGTATTGCCAAGACAAAGATAAACTTTTTATTTATTTGTTTAGTTTTTATTTATTTATTTACTTGAGGAAGGGCGAGAGTGAGAGAGCATAAGCAGGGGGAGCAGTAGGCAGAGGGAGAGGGAAAAGCAGGCTCTCTGCTGAACAGGGAGCCCAATGTGGGGCTCAATCCCAGGACCCCAAGACCATGACCTGAGCTGAAGGAAGACTTAACTGACTGAGCCACCCTGGCACCCCTAAAGATAAACTTTCTCTCCTGTATTATATAGTCTGTCTGCATGCTGGCTACTAAGCCAATGTCATGTATTTTAGATTTTGTTAATGACAGCATTATATTTCCAAGTATCAATTTTACGTATCCATGGAGTGTAAATTAAGCCTAACAGAATCCAACTCAAGATGAATATTTCATCTTTCTCATGTAATAGTGTAAAGGATATTTGATGGTTCAGAGTTGGTAGGAAGCTCTGCTCCACAAGAACATTGAAGTTCTTGGGATATCCTATTTTGTAAGACACTCCCTAAGGTGTTACCCTGGTTTGCATTGCCAGTGGGCTCACTATTTCTACCGTCTAGCTTGTAGTATAGAATGTAAAAGGCAATCTTCTTTCTAAGGATGTGAACTATAATCTATGAATATCATTTCTTTACCCTGCCCACTGACCATAATTAGTCATAAAGCCATGCCTGTTTACAAATCAAGCTAAGAAATGTGCTTGCTAGAACTCAGCAGATATAATAAAGAACTTCCGTGGAAAATTAGCATGTATCAACAAATAATAGCACATATCAAAAATTCACTTTTTTTTTTTTTAAGATTTTATTTATTTATTTGTCAGAGAGACAGAGAGCACAAGCAGGGGGAGTGGCAGGCAGAGGGAGAAGCAGGATCCCCACTGAGCAGGGAGCTCAGTGCGGGACTCAACCCCAGGACTTCAGGATCATGACCTGAGCCAAAGGGAGACTGTTAACCAACTGAACCACCCAGACACCCCCAAATCACTAACTTTTTACTATGTGCCAGGAACTATGTTAGATTAATATCTACTACCTATGAGAAACTTATTATTTTCTCTGTTTATGAAATGAGTAATCAGCCAATGTTACAGGTGCAATGTCCAGATCATTATACCCGTTTTTGGATTCCAGAACTATAAACTCTTTTATTATTACATAAATATTCACTGATCTATCATGTAATTATAGATTTTTAGAGATATTGCCTTAGTTAATAGTTATATTCAGTTGACCGTTTTATAGATAATAAAACTGATTTTGAATACTAGTTCAGGAATTAATTCAGGAAACATGATGATGAAACGAGACTTTTAGAATGTAACTTATTGCTATTTAAAAACAATTGTTGGCTGTTAGTTATGATATTATATATGAAAATCATACATGGAACATTTACACATGATTTTCCTGAAGACCAGTGTCTGGACTTGTGTTGGACGAAACAGTAGCCATTACCCACTGTGATTATTATAAATTTAAAATTAAATGAATTAAAGTGAAAGAAAAGTAACAATATAGTTCTCAGTCATTGCAGCCACAATTCAAGTGCTCAGAAGCTGCAAAGCACTGGTGGTTACTATATTGGACTGTACAGATGTAGGCCCTTTCCATTACCGTAGGAAGTTTTATTGCATAACGAGTGTCCAGGCATTTGATAGAGTTTGGTGAATACAAATATAAAAATACTTATAAGAACTTGATTTGATTAATAATCTGAATAATAAACATAAAATGTTCTTATGAAAAATGAGTGGCAAAAATAAATAACCCACATTTTTGTGAAAACCCACTGTTTTGTGAAACACTGTTCTATGTTTTGTGAAACAATGTTTTGAGAACAGTGATTGGGGTTATTATATTAATTACTTCTTCCCAAAATGTCAATTTCCATTTTTATTGATGTGACCTCTAATTTTTTATGTTTTAAGTTTTATATCATATGTTTTATGATACTCATCCCTCAGTAAAAATAGATGAAGAATGTCCCAGGGCACCTGGGTGGCTCAATGGGTTAAGCCTTTGCCTTCAGCTCAGGTGATGATCTCAGGGTCCTGGGATTGAGCCCTACATCGGACTGTCTGCTCAGCGGTGAGCCTGCTTCCCCCTCTCTCTCTGCCTGCCTCTCGGCCTACCTGTGATCTTTCTCTCTCTCTCTGTCAAATAAATAAAATCTTAAAAAAAAAAAATGTCCCAAGATTGATCTGCATTTATTTTCTTATAAAATAATATCAAATTTTCCATGGAAATACCTACCTCTATTATTTAATTTTATACCTTTATAAACTTTTAATTGAATACTTTTCCTAATTATTTTTTCTTTTTTTAAAGACTTTAGCTATTAATTTGAGAGAGAAAGAGAGGGAGCACAAGCAAGGGGAGTAGAAGAGGGAGAGAGGGATGCCTGCTGAGCAGGGAGCCCAATGTGGGTCTTGAGCCTAATGTTGATGCTTAACCAACTGAGCCACCCAGGCGCCCAGTGTTTTTCTGATTAAAATGTACATACAAAAAAAAAAAAAAAAAGTACAAGGTCAGAGTAAAAGGTCTTAAGATTTAGAACACCTAAAAGTAATAAGTCTAATGCAACTATTAAAAAATAACATATGATAACATTTCTGTTGCTTTTTCCCATTTTGACACAAGAGAATTTTACCTTGAGTTTTATTCTAAGTTTTTTATGTTATTTTTAAAATATGTTTAAATATTTCATTTATTTTCTGGGTAGGCAATGAGATTTGTAATAAAGATCAAGGTCAAACTACTTTTTGTTCCCTTGGCAAAAACCATTTTTCCCTATATTATATTTGATATTTTCTTCAAATAAAATGATTATTTTTTAAATATAACTGAGTCAAGTCTTTGGGCAATTGAGAAAGTATTCCACTGTTTGTTTGTTTGTTCGTTTGTTTTTTAATTATTGCTTCTTTTGCTCTTTTTTCAATTTCAACTTCTAAAATCTTCTGTATCTGATTTGGATTTAACCTTCTGAATCTATCTTTGCATATCTCTATCACTTTTTAACATACCCTTCTTTTTCTTCTATGTTCTTAAAAAACAAACAAACAAACAAACATTACTCAAGATAACCCCTGCATAGTATCAGATTTTTTTGTAACACTAATTCCATTTACATACTGAAGAAAACATCTACTTATGTTTTGCTACCCAGTATTAGAAAAAAAATCTTTCTTTGCATCCCTGAAGCTGAAGGAAGGGCAGCCTTAATACTGGAAATTATTATTTACTGTTCTGTGGGAATGAAACAGGGGGATATAGACAAAGGGCAGAAGTGAGGCTGAGAGAGCAGAAGATGCATGGCGCCCGGAGGGAGGGGGGCCAGGGCGGTGGTCTCACCACCTGCTCAGTGGCTTATTAGTGTCTGTGTCAGGTCCCCCCCCACCCACGTCCCTGCCATTGTTGATCAATCCTGTTTTCTGTCATTTTCTTAGAGACCATGGATTGTCTTTAAATATATTCTTCCAATGAATTATTTTCCGGATTAAATTAGTTGGATCTGCTGTTTACAGCAAACATGATGATTAATACATGTTGGGTGCCCTCTGACATGATTTTTAATTTAAAATGTCTACATTTTGGGGCGCCTGGGTGGCTCAGTGGGTTAAAGCCTCTGCCTTCGGCTTGGGTCATGATCCCAGGGTCCTGGGATCGAGTCCCGCATGGGCTCCCTGCTCGGTGGGGAGCCTGCTTCCTCCTCTCTCTCTGCCTGCCTCCCTGCCTACTTGTGATCTCTGTCTGTCAAATAAATAAATAAAATCTTAAAAAAAAAAAAAAGTCTACATTTCTACCTCTACATTCAAATCTTTATATTCCCTCCAGTTTACTATTTCTTGCATGAAGTCACAGAACTCTTGTGTATTTCCTAATGTATTTCATTTCTATTTTTATGTATTTGTCAAATTTTCTGGCATATATTATATATTCAGAAATTTTTTTTGTTAATAAAAGAAGCAGTCAAGGAAAATCTGTGAGAATGGAAAGTTCACCAAGAAATAAAATGCAAAATTACTTTAAAAATTAGTTATTTTCCACAGTAAGGTTTTTATTGAAAATAACAATAGACACAGAAAACAGCTAGATTTTGCTAAAAAATTAAATAAAATTACTGTCCCTTATGATAATATCTCTTATGTTTTTACTAAGGAAGTGGTTTAACTTTTCTTTAGCCAATTTGTCTTTTTTTCAGGTGATAAGAACTATATTACTTCCTATGCCTCCTAGGAACAGTGTTTAGCCACCTATCCAAAATGAAAATTTACAATTGCTTTCTTTTTACCTAAATTTACTGAAATCCACAAGTTCCTGTTCTTTTTTGGGAGGGGGTAAAGTTTTTTCCCCATAGTCCATTGGAAAGTAGTAGACATTGAAAGAAATGAATGAATGACTGACTTCTATAGATCCGTGTGAACAATCTTCACCTACTTCTTAAGCTATCCACTCATGAATAATCCCTCAGACAGGGAGTCCTTCTTTCCTACATAGGGATTTCTTTTTAAAATACTTCTCCGTCATGACTACAAAGTATCTATATCTTCACCATCCAATATGTTTAATGTGCAAATTTTTAGCAAGCCGAAATATATCAAAGTAAAACCACCAAAAACATCTACTAAAAAATTCATAGGTAGTTACTAAATTTCTAGAAAACAGTATTGAGACTTCTGGAATGAAGAAGTGAAAAGAAGACAGACAGACATTAATTGCCTGCAGACAGAAGTCAGGAGCAGAAAGAGAGCTAGAAGTTTGGAAAGCATTGTGATTTGAAAGTAATTACACAGAAACACAGGGGATTGGTATTAAATACCTTATTAACACTGTTCAGTAATAAAACAAAGGCAAGCAAATATAAATTATAGAGATATGTACAAGCCAGAAAGCTTTGGCATCATTTTAATTTTTTATGTAAAAAACAGTTTCAATTTTGGAGTTAATTATACTTATGCAAAGAAAAATAAAATTTTGATTATTTTTAATGCTAGAAGATTATAATATAGCAATATTATTTAAATGTAGTAAATATATTTTAGGTGACTGTGGCAGTAATCCAAATAGAAAATGGAGTCAATCATATTAGATATCAGATATAATATATAATGACAGTCCATCATCATAGTTAAAATTTCCATGAAATTGCCAAAAAAATCCTTTGTATAACATCTGTTCTGTAAGTTCACAGATGACCAGAGTTTTTCCAACGTTTCTCTTGTGCACTTAATATCATAATTAAAATGATATGCTCTGGCATTGTTATGGACTGAATGTTTATGTCCCTTTACTCCCCACAAATTTGTATGTTGATGTCCTAATCATCAATTTGGCTGTATTTGTGGTGGGATGTCTACGGAAGTAATAAAGAGTTAATTAGGACATAAGAAGGGGCCTGATGTGATAGGATTAGGGTCCTTATAATAAGAGATACTAGGGAGCTTAGTCTTTCCAAGGAAAGGCCATGTAAGGACACAGCAAGAAGGTGGCCATCTGCACACCAGGAAGAGAGCCCTCAACAGAAATGGACCATCCTGGCACCCTGATCTCAGATTTTCACCTTCAAGGATTGTGAAAAAATACACTTTTGTTCTTTAAGCCACCCAGACTATCATATTTTGTTATGACAACCCAAGATGACTAAGGCAGGCATTTATGTTATTCTCTGTCTTAAGTATATCGTCTAGGCTAGTTGGTGATAACAGCATGAACAATCAGAAACATGGAGAAACAGTACAAAATTATGCAAACATTATTGAAGTTCTTAAATTGAAATGTGGTGGGAAAAAAAAACACATAAAAACATCTTTCATATGCTGTCTGCAAGCTTCCACTGTAAATCACAATAAATCCATAGAGGCTGCTAATATATACTCTTTAAATACCCAAAAGATTGCTATTCTAGTAAATAATTCACATATTAAAATAGTTTTCTACACTATTTGCATATGTACATAAAACACTTATGAGAAAGGTTTGAAGATAACATTTGCTCACGCTTAAGATAATTTGAGCATGGCTATGCATATTTCATTAAATTCCTTTGCCAATACATCTACAATATGATACAAAAACTCTAGCAACTTATCGGTTACACATCTACATTGTTGAATGTATAGTCATTTTGAAATTCCAGAAATGTGAAATAATACTTCAGGAAACTTCATCTGTGTCATGAATTTAATGAATTTTAATCCAGATTTGCTTTGAAATAATCACGTAATAGCCAGATGTCTGTGACTCAGCTTCTAATGCCTACCAATAGGGCAGTGCAAGAAAAAATTAGTTTTGTGACTAATGATAATCACTTTCTTAGATTTAAGGTAATAGAAAACTGAATGCCAAGAGATTCCCGTAACTATTTTGATAGTGTAATATGAATCTGGTTATTGAATTATATTTGCACCCTTTTGAACATCCAGAACTAATCATAGCAATCCAAGTTTGAGGTGTTTATTTTTCCATTAAAATATAATGAAGTGAAGGTGATGTCAAAGAGTTGTCTGTGTTACTTAGCATTTGTTCTTCTACTCCATCCCTCAGTTTAAAAATATGTGTTTCTGACTTTACAGACTGAAATTCAGAGTCTGATAACATAGACTATGCTGCAAACTATAAAATAGGAGCAGTAATAGTATCATTGTCCTCTTTTATGAGGTAATAATTTGATTCCAACTAAATGAAAATAAAGGCAAGATAATAAAGCTAAGAATAAATGCTCAGGAAAATATATCTATTTTGCTGTTCTTACTCAGGGATTTTTCTCCTCTGGAAGGAGCTTTGAAAAAGGGTACATACATTATTTTTAAATATAATCAGGAAATATCTCCAGTGACAAAAGTGTTCATGTCCCGATTTCCAAAGGAATTTAACCATCTTTACAGCGGGTCTCAATTGCCCCCTTTGTGCTTTTAGCCTCACCCTTCGCCATAACTCTAAAGAAATGCCTGCCTCTCCAGAGTTAGAGAGGAGAAGGAATTCACATTCTATTTTCAGTTTAATACACTGAACAATCCGAATCATAGCTTCTCTGCTTGTTGCTTATCTTTAGGTTCTAGAACACAATGTAACTATTGCGTCTCTGGGCTAGTATTATGACAGATACAGTGATTATAGTGCAGTATTATATTCTTGGAATTCATGGATAAAACCTTACTAGAGGATGCAAATCTCACCTCTATTTCTTGAGAATGAGGGGATGGATATAGAGTTCATGACAAGTAGGTATTATTACTATATTAAACTGGTAAATGCCATGGAGAAAAATAAATCAGGGGGCAGAATAAAGATTTCTGGGAATGGATTTCAATTTCCTATTGGTTGCCCGGGGAAGGCTTCACATTTGATTTGTGAGCAGGTCGCAATCTTTCTCCTCTCTGCTTTCAACTCCTTTTTATAATCTTTCCCTTATGTATTGACTTCTATTCTTTTGAGATCAAATATCATGGAAACTATAGGATTTCTCCCTTTAATATTCTGTCAACTCTTGTGCCCATTACTTGTTTTTTTTTACTATTTCTCAGAAAGGTCTTAACATTGATTAAATTCAACTCTTTTTCTAGCACCCATTCAGCTGAAAGTGGCTGGAGGAAACACACAAGACACACCTGCATGGGTGTGCAAGCGCACGCACACACACACACACACACACACACACAGAAGTGCTGACTGATCTAAAGTGAATACATGACCATGGCCACAAGAGGGCTCGTAAGTCTGCTTAGTGCAGACACCAGATTTCGAATCCATTTATTTGAAGATACGTCATATGTATCCAACTGCATCCAAAACAAAATACTAGTGATAAAAACAAAATAGGAAATAGTCCTATATCAGTGCTTCTACATTCCATTATATCTCAATTCTGTAAGCCTCCTTTAAAATACACTATGTGGGGATGCCCGGGTGGCTCAGTTCGTTAAACGTCTGCTTTGGGATCAGGTCATGATCCCAGAGTTCTGGGATCAAGTCCCACATCGGGCTCCTTGCTCAGCAGGGAGCCTGCTTCTTCTTCTGCTTGCTGTTCCCCCTGCTGGTGCTAGTTCTCTCTCTCTCTCTCTCTGACAAATAAATAAAATCTTTAAAAAATATATATTCAATGGAATATTATTCAGACTTAAAAAAAGAAAAAAGGAAATCCTGTTATATGTGTGGCATCTTGGATAAACCTGGAGGGCATTAGATTAAGTTAAAAAAATTAGTTGCAGGACAAATAATACTACATGATTCCACTTTTTCAAGACATTTAAGAGAGTCAGACTCATAGAAGCAGAGACAAGAATGGTGGTTGCCAGGAAACAACGTGAGGGGAAATGGGGAGTTGCCCTTCAAAGTGTGTAATGTTTTAGTAGTACAAGATGAAAAAGTTCTAGGGATCTGCTCTATGACCTTATGCCTATAGTTAACAATACTATATTGTGCCCTGAAAAATTGTTAGAAGGCAGATCCCATGTTATGTATTCTTACCACAATTAATAAAAAAAAATACTTGACTCTCACATAATGTATCTGCTCACTTTATATTTTCTAGATTGTTGACTTCTCATTAGAATGATAAATTTAGTTTCCATTCATAGTGATTGCTATTTCATGTTAATGAAGATGAGAATAACCATTTTTCGTCAGTAGTTTGATTTTTTAACTGTTTTCTATAATGTATTCAAGAAACTGATATTTAAGCAATACATATATATTAGGTAATTGGGTATTTGGTAATATCTCATAGTCTCATTTTATACTATATCTCTGAAATTTAAATTTGTGTTTCATTCCTGACATTGTTGCATATACATCTCATTAAGTGAGGAGCTTTTTTTTTTTTCAATTTTGAGATTTAAAATTAAGGAATAATTACATCCACTCATGTAATCTGCTTACATTTTTGACGAAAGTTTCTTAGATAATCAATATATTTTTATCTTTCTAATGTTATCTTGCAAGTGAAATAAGAATCCAGAAGGCAGGGATGTTCTTCCCATTTATAACTATGACATTATTCAATAGACAGCATAAGAAGAATCTTTAATCTCCTTGTTAGAAAAGAGACAGTAAATCAGAACAGAATGCTAAACATGTAATTTTGATAGATTAAGTAGGATTAATACCTAGTCTAGGAAACACTGTGTGTTTGCACATTTAGCAGATCATTTGAGCTATAAGAAAGTTTCATTTAATATGTCATTTACTTAACATGTCAACTTTGAAACTTTTTGAACTAAATCACTAAACTCCCGGTAATAATGAAGAATGGAGAAGAAACTACAGATGGATCATGCAGTAAGTTATTAACATATGGCTGTGGATAATCAGCTGTAGACCTGCACCTCTTTGTTGTGTAGTACGTGAAAGGTAAAGAACTCCTTGCTGATGATTCATTCAGTCTCTATTCAGTATGACTCTTTGTGGGTGATGCATAGTGTAAGTACTCGAAGAGTTTGATCAAGGCTCACAGACATAATTAGATTAAAAGTGCCGTAATTGGACTGCCAGCTGACATTGGGAAAGAAGCAAACCTGGTTTGACAGTAGGATGACAAAGATTTGGACAAGGCAAGATGAGAGAATGATGATAAGTATTTTTAAGGAAATAAGGCAAATTGTGAATATTTCCTACTCTGTACACTGCTTATGAAACTTGGGGTGGGATTGGGCTGTGATTAGAGCCAAAAATGTGTGGTATATATTTCCCTTTCTGTCATTGTGGGGTATCTGGATTCCTTCAGCTCTCCTTAAACAGATTTTCTCCCTTTGCTTTTTTATTAAAATAAAGAGGAAGTAGAATTAAGACTCCACGAGCCTGTGAGATAGTTCCTAACTCTGTTGTTTTGGGCAAGTTTCTCACATTTTCCGTGCCTCAATTTTACACTTTGTAAAACAGAGCTAATGCAAATACCCAATTTATAGTAATTTGTGAGGATGTTAAATAAGCTTCTTTAAAATATAACATCATAATTCCAAGCAAGAGGTATACTTGTAAAAATGCTATTTTGTCTCTTCAAGATAGCAACAATTATTCAATAAAAATCTACCCATCATCTTTACTGATATGACAATATGTTACATAGACTACAAATCCAAGCTGTCTCAGAAAGCCTGGCAGGCTCTGGGGTAACAGGTATTTTTTAGGTATGTTGCTTTCGGATACAAGCAATCTTGTGGAGAATCCTTGATCTTCGCACCATCAGAATATGGTCTGACACTGTGTCTCATTAACCCAGAAATTAGAAATCGTGTGAGCTAGATTTGGCACTCCAGACTTTGTCAATATATACTGACTATAGCCAAAGACACTTCCACCCTCAGAACATTTATTTCAAGAATATTTTAGACAAATGACCCCTGGAGTTAACAGATGGGTTTATGTTCCAAGCAGGGAGAATGACTCATTGTCCAAGAAATGTGGCCACTGGTGGGGTCTCCTCTCTGGTTCAATTTCAGACAGCTCTCCTGTCTTTTTGTAGCTGAAGTAACTTTTAATTCTCTTCAAATGTCCAGTGTTACTACTCTGCCAAGACAGGTATGCTGAGAATTGGGGCTTCTAGTTATTTTGACATTATTTTACATTAATAGATTCAAATTAATTTAATGAATGCATTGAATGGATTCAAATTCATTTTGATGTTCAAATCAATTAAAATTCTGTGGTTGTTCATAGAAAAAGTGAAGGTATTAAATCTTTTAATTTCATCTATTATAAATTTTGAAAATATGGTTGAAGAACAGACTTAACATTTTTAATTTATTTATGTACAATGATAGAGTTGTGTCTATCTAAAATTTGAAAAAACTGTTTCTAAAATTCATGGTCAATAATTACATCTAGCTATTTTCAGCATAAAAAATATGAAAAATGTGTGTCAGTGGAAGCAAGCTATTTAAAAACTATTAGTAATTCAAATCCTATTCACATTCAATATTTAGTATATCTGTTAATACTGTATTTTATTTTTGTTTCCATAATAGATAATGCAAAAAAGTAAATTTTACCGAACTCCTTATGGATGCTCCCATGCCACCCAAATTATTTCCAAAACATGCTGTAATGTCTTACAATTTTCTATACATTCTGGAGCCAAAAAAAGTAGAAAAGTAATCTCTCAGAACTTAGACACCAATTTCTGACCAAAAAAATTGGATATGTAAAATTAGTTTCCTTAGCCAATGCTGAGATACTAAAAAGAAATTGAAACTTTCTCTTATCCGAAGATGAAATTATTCTCAAGAGGAATTTAGGTTCACCAATAGAAAACTTTGCTTCAAACTGGAACTTCTCTTGAATCTAATTAAAAATTGAATTTTCCTGTGTTTCATTTGGGGTGACATAGGCATTAGTTTTTGAACATTGATCCAACCAGGTTGATGACTTTGCATATACTTATAACATTAGATGGAACCTATTTAAGTTTTCCTTATCCTTAGAGACAGGTAGAAAGAGGTGAGGAATTATTACATACATTTGGATTACTGTAAGCCTCTGTTTAAGATGTTTTAATCTTACATCAAATACATGCACTTATTCACAGCAATTGTGTAGAGTAGGAAGACTTGCACAGAATTAAAATAGAAGTTCAAATAACTCAAAAGAAAATAAAAACAGTCTGAAGAAATAAATAGAAGTTGGAATAACTTGGAATAAAACAAAATCAGATTGCAGAGATAAATTTTATTTAATGAGAGAAAATAATATATTTATTGACATATATATTTATATTATTGATAATATTTCCAAGAAGTGACTATTTATGTATATAAATTCAGCAGTAGGTATACAGTTAAAATATGTATCTTGATTCCTTGTCTTCTGTGCTCATGTTTCCCAATGCCTGGGTTCCTACCAAATGCTATGCTTCATACATGTATTGTGTGTGTGTGTGTGTGTGTGTGTGTGTGTGCACGCGCGTACACATATATAAACAGATATATAAAAATACATAGATAGATATCTACCTGTATATATAGAGATGTAGATATCTAGATATCTATACATATATCCCAGATTGTTTTGCTTCTTACTTTTAAGGATTTGTTCTAGTGAATTAAACATAAATATTTACAGTGTGCTGAATGAAGATCTACCCTCATTAATACAGAAAGGCTTCATCTAATCCATAAAGGGCCTAAATAGAACAAAAAGGCAGAGGGAGAGCAAATTTTCTCTCTCTCTCTCTTTTTCTTTCTCCCTTTCTCTCCCACCTCACCCCCTACCCCGCCCTGCTTGAACTGAGACATCCCTCTTCTCCTGCCCTCAGATATTGATACTCCTGGTTCTTGAACTAAGATCAAGGCTAACACCATTGACACCTCCACCCCCTCTCTTAGGCCTTCCAAATTGGACTGAATTACACAATGTACTTTCCTGGTTCAGTTCTCCTGCTTGCAGGCCATGGACCACGGGACTCCTTGGCCTCCATAACCATGTAAGTCAATTCCTACAATAAATGTTCTCTTACATACAATTTCTATATAGCTATCAGTTCTGTTTCTCTGGAGAACCCAAATAACACTCCTCTAAAACACTCGCTAGGTTAAACTTTCAATCACATGGTGGCAGCATGTTCTCTAGGGAATATCAGCCAGGACACCATATACTTTGTTATATTTTTATTAACTTTTATAATCAAAATGTAGAAAGTTATATATACAAATAATTTTATGTATATATGCCTGATTTTATCTAAAATTAAAAAAAAAACTTTAAGACTAAAGGCAGTGGTTGTAAAGCAATATTAGACAATGGAGTGGGTGGAAGTGGAAGTAGATGAGAAACTTTCAATGTATACATTGTAATTGTTTAATTGTTAAAATGTATAAAAGAGTTACATATTCAGAACAAACCAAATAAAATTAAACATACTCATTAATGGCGTTAGGATGTTTAAATTCTAAAGGTGAACTTTTTTGTTGTTGTTTTGTCCCAAAGATTGAAACTAAGATTAGTGTAGTAAATTTATCTGTAATTACTGTAGATTATGTTTCTTTCTTTTCATGCTCTAATATTTTGGGAGATTGAGGCCTCTCTCCTCACTTTATCACCAGAGACTTTAATATGATTCCAGGACAAAAAGGAGGCCAAAGATGGGATAATTTCAGTGCAAAAATATATGAAAAGAGAAAGGTTTTGATATTTTCCTATTTTTGACTTCCTCTCAATTCTGTCAAAATGGATGTATAATTCATCAGGGCTCAGGGAAACCTCTGGGAAAACATACATAGAAAACTAAACTGATTCTCTCTAGACTTTGTGGGAGGCAGTGATCTGTATGGTCCTGTTCCAGGCAGGAGCGCTGGGAGGACGCTGAAGCCTCCTCCAGTGACATATGTGATGAGAGCAAAGCAGGTGGTGTTCACTGGTGACTATTCTGGGACCTGCTGATCCCACTGTCTATGCTTAGGAGACCCAACCCCCATGTATGTGATCGCTCTAGGAAATGTATCCAGTTTTAGTCATCTTGACATCATATGGTACATATTTGATTTAGAAAAACAAGTTCCTTGGTGTTGTTTATTTTGTAGCTGATAACGAAAAGCACTAATTTGTAATGATTCTGTTTACCTCTATTCATTAGTAATCTTTGAAAACTTCTGTATAAGGAATAACTTTTTTTCATTTTATTTAGAACTCTTAACAATACAAATACAAGATGTTTTATTATTTCATCTTAATCATCACTGAATTTTAGAAAAACAAATGTGTATCATTTCCTTATATCAGAGAGATCATATGATAATTGTCTTTCTCTGGCTGACTTATTCCCTTCAGCATAATACCTCCTAGTTCCATCCACGTCATTGCAAATGGCAAGATTTCATTTCTTTTGATGGCTGCATAATATTCCATTGTATATATATACCACATCTTCTTTATCCATTCATCTGTTGATGGACATCTAGGTTCTTTCCATAGTTTGGCTGTTGTGGACATTGCTGCTATAAATATTCAGGTGCACATGCCCCTTTGGATCCCTACATTTGTATCTTTAGGGTAAATACCCAGTAGTGTGATTGCTGGATTGTAGGGCAGCTCTATTTTCAACTTTTTGAGGAGCTCCATGTTTTTTCCAGAGTGGCTGCACCAACTTGCATTCCCACCAATAGGGAGGGAGACAAATGATAAGAGACTCTTAATGGCACAAAATAAACTGAGGGTTGCTGGGGGTGGGGGTAGGGATAGGGTGGTTGGGTTATGGACATTGGGGAGGGTATGGGCTAAGGTAAGTGCTGTGCATTGTGTAAGACTAATGAGTCACAGGCCAGTACCCCTGAAGCAAATAACACATTATATGTTAATAAAAATAATTATTAAAAAAAGCACACAAATGTGTAGTCTCCTGTATTTAAAAAAAAAAACAAACTTTGAATCCAAGAAAGGTATATACTTTCTATAAGTATGCATTAACTTTTAAGAATCTGCTTCCTCTTCTTAATAATTTTCTAACTTTATTGCTATCATGTAACTCTGTTCTACTGTTTGTATCTCTTGATTGCCAGAGTCCCAGTAAGAATATGTATTTCCCCCATGACCAGGGTAGCATCTTCAGGAGAGTGTGCAGAGCACAGTGGGGATCTACATAGCCCACAGCTAGGGCCATCAGTCAGTTATGTGAAGATATAAGTGGCAAATTTTCATGGCCACTACAAATTGATCTTACTGTATTTCATCAGTCAGTATCACCTCCTCTAATGATAGAACCTTATTATAGGTTTTAATGCACTGCGTGAGACAGTACCTTGCAATGTTTTACCTCATCCAAGGTTATAAAACCCTGTCACTGAGAAAGCTTATTAAAGTAGCAGTCATGCCAACTACAAAATCTATGCTTATTCATCTGTCATAAAGTATATTCACAGACCACAAATCCTTGCACAGTTGTTTCTAAATCATTTTAAAAGTGGAACAAAGAAATAAGCATGGAAAATTCCAAGGCTAGCTGTTTATTTCCCTTTCTTTTCTCTGCACATCTTAAATATTTTGGGTTGAGAAATATAATTCAATCAAATTATTGAAAATGTTAGTGAGTTTATCACTATGACTCTAATCTTGAAACTTAAGCAGTCATCAGGAAAACTTCATATTTAGTACATCAAATCTCAGGTTAGATGCAGTTTCGGTTATTCTTATATTATTTTTCTTCAGAAGGTAGTATCAAGAATCCTATGTTGTTAACCAGTATGTTACACGGTAATTATTTTCCTTGTCAATGGCACAGTTATAAGGTATAAATAATAATTTGAAGAACATTCATCAAAATATTTGTATTAAAAATTGTAGGTGATGTGAGAAGGATGAAAATGGGAGTATTGGCAAAATATCCCACCCATGACTGAAATTGCTGCTTCCTTGTTCTACATTAGTAAAACTAAAATGGCATACTATACAATTCCAGCAGGTAATCGAGCTAGGCTGCCTACATTTAGATGTCAACTCTTCAAATTTCCAGTATAGTGACCATGAGTGAGATGCCTCTCTCATTTTCAAAATGTTTTCTCATTTTCAAAATGGGTGGAGTAATATGAGCTAGCTCAGAGGTGACTGGGAAGACCAAGCAGCCTGTACAACATGCTGTAGGAAGCCTTATCACTGACTTGTTATTAGTTTATACAAAAAATAGTTTAAAAGTTGATTTAAAACCATATGCTTTGATCACACAGCTATGAATGATTAACCTCATGGAACAACAACTCGTAATATTATCATTTTGCCCATGTGGCTCATTAGAATGGCAGTCCATCTATTATTCCAGGAAAGCTTGTTGAGGTGAATGATATATTTTTTAAAGACATTTATTTATTTGACAGAGGGATCACAAGTAGGCAGAGAGGAAGGCAGAGAGAGAGGGGGAAGCAGGCCCCTGCTGAGCAGAGAGCCCGATGCAGGGCTCGATCCCAGGACCTTGAGATCATGACCTGAGCTGAAAGCAGAAGCTTAACCCACTGAGCCACCCAGGCACCCCTAGCAGTGAATGATATTTTAAAATAAGTAGACTATAACTAAACTTGTTGTGGTGATCATTTCACAATACATACAAATATTCAATCATTATGCTATACACCAAAAACTAATATTATGCTATATGCCAATCACATCTCAGTAAAACATAAAAAATAAATTAGTTGGGCATGATCAATATAACTAGTATTTTTATTAAACTTACAAGGTTTCAATAGTACCTTGAATCTGAAAAGAGCTTGCAGGTAGAATATAGTTGAAAAAGAGTTCTGGGGGATTATCCAGGGGTGTGCTGAAATTAATGATTATTCTATTCCAGACTTTGCTCATCCTATAGTTCTAAGGGAGTATCAGAAGTTCTAGGACAGTACCCATGAGTATGTTGGAATTAACAATTACCTATTCTAGGTTTTGTTTATCCTATACGAGAACAAACTGCCAACACAGAGAATAATCTATCACTTTGGCCCACTTGAATGTATTTTTTCTTTCAGGCTACAAATGTAACTACTACCAATTTACAGAAATAGCCTAAGGAACATACTACATGGACACAGTATTCCTTATCACTCTCAATGCAGTGGTCTCAAGAAGTTTTAGCAAGCAATTAAAACATAGATTGTCTGATTCAGAAGGGGAGGAAGTCTTGAACGTGACAATGCAAATGTGCTTTCCCAGTGAATATGGGAGGACAGAGAGGGAGAGAGTATTGAAAAGATTTCAAGGATTGGAGTGTAGAAATAATTAGGGAATGATGTAATTGGTCAATTTTGTTGTTTTTAAAATTTCTCAAGAAAATTTTATTTTGTTTTGAATGACTTGATTGTCTATGGGTAGTAGCCATAGTGGGCCAGCTGGAGAAGATGTCACTGCGGAAGACATGAATCCATACCATTAAATTTGGCTTGTACACCCTGAACGAAAGCTTGGGGTGGATCATAATGTCCTCCCGTGTAGTTAAAATGGAGTTACTTGTGACTGCATTGGCAAGTGGAAGGACAGTTGTGCAATCCTTTACTTGTAAAATCTCGAGACATCTTCCAGGGGAGGAGGTGAAAGAGAAACCATGTCAGTGTGTTATTCCCCTTGCTCTGTGGATAAGCTGCACTGCCAAATGAGGTGGGTCTCTTAGGATAGGTCAAATAAAGTAATAAATCAAACCTGATGGAAATGTGGCAAATGAGAAGAACATGCACAAGACATTCATGGAGAAAGAGAACAATTTTCTAAATGACTTTTTTTCAAGTCTGGTGCTGATAAATGGCTGATGCTAAGAAAAAAACAAAACAAACAAACAAAACCAAAAAAAAAAAAAAAAAGCAAAACAACAACAACAACAAAAAGCAACCAGCCAACCAACCAACCCATCAACCAAAACTCCTGCCTAAATTCCTTTTTCCAGAAGAGGAAAATTGGACCACTGCTTACCTTCATTGTCTGCCTAAAGACACCACCTGGATAGTGTGGATTTAAGGTGTTAAGCACCACTCCATGATTTGCCGTTACCTTTGAACCACGCAAGGCAAAGTTTGTTGGATAGCAGAGCACCTGCCCACTCTGTCACTCTGAATTAAATGACACATTGCCAAGATGACTTTGTGTGATGAGAAGCAGGTTTAGCTACCCGCCCAGTTTGTGAGAGCTCCAGTCTTCCACCTCTACTAAATCTGAATGTGGACATAATGCCTTTAAGAAGAAAGATAATGGGACCTGTATCACTTTGAAGAGGCTGAGAATATCGATGATAAAGTGGCCAAATATCATTGGCGATTATCCTCTGCTATTTCATATAGGCCACTAATGGGGAGTCCTATAGAATGTCCAGAATGAACTGTTTTTATCAGAGAATGTGCCCTATTAAAAGTTTCATGGAGCACTAAACATTGATGTTCATGGAAAATACCAAAACTGGAGTTCTTACTGTGTAAATATGCTGTATTCAATAATGGGGGGCACATTAAGGTTTAATCAACACTGGCTCCAAAATTTGTTCCCAGATTTAGGAACTATATTTGGCTTAAATCAACCCAAAGTGCTGTTCCTGGATAAGAAAGACCAAATAGGTCACTAGAGGGAGCTTCTTTTCTAAGAGTTTGTAAAAGATTATGCCAAGACACTTGAGTGGCTGGAACTTGCTTCAGAACTTAAAAGGACTCCCCAGTTACTAACATCAGCTCTGGAGGAGACCTTTATTATCACTCAGGAAGGAGTATTAATGATTTAAATCATTTTGGAATCTTAGAAACTGGGCAGAAGTCCTAGAGGCCCAATTTGGGATAGGGGCAGTAGTTCATTTGTAAGAACCCTACAGTAGCCCTAAGCTACAAAACAAACAAACAAAAAACACATCTTGTTGGGAAGTGTGGGTTTAATTAAAATATATAAGATATTCTGTCCCATGGGTATTTGGGGACAGTAATTTGAAAAACCCATTTCAAGTGATAGATAATGAACTTGATTGGCTGAAAGCACAGTGAAATTAAGTTTTTGTTTTGTTTTGTTTTTGTATGCTTTTATAGTGCAATTAATTTTATAAAATATATGTGTAATCATAATAAATTTAAATGGAGTAAAGATTCCATGGGATTGTCTTGTCAAAACTTAGCCAATACTATATATATAGAAGGCTATTTGTTTTACTTTCTCTACCAGGAATCTATCATGTGTTTTAGGGAAAAACATAATAGAAACTTCTTGAATGTACGTGAGGTTTATTGTATAAAACTATGAAGCTGTAGCAAAACAAGAATATTTTTAAAATTGTCAACTTTTATAAAATCTAATACAGATAATTTCTGTTTATTCTAGTGGAGACTCTTACACATATAATGCTCTCTATTTACTGAATTTAATTAGATTATGGGTATTTGAATCTATGAATCCACCTTTAACATAGTTGGCTTGTGTACAATTTTGAGTCTTCTTCTAGGTCTAGTTGGGGCCACAGTGAAACCTACCTGATTTTAAGTAAAACTATTCATGAAGGCACTTAAAGGTTCTTGATGAAATCAGTCCATTGTAACTCACAGAGCCTGTCTCTTTCTTACCACCTTTGTGAACCCTACTCTTCTGCCAAACTGAACATCTGTAACTCAGTTATTCTCCCTGTTTGTCCTAATGCTGTGCCTGGTAGAGCTCTGTGTTCTGCCTTCAAGACTCGTTGCCCTCATTCTCCCCTGTCATCCACCTACTGAACAATTGACATGACTCTTCTCACTTAACTGCGTCAGCATCTTCTTCGCTTTACCTCTCTCATGACGTTTGCTTTATCCTGTCTTACATAATTATTTATCTTTTTATATCATTTATGCTCAGTGAGAGAAGACACTGTATTTTATTCTCACTTGTCTCACTTCAGTGGTCAGTGCAGTGCCTTATACATATCAATTTCTCAATAATTGTGTTTTATTTATGAACTATAATTCCATCTGCTTTAAAAGCAAGATTGTTTATTATTTTTATGGTAATAATGATGTTGTAATGGTCTTATTGCTAAAATGATTTATGAAGGAAGCAGTAGCCTTTCTCATCGTTACTTTGAAGATCTATAGTGTTCATATAATAATACTGGCAAAGAAGCAAACCCCGAGCAGGTTTAATGCAATTCTTAAAAACAAAACAAAAACAAAAACAAAACAAAACCCTGAACTGCAATTGAACAAACTCAGCAACTCAAATGACAACTACCATTGTCCTTTTCATTTTATTTTGATTTTCCAATATTGTGTTTAATAAATGTCTGTTTCTGTATTCCGTTCTCCTTACCAACGCGGCGTTCAATTCTATGACCAATACTACTAGAGCCCCCTGCTGTATGCTGGAAACATAACAGTAGAAGATGATTGCTTCAAATGCCCTGGAAAGAGTGCAATAATGTGCTTATAACAACTAACTTCATGCTTCAAAACTATATCATTGAGGTTATCTCAGCCATATGACTATAGTTTTAATGACAGTTTTGAAAATTAATATGCTGTAGTCACTAACTAGATTTTTCTCTGGGACCACTAGTTGTGAAACAAGTCTTTGTATATACAGAAGGATTCAAAACCCCTTCTCAGATTCCTTGCTAGTTTATTCCTGTATTCAATATTATCTTTCTAGAAACTCAGGTCTTTCTTTATTTGCTCTATTTAATTAGGGATTACTTTATTTTGAGTGTATTGCTAAGCCATTAAGTAATGGGTCTCTTCTTTCCTCCCTCCCTGTTTCTTTCTTTCTTCTTCTTCTTCTTCTTTTTTTTTTTTTTACCCTTTCATCCTTTCTTTCTCTCTCTCACAGCACCAAAAATAAATATAGAAAGTATATAAATACAATGTCAGTACCCTTCTTCAAGTCCTGTAAAGAGGGGTCAGAGATGCAAACTTGTAAAATTTCAATTTTCTTTACATTTCAGGAGTGCTATTATTTCAGATAGCACTCTTATTGCATCGGACAGATGAAATTTAGCTTCCCTGAGCACAGTTCCTCAGTGACTTGTAGATCAGAACTTTAAGTAGAATACATTCCTTCCGTAGGGGTTACATATATTATTTGAGAAGTAGTAGTCTTCTCACCTTGACTTTGGGGAAATGGTATTCATGCTACATTAAGAGCAAAAACAAAACAAAAACTAAAATTAAAATGTTTTATGAATTCAGGGACTGTATTTGGGATTCTCATATCTGTATCTTCAGGTATTATTGTATTATTGTATCTAGAGGGTTTCTGAAACAGTAATTTTTCAATGTATCAGTTCTATGAAAATTATTAATATTTAGACTGAACCCACAACCACTCTCAGTGTTTATTAATTCTCTAGCATGCCCACACAGTGCAGTAATGAACCCAGAAGTCATTATAGCCTGAAGTTAAGTCAAGAAGTTTTGTTTCTCCATAAAACAAAATAAAAAAGCATTTTGAAAAAAATTACCATAAGCTCAATGAGAATATAGTTCTACAAAGTATAAATGCTCAGTAAATTCCTATAATAAAAAATAGATGATAGCTTAATCTCTCACATAATAAGAAAACTTTTTAAAATTAATTATACAGGTTAATTTTATAATACTTTCAATTTTCAAAAAGAGACTTTATTTCAAGACCTCAAGTCTTACAGAGGTAGGTACAAAGGTATGCAGGGTAAGATAAAGTCCTAATAATCTTTTACTAACTTTATCTAAAGGTATATTAATATTGATCTAGCAATAATTATATGCAAAATCAATCAGGTTAATCTTTAAATATTCCCTCTTGAGCTATACCTCTACTGACACGTTAAACTAAAATAACAGAAACAGGGGCGCCTGGGTGGCTCAGTGGGTTAAAGCCTCTGCCTTCGGCTCAGGTCATGATCCCAGGGTCTTGGGATCGAGCCCCACATCGGGCTCTCTGCTCAGCAGGGAGTCTGCTTCCCTTCCTCTCTCTCTCTGCCTGCCTCTCTGCCTACTTGTGATCTCTGTCTGTCAAGTAAATAAATAAAAAATCTTAAAAAAAAAACCAGAAACAGAAACAAAATACTCTTTTTACAATCACAGGGTAAGATAGGACAATCAGGGATCCCTGGGTGGCTCAGTCAGTTGAGTGTCTGCCTTTGGCTCAGGTCATGATCCCAGTGTCCTGGGATCGAGCCCGGCATAGGGCTCCTTGCCCAGCGAGGAACCTGCTTCTCCCTCTGCCTGCTTTGCCTGCTTGCCCTGCTTGTGCTCTCTCTCTCTCTCTGACAAATACATACATACATATATATATATATTTTTTTTAAAGTTGGTCTCAAAAAAAAAAAAAAAAAAGATAGGACAATCATCTAATCATCTATCATCTTTCTCCTCCTAGGCTCTGGGCCTCCAAATCATTTAAAAACACTGGACCTCATGGTCCATCATAAGTGATGTTTATATGCCAAACTGCCATGACAGACACTGGAAAAGTATTTTGAACGTCTCAGAAAAGAATATTTTAGCATGTATAGATCATGATAACAGAAGGAGGTAAAGCTGTTGTTAACACAGAGAGGGTAGAATAGAGATGTTTGACACAAACTGGCCCATCGGGAGGTCTCTTGAGACTCCTCTACCCTATTTGGGCGGTTACAGGCAAGAAAGGCATGTTGACTGGGAGAAAAGACCCTGCAGAATTAGGAGTGTGGTCATTCTGTGAAGTAAGTCACCCAGCTCTGTAAAGGTGCTCACTGAAAATGAGGGGATGCAGAAGGGATAGGAGAAGAAGGAGATAATGATACTCCAGACAAACCTCACTGTAGGGGCTGGAGTGGGCTTTTTTAACCTTTAATTTTATAAGCGTCCCCGGAACAACAGATCACCCAAATTCCTGAAGGAGTGATTCACAGATGGGATGAATTGATTCTATGAAGCTAGAGCATCAAAGAAGTGCTCAAACTAGACTGTAGTGAAAACTTTGGTGGATTATTCAGACCCTCTTTCAAGACAAGACACTCGTTTACCCAGCTGTGAATCGCTGATGATTACAACTGAGTTCTCTCCAGCAATTGTCCTTAGCTAAAGGAAGCTGCCTCATAATTTGACTTAATACAAAATATACTATGATATTTGTTGATATTAAAGATTAAAGGATTTAATATTAAGTATATAAACATCACTATGGCATGAAATTAGCTTGATTAGCAAATACACACACACACACACACACACGATGTGTTTTAAATGTTAATACACTGATGAGTCCTCGATATATTTTTGATGTGATGGTAATATAATCTGGAATATTTTACTCTTGGTGAGAAAGTGAAACTGTCACTTTTGCTAAATTTTCCTGTAATTAAAAATAATAACGTAGGGATGCCTGGGTGGCTCAGTCGGTTAAGCATCTGCCTTTGGCTCAGGTCATATCCCAGGGTCCCGGGATCCAGTCACGCATTGGGCTTCTTACTCAGCAGGGTTGCTGCTTCTCTGTCTGCCTGTCACTCCCTCTGGTGAGCTCGCTCTCTCTCTCTCTCTCTCTCTGACAAATAAAAAAATAAAATGATAATATATACTAAAGCAGTCAAAAATTGTATCAATGGGCAAATAGGATTTGGTGATAGGAAGAAATAATTAAAATTAAAGGAATTATTCTTAAAGATGTTGGATGAACCTGTGATTGGAGAAAATAAGTATTTGAGGACACCCTATATATAAGAAAAGTAATAGCTTATGAGAATATTTCATGACAGATGTGTCAATAATAAGATCTATTTTCTGCTCTCCAGCACCGTTGGTCTGCTAGTAGGGATGCAAAATGCTTCAGTCAGTATGGATGACAATATGGAGGTGTCTCGGAAAAATTTTTAAAAAAATTAAAATTTAAAATTTAAAAAAAAATTAAAAAAATTTAAAAAATAAAATTTAAAATTTAAAATTAAAAAATTAAAAATAGAGCTACCATTACGATTGAGGGCACCTCAACCTCAGTCAGTTAAGCATCTGACTTTTGGTTTTGGCTTAAGTCATGATCTCAGTGTTGTGAAATGGAGTCCCCCATTGGACTCCGTGCTGAGTGTGGAGACTGCTTAAGATGTCCCACTCTCTCTCCTTGTGCTCTTCTCCCTCTGTCCCCAGACCCTTTTTTGTGTGTGCTCTCTCTAAAAGAAAAGAACTACCATACAATCCAGCAATTCTACCCTCCTAGGTATTTATCCAAAACAAAACAAAACAAAACAAAAACAGAAACACTAATTTGAAAAGATATATGTACCCCTATGTTCATTGAAGCACTATTTACAACAGTCAAGATATGGAAGCAACCAAAGTGTCAGTCAATAAATGAATGGATAAAGAAAATGGACCCGTGGAATATTACTCAGCCATAAAAAAGAAAGGAAGATAGACCAAGAGAATATTATGTTAAGTGAAATAAGCCAGACAGAAAAAGACAAATACTGTGCAATTTCACATATGAGTGAAAACTTAAACAAAGACAAAAAAAAAACAAAAACCAAAAACTAAACAAATGAACAAATAAAGCAAAACAGAAACAGAAACATAGGTACAGAGAATAATCCTAGATACAGAGAACAATCCTAGATACAGAGAATCAGATACAGAGAACAATCTGGTGCTTGCCAGAGGGGAGGGATTTGAAGAGATAAACGAAATAAGGAAAAAAAAATAAAAATTTCCAGTCATAAAATAAATAAGACACAAGGATACAATGTACAACATAGGGAGTATAGTTAATAATAAATATGTAACAACTTTGTATGGAACAGATGGTATCTAGATTTAACTTGGTGATAGCTGCCTAATGTATACAAACATTGACTCACTATGTTCTACACCTGAAACTAAACTGTATGTCAACTGCACTTCAATAAAAAAGTACATCTTATTTTCCAGCTAATTATTTTAATTGCACTAATCAATGTTTAATCATAATAGTTTTTAGAAAAAATAATTTCAAATGAAGCCATTATATCCCCCAATTCAGGAGAAACATAAATATTGTTGTGTTGTTTAATGTGAATCATAGTAAACAGTTATTGACCCATTATCTAAATAACAATTTTTATATCTTATAATTGAGTCAGATATTTTCTTGAACAAAAAAAAAAATTAAAAAGTATGCTGTTACTGATTTTAATTTGAAAGAAAATAGATGTTGATTATGGAAACAGGAAGACACTTACAAATGAACTCTAGACGTCTGATATTTAATCTTCAAGTTTTATCCTCCTTAATATTTGTGGAACACCATTGACCATATTAAGGAAAGGTTGTATTCTTCCGCTACCTGGTTTCTTTTTGTTTGTTTGTTTTGATTCTTAATTCTCTTTTTCTTCCCCCTCTGCTCACAAGTACAAGTGTGGCCACTTCCTTATATCAGGAAAATGTATGCACAGTCTAAAAATCCGTTATTACTTAGTTTCAAGCAATGTCTATTTCTGATGTGTTACTTTACAGGTCATTAAAATGCCGGGAGTTAAGGAGAGCACAAAATTTTTAATGGCATCTGCAGACAGTACACTGCATTTATCAGTACATATTTGAGAAGGGTCTTTGGTTTCTTGTCTTTGAGTCTAGTTGGAGGTATTTTGTTTGTTTGGTGGTGTTATTGTTGTTTTGCCTAAAGGGCAGCTATTTCTAGAACAACCTTGACCAGAACTATCCAATATTGATCACTCCTTTTATTTCTCCAAAGGTGTGAAATGTATGTACACTAATTCTCTATGAGCTGACTCACCTGAAGGGATAGCTGTTTAGTAAAGATCTTAAAATATAAATTCCATATTCTGAAAAATGATTATAAAGGATCTCTGGATTGCAAAACTTAGTCCCTCGAAGTGAGTGGAGATGACAGAGTCAAGATTTATGTATTTTATTTTTTTATGGTCTTTAAAATATATTTTCTTATTGTAATTTTTTAAATGTAATCTTTATGGGGCACCTGGCTGGCTTGGTCATCAAGTGTCTGCCTTCGGCTCAGGACATGATCCCAGCGTCCTGGGATTGAGTCCCGCATCAGGCTACCTGTTCGTTGGGAAGCCTGCTTCTCCCTCTCCCACTCCTCCTGCTTGTGTTCCCCTTCTTCATAATCGTATAATTATCTAATAGTTCAACTTTGTCCTGCTTGTTTTACTAAATAGGTCATATTGCTTTTGAAACATTGGAACATAACGATAGGAATATATAACTAGGAAGAATAATTCATGACACTACAAACTTTGAAAATGAAACACGTAATAAGAAAATGCAGTGCACTTTAATAATGAAAAATATTTGAATTGAAAGTGAATTTTTACCTCTGAAACTTTATGTATCTATTCCTTTTGACTTATAAGTTCAGAAGAAAACCCGTGCAAAGCTGTATTATCAAACATTTAGCAAACATCATTTATGGTAAATTGGCTCTTCCCCTAGGAACGAAGTATAACGGCATCTTGATTATCACCATATGATGATGTCATCACTCCCTGCTTGCCCACTGAAGCAGTGTCAGTCAAATAGTGTAAGCATTTGGTGCATATTTGGTAAATTGAGTAAATCATTGTCTAGCAATGTAAAACTACTTTTGTGACATTTCTATTAACCATCCTTAGTTCTTCATGGCTCTTTTTCATGTGATTTTTTAAAACATCTTATCAATAGCACTGATAAATAAAACAGTAGTTTTTCATTGATTAAATTAGAAATCCAAAAAAGTGATATTTATCTAGCATGCTTTTAGTGTTGTATATAATTGAATGTATCATGTGCATGTGGCAGGATCCTGAATTGATTAAAGGGCTTGGTGACCAGCAGTTGAAAAATTTGCTAGGATGAAATTAACTTCATAAATTGGAAAAATATCAAAAATATGTCTCAGTTATTTGGTAAAAATTCAAAGACATAAAACGGATATAGAATATATGAATTAAAACTGAGTAGTGACCCAATTTAAAGTGACAAAGAGGAGACATGGGCCCACAGTCCGAGAAGTGTAATTTTTTTAAGATCTTGAAGTAATTGATGCCAAAAATATTTTTGTTTAAATATACAAAAAGGCACCATTCCGTATTATTTATGGTGGTGAAATCTATTTTAAATTCTGGCTCTACTGACTATTAACTTCATTACATTTAGCAAGTGATTTAACTTTATGTGCCTCAGGTACTTCCATAAAATCAGTGAAAAGACAGTGCCAAATATATAGAGCTATTGTGTGAATTTAATTATATAGTTCACGTAAAATAATAAGAATGGTGCCTGAAAAATAGAAAGCTCTCACTAAATATTACTTATTATTAGGAAATTCAGGTGATGGTTGAAATCTGCAGCGGACCAGATAATATTTCTTTCTATTAGTTCTGAGTAAGAAGATACAGCTTCCTCCCTTGGGACAATGGTTGGAATGAACTTTGAAAAAATTCCTCTAATACCAAGTTGATGCATCAGGCATACTAGTTAAGAAAGGGAAAAGTGATACGATATGAAATGAAAAAGTGAAAGCTCAGCTACCTAGGTAGAAAAAAAAATGGCAAGGAAAAATGAAGTTGACTTAACAATGAGACTCCAGCAGATAGGATGCCCTGTGGCAGTAAAGGGAGGGGAAAGCAGGTACAGCCATCAACCATCAAAATCAGTTAGGAAACCCGTTAGATTTGACTGTAAGGAAAATTTACATTATTTGAAAGAAATATTGTTACTATAATATCTTTTTACAAAACCAAAGCCAAATTACTACTAAGTGGTTAAACTGGTCTTGGACATATTTTAGGTAATTTCCCCTGAAATGAAGGACTGGTCAATAGATACAGTTCTGCCCTCAGTATTCAGGTTTGGCATATAGCTGGTTAGACTCTGGGATGTAATGATATCTCTACAGGATATGTTCAGAATGAGGTGAATGTGAATCCAGTAAACAAACCCCATTATTTACCAAAGGGAAATACAGAATTTAGCTAGAATCAGTAGAGCATGCCCAAAATATAACTAGATAGCTAATACAAATACAAACAGGAAGAATTTAGAGATGTATGACTTCTATAGTAATTATTTTTTTTTAATTTTCTAGTCTCCCCAACTTTCTATGACAATCCACTGTTTTTCAAAGCTTAGAATTTACCCTGACCATTGCAATATATTTTGAAAACAGAAATACTTTCCGCTTTGTTCTTTCTCAAGATTGCTTTGGCTATTCAGAGTCTTTTGTGTACAAATTTGGTGGCAAAATACAGGATTTTTTTTTCTATTTCTGTGAAAAATTCTGTTGTGTTTTTGACAGATATTGCATGGAATCTGTAAATCACTTTGGGTCTTATGAACATTTTAATAATATTAATTCTTCCAATCCTTAAATAGAATAGAAAACCCAGAAGCAAGTTCACATAAATACGGTCAACTAATCTTTGACAAGAGTGCCACAAACAAATAATAGAGAAAGGACAATTCTTTTTTTTCTTTTTAATAAATGGCATTGGGGAAACTGGATATCCATATGCCATATATATTTATATTTGGGCCTCTATCTATACCACTCACAAAAATTAACTAAAAGTGAATTGAAGACTTAAACATGAGACCTGAAACCATAAAATTCTTAGAATAAAACACATTGAAAAGCTCCTTGACATTGGCCCTTCAATGATTATTTTGAATAAGGCTTCAAAAGCATAGGCAACAAAAGAAAAACTAAACAGGTAGGCTACATTGAACTAAAAAGCTCTTGCATAGCAAAGGAAACAATCAACAGAGTGAAAGATAACTTATGGAAAGAGAGTAAGTATTTGCAAAACATATATCTGATGAGAAGGTAGTATCCAAAATATGTAATATATTACATATATTAATATATACAATATATTACAAAATATGTAATATATTACATATTCCAAAATATGTAAATTCATATAATTCAATAGTAAAAGAAATAAAGAACCCAGTTAAAGAGTGGGCAAAGGACTTAAGTAGATATTTCTTGAAAGACATATAAATGGCCAACAGACACATGAAAAGATGCGCTCAATATTACTAATCCTTGGAGACATACAAATCAAAACCACAAAATATCACCTCAAACCTATTAGAAGGGCTATTATCAAAAACAAAAGAAAAGAACAAGTGCTGGCAAGGATGTAAACAAAAGGGAATTCTTGTATGCTATTGCTGGGAACGTATACTTGTATATTCCAATCACTGGAAAATAGTATGGAAGTCCCTGAAAACGTTAAAAATACAATTACCATATGATCTAGCAGTCACACTTCTGGAAATAATCTGAAAAAAATGAAATCAGAACCTTGCAGAGATATCTGCACTCAGTGTGAATTGCTACATTATTCGTGATAGCTAAGATATGGCAACAACCTAAGTATCTGCCACCAGATGAATGTATAAAAACATGACATGGGGAGAGAGGATAAAAAAAGCTATATATACATTGTGTGTGTTGTATATATACACACACATATATATCATAGCAGAGACCATACATGATTTTTATTCCTCCCCCCATCCTTTTTTCCTAATCATTTACAAACTGATATTATTTCTGCCTCTTATGTGATCTTCAAACTGTCCATTTCTCTATTCTTCCAGTATTACTGTTGTAAAACACACCATTTCCAACTCTCAATTTGCTTATTGTGGACACCTATATTGTCCATCTTCTTTTAAACTTATATTAAAATATTAGAACTATTTAAATATTCTATTTCTTAAGCTAGAATATGATAAATATCCCACGTATCTTTTCTACTTCATGCTTACAGTACGACATAGTTGTCCTCACTCTCCGTATTTGCACTCCCCATATCTCTTATGTTGCGTGAACTTCCCTAGACTCTCCCATGTGTGGCAGCCAGAATATCTACTCTCAAATCTTTGCATTCCCCTGTTCTAGTAAATGGTTATACAAGAGATTCCAATAATCTTTATTGAGTTAATAATGAACTCTGGTATTTTTTTTTAAGATTTTATTTATTCATTTGACTGAGATCACAAGTAGGCAGAGAGGCAGGCAGAGAGAGAGAGAGAGAGAGAAGCAGGCTCCCCACCGAGCAGAGAGCCTGATGCGGGGCTCGATTCCAGGACCTTGAGACCATGACCCGAGCCCAAGGCAGCCGGTCAACCAACTGAGCCACCCGGGCGCCCCTCTGGTATGTTTTTATATAAGAAAATATTGGCAATCTCTCCTTTAGCCATCAAAAATAAGATAAATGTCTATTATCTAGTTTTCAAGTGCCTCACATTCTTAGGGAAAAGAAGGGACAAGT